>NC_139349.1:6944561-7579584 GCF_055883805.1 Amblyomma maculatum | reverse complement strand
CTGACCACAGTTGATGAGCAAGAACCCCCAGGGGATTGAAACAGGCCGTGCGCGAACTTCCTTAACTGAAGTGTATATTGTTCGCGCGCATACTTCTTTGAACTAAGGTTCTTTTTTAATATATTTCATACCAATTAAGGCTCTTTTTTCATTTCTTTTCCCGAGTTTCGTTCGCTGGCTTGAAAATTGACAGATAGCAAGAATAGGGCACCCTTGAGCCAACAACCCAATTTCTTCTCGCAAAGAATTTGAAGGCAAGTTGTTGGGACCCTTAAACAACCTTATGTTGGCTCCCTAAAGTCATGTATTCTCTTAAACCAACTTTTCGATTGCTTGAACTTGAATCATGTTGGTAATTTTGAGTGAGTATAGTAACGAGTATTTTGAAAGTATGAAGTGCGATAGTGTTTTAGAAGGCTGTATTTGCGAACAATTCATGTCCTCGTTCTTCTTTAGGGTAAAACATGCTTTCAAATCGCATGAAACTAATTTACAAAGTGTAAATTTGGGGCTAAATTTAATTAAAAATTAAGATAAACTAACAAAATAAAAATAAAACAAAAAAAATAAAAATAAAATCAGAATTACCTGAAAAATAACACTTAAGACCTGACAAAATTTGCCCCCCCCCCCCCCCCCCCCCCCCCCCCCCCCCCCACTAAAAAAGAAAACGTTCCGGAGTCCCTGGTCTGGTTCCTCGGGGAAAACAGTTCAGAGCACGCCGCTGCGAATTTTCAGTTTCCAAATCGCGCAATCGCATAGCTCTGTGTACAGTTTCTCACCGCAGGTGCTGGAACTTCGGGTCGGGGCTGCGTTTCCGGGGAAGCTCCGTCGGCGTCGGCGGGGACATTCGGCGGACCTGCAACGGCAATCACGAACGGCATGTCGTGAACAAGGCGCAACAAGAAGAGAAACAATTAAAATAAAGCGTTGCCTGCCTGTTCCAAAGGAAATAATCGTGCGGCGCAAACGTTAACGCACACAGGGTCGTGCAACCGGCTCAAGAGGTGCGGTGGCTGCAGTGTCGAATATGTGTTATCAGATGATGTTGCCGTTGCCATTTACCACTGCTGACAGCAATGCACATTGGTATCTACAATTATCATTTCTCGCATCTAAAGTGATCACACTTTGTTGCTTTTGGTCAGGAAACTGAGCAACAAAACGACAAAATAGCTCGCATTTGTCTACACCTGCCACAATTAATAATGTTGAAAATTAAAAAAAAAAATCAAAGCTGTGTGAAAGCTGTACGTCAGAATAACTGCCTGGGGGGCGAGTTGGTGCATGATGGAATTGAACGGCGGCGCAACACGGAAACAGACACAGACAAGAAGGGGACACCACATGCGCACACTACCAACTATTTATTAAACGGAAAGGTGGCATATTTATACGTCCATCTCAAGCATCACACTCATCGCCACAGTCCGCTCCAAACCCAACACGTGAACTCCGAGCAGCACCAACAGGAAATCAGACAAGATATTTCTAACCTCAGTAGATAAACTATCAAAAAAAAAAATAATAAATAAAGGAAGGCAGGCCATATCTCATAGCAAATGCAGTCTGGACCGAAAACAGCAGAGTAAGACATTAGAAGCGACCAGCCCGAACCCTAACAAATAAAAAGTAAAACGATAAAACAATCGTAGCAAAAGCAGAGTCAAAACAGTTAAGCAAAAGCAGTCAGAACCCTAAGCCAACAACAAAAGAATCTCATGGCGTTATAACATTTCAAAACTCAGCTGGACTAAGTGTGGACAATTTTTTATCACTCCTTGAATTTTACCTCAGGTCTACGTTTGTTTCCTTTGACACAGAAATGTACTTGCAGAAAAAAGGCATTTGCATAGGTTCCTGTGTTGCCCCTGCCCTGTGTAATATATTTTTATCATCTATTGACCGTGCTTTAGCTTCTTCCCTTGACAATGACCTAGTCCTGCGAATTTTTAGATACGTTGATGACTACCTGGTAATTCTTAAAAGAACTAACACTGCACTGACGCTCCCCAGCAAAGTGGAAAGTATCTTATCTGTTTTCAGACAACAAGGGAAAGGGCTGGCATTTACTCATGAACTACCAGTTAAGGACAGCTTGCAATTTTTAGATATCAATGTCAAAGTTCTTCAAGGGCGGGTGTGTTGGATGTATTCTCCCCGTGCCAAAAAGGAACTGCTTCCGTACGAATCAGCACACTCTAAGACTGTGAAAAGGGCGATCGCTTCGCTTTGCCTAGAGTCCGCACTACTTAAGTCTTGTGCTCACATGGCTGAGGCTAGTTTCAATAATCAGATCGAAAGACTTCGAATGGCTGGTTTCCCGTGTTCTGTTGTTTGCAGCGTAGCGGAGACCCTCCTACAAAAAATAAAAGGGAAGAAGAAGAAATCCCATGCTAAGCCGGGATCAAGGCGACCACAAGTGGTCCCCTATATTCACCGAGTGGCACATAACTTGAAGAAAGTCGCCGGCCGGTACGACGTACCTGTCGTTTTCTCCGCGCCCAAAAAGCTGAGCGGTTTGTGCTCGAAAATCGGGCAGAAGAAGAAACCCCTGTGCGAAAAGAGGCACGGCAAGCAGTACTGTTCCTGTGCCGTCGGAGTGGTCTACGAAATCCCACTGACGTGTGGAGGGGTCTATATAGGCCAGACGGGTCGCTGTATTAACGACAGAGCACGGGAGCATGAGAATCGTTAGAAAACGGAGGCGGGTTACATTTGCCTACCCATTGCAAAGATTGCAACTGTGAGCAATGCTTAACGGTATAAGGATTCTGGGCAGGAGTCGCGATCAGGTGGCACGGGAAATTCTTGAAGCCTTCATGATCAAAAAGAAGGGTAGCATTTGCGTTAGCGACTCGTCTGTATCCCTTCGTAGAAATGAAGTTTCATTCCTTGATAATTTTTTGTGACGGTTTGCATTGTGCGACTTTAAGCCCGGAATTTTCAACGGCCTTGTGATGTTTAGTTAGGCGGGTTGTTAATTTCGTCGCCCGTTTGATTCTGCATTTGCTACCAGTGCTTTTTGTTGCTGTTGTTTTAGGTTTGACCGCTGTTTGTTTTCTTTTGTTTTGACTCTGCTTTTGCTACGATCGTTTTTAGTTGCTTTTAGGTTCCTGACTGTTTTTGCCCCCCCTTTTTTGACTATGCCTTTGGTATACGATTGTGTTTGACTGCTTTTGCTTCATTTCTTTAACTCTCCTTGAGCTACAAATGTTGGTGTTGGTTTAGGTTTTTGACTGCTTTTGCTTCCTTTGTTTGACTCGGCCTTTGCTATGATCGTCTGTTGTTGTTGTTGGGCCTAGTTTCTTTTACTGCTGTTGCTTCATTTTTTTTTTTTTTTTTTTTTTTTTTTGACTCTGCTTGTGCTACGATCATCTTTTGTTGTTGGCTTAGGGTTCTGACTGCTTTTGCTTAACTGTTTTGACTCTGCTTTTGCTACGATTGTTTTATCGTTTTACTTTTTATTTGTTAGGGTTCGGGCTGGTCGCTTCTAATGTCTTACTCTGCTGTTTTCGGTCCAGACTGCATTTGCTATGAGATATGGCCTGCCTTCCTTTATTTATTATTATTTTTTTTTTTTGATAGTTTATCTACTGAGGTTAGAAATATCTTGTCTGATTTCCTGTTGGTGCTGCTCGGAGTTCACGTGTTGGGTTTGGAGCGGACTGTGGCGATGAGTGTGATGCTTGAGATGGACGTATAAATATGCCACCTTTCCGTTTAATAAATAGTTGGTAGTGTGCGCATGTGGTGTCCCCTTCTTGTCTGTGTCTGTTTCCGTGTTGCGCCGCCGTTCAATTCCCGAAAGCTGTACGGTGCACAAACAAAATAAAATTAAACAACAAACAGGGACGCTGGGGATGACGGGAAGAGGAAAAAACGAGCCAACTTGAGAGTGCCACTATTCGAGACAGCCTCCAACATCACTGGACAAAGACTGCCGGAGCCGTAGCGAGCCAATAACGCTTTCCACCATATCCGCATTGAGAGCTACAGCGTTGAATCCGAGAGCGAAGTGAAATTTATGGCTGTCTCGTGGTTAACACAGCCTCTCTGTGCCACGGTAGAACTTCCGTTCTTTATGAACTAAGGCATATATCCCGTAAAAAAGTCTGTTTGCGATCGGTACGCCTACGGGGCATTAGTGTTCCTTTTATCACTCTGACTTCATGAAGAAAAAAAGGCACATGCTTTCATTCGCCAATTCCGCACCGCTACCTCTCTAAATCTCTCCATTAGATATATTTAGCATACGGAGACGTACGGACGCCTCCTACGTATGCGCTTCCTACGCAAGCAGGTCACGCATATACCGCACCTCTGTCGCTGCACGTGCGGCAGACCAGTGTATACGTCTACATTAACACGTCCCCAGTATGCTAAATATCTATTAACAGCTTCGAGTACATAATGTTAACGCCAAGTGGCATAGACTGTCTTTCCTGAATTTGAGGTCTGCGGACGATTCGATCCCCATTTCGAGCCATGCATGTAGTGAGCGGCTATATTATCGATGGCAGGCTATTTCCCAGAGAAACTGCACGAACGTCGCTGGAAGATATATCTTTAGTTGTATGAGCATTTCGCGGTTTTAAAATAAAAACGGCGAGCGCTGTTTTCGGAAACGCCACTCGATGCGTAGGAGTGCGACACACCCTTCATGCAGGAAACGGCACGACAACATTGTAGCATGCGACGACTGGAACGCCTTGCTGTCTACTTTCGTGCTCTAGCTTCGTCACAACCACGCAATTCCTTAGTGAAAAAAATCTATGCGTCACAATAACCTGACACAGATTTTCTCATACAATCTCAGATGTCATGCATCTTATATATTTCTCATACGTTGATTGAAATTTGTATAAGATATGAGATTTGTACGAGTGTGGTATGAGTTTAGTATGAGAACCCCGTATCAGGTTATTGATATCTCATAGCCTTCTCATAGCTTTTTCGGTAGGCTGAAGAGTTCCATCCGCGCTGTCTGAATCACCAAGAGGCGCCCATCACTTTTATGTACCTGCACATTTTTGCTTTCATTATATACAGCTAGATCATCCGATTAGCGATATAGAGAAAAAAATCCCAGATTGAGCGCTCTATAACTGGACATCTCGCCAAGAATGCCAAAGTAGTTTGCCGTGCAGTCCAAATTGTCTGCCTTGGAGGTAAAATAATAATTAAGGAACTATACAGTAGCTCTCGATAGAGTACACGGTTTTTCCATATTGCCGTCCGTTTTTCAACAGTTTGGCGTACTAATTTATCCAGATCTGGCTAACTCGAGTAAGGCCCAGCAGTAATATACTTAAGGGAAGATATAGCCCTCCAAAGCGAGTTCCAGAAAAAAAAAAAAAAAAACATATTCTTCATTCTATCTCACCTTATAGAATAGACGGAAACATGAAATTCGCTGCAGGAAAGGAAGGCGTGGCGTGGCGCCTCCTATATATGGGACAGCTCATGCATGCCAGCCGTAATTCTCCGTTCCAGCCAATATTTCTTCGCCGGAAAGAGCGCACTGCTTTTGTGTGGATAAATAGTGACCTACGTGATCAGCGCCGGCAACGCACCGAAGGTGGCGCCCTCATAGCATTACACTAAACTATAGCGCCTAGAGTATTCTAGGCACTATAACTAATGGCAGGAACCTTGGCCTCAGTTGGAAGGCGCCATCACCCCGACTGCTTTACTTTTTCGACACGTGTGTTGTGCTGGTCACGCGGATCGCTACAAAAACGAAGTGGGCATACTAGAATTTGTTAAAAAAAAAAAAAAAAAAAGGCTGTCCCAATGTCTGAATGAATTGCGTCACTGCGCTCGCCTCATCTGCAGCGCAATCACCGCGGCGGATCAGTAGCTCATTGTGCCTTTGACAACGTTTCGACAGTGGCGAATTGCAAAAGGACGTCCGTATAAAATACCATGAGCAGTCAGCAGAATCAAAGATCAGATGTACACAAAAAGAGATCGCACGTGTGGTACGTTAAACAATTGAACAGTGCAGAATTCTTCATTTGTGCGTAGTGGGAGTGCACAGGCTATTCTATCCCCAGCCGAAATGGGCGTGAACAGGGCATTTAACGTTTATCGCAATTTAGACGGAGTAAACGGCTACCCCCCTTCATGGATCACTGCCTTGTCGTGGCGGAGGGGCTTGCGAAACTCGATGAAGTCGTGAGCTCTGCTGTGTAGGGCCACCCAAGATAGACAGGTCACGGCAGAGAGTTCTGACAAAATGTGATTCACTGGAGAAGGTAATTACAACCCACTCCAGTATTTCCTGCCAAGAAAACCCTATGGACAGTCACAATACCATTAATGATATAGCGCCGGAAGATGAGCCCCCCAGGTTGGAAGGCGTCCCACATGTTACTGGGGATGAACAAAGGGCGATTCCTAGTAGCTCCAAGACGAATGAAGCGGCTGGGCTAAAGCCAAAAGGAAGCTCAGTTGGGGATGTGTCGGGAAGCGACCGGAAAGTCCGATGTTGCAAGGAGATATATCACATAGCAACATGGAATGTAAGATCTATGACGCAAGGTAAACTGGATGTCGTCAAGCGAGAAATGGACAGATTGAACATTGATATCTTGGGTACCAGTGAGCTCAAGTGGACCGGAACGGGAGAATTTAACTCCGGCGACCATTATGTCTTTTATTGTGGGCACAAATCCAAGAGAAGGAATGGGGTCGCTCTCATAGTAAACAGAAGAATGGGCAAAGCAGTGCTAGGGTACAACCCCAAAAACGACCGAATGATTTCACTTCGGATCCAAGGTCACCCTTTCAACATAACAGTTATCCAAGTCTATGCACCGACCACTACTGCTGAAGAAGCTGACGTTGAGAGATTTTATGCGGACCTACAATGCCTTTTAGACCGCACCCCATCATCAGACGTCGTTTTTCTCATGGGAGACTGGAATGCTAAGGTCGGGAGTGAAGAAATATCCGGAATTATAGGCAAGTTCGGTCTTGGCGAGCCAAATGAAGCTGGGCAGAGGCTAGTAGAGTTTTGTCAAGAAAACAACCTGACCATAGCGAATACTCATTTTCAACAGAACAAGAGGCGCCTGTACACATGGACTTCACCGGACGGTCTGTACAGGAATCAGATCGATTATATTCTTTGCCAGCAGAGATGGAGAAGCGCTATACAAGCAGTAAAAACAAGGCCTGGGACCGATTGTGGCACCGATCATCAGCTTCTTGTTGCCAAAATTAAGCTTCGATTGAGGAAAACGCAGAAAACCAGAAGGCCTTTCAGGTATGATCTGGATCAAATTCCATTAGAATATGCTGTGGAAGTGAGGAATCGATTTCAAGAATTAGATCTAGAAGACAGAGAGCCCGAAGAGATGTGGACTGATCGTGATATAATACAAGAAGTTGCTACTAAGGTAGTTCCAAAGCAAAAGAAATGCAAGAAAGCAAACTGGTTATCTGAAGAGGCTTTGCAAATAGCTGTGGCAAAAGTTATGGGGGAAAGAGAAAGATACAAGGTTCTCAATGCGGATTTTCAGAAAATAGCAAGGAGAGATAAGAATGCCTTCCTAACATACAGTGCCAAGCAGTTGAGGACAACAGCCAATTAAGGAACACAAGAGCTCTGTATAAGACAATCAAAGATATCAAAGGAAGCTTCTGTGCTAAGCTGGGCGTGATAAAGGACAAACGAGGCAAGGACCTCACTGAAGCCGCAGAGATAAAGAAGAGGTGGCAGGAATACACAGAAGAACTGTACAAGAAGGACCCGAATGTGCAAACCCAACATAAGACGGTTGTGATTACTGATCTCGAGCCGGGCATCCTGAAGAGTGAAGTTGAATGGGCCTTAGCCAGCCTTGCTAAGAACAAAGCTAGCGGAATTGATGGCATTCCAGCTGAGTTGCTTCAAAACCTCAACCATGACGCCGTTAACATTCTGCATACATTATGTCAGAAGATTTGGACAACCCTGCAGTGGCCACAGGATTGGAGGAGGTCAGTTTACATCCCCATTCCAAAGAAAGGCAGTGCCAAAGATTGTTCCAACTACCGCACGATCGCGCTTATTTCGCATGCTAGCAAGGTGATGTTGAAAATCCTCCAAGGTAGGCTGCAGCAGTATGTGGATCGGGAGCTTCCGGACGTGCAAACTGGGTTTCGCAGGGCAGAGGAACTAGAGACCAAATTGCCAACCTTCGCTGGATCATGGAAAAAGCAAGAGAGTTCCAGAAATCCATCTACTTCTGCTTTATTGATTATGTGAAAGCGTTTGACTGCGTAGATCACAGCAGATTGTGGCAAGCTCTCCAAGAGATGGGAGTTCCAATTCACCTCATCTGTCTCCTCAGGAACCTGTATGAAGGACAAGAGGCCACAGTCAGAACTGGGCATGGTCTTACTGATTGGTTTCCGTTTGAGAAAGGAGTGAGGCAAGGCTGCATACTGTCGCCCTGCCTATTTAACCTATATGCAGAGTGCATCATGAGGAAGGCCGGTCTGGACGAGTCTTCAGCTGAAGTGAAGATTGCTGGAAAACGTATCAACAACCTTAGATATGCGGATGATACCACTTTAATGGCAGAAAGTGAAGTGGAACTCAAGAGACTTCTGATGCGCGTACAAGAAGAGAGTGGGAAGTTTGGGCTTAAACTGAACATTAAAAAGACAAAGATCATGGCGTCTTGCCCTATCAAGTCCTGGAGCATCAATGGACAAGAAGTGGAAGCTGTGACAGATTTTCTCTTTTTGGGCTCCAAGATTACCTCAGAAGGAGACTGCAGCCATGAAATTAGGAGACGCCTGCTTCTGGGAAAGAGAGCAATGGTTAGCCTTGACCGCCTAGTAAAGAGCAGAGACATTAGTCTGCTAACCAAGATCCGTATAACTCGTGCTATGGTCTTTCCAGTTGTGATGTATGGATGCGAGAGTTGGACTGTGAAAAAGGCTGACCGCCGAAGAATTGACGCGTTTGAATTGTGGTGCTGGCGAAGACTCTTGAGAGTTCCTTGGACTGCCAGAAGATCATATCAGTCGATATTGTCGGCCATAAACCCTGACTGCTCATTGGAGGGTCAAATTCTGAAGTTAAAGCTCAGCTACTTTGGTCATCTGATGAGAAGAGAGGAGTCGCTGGAGAAAGATTTGATGTTGGGAAAGGTTGAGGGTCGCCGGAGAAGGGGTAGGCAGCGAACGCGATGGTTAGATGGCGTCCTCGAGGCACTGCAGATGAAGTTATGTGATGTTAGGAAGATAGTGAGAGACCGGAAAGCGTGGCATGACATGGTCCATAGGGTCACGAAGAGTCGGACACGACTGAACGACTGAACTGAACTGAACTGAAACGGCTACCGCGGAGATAGTAAAGAAAGCGGTTTATACTCCTGCCGTGCGGCCTTTGATTTTCCCGGTATAAGCCTACACACGGCCAGCACCTTTGGCAGTTTACAGCTCACACTCTTAACTTATTTGTCTATAGTTCTACTCCATATTTCTCTTCCTGGCCTCTTGTTTCGTTTTACCGGATACGTCTACAGTTACCTAGAAACCATTTCCTCTTTTATCCCAGTACGCATTCAAACACTCGTCTAGTTTTATTGTCTTTGTTTGCCACCAGCTCTTATCTCTTTTGTTATCAACCCCTTAAGGTCAAGCCTATAGGGTAAACTGCAGAAGGGTACCTTTCTTCCGCTCTCGCCTCTTTATATAATTATCTCTGCCTTTCCAGGCTCTGTTTCACCTATACCTTCTGAAGTTACTACAGGTTACGTAATTTCTATCCATGTTTCTGCTGCTATTTACGCTTCCATGGGCTTACAACATGTGAATAAATTATTGAAATTACTCGATCTTTCTTTAATTACGATGCGCTGCACCCCATTACGTCTCCATTATCGCTTGTTATATCAGAATATTTGCCAGTCAAAGTCACAGGTAATGAATCTGTTTCATGATTCTCTTGAGTCCAGGCTTACTCCTTACGCACACTATCGGCGCGCCACGAACTTTTATTATCATTTCTATAAGGTTTTAACATTCCCAAAAATGAACAAGATTGCTGAAGAACAAATGTATAGCCCGTTGCCCTCATGTGCATCTGCTGTACACGAATACACAAAACATTTTCAGAAGCTCGAAGAGAAGGTCAAACCTCTTCGCAGACATCACATCGCTTGCTACACGGCGCAAACCTGGCACTAAAGAGTACTATACCTATCGTTTAATTTGCCTGCGCCTTGGTAGCGCTTCATTTAATCTTTTCGAAAGGCTTGTTGCGCGAGGTTAAAAAAAAAAATATAGCACCCAGAGCTCGGTTCAAACTAAGGTTAAGTATGAAGTATTCGAGATTGAGCTATCGCAAACCTGCAGCAAACGCTTAAGCGAAGCATAACGAGATCGGGTTAGGAAAATAGCAACTGTTAACCTAGCACCGATTGTTAGCAGGTGGTTGTTGAAGTACATGCCTGTAACGGTTGTATGCTTGTGAAAGGGTATCTTTCTTCCGCTCTTTGCCCTTAGAGATATTTCACCTATTGATTTATCTAGTTCTGCCTTTCGAGGCTATCAGAGATGAAGGACATAGCGTGTTAGGTGTGTAGACCTGCAAATACTTCACTGGGTCTATAAACGATTAGCTGGTGAATGTTGAATAATATGTACATCTACTGGGTGTACTGCATCGGATACTACAGCGTACTGGTAGTATCCGACATCCGGAATGGAGGTCGAACTCCCATCTTTACCTATTGACGCGTTTGGTGCGATGTTTTCAAGACATTACCCCTCGAATTCATACGAGGAAATGTTAATTAACTTTGAAAAGACATATCTCCAACACACACACACACACACCACACACACACACACACACACACACACACACACACACACACACACACACACACACACACACACACACACACACACACACACACACACACACACACACACACACACACACACACACACACACACACACACACACACACACACACACACACACACACACACACACGCGCGCGCGCGCGCGCGCACACATCCTTGGAAATTTGTGTACAGTGTGAAGTGTGAACAGTATTATGAATGCATATATATGGCCATAATGCTATAATAATATGGCCAAGGTGTTAGGCAAGGAGACACAATCTCCCCAGCACTATCCACAGCTTGCTTAGAGGAAGTATTCAGAGACTTGGAATGGGAGCAGTTAGGGATAAGGGTAGATGGAGAATACCTCAGTAATCTGTGATTTGCTGATGACATTGCCTTGCTAAGCAACTCGGGGGATGAACTGCAAATAGTGATTGATGACCTAGACAGGAAAAGTAGAAAGATAGGCTTGAAAATCAATATGCAGAAGCCTAAGGTAATGTTCAACAGCCTCGGGAAGGAACAGCAGTTTACATTAGGTAGCGAAGTACTGGAAGTAGTAGGCGATTATGTCTACTTAGGACAGGTAGTAACCGCAGATCCGGATCATGAAAAGGAAATAACAAGAATAAGATTGGGATGGAGCGCATTTGGCAAGCACTCGCAGATTATGACTAGCAGCTTACCGGTATCCCTCAAGAGGAAAGTATACAACAGTTGCATCTTACCTGTACTCACCTATGGGGCTGAAATGTGGAGGCTAACCAAGAAAGTTCTACTTAAGTTGAGGACAACCCAGAGGGCTATGGAACTAAAAATGGTAGGGGTATCATTAAGAGATAGGAAGCGTGCAGAGTGGGTCAGAGAAATAACTCAAGTTACCGACATTCTAGTGGAAATTAAGAAGAAGAAATGGGCATGGGCGGGACATGTAGTGCGAAGAGGGGATAACCGATGGTCGCTTAGGGTAACAAACTGGATTCCAAGAGAAGGAAAGCGTAGCAGGGGGCGGCAGAAAGTTAGGGGGAAATGAGGTTAAGAAGTTCGCGGGGGTCAAGTGGATGCAGCTAGCACAGAACCGGGTTAAGTGGAGAAATATGGGAGAGGCCTTCGCCCTGCAGCAGGTATAGTCAGGCTGATGATGGTGATGATGATGATGATGATGATGATGATGATGATGATGATATGGCCATGGATTACCAATGCCAAACTATAAACACAGACTATGTAACTACAATGGGGAACTTCAAGCTATTATTTCTTAGGCGCGTTCGCTTCTTACTCCTGTTCGTTTTCTTGCCTATACAAATCAATAGTTCTTCCTGCCTTAGATTATGATCCCACTATTTGGGACCCGTATATAAAATTTAACATTAATAAGGTAGAAAAAGTACAGAAAGAGAGGGCAAGATTTATATATAATACTTCTAAGAATACTTCAGTCACTGCCTTACTAACAAGAGCTGATGCTTGCCTTCAGTCAAAGAAATCGTCTCAACAGTCTGAAGTTCTTATTTCAATTATTTAAAAGACACAAATCAACATCTCTGAAAATATCTCTTTCTCAACTGGTTACGCTACTGGCATGCTCCATTTCAGCCGCGTGATAACTGTTATATACTCATTTTTTCCAAAAAACGGTGACTGACTGGAATAACCTGAGTGACCTTGAAGTTTTACAATTTTCGCTGCCATAATTTGCTTCCATCATTCTGCAACGTTTAATGAAACGGGTGCTTTTCCTTTCTTTGCTTCAACTTGCCACAGTTTTGCTATTGTATTGTCTGCTGTATTGCTGTTTTTCCCACCCTGCTATAATAAAAAATGTGAGATTGCAGTATCTATCAATTAATCCTAAATACACGACCCTTCACAGGCGGGCTGCCCTTTCAAATGCATCAAGTGTTTGTTTAGAAATTACCTTCCTACTCGCGGCTTGTGAAATCAGAAAAAGGGTAGTTCATGAACGTGAGCGTCTTCTTCAAGCGTTCTCCGTGACAAGTGATGTTCTGGTAAAGCCATCAGTGGGAATTCCCCCGATAAGGTTCCCTAAATTAATCAACGCGTTTCCCATTTCTCCGCTGATCAGTTGTAACCGTGACAGCTACGTTAGACCTGTATTTAAAGCAGCCTGACTGCGGCGTGGCGACCACGGCTCAAATTGAAAGCCTACCAGCGAGTTGTCATCAATTTTCATTTGGTGCTATTTTCGTGCGGCAAGCCTAACTGCTTTGAAAGAAACAAGGGACCTCGCCAAAGCACATCCCATCATAGAACACTTAGCATACAGCACGTCTTTTAACATAAAGACAGATTCACCTTGTTCTTTGTACCGGACAGAGAAAGTTAAAGTAGACTGTATATGTTTTTTTCTGCCTTGTGTGGGCTGGGTCGAAATGAATGCGCTTAAATAATGCAGTTTATTTAAATGACGAGGAAGAATTAGACTTGGAGCATGCAATGCAGGAAGCAGATAAGCGACGCTTTATTGGGACTGCAAAGTGGACACACCCAGGGAAGGCAAACCGAAGCAAGGGCGACAAAAAGCTAGGTTACGTAAAAAAAAAAAATAATAATAATGATATTCTCAGATATTGTAATGCCTAACGGATTGTTTTGCACAGACAAAGTTTTATATAGCACCAGTGAAGTAGAAGACCATCTTCACGTCGTTCGGCATCCAATTTAGGCTGAAGTCACAGGGTGACGCCACCCAAAAAGCAGAGTATAGCAGAGAAGGGGGTGATTGACCGCCTCACTCGTTAGTAGCATTGTGACGATGCAGGGTTGCGAGAACAACTATACCGCTGCAATTCGCAGCATTTTTGATGGCCACGCGGCAATTTTTATTGCCCCTTTTCTGGAAGCTTGTCTTGAAGTGTAGTGAATTACCTGACCGACGATGGCTGTCCTAGCTGTGTACCGTTTACTAGCAAAACAACGTACATAACGGAGGCATGTGATATTGTATTACCGTCCACGACGAGCAGTATAAAAAGCTGCCCGCAAAATGCGCGATGGCGCGCTGCCAGTGCAAGCAAATACACCGCGCGCTACCCGCACTAAAAGCAACAATCGCCGATGCCCCCCCCCCCCCCCCCCCCTCTTTGCATAAACGGTCTCAACAACCAGTTTCACTTCGAGCGACGGTGAAAGAAAATTTCACAAGCTTTGAAATAAATCTATGTGGCAAGTAACACATTAATCGAAAATAGGAGCCAGGCCTTTTTTTTAATCCTTCAATGGTGCAGTGAGAGAGCAAGAAATAATAACAGAGAGACAGCCAGAGCTCGGTAAAGGGCGAAAGATCTAAATATACTGGCGAGGAGCGCGTGGAATGCACCCGAGCGTCTGGTGGTGGCACAGATAAGCACCACAGACTACCATATCAGGTGCATTAATGCTATGAGGATGACAGGATTAACTATAGAGGTAGTATGTATGTTAGATGTCTCCTTTTTTAGTTATCCGAGGCTGTTCCTTTGGCCATAAACTGTTATACAATAGGAGGGTACATGTTTAATACAATAGCAGACTTAAGTTTAAGGTCATGACGCGAGACACCTGTCTGCTGGCTTTCTTTGCCGGCCCTCGTTCGAGCACATGCACTTCGGCCCTCGTTAATCAGTATACTAATTCTCAGCACAGCCTGTCAACTCGCGGCCATACCACGTGGACACGTGGTTGTGACACCTTGTGTCTACAACACAGTAACTAACGTGCATATAGATACTTAATGCCAAGCGTACAAAGCGGCGATTCCTTAACTGCGAGTGCACTTTACGTCGAGAGTGGAAACTTCATCCTATATAGGCGGACGCAATATCGCTCACTTCCGCCTAACACAAACACTCCGAAAGAGCCCTCAGTCCAGACTCCCAAGTGATCATCTTCTTGTTGCGAAGGTTCGTAGAACGCAAACACATCGATATTTCGTGAGCAAATCTAACGTCTTTTTTGCTTAATTTGGTTAGCAGAAAGGACAGACAAGACTGAGCAAAGAAAACCGTAAGTAATGAAACCCCCTAAAAGCACCCCCGGTCCCTTTCCTTTTTCCCTTCTTCCAATGTGAAGTAGAAATAGTGCACCTGCTACGAAGTGAAGTGTAGTCGGCGTGCCTAAAATATGACTCCCGTATGCGTTTGCTGCACGGCTGTGCCGTTTCCAACATTCTGCCGCTATTACATGGATGGCACGCACATCTCTTACGTAAAGCTAGAAAAGTAAATGATGCTTCAAGCCATGTTGCTAGGTTATAACGCAAGCATTATTGCTGTTGCGTGTTGGCTATACCTTAAACAAGGAAGCAACGTGAGCTCGTTGAAACCAGCTGAAACCGCTTACTGGTTAAAACGCAACTTCGTAAGGTGGCTTGAATTAACCCGCCGCAGTGCCGAAACCGACAGCAAACAAATCACAAGGCGTATTACTGCCCTTAGTGAGTCGCCTAGTGCTAAGTATAACCTAAAAAACAGGGGAGAAAAAAATAAATAAATAAATAAAAAAAAACAGAGCATGAAACCATTGTTCCCCTTCAGCGAGAAATGACCAAAAAGAGGCAGAAGAAACCAGAAGCAAAAAACAAGAATATACAGATGACAGCCGAAAAAGAAATGCGAAGCTCCGGCGTCGCACACACTTAAGCAGACCAAGCTATCAACCCGATCCCATCAACTCACCGCCGCCCTCCCGGGTCAGATAGGAGCCCGAGTGGAAAGCCGAGGCGCAGCATCCCATCACAAGCGCTACTGCGGCAATCAGCAGATGCGCTTGACTACGTTGTCACCAAGTCCAGATACGAAGTCCTCACTTCACAACCACCACATGCACGCACGTTCCACGAGAAACAAGGACCGGGACTTCCGAACGATGCAAGACAGACAAACAAGAAACGCGACGACGTCGGCACCACGTCGAAAACGTCAAGCCTCCCAGGCTCGGAGCAAAAATACAAATAAAGCAAGGAGAACAAGTGAAAACAGCCCGCGGTCGGCAGCACGGGGTTTCAAGTCCTTTGAGCAGCAGAACTGGAAGGGCGCAGAAGACTACTTGGGCGACGCCGTACAGACTATCAGCTCTGAGAAGGGGGTGTCGGGCTAGGGCGAGGGTCGAAGAAGGGCAACTGGAGAGGGCGACGAAAAGACGTGAGCACGCTAGAGTTTGGGTAAAGAGAGAGCGAGGAAAAAAAAAATTCGAGTGCAGGCACACACGCGCAACGTCGCCCGAGAAGTCAATGTCAAGAGGCGACAGCATTAATAAAGCCGAGGCCCCAATTTCTCTTCGCCGCCCCTGGCGCAGAAGCAGCAGAGGGTGAGGCCCGAAAACAGTCTTTTCGGGGCCTCCGGCGGCGCCATATTGGCCTTCCGCCGAGGCTAAACGAACTCGAACAACTCAAAGTCAGCAGAGCAGCGACTAAGGCTGGCCGGGCCACAGAAGGTTCGCGTGCCGCAAAACGTCAGGGGAAAGGGCGCTGCACGGAGAAGGAGAGAACGGCACTGGCTGAGGGAAAAAGCCGAGTAATAAACACTCACGAGGCAGACGAAAGTAATTAAAACAAAAGTAGAATCAAGACACGTAGCAGAAGAAGAAGGAGGAGAGACTAAAAATAGGGCGCCCAGAGGGCCGCCAGGCTTCTCTTCTCGGCGCGTGGTCCCCAAACGCAGCACCGCGGCGTCCTGGACAAGCTCAAAGAGGGGCGGCGGTCGGTTCGGCGCAGCGCTCCGCCGACATCGTTCGAAGATGAACAAACTGCGTGGATCTCCCTCTCTCATTGTGTACACTGGATCCCGGCTTGAGACACATCATATCCCCGCCGGCGAGCTGGCCGACCGGTGTGCACCCGCGGCAAGCGGGACAACTCGATGACACGATCGAGCGGACTCAAGGCAGATAGATGGCTGGTCTTCAGCTCACTGGAGAAGGAATACCGAGGCCTTTCTCGTGTTTACCGTGCCCCCACTGTTGTCTGGATGACTGCTCACCAGCGGCTTGAGTTTATGCTTTATGGCCCATATTGAGGAGTACTCTGTCTTTCGTCCGGTAAAGCGTTAGGAAATTCCTTGCACTCTAGAATATGCACCATATTTTGACCTGTTCTACTCAAATTATCTGCCGGTGTAGTATGCCAACCGCTGACGGGATGCAGACAGAGGTGGGTGCGAATTCTAATGAAACAACTAGGTATCGAGCTAGTCGCCGCACAACGAATATTGACCGAACGGTCGAACAACTACACCGGCAGCGGCTCGACCACGCCTTTAGGACACGCGCGCAAATTACTTTGTTGAGCACGGCTGAGGACACCCAGCTCCTTATTGGCTCCTTCACTACAGCAAGATCCGTTAGCCAAGATCCTGCACCTACTGGAATGCTTGCGACGATGTGTGGAGACATTGGAGACGTTACGAGTGAAGTCGATTGATATGTCGTGAGTTCCCGGCCATAGCCATCTGACGGTCGACGCATCGCGGACGCCAAATGGTTTGTTTTCACCTCGCACACCAGACTTCAGTGCACTAAGTAGCGTGTCATAACGGGCATGATGTTCTGGCCGCACACCTTCGGTCACTGCTGCACGCAATTATCAAACTCGACCGCGCAGCTTAATGATCGCGCGATGGCGACAAACAAATCAGCCCGGTGCACTCATCTGCTGCGGGGAAGAGGAACTGGCGGAGAACATATCTCTCTGATGGCGGCTTCGTCACGCTCGGCGTGACCGGCGGGACTCGGGGCAATTAGGGAGGATGCGGTCGCGGCCAGCGAGCCCCTTTGGCACGCATCCGCTCGAAGAGAGAATCGCACCGCGGAAGTGTTGGCGATTGTACCGACTGCAACGCTGTAGGTGACTCACGTGCACGCTACCCGAAAGAAGGAACAAACCAAATCCCTTGTATAAAAGAGGGTAAATATCATGGGCACCTCGCCAGAAAAATAATTACGTGGTAGCGATGAGCGAGAGGATAGAATAACGAAACCTCCTCAGTTATTGTGTAACCTACAGCCTTCCGAATCGTTTGAGACAAATCTCTGGATTGCGCCTTTGTATTGAAGCAGAGAGGAGGCCGAGTCATCATTGTTAGTGTTGAATGGAGCGTGTTATTCGACTTTGTTTTTTCTTTTTTTTTTTTTTGTCGGCACGTCCAGGCTGTCGGCTAGTTTTGGTGTTAGCCCGTTTCCCCACGATAAGCAATCGTGAACCACGAAGAGGAGCCATTAAAGGATTTTCAATGCAGATGATGCAACTATATGGCATTTAAACCGACACTATTCCCGAAGACCGTTCAAGTGACGGCATTTCACTTTCCAGCGCAGACAGGCACATGCTAACATCCCTTCAGCGTCCAGGTTCATTTCCCGCAGCACTTGAAAGAAGACATTCGTTTGCATTTAGATCATGCAAGTACTCTCTCCCTCTAATGCAAGCACAGTTGGCGCCGAAGGTGAGCACACGTGGTCGCCAGCAGCCTTTCACAGGTGAACCTCGAGTCAGTTCGCCAGTGAAAGCTGTATGCGCGGTGAGGTGGGCACACTGGCTCACCGCTTGCTTTACAATCCGGTCCCCGGCATGGAACCCCAGTCTATAGCGCATCGTGTGTTGCGCCGGCCCATCAAGGACTACCAGGGAACGAAGCGGCAAACGTCGCTGCCCGCGCGCTTATCCTCCGGGCACCCACCCTCCGATCCCCCGATGACGAGCTAGGTCGACCGCTGCTGCGGTTCCGTAAAATTATTAACGAACGGTACCCACCTCCGGCGAATGGGCTGTACGCCGACGAATGCCTTCTGCGACAGCTCCAGACCTACACTTTCTAGTGTCCGGCCCATGCTGCGACCCGAATGCCCGCACTGTGAAGAGATTCGTTGCTCTTTATCCCACATGTTGTGGACATGTCAATCTAGGCCCTACTTTCCTCCCCATCTCATCGCCACGAAGAGGCTTGCGAGGCCCAGCGGCACCCATCCAGCGGCACCCGAGTCCCAACTCTAACAATGGTCAAAACTGTTCACTGATTTTTGCCCAGTGTTATGCCCGGGGCCATGAATCGTCCCGGAGGGTCCGCACATTCGGAGAGCGCCGCTGGAAAGCCGGATGTGGTTTTTCCTTTGCGACAGCGGGCCGAGGCGTGTTGACGGGGGACATCAGGACCAAGGAGCACGGATTCTTATCTTCCCGACATAGAAAGGCGCATCTTCTACAAGTAAATTGAAGTCAAGCGCTTGTCGGCAACCGAAACGGGCGTCCTTTTGATCTCCAACACCCCTCCTCTGAACAAGGGACCACGACGGCGGGGCGAACCAGGAGCCGCGGCACGCCGTTGTGTTGTGACCCAGCAGCGGGGGATGGCTTCCTTAGCCGTTTTTAACAAAGCCACTGTTGACTCAGAGATGCTGCTTGTGTCAACACGTAATCATTAAGACATACTGGCTTAGACCAGGGTGTAGTTCTGTCAGACTCCAGTTTAGAGGCCTGGCCGGCGCCGTTGCAGTTTTGTGACTGGAAACTTGCGGACAATGGGCCGGGTCAGCGGGGCAAAATGGAGCAGCTGCACTCGTCGTTTTGTGATCTCACTGCGGAAGCTTGCTTCCTTAATTGCTCTTAGGGAGGCGGCGGTGAACTCAAAGGAGCTGCTGCACGCGCCGCTCGCAGGCCATTAAGACGTACTGGCTTGGACAATTGGCTTCGTGCTGCTGAGGATGTGTGCATCATCGCCTGACCGGCGCCATTGAAGATGGCTGAAACCAGATGGGACATCGCCGCTTCAGAGAGAACAACGGGGACGGCCTGGCTGTTGTGCAGTGGTATATCGTATTCCCTGCACAAGTGCGAGGAGGTGTGTGTGTGTGTGTGCGCGTTTGTGCGTGAGGTGCTGGTGGAACGGTTGGGCAGAGCCAAAGAAGCCGTGGGCGGAGCCAAAAGAAGCGGCTCAGCGCCTATTGGACGTTTGGGAAGCTGCGGGTTCCACAGTTGTACTGAAAAGGGATTTAAGCAGCCTACGAGGGCTGCCTCAGTGTGACTCGCCTGTGCTCTCAGTTGATTAAGATCTACCTCGCTCCCTTTCACGTGCTTGCACGTTTGTGTTTTGTATATATGTAAAATAAATCTTCAGTTTGCTCTTCTCCTCACAACTCCTGCCGTCGCCTGCCTTCCTCAACGCCTTGCGGTGAAGTTCCTATAGGCCCCGGTCTTCCGATCATATCACCAGAGGCACGGCAACTGGGACAACTGAAGCACTGCGGCGCAACCGAGAAGCACGTGCGCATAGGCAGCGGAAGCTGGAATTTGGTTTCCTAAGTAAACCGAAGATTCACAGGGGACAGGATACATCACACTAAAAAAAAAAAAAAAAAAGGCGCCGGCATGATCACGAGGAGGTAGACTTTCTACTCGCTGCCGTAGGACATTGCATTACCACGGACGGGGCGATGAGTGAACGGAACATCAACATATCGCCACCGGGAGTGAAGGCGCTGCGTTTTTGTGGGCGGGTTAGACGAGCAATGTAATCGATGGCCATAAAAGAACCAAGATTCCCCAGATGCGTACGTAGGGAGTTACTGAGCTTTAAAAGGAACACACAGTTAGTGGCCACAGATCCGGACTAGGAAAGTGAAATAACTGGAAGAATAATGGCCTGGAGAGCATTAGGCAGGCATTTTCGAGCCATGAATGATCGTTTACAAGTATTCCTCAAGAGGAACATATGACAGCTGTATCTTACCGGTGCTCTCTGTGGGGAAGAAAAGTGGAGGCTAACAAATATGGTACTATACAGCTCGAACTGAGGACAACGCAGAAAGACTACAAATGGAACATGGTAGATGTCCGTTAAGAGGCAGGAAATGATCAGACTGTCGGGGAACAAGTGCCAGTTTATAACATATATTCTAGTCAAAATCATAAAGAAGTGGCCGTGAGCAGGACATGTAATGCAAAGGAAAGAAAACCGACGGCCGCTTTAGAGTGCCAGAGCAGATTACAAGAAAAGGCAAATGCGTGCCTGGGGGCGACAGAAAGTTGGCTGGGCAAATGAGAATATGAAGTTTGCAGGTAATAGATGGAATCAGCTGGCACAGATAGTCAGGATGATATGATGATCATTATTATGATGATGATAGTGGTGGTGGTGTAAAGAATGCTCAATATAAGGAATAATGATAACGCACGTTGTATCTCTCGGTTCTTGGTACCTTTGCACCTGGGGTGCACCGTCACGGACGGTGGACGTGCCGCGGAAGTTGCTTGCGCCAGAAGCGCCCCGTACGAGACAGTGTAGCGAATACTTGCACACAGTGGTTATGATGAGAAGCTGGAGACTTTATATGTACAGAGAATTCACAATATTTACAAGAGAGGTTAACATTGTATCCGGCTAGCAGGGAAATATTCCCTCCTCGGCACATCCGAAGATAGCCCAGAACCCTTTCTTGGCTTCTGGGGCTCGGTTTTACCGATCCCTAAGCCCTTTCCACATCTTGCAACACCCAATCACTGCAAACATGCAACACAATTGGTTCACAGTACGTGTCACGTCTCTTTAAGATTGGGAAGGTACACGGCCCTCTCCCGAAGTAGAAAACACACACAAAAACGAATAATAAATTCACTTAAAGTGTACAAATGTACAAACTCTCGTAGAGGCGCCACCCAGACCAGCAGAACACTCTCTGCTACCAGACCCATTCCGGCGCTTTCCGCAGATTCCTTGGCCCAGGTATCTCCCAGAATAAGTCATCTGCCGCACTCTACCGACCAGTCGTTGCCGCCATATAATGGTCATAATTTCTGTCCGGCAGAACAGCTTCCCTTTTGCAGTTCACCCATCCCACGGGAACTCTTCAAGACGCCCGCTCCCAGTGCCTTTTCGGGCCTAATGAGGTTGAAACTAGCCTTTACATGGGGCTTCCCCACATGACGGCAGTATAGAAATAAGGAAGAACTAGGCGGCGCAGCAGTCGTCGAACTACGAACGCACTTGGCTCAACTTTAAGTCAGCAGAGGAAACTGTGAAACTATCTAGAGAAATGTACAACTCGCGCGCGGCTGCAATCATTCGAGATAGACCTCGGCGCATCTTGAGCTACAAAGAAAGCGCTTAAGCCGCACCCCGCGGTGACAGCGAGCGCGAGCACAGTGCATGAAATCTTCGCGCAAATATCAAGTAAAATAATTCATCTGAACCTTTTTACTACAACCGCCTGATGGTTGTTACTCACTTCGGAGAAAAAAGCAAAAGCTTTGCAGACCCCCCCATCCCGAACACCTGTCCATCTCTCCCTAAGTGATTTATATATCGCTGATATGTCACCGCAAGTGCGTATCTCTGCCCGCCGTGGTGGTTTGGGCGCTCGACCACTGTGTCCAAGGATGTCGGATCGATTCCCGGTGGCGGTGGCCGCTTTTCGATGGAGGCGAAAAGCAAGGC
The DNA here is from genome assembly GCF_055883805.1 of Amblyomma maculatum. Lineage (NCBI taxonomy): Eukaryota > Metazoa > Arthropoda > Arachnida > Ixodida > Ixodidae > Amblyomma > Amblyomma maculatum. The sequence continues at coordinate 7,557,298 of NC_139349.1, read as the reverse complement.
CCCCGTGTGCTGTGCGATGTCAGTGCACGTTAAAGAACATCGGTTGGCCGAAATTTCCGGCGCACTCCACTACGGCGTCTCGCATGGCCTGAGTCGCTTTGGGGCGTCAAACCACACGAACCAAACCAAGTGCACATTTCTACGCCACTCCATAAATATGGCAATCCGCATTCTACACCTGTAATTTGATGTTGAAACATAGCTTCTGACGTCCCCACAGTACTCGCACACAGTTTCCCTTTTCAGAATGCGCAACTCCTGTTGCATGCACACAATAAGTCAATCCCTTACAAAAGCTTTTTGCTTGCACTGCAGACGTGTAAGGCGTCCATATAATATAAGGTACGTGACTCAGCGAGCTAAGCTAGCAGAGACCTCGCAGCCCACTTTGCCAAACCTAACCGCCAATACGATTCCTTTGCCTTTCAGAAAAGCCGCTTACAGTTTTTCAAACATCAGCTCTTTCTCTCGCTACAACAGCTGCAGCTCAGAATCTTTTTGTACGTACCAATTTCCTCCATAATCAAAAACAAATAACTAAGGTCGACAGAATTCTGAATACCAATAAAGAGGCGGCGCCAGCACGCAACAAATTTGGGCAGCCAGCCAGACGCGGACGCGGACCCAAAGAACGTCAAGCACTGATTTTGATGTCGCGGTTGAAGCGCACCTTGAAAGGAGATTAGCACAAAGCTCTCTCTCTCATTCATGTATCAGCTTCAGTCGGGTCATTTATGGTAATGCCATTCTAACATACAAACACTTAAATTTGGTTCCCGAGCAAAACTGGACATTTATCGAGTCGCCCGTAGTAATGATTCGTGCAGAAAAAAGATTTAGAAAAACAAAACTACATTGTGATTATACTTCTGTGCTTAGCGTACGTCGTACAGTACGTCAGTGCGTACGCAGCAAAACGGAAATAAAGACTAATGACAGCTTAAACCACACTGTCCTGGCAGCCAAAGTATTTAAAGTATTGCAGTGTAGCTCCACCCCCCCCCCCCCCAGCTCGAACTAACATAACAATTAAAACAAAACGCCTATCTCTTCTGACTACAGCCAGCTGATCCATATACATATACAGTTATTAGGATGTTCACAGCTGCTGAACATCGCTTCAAAGATTCCTGCAAAGTCTACTTGCTGTTTAGGTGGACGGCGGGATCGCTCCATGTGGGCTCGCGTTTTTTCTGGACACTTAGCTCTGTCTCTGCTCATAATTGCTGTTCATAACGAAATATATAATTCCACCATAACTGTCATACTGCAAAGCGTTCTGCTTATGATAATACTTAAAGGAGTACAGACACTGTACATAGATCACCTCGTGACATTTGCCTACGACCGCAGAATAATTTATAATCGAAATTCCTCACCTGGCTGTTTCGGTTTCAACAACGGAGTCTTTACTGTGACGTCCAAGTCAAGTATAGATCACGCGAGGGTTGAAAACAAAAACTAAAATCAATGTAATCGTTCTTCCGCCTTTTGAATTCACTGCAATGCTTTTTTTAAAAAGGCAGGCAGGTTGCCTCAAGAACAGGAATCCCAAACAGTGAAGAGTAAGAGATATAGCTGTTTTATTGCGAAAGCAATACTACGCCAGGTCTAACCGCTCGTCGCTGAGTGCCGTGTCCGTATCCGTGGTAACCTGGCAGGAGCTGCCAACTTGGGTCTCTCGTTTCACATGGGACGGTTATGTCAGAATCAGCCTGCCAGGACCCTGACATTCACGTTACCCATATAGGCCACCAAGGCTCGTTCATACGGCTTGGTTAAAGCGGGGCTTTATAGAAGAACGCTCGGTCATCCGCAGCTAATGCTTTCGCTCCATATTCGGTTCACCAGCGTTGAACCCTCCTAATTTTTTTTTTTTTTAATGCCTCGCGTGGCCTATAGATTTGATTGTGACGACACAGTCATCGCTTGGTGGCTGAAACCGAAACCGGAACTGGTGAGGAAAATTCAATTATAGATTATTTGCCGGTCGTAGGCGAAAACCGCGCTATGATTCATATATAGGAATGCCTGACGCATTATGAATAAAGAACAAAAATGGCATCCAAATTTGGTGTCTATGCTCCTTTAAATGCACATTAGGAAAATCGTCTTCAAAAATTTCTGAGTTAATTTTGTCATAACTGAGAAATGAAATAATATAATCAAGTACTGGACTGAATACCGCTTCATCTCTCAATAAAAAATAAAGATTACACAATAGAGAAAAAGTTAAACCGTTACTTGCGTTTCCCCGTGAAGTTGCAAGAAATAACGAATTTATCCCATTTAAAGCTATCATGAACCCTACCAACAAACTGAAAACGATAAGCACTGAGAAGGCTTTGGATATTACATAAGAAAAAATAAATAAATTCAGCAAATATTAGATGGAATTCTTGGTGTTTACTCCCTAAGGAGAAGTCCTAATCAATCCTATATAATAAAAACATGAGCTCAGATTTATATATCTATGATATATTTGGTTTTGGATAATGCAATACTTTTTAGTGCCTGATATTCATGAAGTACTACTGAGGACCGCTTTAAGAGATTTTGATAAACATAGAAAATGCTGTAGTTTCTTAAATCCGAATCGAAGTTGTCCATTTTTTATATATTTTGAATTTTGGCCGATATGGAAACAATATAGTAAATTTTAGGTCTTTTTGCTTCTTCCCGGAAAGCGGTGAGAAGCGACTATGATGATGGAAGACGACGTCACTTGATGACGGCTAAAAGGTGTGGTTTCTACTTGGACATAGGCCACCAACCACCGCGGGTTCGAGCGTCGCGCGAGCCGAAGCCCCGATCAGCCGTCACCGCGCGCGCACTGAAACACTGCAGCGCGCACTCAACCTCCACCGGGAGGAGAGCACTTCGCTGCAAGGACACCAACCTCCAAGTTCACAAAGGAGACGTTTATTGAAACGCCATCCTCCAGCGGCACACACACACACACACGCACACACATACACACACATACGCAGTCACCGTGTCAAGGGAGCGCGCGAGGAGCAAGGCTCCCCTGCGCGCACAAGTGACACGGAGTGCGCGCCGCAAGCACGCAAGGGCGTGCTGTGATCTCTCTAGCAGTGACCAAAGGGTTCCTTTGAGAGAGTGTGGGCAACCACCGCAAGGTACGCCTGTCGCGGATCGTTGGATCACGATCGACAGGCTCGAGCTGCGCCTCAGGTACGACCCGGAGCGGACGAACTCGAGTACACACTGGTCTGCGCGGACAAAGGCCGGCAGACAAGAACAGTTGCGTACGCACCTTGCGATGTCTCGGAGGGGTCTCTCTCTGGGCTCCGCTCGGACAGTCGCGCGAGCGCGGCTGTCGAAGCGGTGCCGTGTTCCCGCCAAAAGGCGCCAATGAGAACAGCCACTGGGACGCCAGGGTGGAGCTGTGGCCCGAACGACAGTGACAAGTCGCTCGAGCCCCTCTCCGCCGCCTCAGGCGGGAGAAAGGGAACGGGGAGAACTGGGAAGCGGGCGGCGGCCGCGCAAAAGGCAGCCGCAGCAAGCCCGAATCCCACATCCTCCTCTCCTTAATTGCCCTCCTACCCATCAGTGAAAGCACGTGGCAGGTCCCCAGCATGAGGAAAAGAATGCTATCCTCACGCAACAAGTCAACTACACTTCAGTTCCAGCAAGAAAGATCTCGAAAAGACAGACACTCAAGAAAGACAAACATTAGCAAGGCGCACAAAAAAAAAAATGAACAAGATGGCATGAAGAATAATGTACAAAGTTCCGGAGGCTAAGTAACAACGGCTATGTACAGAACACAATCATGTACAGAACACCACTATGTACAGAATAACTATGTACAAACACAACTATGTACAGAACAACTATGTACACACACAACTATGTACAGAAGTTCCAAAGGTCGTCGGTGCAGCTCAGGGAGCCTGCGGTGACTCACCGCTCGTTGACTTCTGGGTGGCCAACGTTCATCCTTGGCTGCAAACGATCTCGGTCGGTGGTGGTACAGGTTAGGTGCAGGGACAGCGAACACGCCGAAGAGGCCCCGGGTGTGAAAAGTCCGTGACTCCGTGGCGATCCAAGGCGCACATGGGAAGACCGCGCGGGGCTTCCTTTCCACCGCGCTCCGCACACGCCGGCAAACACACATGGCGCGACGTCGTCGCCTCCACGCCCAGGCACGCACACGCACAGCCACTCACACACCAAAGGGTGATGCCGACCTTCCGCGACGAACCTGTCCCGAGCACCTTCGCAACCGCGGCGGCCTTGGGTGAAAGGGCATCGTCCATGTTCCCCGTCCCCAAACGGCCCCAACTTCATCTCCACACACACCGGAAAAGCCGCACGTCGGGACTGCTAATGAGCAACCCTCGCAATTTCAAGAGGAAAGAGGAGAGAAGACGCGCTGTACAAAAGAAGGCACTCACTGTGCAATATTTACAAGTTAAGAAGCAAGAATGGAAACAGAAGAAAGCGAAAAATGGGAACAGAGGCACACAAAACAACAACAAAAAAATAATAAAGCACACAGGCTGGAACTGAGCGAGCCAGAAAAGGGGGAGACCAACCTTGCTTCCGGGTAGGGTTAAACGAGCAAGCTCGCTCGGTGAGGCGGTATGCCTTCGGTTGCGGAAAAGGCCCGTCGTCCGGCATCAATCACACAGGTGAACGTCGCCTCACCTTGTACCAGTGCGGGGCACGGCTGCGTTCCACCGCATCGGTTGTGCCTTGGCGCTTGCCTGTGGTGACAATGGGCACCAGCGCAAGCTCGTCAGACCGTTACGCATAGGCCTTCAGGTCTGCAATGTAGGCACGGCTGGCTCTCCGCATAGGGGGATTCTCCAGCAATGAGCCCCTGCTTGTTACTGAGAAAATGTCCCATGAAATCGCAGGTGACCATCTGCCACGGACGCACACTGTCAGTTGGTGTCGTCATGCCCGGTGGCTTGCCACCCCTTGACTTCTCCGTTTGACAGACATGGCAGGAACGGCAACAGCGGAAAATGTCGCGCTTCATGCCGGCTGCAGTCACCGATTGACTCAGTTTCTTAAAACCTTGGAGCCACTCAGATGACCAGCCAATGGTTTGTCGTGAGAGAACGCAACAGAGCGCCGCTCAGACATTGGGGAATAGCTACTTCAAATGGTTCATGGACTCATCATCCGTGGCTATGTATTTCAGCGCGAGCCCGTCATGGCCCAGCAAACATGAATCCCCGGGGCACGCCGCGACACACGCTGGCTCGTGCCCCCCTGCGCCCGCTCAATACAAGTAGCGTAACGGCGCTGCGCCCGCTGCAATACAAGCAGCGTAACGGCGCTTCGTCTCCCAGAGACCGTCGCTGACATCGCGACAAAACGGGTCATCTTGCTGGACCGTCGTAGCTCTTCATGGCCGAAAACGATCCCAGTCATCTCAAAGGAGAACCTGGTTTCGTCCCCCCGCAGGTTCGCAGCAAAACTTCCGCTAGCATCGGCGTCTCAGATGTGCTCACAAAGAGCTTTCACCCTCGCCTGCTTTGCGAATTGCGCTGCTTACCCGGATAGCGGAATGGGGAACCCGCCTGCGGGCGTCCCCTCCGTGCCGCTCTGCGGCTCGTCCGCTGTTTCGCCCCCTTCGCTTGCCGTCCGTAAAGACGCCGCCGCGGGCGAGTGGGGCACGGGATAGCGCGTCAGCTACCACGTTCATTCTCCCCTGTAGATACTGCACCGAAAAGTCGAAATGCTGTACCAAGAGAGAATGGCGCGCCAGCCGGCTCGCAAGTTCAAGGAGCCGCATCAGCCAACTGAGCGCGCTTTCGGTCCGGTTTCCAGAGGGAGCCCGGCCGACGCCTCGCCGTTCCCCGAACAGAAATGACTGCAAGCGGGGGTACGGGTGCTGTTGTGCGGAGATGCCGGCAGCGGCGGCGTCGCGCACATTGCTTCCGCAACGGCGTAAAGCTGAAACAGCGGAGGCATATGGTCAACGGTCGCACCGCAGGGTGGTCCGAAGAGCCATGTAGCGTGTCTCAGTGCCTTTGCCGAGTGCCGCGCAGAGGGCGGCAGGCATGGCGCATGAGCTTGATCGTCAAGGCGACCGGCTCGGCCGATGTGCTGTCCAACGACTCATGGAGCCAGGGACAATTCACGTTGGGCGCCAGTTGTGGTTTCTACTTGGACATAGGCCACCAACCACCGCGGGTTCGAGCGTCGCGCGAGCCGAAGCCCCGATCAGCCGTCACCGCGCGCGCACTGAAACACTGCAGCGCGCACTCAACCTCCACCGGGAGGAGAGCACTTCGCTGCAAGGACACCAACCTCCAAGTTCACAAAGGAGACGTTTATTGAAACGCCATCCTCCAGCGGCACACACACACACACACACGCACACACATACACATATTTACAAACGCACATACGCATATTTACAAACGCACATACACACACATACGCAGTCACCGTGTCAAGGGAGCGCGCGAGGAGCAAGGCTCCCCTGCGCGTACAAGTGACACGGAGTGCGCGCCGCAAGCACGCAAGGGCGTGCTGTGATCTCTCTAGCAGTGACCAAAGGGTTCCTTTGAGAGAGTGTGGGCAACCACCGCAAGGTACGCCTGTCGCGGATCGTTGGATCACGATCGACAGGCTCGAGCTGCGCCTCAGGTACGACCCGGAGCGGACGAACTCGAGTACACACTGGTCTGCGCGGACAAAGGCCGGCAGACAAGAACAGTTGCGTACGCACCTTGCGATGTCTCGGAGGGGTCTCTCTCTGGGCTCCGCTCGGACAGTCGCGCGAGCGCGGCTGTCGAAGCGGTGCCGTGTTCCCGCCAAAAGGCGCCAATGAGAACAGCCACTGGGACGCCAGGGTGGAGCTGTGGCCCGAACGACAGTGACAAGTCGCTCGAGCCCCTCTCCGCCGCCTCAGGCGGGAGAAAGGGAACGGGGAGAACTGGGAAGCGGGCGGCGGCCGCGCAAAAGGCAGCCGCAGCAAGCCCGAATCCCACAAAGGTGAACTGAAGTTATACACAAAACTTTACGATATATTCAGCAAGGTTGGAAAAGATGTGGATTTTGCTACCTCGCCCTAGCCGAAGGTGAGCCAGGGCCCATGGGCTCGGTTTTAATGCAACGGGTCACACTCGAATCGTAGCCAACTGCAGCATGCATCAGCATGACTGGCTGCTTGGTGCCTACCATACCACTTTTGACTTTACCAGTACTAATAACTGTCTCCCGAGACATCTGTGCCAGCAAAAAAAAAGACATGAAAAGAAAGCAAAAAGATGCAAACGGCACTGACCCGAGCGACCACATTTGCCTGACAAGCTACGGGCTCTGCTACGCAACTTTAAACTGTGCAAGGGCCCCCCTCGAAAAACAAACACGGGAACGGAAGCTTTACTTTCGCCCCGTGTCGACCACGCATCACTTCAACGCCATGGTTTTCAATGCTAATTTGTCGTTGCTATGCTTTCCGTACTTCTTGGTGCCATTCACTGCGATAAGTGGCCGTCGTTTTGACCCGTCGGTTCTCCCAAAATCGCGCATCTCTCTGTGTGAGGCCTCCTCGTTCCAACCTGGATTCACGAGTCGTTAGACCCGGTTATGCCTGTCAATTTAACGGCCTCCGCAGCCTGTAGGTTTCGCGCGTTCACCTCGAGGTGCGCGAATACCTCAGTGCCAACAACCGTCTTTGTATACACACAAGGAAACACAGTGACCGGAGAGCTGCGACTTGGCAGCGTCCGCCATGTTACCGCCTGCCTACACGGACCTTTACAAACATGAACAAAAAACGGACAAATCTAGATCTACCAATTTTTCCTGGAATAAAGAACAGGACCTTTATAATACAGAGAAAAAGTTTTAGTGGCAGCATCGTTTTGTGCCGTGCCAGAATGTAGACTGAATATTGGCAATTTTCATGAGAAACACAGCTCACAGCTCCAGTCCAAACTCACACAGTCCAAAACACAGTCCAAGCTCACAGTGCGCGCGCCAGCTGATCGGCGTCTTCATCGTCGTTAGTGTCGGCGCTGTATCATCTTCTTCCTTACTCTGCGATAGCGTAAGGGCTCCGTGTTGCAGTTGTTGTTGTAGGAAGATGGAAAAGAAAATGCACGGGCCTGCTACTGGCTCTGTAGCTGAGCCACCTCCGCTGCCTCGTGCAGACAGAAGAGATTACTGATTGATTTATAGGAAGGGAAAAGCGCGGTAACTGTCTCACTTGTTCTCTGCGGACACCTCAACCGCGCCGCAAAAGAAGGGAGGAAGGTGGGAGTGAAAGTGGAAAAAGAGAAAGAGGAGCCGTAGTGGAGGGCTACGAAGTAATTTCGACCACCTGGGGATCTTTAACGTGAGCTGATATCGCATGGCACACGGACGCCTCTTCGTTTCGCTTCCATCGAAACGCAGCCGCCGAGGTCGGGTTCGAACCCGGGTACTCCGGCACAGTAGTCGGGCATCTTACCACTGCACCACCCCAACCTTTTTTTTTATAGGAAAGGAAAGGCGCAGTAACTGTCTCACTTGTTTTCTGCGAACACCTCAACCGCGCCGTAAGGGAAGGGGGAAGGTGGGAGTGAAAGTGGAAAGAGAGAAAGAGGAGCCGTAGTGGAGGGCTACGAAGTAATTTCTACCACCTGGGGATCTTTAACGTGAGCTGATATCGCACGGCACACGGACGCCTCTTCGTTTCGCTTCCATCGAAACGCAGCCGCCGAGGTCGGGTTCGAACCCGGGTACTCCGGCACAGTAGTCGGGCATCTTACCACTGCACCACCCCAACCTTTTTTTTTTTTTTATAGGAAAGGAAAGGCGCAGTAACTGTCTCACTTGTTTTCTGTGAACACCTCAACCGCGCCGTAAGGGAAGGGGGGAAGGTGGGAGTGAAAGAGAGAAAGAGGAGCCGTAGTGGAGGGCTACGGAGTAATTTCGACCACCTGGGGATCTTTAACGTGAGCTGATATCGCACGGCACACGGACGCCTCTTCGTTTCGCTTCCATCAAAACGCAGCCGCCGAGGTCGGGTTCGAACCCGGGCGCTCCGGCACAGTAGTCGGGCATCTTACCACTGCACCACCCCAACCTTTTTTTTTTTATAGGAAAGGAAAGGCGCAGTAACTGTCTCACTTGTTTTCTGTGAACACCTCAACCGCGCCGTAAGGGAAGGGGGAAGGTGGGAGTGAAAGTGGAAAGAGAGAAAGAGGAGCCGTAGTGGAGGGCTACGAAGTAATTTCGACCACCTGGGGATCTTTAACGTGAGCTGATATCGCACGGCACACGGACGCCTCTTCGTTTCGCTTCCATCGAAACGCAGCCGCCGAGGTCGGGTTCGAACCCGGGTACTCCGGCACAGTAGTCGGGCATCTTACCACTGCACCACCCCAACCTTTTTTTTTATAGGAAAGGAAAGGCGCAGTAACTGTCTCACTTGTTTTCTGTGAACACCTCAACCGCGCCGTAAGGGAAGGGGGGAAGGTGGGAGTGAAAGTGGAAAGAGAGAAAGAGGAGCCGTAGTGGAGGGCTACGAAGTAATTTCGACCACCTGGGGATCTTTAACGTGAGCTGATATCGCACGGCACACGGACGCCTCTTCGTTTCGCCTCCATCGAAACGCAGCCGCCGAGGTCGGGTTCGAACCCGGGTACTCCGGCACAGTAGTCGGGCATCTTACCACTGCACCACCCCAACCTTTTTTTTTTATATAGGAAAGGAAAGGCGCAGTAACTGTCTCACTTGTTTTCTGTGAACACCTCAACCGCGCCGTAAGGGAAGGGGGGAAGGTGGGAGTGAAAGTGGAAAGAGAGAAAGAGGAGCCGTAGTGGAGGGCTACGGAGTAATTTCGACCACCTGGGGATCTTTAACGTGAGCTGATATCGCACGGCACACGGACGCCTCTTCGTTTCGCTTCCATCAAAACGCAGCCGCCGAGGTCGGGTTCGAACCCGGGTGCTCCGGCACAGTAGTCGGGCATCTTACCACTGCACCACCCCAACCTTTTTTTTTATATAGGAAAGGAAAGGCGCAGTAACTGTCTCACTTGTTTTCTGCGAACACCTCAACCGCGCCGCAAGAGAAGGGAGGAAGGTGGGAGTGAAAGTGGAAAAAGAGAAAGAGGAGCCGTAGTGGAGGGCTACGAAGTAATTTCGACCACCTGGGGATCTTTAACGTTAGCTGATATCGCATGGCACACGGACGCCTCTTCGTTTCGCTTCCATCGAAACGCAGCCGCCGAGGTCGGGTTCGAACCCGGGTACTCCGGCACAGTAGTCGGGCATCTTACCACTGCACCACCCCAACCTTTTTTTTTTATAGGAAAGGAAAGGCGCAGTAACTGTCTCACTTGTTTTCTGTGAACACCTCAACCGCGCCGTAAGGGAAGGGAGGAAGGTGGGAGTGAAAGTGGAAAGAGAGAAAGAGGAGCCGTAGTGGAGGGCTACGAAGTAATTTCGACCACCTGGGGATCTTCAACGTGAGCTGATATCGCACGGCACACAGACGCCTCTTCGTTTCGCTTCCATCGAAACGCAGCCGCCGAGGTCGGGTTCGAGCCCGGGTACTCCGGCACAGTAGTCGGGCATCTTACCACTGCACCACCCCAACCTTTTTTTTTATAGGAAAGGAAAGGCGCAGTAACTGTCTCACTTGTTTTCTGTGAACACCTCAACCGCGCCGTAAGGGAAGGGGGGAAGGTGGGAGTGAAAGTGGAAAGAGAGAAAGAGGAGCCGTAGTGGAGGGCTACGAAGTAATTTCGACCACCTGGGGATCTTTAACGTGAGCTGATATCGCACGGCACACGGACGCCTCTTCGTTTCGCCTCCATCGAAACGCAGCCGCCGAGGTCGGGTTCGAACCCGGGTACTCCGGCACAGTAGTCGGGCATCTTACCACTGCACCACCCCAACCTTTTTTTTTTATATAGGAAAGGAAAGGCGCAGTAACTGTCTCACTTGTTTTCTGTGAACACCTCAACCGCGCCGTAAGGGAAGGGGGGAAGGTGGGAGTGAAAGTGGAAAGAGAGAAAGAGGAGCCGTAGTGGAGGGCTACGGAGTAATTTCGACCACCTGGGGATCTTTAACGTGAGCTGATATCGCACGGCACACGGACGCCTCTTCGTTTCGCTTCCATCAAAACGCAGCCGCCGAGGTCGGGTTCGAACCCGGGTGCTCCGGCACAGTAGTCGGGCATCTTACCACTGCACCACCCCAACCTTTTTTTTTATATAGGAAAGGAAAGGCGCAGTAACTGTCTCACTTGTTTTCTGCGAACACCTCAACCGCGCCGCAAGAGAAGGGAGGAAGGTGGGAGTGAAAGTGGAAAAAGAGAAAGAGGAGCCGTAGTGGAGGGCTACGAAGTAATTTCGACCACCTGGGGATCTTTAACGTTAGCTGATATCGCATGGCACACGGACGCCTCTTCGTTTCGCTTCCATCGAAACGCAGCCGCCGAGGTCGGGTTCGAACCCGGGTACTCCGGCACAGTAGTCGGGCATCTTACCACTGCACCACCCCAACCTTTTTTTTTTATAGGAAAGGAAAGGCGCAGTAACTGTCTCACTTGTTTTCTGTGAACACCTCAACCGCGCCGTAAGGGAAGGGAGGAAGGTGGGAGTGAAAGTGGAAAGAGAGAAAGAGGAGCCGTAGTGGAGGGCTACGAAGTAATTTCGACCACCTGGGGATCTTTAACGTGAGCTGATATCGCACGGCACACGGACGCCTCTTCGTTTCGCTTCCATCGAAACGCAGCCGCCGAGGTCGGGTTCGAGCCCGGGTACTCCGGCACAGTAGTCGGGCATCTTACCACTGCACCACCCCAACCTTTTTTTTATAGGAAAGGAAAGGCGCAGTAACTGTCTCACTTGTTTTCTGTGAACACCTCAACCGCGCCGCAAGAGAAGGGAGGAAGGTGGGAGTGAAAGTAGAAAAAGAGAAAGAGGAGCCGTAGTGGAGGGCTACGAAGTAATTTCTACCACCTGGGGATCTTTAACGTGAGCTGATATCGCACGGCACACGGACGCCTCTACGTTTCGCTTCCATCGAAACGCAGCCGCCGAGGTCGGGTTCGAACCCGGGTGCTCCGGCACAGTAGTCGGGCATCTTACCACTGCACCACCCCAACCTTTTTTTTTTATAGGAAAGGAAAGGCGCAGTAACTGTCTCACTTGTTTTCTGAGAACACCTCAACCGCGCCGTAAGGGAAGGGGGAAGGTGGGAGTGAAAGTGGAAAGAGAGAAAGAGGAGCCGTAGTGGAGGGCTACGAAGTAATTTCGACCACCTGGGGATCTTTAACGTGAGCTGATATCGCACGGCACACGGACGCCTCTTCGTTTCGCTTCCATCGAAACGCAGCCGCCGAGGTCGGGTTCGAACCCGGGTACTCCGGCACAGTAGTCGGGCATCTTACCACTGCACCACCCCAACCTTTTTTTTTATAGGAAAGGAAAGGCGCAGTAACTGTCTCACTTGTTTTCTGTGAACACCTCAACCGCGCCGTAAGAGAAGGGGGGAAGGTGGGAGTGAAAGTGGAAAGAGAGAAAGAGGAGCCGTAGTGGAGGGCTACGAAGTAATTTCGACCACCTGGGGATCTTTAACGTGAGCTGATATCGCACGGCACACGGACGCCTCTTCGTTTCGCCTCCATCGAAACGCAGCCGCCGAGGTCGGGTTCGAACCCGGGTACTCCGGCACAGTAGTCGGGCATCTTACCACTGCACCACCCCAACCTTTTTTTTTTATAGGAAAGGAAAGGCGCAGTAACTGTCTCACTTGTTTTCTGTGAACACCTCAACCGCGCCGTAAGGGAAGGGGGGAAGGTGGGAGTGAAAGTGGAGAGAGAAAGAGGAGCCGTAGTGGAGGGCTACGGAGTAATTTCGACCACCTGGGGATCTTTAACGTGAGCTGATATCGCACGGCACACGGACGCCTCTTCGTTTCGCTTCCATCAAAACGCAGCCGCCGAGGTCGGGTTCGAACCCGGGTGCTCCGGCACAGTAGTCGGGCATCTTACCACTGCACCACCCCAACCTTTTTTTTTATATAGGAAAGGAAAGGCGCAGTAACTGTCTCACTTGTTTTCTGCGAACACCTCAACCGCGCCGCAAGAGAAGGGAGGAAGGTGGGAGTGAAAGTGGAAAAAGAGAAAGAGGAGCCGTAGTGGAGGGCTACGAAGTAATTTCGACCACCTGGGGATCTTTAACGTGAGCTGATATCGCATGGCACACGGACGCCTCTTCGTTTCGCTTCCATCGAAACGCAGCCGCCGAGGTCGGGTTCGAACCCGGGTACTCCGGCACAGTAGTCGGGCATCTTACCACTGCACCACCCCAACCTTTTTTTTTATAGGAAAGGAAAGGCGCAGTAACTGTCTCACTTGTTTTCTGTGAACACCTCAACCGCGCCGTAAGGGAAGGGAGGAAGGTGGGAGTGAAAGTGGAAAGAGAGAAAGAGGAGCCGTAGTGGAGGGCTACGAAGTAATTTCGACCACCTGGGGATCTTTAACGTGAGCTGATATCGCACGGCACACGGACGCCTCTTCGTTTCGCTTCCATCGAAACGCAGCCGCCGAGGTCGGGTTCGAACCCGGGTACTCCGGCACAGTAGTCGGGCATCTTACCACTGCACCACCCCAACCTTTTTTTTTATAGGAAAGGAAAGGCGCAGTAACTGTCTCACTTGTTTTCTGTGAACACCTCAACCGCGCCGCAAGAGAAGGGAGGAAGGTGGGAGTGAAAGTAGAAAAAGAGAAAGAGGAGCCGTAGTGGAGGGCTACGAAGTAATTTCTACCACCTGGGGATCTTTAACGTGAGCTGATATCGCACGGCACACGGACGCCTCTACGTTTCGCTTCCATCGAAACGCAGCCGCCGAGGTCGGGTTCGAACCCGGGTACTCCGGCACAGTAGTCGGGCATCTTACCACTGCACCACCCCAACCTTTTTTTTTATAGGAAAGGAAAGGCGCGGTAACTGTCTCACTTGTTTTCTGTGAACACCTCAACCGCGCCGCAAGAGAAGGGAGGAAGGTGGGAGTGAAAGTAGAAAGAGAGAAAGAGGAGCCGTAGTTGAGGGCTACGGAGTAATTTCGACCACTTGGGGATATTTAACGTGCACTGTGCACCACCTCGGCGGGTGCAGACAGAAGAGAAAATAGAGAAGAAAAGGAAGAGGGAGAGAAAGAGAAAGACGCGCGCCGTAACAACAGCCGTCGTCCACCACCGAAGCGGTGGCGGGTACAATGACGGCCTAGAACAGATAAAAATTCGGTGGCAGGCTAGCCCCCGCCGCAAGCGGCGGTGACCTACCTGCCCCAGCCCTATCAGGAGAGTGCCAAGTTTTCTGTACTCCGTGTCGCAGAAAACCCGTCGTCGGTGTCGCGATAGCTCCAACCGTCGAAAAGCCGCCGCCGCCGCTGTAAACGGCGGTCAGGAAAAATTCTGATCGGTCGACAGGGTCATCACGTCACAGCCACACGACCTCTCCTCGCGGGAATTGCAAACACACCGCATTCAAATAAAGCTGACGGATTTGGACAGCGGGGTGTATAGTGTATAGTGATGTTACAATACAAGAAAGTAAACGGTAAAGAATTCACCGCATGGAAAACGACGTTATTTAAAGGCGCTATTACGTGTACTCCTAAAGATACCATAAAAAGCTATTTAATAAAACTATAAAACGCACACTAGTAATGGACATCCCCCATCAGACCTCTCCTCAACGAAATTTTTTTAAGCTATAGCCTCACTAATACCTAAAATATCGGCGATAGAAAATGACACTCCCCCCACCCCTCACCCCTTTCCTTCCCTCAACTCAACGCACGCTGTCCTGCATCACTTGGGAGAGTCCAATGAGTGGGCGCACCCAGCAAGCCCTAATGACGTCACGTGAGGTTCGCGTCATATGGGAAGTCTGCGCGGGGGGAACGTGTCGCCCTAATATTGCCTGCGAGTGGTCGCCAGGAGCACTTTTTAAGTGTTATTTGTAAATTATCGGCTGCATGGAAAGCCTTTAAATTCGGCTCGAATATTCACAAAGACCACGTCTATGGATTTCTTCCACTGGAATATTAGAAAAAATACTGTTAAGGGAACCTATAACACCAGGCTTAAGCATAGTCGCAATTTTGTTAGATTGCAAAAGTCCTGCCTGGTTGACAGAGTCATGATGCCACAGCCCTATGACCTCGCTCATAGAGTACCGAATAATGCTTACCTGAAACGCGACGTCACGAGTGGAATGAAAGTGCTTAAAACATGACATTTACAGTCATGCCTCGCTAATACCACTCCCGTTAATACTGAGGACTCGAATTAAGGACAATTCTTCCGAAGACCAATTTTTCCCCCATGTATTTATGCATCGTTAATACGGAAACTCATTAAGGCGGAAAAGCATAGATCCCATAGGGACCCATGTATTTTTGTCGCGTTAATAAAGACAGTGATGAGAGCGAAATCTCACCTAGCCTACCCAAGTATTTCATATCCAGTCCTTGAGTGCAGGTCAGTTGAAGAACGCAATGGAATCACATAAATTACTTGAGTGATGACAATTTTCTTATGTGGTTGTATGCCTAAATATGTGAAGTTGCCGAGTCGATGCATCTTACCATTTTAAGTATTGCATGAATGTTTGGGAAGAAAACTCTCTCTGCAGTTTGTTCAAGAAAGCTAGATTCAGTCGCCGACTGAATGCTGATGTATATACACCTTTACTCATTGATCCATGATACGCAATTAAGCTATACCACAGACCACTAGACACGTCATGTACTCCATTATTTCAACCATAATAGTGTCCGAGATAATTGGCTTGTAGACCCCAAAAATTGTCTAATTCAACTTCACTGACCACCACTATATATGTAAAAAGCAGACCTTATACAGTGATAGAGTTCTTTTCTCTTAATATCCTTTCTTTTAGGAGTCTTTATTACGAATTACCCGCCTTATGGACAGTTTTGCTCTTGAAGCGTCCATATTAACAAGGAATGGCTGTAATGCGAATTAAAGGGCGCGGCATGCCTGAAGTGAATTAACCTCATAACGCCATGGATCGAAATTAATCTAGCTATCATTTTTTGCATCCTCAGATGTTTCTGAATGTGCGCTGATTCTATGCTAGATAACCCCTCCATCTCTGCACTTCAGAAATGAAAATGCTGATGTGTAACATTGTTTTACAGTTGCACTGTAATGACAATAAAAAAAAAGTTCGCAATTTTTCGTTATATACCCAGGTTTGTTATAAGCAGCTTCCGCATCAAGACTAAGCTATGTACCAAGGTTTTTGTTATAAGCAGTTTTCGCTTCGAAACTCAAAAGGGCAGTACACGGGGGGGGGGGGAAATCATTTCTGTTCCTATGGAAAAGGAGAAACGTTTTGCGGTCGCGCTGATATTGCGACTACGGCATCAACAGAGAGACAGAATCAATGGATGTCGATGCTACTGCATGATATTCCGTGATTAACCGAATTGAATAGTCAATTTTTTTTAAGGACTGTCTAGAAATGCTGAATTGGCACTTAATTCATTCCTGAAGGCCATAATGGACACCCAGCAAAGTCACAGCTTTCATCGAAACTTCGTAGTGGAGTCTAGTGTCCGAACCAAGGACGACCGCCTATCGGGCAGTCACCCTACCGACTGGACCAACCATGAGGACTTATCAAATGACAGGGCAAGAGCAATTCATAAACTCCAAGTCGGAACGGTGTTGGTCTCATGTTTTGTGGAATCCCACAAGGTGGAGTAGATAGGGTAATTTATCAACAGTCTGACCCACTGCAAGGGAATAGTTATTTGATATGAGTTGGTAGTAGTAGACTTTAAGACCCAGCCATCAATTAAAACATACTCCCTCGAGACGTACCCGTGAATTAAGCGCAACCCGTGTCTAGCGTCGTGTCTCGAACATTAAACGTTTGCACCCATATGGAACAGCAAACACGCCTCAGATAAGCACAAAGGAAACGTCCTCAGTACTCGGCCATAAATTCGTTGGGCTCGTTCCGCGGAGGTTGTTTCGTGCGAAGCAGAACAGCCAAGCCAACAACGCTCGCTACAGCAGCATGAGGCTCCCGTTTTCCGTTCGCTTCGGGTTGACCGCACCCGGCAGAAGACGCTCGCGCGATATTATTATTAGCAATCTGGAAGACTCTGCAATCACATAGTTTTATACCGGTATAATGTATTCGGCAGGGCGAGACGGTAGCCTCTGCACGTTCGTAGTCTTGGCACCACTACAAGCAACTACGTGAGGAGCTTGTATAAAAGTTATGCGGTCGAGGATCAAGTCACGTCGAGATTGCCGACACATTTCCCGAGTTATCTAAAGCGGCGAAGCCCCCCCCCCTTGCTTTTTTATTTTTTCTTTTTTTCGGCGACGGTTCCCAGACCCTCTGCTTTTGCTTGTTTCCGTACTCACCCTGGCGCTGAATCAGGAAACTTTGGCGAAATGATAAAACTTATCCCCTTCAAGTTTTGATGCCGGTCGGAGTACGAAGGTCGTCGCAGACTGCAGGAATGGTGACAGACCGTTAGCAGCATGTCAGCAGCGCTCGAAGAAAAAGGAGAGGAGGTACGCGCAACGACCTTGCGCCAGCTGGCTCGATCGCTACTATCGAGAGAAAAACTTGCCCCACGAACGAGGTCGCGCACGCGGTGACGCAACAGATCGACCCTCCAGACTTGAGTCAGACGTCTGGAATCTCAGGGCGGTCTGCCGGGACGGTTGCCGCGCGGTGCCAGGCCGGCTGAGACTGACAATGGACCGAGGTGGTTTCCACCGAGGGAAGGCGAAGAAACGCAGAGCACTCGACTAGAACGGTCGGCTGTACAGCGACATAGCAAACGAGGTCTCGAAGAGGAGCGAAGGAAGCCTAATGCATGCAGGATTGCGGCGCTCTATTCTTTCAGAGCGAAAGCAGCGGCCAATGGCTCTGCATTGTTGAGTGTTCATAGCCTCAAGTTTCGGGTGAAGAGGAAATGTTCTTTCGGAAAACAGGTTCACTTCCACTACAGCACAATAGTTAGTGCAATAGTGGCGACCCCACTCCTGCGCACACCAACATCAATATTCTCAGAGGCGATTGTAAAACTGAAATTAACAAAGGGCAATCTTGCATCGCCTTTGGCATAAGGTGCTTAGAAATACAAAAAAAAAAAAATATTACCTCCAAACAGATTTGAACTCTTGATGAGGAAGTGAGTCATTAGCTTTGCATCCCTTTGAGTTGTAAGCACTCTCGATGAGTTATGAATCAAGCAGCACGGCGTTAGCAAGTCACTTCGTAGTAGACACTGCAAGAAAATAAACTAAACTAACCTGCTAGCCTTTCACTGTTGTGACTGCTAACCGATACACAGCTGAGCCCGGACGTATAAAATCTGGATATTTCCAATTATCGGCTGTATTCTATACGCATTATCCTGCATGAAAATCCTCCGTAGAAGTATATAGAAAGTCGCGCATTATTCACAGAGTTGTTCGCTTTCACGTATTATATCTTTTTATTTTAGAAAGGTGGAAATCGGGCGTTATTTTCCAACTTGATAACAGGAAAAAAATTCGGTTTTTCATGAAAACATTCCGGCGTTTTCTTTTTTTTTTTTTTTTTTTTATTGGGGTGGATAGGGGGTAAAGCCACCGGAAAGCGTGGCGTGATATGGCCTATAGGGTCACGAAGAGTCGGACACGACTGAACGACTGAACTGAACTGAGGGGGTAAATACACAAGCTGTAGTAATTTATTGAAATTTCTCAAGAAAATATTCCGGAATTTCGTATTTCTTTTCGTAATTAACAATTACTAGCAGTAAATAGACTGGACCATTTCGTGGAGATTTTCGCGCAACGCTCTTCACAATAAGTTTTTCACAAGTGTTTACTAACGTGGGGCTCGGTGCTTGCTGTCCAAGACATGTAGGGTGCTGTGACTGTCGGCCACTTCTGTCCTGCGCGCAAACTGCAAAGCAGAGTAGATCCGCGGACACGTTTTTTTTTTTTTTTTTTTCTAGGAATCGGGAAACAAAATACCGAATTTTTAAGGAACATGTTCGGGTGCAAAAATCGGGTAAAATTAGCTTTTAGCCGAAAATGAACAACCCTAATTATGTAGAACTACAATTTTGCCGTTCGTTCGAGACATCGAAATGTGCGTCGCGACCCTGCAAACGGCGCTTCTCCTGATGACTCACCTAAAGCCTAGCTCTGCCCCGCCGTGGTGGCCCAAGGATGCGGGATCGAATCCGCTGTTCGGTGGAGGCGAAAAGCAACGCGCCCGTGGGCTGTGCGAACACCAGGTGGTCGAAATTAAAACGGAGCCCTCCACTACGGCGTCTCTCCATAGCCTTGGTCGCTTTGGGATGTTAAACAACTTCTCATAAATGCTGCGCTGCTTAGTTGTACACGGACAAAGGAACAAAACACAAGCACGCGACGTAATCTGAGGATCGTGAATGCACATAAATCATAACAGTGCACTGTAACAGCAAGAACAACTAAGGAATGGAACCATGAAAATGAAAATATGAAAAATACACCTTATCTAAGCCCGGGATGAAATTCCTTTCCAGTTCCTTTGTCCGTGTACAACTAAGCAGCGCAGCATTTATGAGAAGATGTTCCAACTAGCCCAGTCCCAAGCACTTCTTAATCCCGCAAACAAAACCAATCTAAAGCCTAGTTCTGTCAGCGTGCCAATGCCTCCTAGACTGGTTTAGGAGACGTTTACTGCTGCATGAATTGCGCGGAAACCAACCCAATTGCAGTTCACGAATGGCTGCTCTACTTTCAGCGTGAAGCAGATTACGATTCCTGGCGAGCTGCTGCTAGCAAGTGGCGGCGTGTCGCTGCAGGAACAACGTAGCTATATAGCAACACATTCTTGCTTTCAGATAAGCCTATCTACTGCCATTTTCGATATCGAATTATGGTATATCGATCATTTCACGATCGACTTCGAAGCCGATATAAGTATCTAGAGTCGATTACAGCTGCGAATGCAAAATGCGCGACCAGCCGAGTTTCGCGAGGAAATAACTTGTGGGTGTTAGTACTTGCCCCTCTCACTGTACGCGTAAGAAATACATGAACACAAGTGACGAGTTAAGACGAGAGTTCGCTGAAAACAGGTGGTTTGGGTTTTAAAACACGAAGTAGAGCAAGCATATGAATTTATTTATTGCAGAAGATCTTGTCATCCACTGCCGCAGCAGACAATACACAACGGTAAAACTTCAGAAAAAAAAAAAGTGAATCCAAGAATGTTTTCTACGCTATATGGGGAGCTTGCATGAAGCGATGCATGCTGGGTAATTCGCCATGATGATGTCGCTGGCAGCAGACGGCGGGAAACGCAGCCAGGCTGAATTGAGCCTTGTCGTTCTCGACGTTCCACCGAGCAAACAAGCGGCTGTTCGTGCGCTGCCATTATGTGCCTGCAATTGTCGGCAGATTCCTGAGGAACATAGAAGTCGACGCTCTGCCCGAAAAATCGGGCGCGCATGAAGAAATGCAAAACAGTGCGACGCGGACCTGTTCCAGCTACGCGCAGACGACCAACGTTGCAGACGAGTACCGCACTATGCGTCTGGACCTGTGGCCGCCCGTCGACATCGCCGACATTCATGATTTCTAGTTCTGGCGAGTAGTTTGATACTTGCCCGAATTGACGTCGATCTCACGTGTGTTGGCCCGTGCCAACCACTCGCGTCGGCGTCGCTAGATGAATGCTTTGCCTTCTCGCTCTCGTGCAGACGTAAGTTTGTTTGTTTGTTTGTTTTTGGAATCGTGAAGAGCCAGCAGTCGGCTTGTCCGATCGCGCCAGCATCATCTGCACGCACTACGCGACCATGTAGACGAGGCTGTGTAGCCGTGCCGGGCCGCGTTGTCTGCTGCCAGCGACATCATGGCGGATTACCCAGCATGCATCGCTTCATGCAAGCTCCCTATATTTTGACTTCGCTCTCAGGCCAATATTTTCACCCCTTATACGCTGCTTGTAACGCGAGGACTTATTTCCGAGCACACATGGATTTAACGATTGAGAACTGTATACCCAGGTCTGGCGAAAGCCCCTTTCTCTCTCTCCATCCCCAGAACGTAGCCCCATTTATGGGATGGTGGATGGTCAGGGTTTATTCCGACCTGTTGGAGTCTTTTATCGTGTATTAACACCGCCGAGCAAACGGGCATTTTGGCGTTGCAGGGCCCAATGTAAAAGACAAGCAGGCGGCCGGCCACGGGAGGGAGAGTTGGCACGTTACTTCAACCGTTGGTTGCAGACGACTAACCAACTACCAGCAGTTTGTTAGTCAAATTCGAGGCTAAATTTTGCAACAGGCACCATTTCCTTGCAGCGTAAATGAATTTCATGATTCGTGGCTTCAGCCAAGCGGCCACGAACTGGCAACGTTGCATGCGACGCTCGTCGACATTCACACTGCGCTTCCTGAAAGATGATTTCAAACTTATGTTTGCTCGTCTAAGACGAATAATGGTTGAAGCTGTCGCTCGGAGTCGCCAGTTTAGCCAGCCAACGCGCACACGATAGGATTTATCATTTATGACAGTACCTGTGCGTCGTAGTTTGGTGGAGACTCCGTTTATGTTTAGGTCTCCTAGTTTCCGTTCTCTTAAAATTCTTCTGCCCATATTTAGAAAAGGAATTTTTGTTTTTTGTACGATAGAGGAAAATTGACGAAATGTGATGTCCTAGAGTCTCCACTGGCATTAAGAAAAAAAAAAGGCAGTTGCCTTTAATTCATACATCCTTGCGAAACGACGGGAAATCTTGTCTCCACAAGTTTCCTGACATTGTATTTGAGGCACTGTAAGAACTTTACCAACCTGTTGAAAATCCAATCACATTGTCTCGTACCTTTTGACGAATGTTTCTTCCTATGCCATAGCAGTTCAATACAACGAGAATAAGCTCAAACTGCGCCAAAATGCCACGATTCGCTTCCACGTAATAAAGAGTAAAATATAAAAAGTGCTGGCGATCTACCGATTCGTCACAGTTGGGCAAAATGAGAAAAAGAAAAAAAAAAGGCAAACGAAACGGCAGGTCGCAGGATCATCGTTGGGTGACTGGGGCGCCCCAGTCATTCGTCAAGGGGGTGAAACCGAAGGCCCGCGCGGTACTCGCGACATTATTGCACAGCCAAGCTGCGTGCCAAGGCCTAGACATTTCTCTTCGTGGCGGCGACGGCACTGCCGCTGCTGCTCTTCGGCGGCGAGGGCTGCTAAGTTTAGACGGCGCGGCACGGGCGGCGGCATGCATACACCGGACGCGCTCGCTGCAACCGGGCCGCGGGGAAGCGCGCGTCCGATCGGAAGTGCCGGTGCGGCACCACCGGAGACCTCGAGGCCCGTTTGTCAGCCCATACGACATCCGCAGTACTGTACCGGCGGCGACGGTACGAGCGAAGACGTCCTGCCCCGTCGTGAAGAGCGAGACGCGCCTCCGCTGTGGAAACGGCGGCACAGCTGCCGCAGTCTCTGTCCTCCACATCAGGCCAGGGATGTAAAAAAAAAAAAACTATCCCGATTCTACCCTGTCACCCTTCGACCGCGGCGCTGTTATGCATCTATCAAAACAATCAGCACATCTTTTTTTCACACCGACCATAGGCCAGCATGCCACGCTTTTACGATATATATCACTTTCGTTCTTTCGCAGCGCAGACAATCTACACATAAATTGGACGCGAACAGGTTTGGATATTACAAATAAGGAAGCCCCCTGTGCAGATCGGGACGTGATACGATCACCACCAAAAAATGCTGAGCCACCGCATGCCCCGAAAGGCACTGAAAATTCAAATCAAGAATGCTCGCCGTCTCTCTTTCGAGAGGGCCAACTCCTCCACCACTCATGTGGCGTCGAAGCAGCGCCTCTCAAGCCAGATGACCCAAAAACGTTTCATTTGTCCATTGTTATAATTCACAGACGAATGGAAGACGTCGTCACATTAGAGAGTTTTAGGACTGCGTAGTGCGCGTTACGTATGCATAACCTGCGTTCCCTGCGGGACGCAAAGGCTTGCGTTTGCTTATGTGCCGCAGAGAGAGTTTTAGTTGTGCGGAAGCCCACGCGTACGCGAGACTTAGAAAATTAATGCAACGCCATCTTTGTGCATAATCAAAAACATTCCTTTTTACTTCTTTGAAGTGCGTACGATTTCAGGTCAGGTCAGTCAATCCAACACCGAGACGGTTCTGGTTTTGTTGCTAGCTCACTTTCGCTCTATCGCATCGTCTGCAACATCGCAGTGTTCCTGTCATCGTGTTTCTTTTCCTATCATAGCGCTGCCGATTGTGAATGAATGGGATCGTCTGCTGCTGCGTTCAGCTTGAAAAAAGTATATCCGGCGTCCTACCGCCACTCTTGAGCGTTTAAAGTGAACGTCGTCTGCTGCTGTGTTCAGGAAAATGTGTTCATGCAACCTACCTTCGTTGTTGAGTGCGATATGCGTTAGAAGTGCTGTACGGACGTTGAATATTTCGTCATGGCCTGCTCCAGTATTCTCTGGGACCCGTACTGTTTGTTCTATTTAAACTGGACAGATATCGAGGCGCCCCATCGACGTGAACCGCGAAGCAGGGTGTATGCATCAAGAAACGGCACGCTGAACATCGACACCATTCCTGATGTTAACAGAAACTTGTTACTTACCTCCTGAGGTTAGCGCGATCCTGGGCGACGAAGTACGCTAGCAACAGGTTGCAACAACGTTCGCGCAATGAACGAGTGGAAAAGAGCTTTCGCGTTGCATACTGCACATATGATTCATGACTTAAACCCACTGCGACAGATCACCAAACGGGTTGCAAGTCTTCACCTCTCGAAGCAAAGCTAAATCGTCTGAAATTAAAAAAAAAAAAAAAAAAAAAAAAGAGCGCGCGGAGCGTCCGCAGCTCGCGCGGCGGCCATTCGAGAGCAACACGCAGACGATTTGAAGTACGCACGCAGAAGTCAGGACTCCTGCGTACGTCTGCCACGAATACGCAATACGCAGGAATCACGCTGCGTATGACGCATGCGCAGTTAGGAGCACGCAGGCCACTTGCGTACGCAAGGATCTTGCGTATGCTCACGTACGCAGTACTAAAACTCTCTAATAGAGAGTTTTAGTGCCACTAAAACTCTCTATTAGAGAGTTTTAGTACTGCGTACGTGAGCATACGCAAGATCCTTGCGTACGCAAGTGGCCTGCGTGCTCCTAACTGCGCATGCGTCATACGCAGCGTGATTCCTGCGTATTGCGTATTCGTGGCAGACGTACGCAGGAGTCCTGACTTCTGCGTGCGTACTTCAAATCGTCTGCGTGTTGCTCTCGAATGGCCGCCGCGCGAGCTGCGGACGCTCCGCGCGCTCTTTTTTTTTTTTTTTTTTTTTTTTAATTTCAGACGATTTAGCTTTGCTTCGAGAGGTGAAGACTTGCAACCCGTTTGGTGATCTGTCGCAGTGGGTTTAAGTCATGAATCATATGTGCAGTATGCAACGCGAAAGCTCTTTTCCACTCGTTCATTGCGCGAACGTTGTTGCAACCTGTTGCTAGCGTACTTCGTCGCCCAGGATCGCGCTAACCTCAGGAGGTAAGTAACAAGTTTCTGTTAACATCAGGAATGGTGTCGATGTTCAGCGTGCCGTTTCTTGATGCATACACCCTGCTTCGCGGTTCACGTCGATGGGGCGCCTCGATATCTGTCCAGTTTAAATAGAACAAACAGTACGGGTCCCAGAGAATACTGGAGCAGGCCATGACGAAATATTCAACGTCCGTACAGCACTTCTAACGCATATCGCACTCAACAACGAAGGTAGGTTGCATGAACACATTTTCCTGAACACAGCAGCAGACGACGTTCACTTTAAACGCTCAAGAGTGGTGGTAGGACGCCGGATATACTTTTTTCAAGCTGAACGCAGCAGCAGACGATCCCATTCATTCACAATCGGCAGCGCTATGATAGGAAAAGAAACACGATGACAGGAACACTGCGATGTTGCAGACGATGCGATAGAGCGAAAGTGAGCTAGCAACAAAACCAGAACCGTCTCGCTGTTGGATTAACTTGACCTGACCTGAAATCGTACGCACTTCAAAGAAGTAAAAAGGAATGTTTTTGATTATGCACACAGATGGCGTTGCATTAATTTTCTAGGTCTCGCGTACGCGTGGGCTTCCGCACAACTAAAACTCTCTCTGCGGCACATAAGCAAACGCAAGCCTTTGCGTCCCGCAGGGAACGCAGGTGATGCATACGTAACGCGCACTACGCAGTCCTAAAACTCTCTAATGACATCGCACAGGACACGGATGCCTCTCCGTTTCGCCTCCACAGAAACGCGGGCGCTAGTGGTCGAGTTAGAGAGCACTCCGGTACAGTAGTCGGGCATCATAACCACTGCGCCACCGCGGCGGGTGAGATGTTTTGTCTCGGGTTGGCTATGCGTATATACTGGAAAGCGTATTGCATCACCACTGAAAACATACCTCTCAAAGACTGGAAGTGAAACGCAAAGGTGTCCGTCCATGTGCTGCGCATTGTCAGTGCACGTTAATAATCCCCAGGTAGTCGAAATTACGCAGCTCTGGCACCTCTTCTCTCTTTCTAATTCACTCCCATCTTCATCCCTTCCCTTATACGATGTCCCGCCGGGGTGGTGTAGTGGTGAGACGCCCGACTACTGTGCCGGAGTACCCGAGTTCGAACCCGACCTCAGCGGCTGCGTTTCGATGGAGGCAAAACGGAGGCGTCCGTGTGCTGTGCGATGTCAGCGTTGTTGTTGTGGCTGTAGGAACTTAGAAAAGAAAATGCACGGGCCTGCTATTGGCTCTCCAGCTGAGCCACCTCCGCTGCCTCGTGCAGACAGAAGAGATTGATTTATATGAAGGGAAAGGCGCGGTAACTGTCTCACTTGTTTTCTGTGGACACCTCAACCGAGCCGTAAGGGAAGGGAGGAAGGTGGAGGTGAAAGTGGAGAGAGAGAAATAGGAGCGTAGTGGAGGGCTGCGGAGTAATTTCGACCACCTGGGGATCTTTAACGTGCGCTGACATCGAACAGCACACGGACGCCTCTTCGTTTCGCCTCCATCGAAACGCAGCCGCCGAGGCCGGGTTCGAACCCGGGTACTCCGGGGCACAGTAGTCGGGCGTGTTACCACTGCACCACCCCGACGGGGCGGCCAGAAGAGAAAATATAGAAGAAAGAAAAGGAAGAGGAGAAAGAAAGGCGCGCCGCAACAACAGCCGTCGTCCACCACCGAAGCGGTGGCGGGTGCCATGACGGCCTACAACAGATAAAAATTCGGTGGCAAGCTAGCCCCCGCCGCAAGCGGCGGTGACCTACCTGCCCCAACCCCATCAGGGGAGTCTTCCCTCAAGAAAACATGCTTATGTCAGCGCACGTTAAAGATCCCCAGGTGGTCGAAATTACTCCGTAGCAGAGGTGGGCAACCTCATGAGGTTTCGACCTCATGAGGTCGACCTCAACCTCAAAATGACCTCAACCTCACGGAGTGAGGTGAGGTTGAGGTGAGGTCGGTGACAGCTCGAAATTTTTTGAGTGAGGTCACGAAATTGGACCTCAACCTCACGCGTGAGTTTGAGGTTGAGTGAGGTCGTCATTGTGTGAGGTCGAAATTGTGAGGTCCAGGCTTTTTGCTGTTGCCGCGGCTTTCTTCGAAGAGCGCCCCTTTTGACGCGGAGCTCGAGCGTACTGCCGCGGTGTGCCCGCCGACTCTCGGTGTTTGGTTACCCCCCACTCGGACGACCGGATGCGGCAGCCCCTGCCCAGCTTTCGGCATTCCACCGTAATGTCAGCAGCCCGAGACCGCTTCCCTCTGGTCTACTTCTACTTGGAAGGAGATATATATTTTTTTTTTACTTCACGAACTCCTCATGCCCCCCGCCAGCCACCCCCGTTTCCTCTGACTTGTTTGTGCCGATGCTTGCGGCAGGCTCAGACACCCAGGAGCGCGCAAAGCACATAACTCACGTTGACCTGCGGTGCTTTTGTCAAAGGCCGCAAAGAAAGCAGCAAACTAAAAAGCGAAGCAAAGTGTCTTTGCGCAGACGGCGCGGTGCAGAACTGTGTCTTGTGCATGCCCGTTTCCAGGCGCTATAACGGCTGCTGCCTTACATTCGATAAAGGACCCTGCTGTACATTACACGGAAACTTAACAGAAAATGGTGCAGCGAAATTGTTAGGGGACGTGATACTGACAGATAAAAAAAAAACATGAACAAACCAGAAAAACCGGCACAATACCATCTGGGCATTTTATCGAAGTCCTCCCTTTCGAATTGTACGTCATCGTTCTATATTTCGGTCCTGTAAATTTATATTCTTGTATTTTCCAGAACAACCTCTCTTAGTTTTGTGCTGCTCGTTTCTTATACAGATTCACAGGTGGCCCCGAACAACTGCAATGGGATGAAATGGACGGCACATCTTATAAGACGCAACTGGTATACAGGAAAACGCATGCGCATGTTAACCATTTGCCGAGATAGAACAGACAAAAAAATATATGGGGCTTGTATGCAGTCAAGCGCAATGAAAAAAAAAATGATTTCGCTCCGCTAAGGCTCTTTATTTCTCTCTCAAATTCTATTGAAATCAAGCAATGCGGGAGGAAGGAGGAGAGTAAGGGATTCTTAACTTCATAATATCAGGTTTTTCTTTAAATCTCTTATTCAGGCGCAGAAAAAACAAAAACAAAAAGAGAACAGCGTTCTCCTACATGTTTTTATGAGCTAGAAAGTATTAAGATGGTTTCCGGCTGGACATTTTGGTGTCTAGACGGACGAATTGGTGTGGCGAACTGAACGTGTCTGTTTTGTGCCCCCGTCTGCTCGAGACGGACAAATCAATCGGATGAAAATTTTTGTGGCCAGATGTCGGAATAATTTTTTCAGATATTTGTTTTTTTTTCTTTAAACATCAATTTTTACGTACTGGATGTGAAGCCAATTACATGCTAGCACTGAGGAATGCCGTATTAAGTCGATGTCTCAAACCTTTTATAAGCTCTGGGAAGCGCAGTTCTCTTCTGTTTTTAGTGTGCGATATTTGTTATTACTTTCGTCAACATGGTATTTATATATATATATATATATATATATATATATATATATATATATATATATATATATATATATATATATATATATATATATATATATATATATATATTTTCTTGTATGTCAATTCATTTCGTACACTGCCGAAAAGAGAACAGGCTTCTTCCCTCACATTACGCTCTTTTTCAGAGGCCCATAGCCCAACCCTCCTTTCCACTTACCCGCGCGGTCATTTAGTTTTTTTTTCTTTTTCTTTTGCAAGTATTGGAAAGCGCGATCTAGTCTCTGAAAGCGGAGCTGGCACACATACGCCATTGCCGTTTGGTGTGTATTGGTGACAGTTGGGCATTCACCGCATGAGCGAAACCAGATGCCTACAGACCATGCATGGCAAAATTACTTTTGAAAAGGAATTAAATTACATAACTAATTACTTTGCTGAAAATCTAAGAAAAGTAATTAAATTACATTACTCATTACTGCTCTAAAAAGTAATGAAATTACATTATGATTACTTGTACTGAGAAATTAAATTACTTTTAAATTACTTTCTAGTTTCCATCCATTCAAAAACTAATCAAAGCTAATATACAAAACAAAAGCTTGGTCTTCGGACGCGAAGGACACACATTCTCTCGTCTTCCCGCCAAATTCTGTCCCAGAGAGCTATTCCTTCCCTCTCTCCTACAGCACGGGCTATTACAAAAAAAAAAAAAAACACGTGGTCGAACAGTCGTGAAATGACCGGCGAACCCAGCGTCTTGCTGGCACGGAGCTGTCTCCGCCATTTGAAGGGCCCGAAGAAGCTAGGTTATTTATTGCTTCCGCAGTCCCAAGAATCGACGTCGGCACATACGTGCTCACTGCTCAGTAATGCTCAAGCCACGGTGCCTCACGTCATGGACCCTTCCGCCTATCTCCCCCAGCCCCAATCCTCCCTCGCACCGTGGTGTTGAGTGTAACCAGGCACCACTGTGCACTTGTCGACGCAGCAGGGAGCGCCGCTGCGCCGCGCTCGCAACTAGTTTTCAGCTCCAGCCTTTTTGCACCATTTCTCCCTTCGGGATTCCCTTGACGCCTTGTATCCTGCTACTTGGAGAATGGTTGCCCCTGCTACACACGAGGTCTCAGACGCACTGTCCCCCTTTGCCGATCCATTACGCTGGCTTCGCTTGCCGCACGTCGTTCTTGCTTTCGCGGCACTCTACTTTGTTGGCTATTGAAGGAGTAGTGGCGCACTTTAGTAAAAGTAATTTCGAAAGGAATTAATTACTTTTGCTGCGAAATTACTGCCAAAAAGTAATTCATTACATTACTAAATTACCAACCCGAGAAAGAAACTCATTACATTACAAATTACCGAGAAAAGTAATTCAATTACAGTAATTTCATTACTGTAATTCAGTTATTGCCATGTCTGCTATAGACGGACGGCGAAGGGAGGAGCGCGTGCACAGCGGGGGCGCGGTCCCTCCGGGCTGCTTGCTCGCCTCCTTTCTGTTGTTCTTGCCTTTATTTTACGTTTACGTGCTGTAACTATACGACAGTAAAGGGGAAACGGTTTCTCTAGATTCATCTACGGTGCATGCGGCGAAGCAGCTTCGGAGACACCACCGTGCAATTTATTAGTTCATTCTTCAAAGGAAAACAAGTGAATACCACAAAGAAGCTCGTCTCAGAATTGTTGGCGAAATGACATCCAGTATTCGGTTCGGTCGTACAAGTATTTATATCGTGTGTGTGTGTGTGTGTGCGTGCGTGTGTGTGTGTGTGTGTGTGTGTGTGTGTGCGTGCGTGCGTGCGTGCGTGCGTGTGTGTGTGTGTGTGTGTGTGTGTGTGTGTGTGTGTGTGTGTGTGTGTGT
This sequence comes from Amblyomma maculatum, assembly GCF_055883805.1. Lineage (NCBI taxonomy): Eukaryota > Metazoa > Arthropoda > Arachnida > Ixodida > Ixodidae > Amblyomma > Amblyomma maculatum. The sequence goes on along the minus strand of NC_139349.1, from coordinate 7,527,359 downwards.
GTGTGTGTGTGTGTGTGTGTGTGTGTGTGTGTGTGTGTGTGTGTGTGTGTGTGTGTGTGTGTGTGTGTGTGTGTGTGTGTGTGTGTGTGTGTGTGTGTGTGTGTGTGTGTGTGTGTGTGTGTGTGTGTGTGTGTGTGTGTGTGTGTGTGTGTGTGTGTGTGTGTGTGTGTGTGTGTGTGTGTGTGTGTGTGTGTGTTTTAGGCGGGTGGAAGTAGGACATTTTGCTCCGGCGAAATTTGACGGGCGAGCCGATGTTCGCGACAGCAAAGTGGTTCTCGTTTACCCTTTTTCCTAGCAGTTCCGACCCTTGTAATTTTTTAATGTAAGCGTGGTGTTCGAAGAAGCAATTTCGCCAATTCTTGCAATACGCCACGGGATCACGGAATTATAAACTAACGCCCAGGATTGGCCGGTTGGGACCTCATAAGATAAACAGCATTCCTCTTCGAAATTTTCTGAAGGTTTATGCGGCATTAGCCGAGTTTTATGATTAATTGGTGTTTTGCTGTCTTTTCCTCTTTTGTTTGTTTTTTGGGGATTTAATCTTCACAAGTCGTTTCATGAGTGGCTTTTACGGAAAATTTGTGCCCCGTTAATATGACATCCGTTAATATGGAGGACTCGAATTATGGACAGTTTTTCTAGGGGCGAAGATTTCTCAATGTATTTATGTCTCGTTAATACAGAAACTCGCTCTCTGAACAATGGAGATGGGATGAATTCACACAGCCTATTCGGCCCATGTATTTGTGTCTCGTTAATATGGACATCGTTTGAAAAAAGCAGAAGAGTCCGAACGCAAGTTAAAGAAGGGTGCGCAAGCTGGGAACCTATGCGACAGCCGATACGGTCGGATGCCTGAACGAGTCCTGTGGAGTTGGAAAGAACCAAAGCGGGCGTGTCGTCGTTTAGGAGGGAAGGGGGGGGGGGGGGGGGGAGGAGAAAAGGAGGGTGGATGACAGGGATCGTACACAGCAAACCGAGGGTCAGCTAACTAAGAAAGACCCCAAAAGGAGGGAACCGGGAGATTTCCGGGTGCAGCGGCAGCGCCGCAACTAGAGGCCGCAGTCGGGAAAACAGCAACATGTGGTCGCAGAACAGAAGAGAGGCCGGTAAAAGCGTAAGAAGAAACAATAAGAAGAAAGACAAGCGCCAAAATTGGGGCTGGGAACTGAAGTTTTTCTATCCCAGAACACAAAGTGTGTTCCATGAAGCCGTTAACGCTTTTCGGTCAGGGTTAAGACACACTCACGAAGTAGAGCGACAACAGAAACGCGACGACCACGCAACCAGGACCGGGCGTCCCGTCCTGGACGCCCTTCCTCCTCATGCTCCTGGTTCTCGTCACTGTTGCGCTGCCGAACTACCACATTTTGCACCACAGCGATCCGCATGTCGGCTTCGCCTTGAATCAACGATGCGGCCTTGACAAGGTCTGAGCTCTTCGTAGTCGGCTAGCCGTCGTTCTAAACTGTACTTCAGCTTGCAGTGTTTGTTTCATAGGAACACATACAAACGGCACAGGAAAGGGCTGTTTGATAGCCCTCTGTATAGTAGCCTGCCAACTTGACTCCCTCGCTTCCTTACAAAAACAGTACAAGGTACGAAATAGAATCAGAAGAACGGAAAGTCAGGGAGGTTAACTAGGGAAAAAGAGTGCAAAGAAGCAGGAGCCTGTAACTCTCAACTTTAGTCTGACTTTTGGCATGGTGAGAGTTAAACGCAAAAGAATGGAGCTGAACTTAGGCGCGAAGCGGGAAATCTGTGAATACAAGCGGCAAAAGCAATCTCAGTCAATCCAAGCCGTGAAAGACTGGACCCAAGTTCAACTAGGCCTCAGCCTCGTCAGGTCGACGGTATACCATCTATATATACTACCGGACTCCGATAAATGGCTCAACGTCGGCATCACAGCGTAAGCCACAGTCCGACAGCGCCCAGCACAGTTCGAAGAAATGGAGTCAGCCTTGTTAATGTGGTTCGGAAATGTGCTCGCGAATGGTGCTGTCGTGAGCGACGAAATGCTTCAAGAGAAGGCTCGCTGCCTCGGCAACATTATGGGTGCTTCTTTTCCTCCGTCTTGATAGGTTTTACCTGTGATGACTTACGGAATTTTTGTTCAGTAAAACAGGGAGATGTTTACTGAGAAATATTATTCTACGCTCTGTCTAGGCGTTACTGACTTCAGCTACTCAAGAGGATGGCTGACAAGGTTTAAGAACAGACATGACGTTTCGCGTCGACGGATTTTTGGAGAAGAGGGTAGCATAGACATCTCGGCGGTGCTTATATACCCAAATTAATTAAAACAGCAGCCATTAATTATAAATTTTTTCTCAATTATATACTTTTCGTTTTTATTCATGACTCGTTATTACGGATGGCTCGCTTTATGGACAGTTTTGGTCGGAAACCAAAGCGTTCATACTAACGAGGCACGACTGTATACCTATTTTTTCTTAATTTAATGTATTCTGTCGCAAAACAATGTACAGTGTATTAAAAAAAAGCTCGGCAATCATCAATTTTTTTTTTTCGAATTAAGAAAAAGAGCAAGGATGAAAGCTTGGGCGCGTTGGTGTCGGTTTTCTTGCCTCATAGCGCTAAACAGACAGGGACACAGCCAGACATACGGGATGGGCGATAAAAAAAGTGCCCGTCCCGTGTGTCTCGCTGTGTCCTTGTCTGTTTAGCGCTATGTGGCAAGAAAAGAAAAAGAGCATATCGTCATTGTTGTCGTCGTCACTAGGGTCAACAGCATTTGTCTTTTCAGTTTATAGTAAGAACTGGCTTGTTTTATTTCTAATACGAATCTTATTCACGTGGGTCAGATGGGATAAACTCTTTTAATTGCATTATGGGCCTATGCGTAGTAACGTGGTACCCATGTAGGCCTTAGATTGAAACCGACCACAAAAGGGTAGGCGAGGAGGGGGAGAGGATTGCCACTTTAGTGCAGAGTTGGACATGTAGTGTACAGAGTTTCTCTGCTTTTATCCAGGATATTAATTGTAGTATAAAATTAGGAGTACAATACAGCCTTGATACGACAAAATTCTGGCTAGCCTATATATACCCCAGGATTACCGAGAAATGTATATTTGCTTTAAGTTACGGTTTAATTTAATGATTCTTTTTTTTTTTTTTTGAGGTCGAGCGCCTGACCTCAACCTCACATTTTGAGTTTGAGGTGAGGTTGAGTGAGGTCGCTAATGGTCACCTGAAAAGTGAGGTGAGGTCGCCTGGGAGACCTGAACCTCAATTGATGAGGTTGAGGTTGAGTGAGGTCGCCAAATATTTTTTGAGTTTGAGGTGAGGTCGAGGTTTTTGAGGTCAAATGCCCACCTCTGCTCCGTAGCCCTCCACTACGGCTCCCCTTTCTCTCTTTTCATTTTCACTCCCACCTTAATCCCTTCCCTTACGGCGCGGTTCAGGTGTCCACAGAGCAAGTGTGACAGATACTGCGCCTTTCCTTTCCTGTGAACCGATTATTATTACTATTATTATTATTCTCTCTCAGAATCTGACCTTCGAAAGAGAGTTTTCTCAATGCAGCCCGGGTTGACTAGGAACAACTTAGGCCGCAAGCCAGCAGAGGGACATCGCCAGCCAGCAACAGGGTCATTTTGCACTCTTTCTACGAGCCCCTTGATCGGATCTATAAATTGTGCATCCTCCGAGAAAACCGTTGGCAAGGTTCAGCCCTAACCGCAGCATCCGTTGACGTCACCCGGTGTCGACACCTCGGCAGCGACGTCGGTGCAATGCACCGTCCACGTGGTGCAGATCGACGCAAGCGGCGCGCCGTTTGGGAGCTGTCACGCCGGGGCGGAAGGGAGATCGTGCCAGCCACGCTGGCCCCCCGCATATCTAATTACACGCAGACAGACTCAGCTGCGGACAGGTGGATTCTCCGAAGACGCGCGTTTCGCTAAACTGGTTTGCGCTCCGTTTCTAAAGAGATGAAGGAGGGGCGGAAGGTGGCTGATCCTGGCCCTGATGGGGCTGGAATAGGTAGGTCAACGCCGCTTGCGGCGGGGGCTAGCCTGCAACCGAATTTTTATCTGTTGTTGGCCGTCATTGCACCCGCCACTGCTTCGGTGGTGGACGACGGCTGTTGCGGCGCGCGTCTTTCTCTTCCTCTTCTTTTGATTTCTTCTCTATTCGCTGTCCGACTGAGCTACAGAGCTAGTAGCAGGCCCGTGCATTTTCGTTTTCCTTCCTACAGCCACAACAACAGCAAAGCGATGAAGAAGAGAGCGCCGAGCTTTATATTGCCAGCCTGACCGCTAGAATGCGAAATTCGCTGCTGAAGGAACGGAACAAGGCGACTACTGGTATATCATGTAGTGCAGAAATATCACGGACACCTAGTCCAACCCGCGTGATTTCACGCAGACACTGCGCGTTCTTTCAGGGCCGCTTATTCTGGTCCTTTTTATCGGAGCAAATTCCTTGATAAGACATATGGGAGCAGAGGTAATTCTGGATTCTCGCCGACAAAATGAAACATTTAAAGCAAAGCGCTTTTGTGAAAGACGCACAGGTGGGAAGACAAGCTGAGCACGCTATTGCCGTCTACCTATTTTCGCGCGTTTCCTATAGCTGAAGATGGCAGCTGCGATAAAGGCAGCCTTGTTGCAGAAGTAGTGCGCTTTCTCTTTTTTATTTCTTACGTCCACTAAGAAAAGCTGCAATAAGAATGGAGTAGCGTGCTCCGTTTACTTTTGTCCGCATCTACACATATCCGATATACGGAATAAATTGTTGTTGTCGCGACTACAGGAAGAAGGAAAAGAAAATGCACGGGCCCGCTACTGGCTGTGTAGCTGAGCCACCATCCGCTGCCTAATTAATAATAATAATTGGTTCACAGGAAGGGAAAGGCGTAGTATCTGTCACACTTGTCTCAGCGGACACTGAACCGCGCCGTAAGGGAAGGGAGGAAGGTGGGAGTGAAAGTGGATAGAGAGAAAGAGAAGGCGTAGTGGAAGGCTACGGAGTAATTTCGACCACCTGGGGGATCTTTAAGCATCCGCTGCCTCGTTGTGGCTGAAGGAAAAGAAAATGCACGGGCCTGCTACTGGCTCTGTAGCTGAGCCCCCTCCGCCGCCTCGTGCGGACAGAAGAGAGAACGTAGAGAAGAAAAAAAGAAGAGGCAGAGAAAGACGCGCGCCGCAACAGCCGTCGTCCACGACCAAAGCGGTGGCGGGTGCATTGTTGCGACTTTAGGAAGAAAAGAAAATGCACTAGCCTGCTACTGGCTCTGTAGCTGAGCCACCTCCACTGCCTCGTACGGACAGAGCTGGGAGACAATAATAATAAAAAAAGAAACTAAGAAGAGGGCGATAAAGACGCTCGTCGCAACAGCCGTCATCCACCGGTGGTAGGCGAGCCCCCACCGCAAAAGGCGGGGGCCTATCCCAGCCCCGTAGGGCCAGGAGCAGCCACCCCCCCCCCCCATCCCCCGCGATGTCAGCGCATGTTAAAGATCCCCAGGTGGTCGAAATTACTCCGTAGCCCTCCACTACAGCTCCTCTTTCTCTTTTTCTTGTTCACTCCCACCTCCCTCCCTTCTTTCACGGCGCAATTAAGGCGTCCACGAAACGTGTGATGGATACCTTACCCCTTTTTTCCCTGTCAACAAGTAATAATAATAATAATAATAATAATAATAATAATAATAATAATAATAATTCTTGAGACTAATTAATTGACATCAAGTTTTGGTTGAACGTTTTTTCTAAAGATTAAGGCAGGCATGATATAACACTCATAACGAAAATTTGGAGGACGCTTAAGCTTCGCCTTCAAGAGTGGAACGCGATAGCGTTATTGCACCTCGTCGAGAAAACTTATTAAACGCAAGGGTATTGGGGCATCCTCGCACCGGTACCCGCGCGGCCCGAAGGAGAGAAGCGGGTGAGCGAAGATAGTGATCTAAAGAAAGGAAAGACGCTTGATTTTACAACCCGTGAGGGTGCACGGCGAATCGTCAGGGGCGAGTGGCGCGCCACGTGTCGGGGCAGCGCCGCACATTGCGAGGAGGGGTTCTTCTGTGTTTATTTATGAAGTGCATGCCGGGATTTATCGCTCACTGCCAACGACGCCGACGACACCGGCTTTTCTGCGACACGAGCTCCTTAACGCTACCGCGTTAAAATACCGTTGCTTTCACAGGACGGCGTAATACGTACATCTTATACGGCTTTGGTCAAGAATGAAATGGCTGAGGTACGGCGGAAACAAGGCTTTTGCAATATTGCCTGGGTTATTCTGTTTCGTTGCATAAGATAAGTTAAATTGGTTCACAGGAAGGGAAAGGCGCGGTAACTGTCACACTTGCTCTGTGGACACCCGACCCGCGCCGTAAGGGAAGGGAGGAAGGTGGGAATGAAAGTGGAGAGAGAGAAAGAGGAGCCGTAGTGGAGGGCTACGGAGTAATTTCGACCACCTGGGGATCTTTAACGTGCGCTGACATCGCACAGCACACGGACGCCACTTCGTTTCGCCTCCATCGAAACGCAGCCGCCGCGGTCGGGTTCGAACCCGGGAACTCCGGCACAGTAGTCGGGCGTCTTACCACTGCACCACCCCGGCGGGGCGAATAAGATAACGAAATCAATTTTTGGTCGACTTCCTGGATTAACTTAATATATTTATACACCATAGACTGTCGCAAAGAAGGGACCTGAAATTTTCGTCACAGCATAAAAAGTCCTTGATCACAAAAAGGTGGATGCCCGCTCTTATTCGCACTTTTGTTTATTTTTATTTAATTTGGTATATTTGAAAACATATCGCGAGATGCCCGAGAAGCCAGCGTCACCAGGCGAGGAGTGATAAGAGTATTAGGCTGGGTAGGCAAGTCTTCGAAGCCGCCATATCCCAAGGGATCTTGGCCGTCTGACAAGGACGGGAGGGCAACTGGGCAAGCCCGCCCTCCTGACACTTGACCAGTGAATTGAAAATCTTCAGTGCTATACACCGAGTAACATAGCGCGAAACCGGAGGATTCGAAAAATAAAGCGTACAGCTGAATAAATTTTACGTTGGATGGCTTGGATAGCTGAATTATTTTATTTTGCAAAGGAAAATTAGGATGAGGGCGTGCTTTCTTCAATCATGATATATGTATATGACGTGAAGGAGGTGATATCTGTCAGGCGTCCCTTGGAATCACAGCGAAATGCACGGCCGCCGGCAATCAATGCACCTCGCTTCCTCAGAATAAATGATTGTATTACGCAGGCTTACAGTTCTGGATGGGGCGTTTTAGAGTAGTCGTGTTGCTAGTTCAACTATACGGCATTATACGCGTGGCCATTGCTGTTGTGACGCGGCGCCGTTCCGATCTGTCGAAGGCGCGGTGCAAGAAATTTCTGCAAGGAATCGTCGCTGTGGGCGCATGATGTCACTGAAACGTGAAGATACTGTAACTGTCCGATACGCCTTGGATTGATTTATGCGGCATTTTTAATGCAATCATCGATTGTGCTGTTTCCAGGTGTGTGGTCTAGTGGACTGTAACCTATAGGTTTAGGAAATAGTAGATGCAGGAGCCTAACTTTCAAGACAGGGGACGTTCCAAGTGCTAATGACCGCTATTTGTTTTCAGCGCTCCTTATGCATTTCATAAATCACACGACGGAAAATCGATGCGACTGAACTGTCATTCAAGAAGCCACTCTGGTCGGCTGGAACAACCATGTCAGCACAGGTGCATTCTGAGTCGATACGAACAAGTGCAGAGATGCTTCCGAGAAAAATTCCTCCTTCGAGTGCGCTCTCTTCACGCTGATGCGGCTAGGGTGGAGGCACGTTCCGTTAACTGAACATTATCAAACGTAAACAGGGCACGCAATGTGGACAAAGATAATGCATATCATCTCAATTACTCGAGTTGTACTCCGAAGGCGGAGAAAATGTAGCTCAATCTACGAACTGCTGGTAACTATAATTCAAGACATCGGCATGATGTGAAGTCGCACGTTGGCAGTTCACGCATAGAACCGGCGCTACAAGCGGGTAATATCGCCCGCTGAGTTCTCGGCACGAAGCGTTTGAAGTCACGAAAGGAAAGCGCTTTTGCAACTTTAATTTAACGTATACAGCGGGATATTCCTAATAATTATAATTGGTTCAGAGGAAAGGAAAGGCGCACGCTTGCACTGTGGACACCTGAACCGCGCCGTAAGGGAAGGGATGAAGGTGGGAGTGAAAGGGGGAAGAGAGAAAGGGGAGCCGTAGTGGATGCTACGGAGTAATTTCGACCACCTGGAGATCTTTAACGTGCGCTGACATCGCACAGCACACGGACGCCACTTCGTTTCGCCTCCATCGAAACGCAGCCGCCGTGGTCGAGTTCACGGGATATTCCTATGTATGCATAGTCGGAAGCAAGGGAAAAAAAGGTGCGTTTTAATAGATCTATGATATGGTTATATTATTTATACAAGAAGTTATTAAATAAAATACGTAAAAATTAGTTTTCTGTGGAAATGTTAAATTTAGCTGTTTTTAGAGGGTTTGCGGCCTCCTGTTGCAAATATTCTGCTTTCGAGTTGGCAACAGTGGTACCGTCTTTATGGTGGCTCTTCCGCGTAGCAAGAGCGACCCAGCTGTGGAGCCGTACTCATGGCAAAATATTACAAGTGCATGCCTGCGCAATAGCAACGACTTGTGCTTAAAATCGGCAGACTTAGCAAACTGAGAGAGCAGCATCACACGCGCCGCATTCGGACTGCTTGCTTATCCTGCAACAGGCGAACGCGCCGAGAGGATTTGCCGTCGGCGCAAAATTGCTTCCGCCCGTCGCCTGCACAGCGAATCTGATTCTGCATAGTGCACGCTGCTATTCATTGATAAAGTTTGTCATAAATAATAACGTTTGTCATCATCATCTGCTATTCATGACAATTTATAAACTTTATTCTATTCTCTAAAATTCTACGAAATTGGTGCACAGAAAGCTTTTGGGCTTTTACCTAAAAGAAAAAAAAAAGGGGGGGGGGGGGGGGGGCTTCAATTGCAGCATTGTACTCGTAATATCCACCGCCCAATATAAAATTCATCTCCATGTGTTTCCCGTGTACGAAAATATTATTGCGCAAACTTCAAAAAAGCTCATAGCTACAAGAACTTAATGAGTGACAATACTAAAAGCTATTTCTACATATTTTATGCTCTACAAATATTAGAAAAATATTTTTGTTCATAACCATTAAATGTAGGTTGCGTGTATAATTTTGCGGGGGCAATATGCAGCCCGGCCCCTTAATATAAAAGACCCTTCTCGACGCCTGTTGCATCCTTTCCTTTTTTTTTTTTTTTTTTTTTTTACAACATTATAACTTGAAATGTTCCAACGACGAAACATTTCAGGGCGTTTTGAAGTGTGCCTAGTTATCCTGCCTGTTTAAAATTGTTGTTCTTAGAATTCTGCAAATTTGAAATCATGATCTTTCTCTTCTGATATCTGGGGTCTTTATGTTAGCAAAGAATAAACTATAGTCATATGGCTTATTTACCATGTGTTTTGCACAATTTTATCGGTGAAACGATATAAAATTCACTGATATATCTTTTACGAAGAAAGAAGTATTAGTACTTAACATTCAGTAAAGCGCAGGACAACTAATATTTTGCATGGCGACAAAACCAACTTTTTGCTCTCATGTAACACAGTGAAGTATACATTCCTATAAATGAGTCTGTAACAGAGTCTAAAAAAATTTACAGCTGCTGTTTTTCTGCCGCCGTCGGAGAACCAAGCGTCTAAGCGTCTGTTTTAACAGGAGGAGCGGCCGCGTGCGAAAAAAAGTACGTGGCCAAATAGTGGCTGACCACCGCCACCAACATGAGGAGATAGCTTCGCATTATACAAAGGAGGCGTTAAAAGCTCCTTACTTGTTCACAGCGAATGTATATTGTCCAGCGTTTTGAATGGCAGAAGTTTAAAGATCGGCGCACCCTACAGGTATCCCCTGCGAGGGTGGATGTCTTTCTCTTCTTTTTTTTTTTCTTTTTTTTTTTTGTGAGAACAAAAGCACTTTAAGAATCAAGAAGTTTTATTCAATGATACAAAGAAAAATTTATACGCAGATATTTGGACCGATAGCCAATGAGGCTAGTCAGCGGTCCAATACAAAATAACATGTAGGTCAGCCGTTACATACACACTGAAGAAAAGCTAAATTTGTAGCATTGCTTCGATTCCAAGAAAATGTATCTTGAATGTCAGTTTGAAATTCCTAGCTTGTTTTATTTCAATTGACAACGAGTTCCAAATTTTCGCTCCTGTAAATTCTATTCGTCTTTCTCCGTACCCATCGTGACAAGCGGGAAGATTAAAATTGCCATTGCTGGCTTGCCTAGTGCTACGGGACGGGAATACTGAGTATACATAAGCGGTAAGGGGTAGTTGGTATTTATAACATTATTAACAATAAGAGATATTTTACGGTCACGTACGGTTGTGAACGACATGATTTGTTGTGCGTCAAAAATGATATTGTTAGAACTAATCGGAGTAGGTAATCCCGTGGTTTGGTTTTCAAGGCGCGTTTTTGTAGTATCAACAATGGTCATAATGTATGTGCTTCCCCATGATTCATATCAATAACTGAGATGACATAGTGAAAAGTACAGTGATCTACGAATAGCGCGTGGAAAGTGCCGCCGTGCCCTTGCGAAAGTAAACTAATCGTACGCAACCTTTTCACTTCACCTTCCAAGACAAGTGGCAAAAAAACATAACCGCTAAATATTTGAAGAAAGACACACTTTCAATAACATGTAATAGAAAAACCACTTGAATCAATACACTTCTGTTTTGAACAAAAAATAACATATTTGTTTTACGCGACTAAGTCTTTAATAAACAGTCACGTAGCTGCAACGCCAGGAAATTCATTTGTAAACAAAAGCAATTTGTTGTGGCAACAAAAAAGTCTGGCCGCACAGAAAATATTCGTTGTGCGATGATTTCTTGTACGACATAGCGCACTGTCGTACTTTTCGATAGTGCACTCAAATCCGATTTTGCAAGATCCGATGGCGAGATTTCCGAATGTGTCCGTTGTTCCGGATATCATCGAGCAAGCGTCTCCCTAATGACCACTATGTGTCTCAAGGAAAGCTTCGGAAAAGCGAAAAACCGTTGAGTGCGTAAGCATCCACACACGATGCCGTCGTTCCAGTCACGAGTTCTTTTTCCCGGTACAGCCGCTTTTAGCAGCGTCAGCGGTTCCTGGCGTCTTTCTTTTTTATTTTTTTTTAACCGTAACTTATAACTAGAGAGAAAGGCTGTCATGCAACTCGAACACGTGTATACGCGTGCCGCTGGCAGTAAGCCAGACACAGCCCTCCCGCAAATGACCGTATAAAACCGGAAGACTCATGCGACTCACGAGCAGTGTTCCCCTCACCGGCGCTTGATGTAAGGGCGTGTGAAAGAGCGACAACAAAAGAGTTGGATCAAGCTCGTTTCTTCCGCATTCGCTCCCTTGTGAATACCGAAAGAGTATTAAAATCTGCCGTGCAGTCAGGTGCTACAGTTGAGTGTATTAGGTTACCCTAATTGAAGAAGGAAACACGACAGGTGCAACAGAGATGGAAACATAAGGAAAGTTGCACTGTTGGCTGGAGAATAACATTTATTCTCACTTTCGGATATCACACGTCGACGGTAAAGATTAACCACAACTATATTCTGTGAGAGAAAAAAAAAAAATAGCCACGGTCTAACTCCGCCTAAACTGACTTAAGACGGGCGAAAACACTGCGTGGCATGATTTTGCTTGGTGGTTAAGCATTGAGATTCATCTTAAAGCAGCGCGAAAACATAGGACTAAAAGGAACAGGAGACGACACAGGCGCTTTTAGTCCTGTGTTTTAGTCCTGTGTCTTTAGTCCTTTAGGCCTTTTAGTCCTGTGTTTTCGCGCTGCTTTAAGATGAATCCAATCCAACTCGCCCAGTTTTCTATACAAGCATTGAGAAACTGGCACAGAGTTTGGCAAAGTGGGTGGCGTCTTTATGGCACATGTTAGGCTTTAAATTCACGAAGGTGGCCTTATGGTCAGTGAAGCAGTTCGAAATTGCGTAAGTTTCTGCTACGCAGTCTTCGTTGGAGCATCACATGAACGATAGGTAAGCTATAGGTAGGCGAGCCAGGAACGAGCTTTTCTTTGTTTTTCAATACTCTGACGATCGTAAGAGTGCATTCACATTAAAATATTCTTAATTTCTAGTGGTTTAATTTTATTTCCCCGTATTACGCTTATTCGCCATCGGGTAGGTAGGCCGGTCATGCGTATTTGGCACTCCTTAATTTTGTATACACAGGTGTTCAATAAAAATGCTCCGGGTGCAAAGTGTACATGCCTACACGCAACAGCAAACTATTAAGTACAGTGCGTGTGAACAAAGGGGCAAAAAATGGCCATCACACGACTGGTGAACCGGGTAATCGGCGCTAGCCGGCATGCGACAGCGGTTACGCACAGACAGATGCAGCTCCTGTGCGGGATGCCCGCGCGTATAGTTACTGTCCCCGCTCGGTCGCTCTCGGCAGCACGGGGGCGAAGTGGCTACGATCACACACAAGCCCAGGAACCTGCTAATTTTTTGGATAAGTTAGCGTGAAGCGCAAGAGCAGGTTACGTGCATGGGGTGGTCACGTGACAGTATGCAAGGTTCTCGTCCTGCCCGCCGCCCCTGCCTTCTTTGCGGCCACGCCCGACTACATGAGCGCTGTTTTGCCTGCCACGAACATGTTTTTTACCCGTTAAACTTTGCAATAAAGGCTAGCGCTGTAAAAACGGTGCTATTTAAAAGCAGACAGCTCGATATAAACATAGACTAGTTCTGCTGAGAGTTATATGTTTAGATGTGGGTGCTTTCAACTACGTTATGAACAGAAAGGCTCAACTTTGACTTTAGAACGATGATAGCATGAGGAACGTTCTGTGTTGGAACCGAATAATACAGGCTTTACTCTGATGCCCGAAGATCCTAGCCAACAGAGCTTTATGAATTTATACCGACCACAGGTATGAGCTCTTCCTCGAATGCATCACACCTGTAGGCATGGTGACCACGGCGGGCCTGGGACGGTATAAAAAGGAACGTAAAAATAATGACAAATATTAGATACTTTTTGCAGAGCGGAGACGTGCTTGCCTATATAGCCGTCTACCGGTTTACCGGACGCCGGCTGCGCAAGCGTAGTGGTGACACGTCATTGCGGGTGCATAGGAGGCGTCCGGTAAACGTCTATGCTACGTTTTCGCTATGCTAAACTTCTCTATATCCTTTCAGAGATAGCGCGTGCCAACTGTTGCAGGCGAGCTACCGCGGAATTCACAACCCCTAAAAATGGCCGCACGCTGATGAACAGAATTTCAAGAACGGGCATATCGCACCGTTGTGAAGAGTAAACAACCTAGCGTCTCACGCGGCGCAAACACCAAGTTGGAGCGGACGAGGGACAGATGTACTCTAGGTGCATCGCGACGCGAAGAAGGGCGTCGCCGTGATTACAAGGCTCGGCGAGCGCGGCATTGAACCCGACACGTCTTTTCTCTCGCTTGGGCGCGCGCCGAGGATTATGGCGAAGCGACGCCAACGACGCCCGCCACTTGGTTCCAAGTGGGCCCCTGTTTACTAGTGCCACGCTCTTTACACGGATCGCTGCTGCCCGTTGTGCAGGCAAGCGAGAAGCGTGGCACCCACAGGAGGCCGGTACAAGCGTGCCGCAGCTGTGTGCTGCATATGATGATATGGTTGTGGAAGAAAGCGAAACCTGTGTGCATTCTATAAGCTTGTGGTTAAACAGGACCAGTCAAAACCGCGTCCGCCATTCCATCTGATCTCACGACCACACCTGACTTACAGCAGCCTTCGGCAGTATTTCCCATCCCCTTGTCATAGTGGACGATCGGTCGTTTGTCAATCTCCCTATAATCAGCAACCCACACACATCTACTCAGGCCTCTCGATTTTCGGTACGAAATAATCACTCTCTGTTCCCTGCCCCACCCTGCTCTGTTTTTCATTGCTGCTGATCGTACTATTCGCGATATAAAATCCACATCGACTTCCGTTCGACGGGAAGCGGGTTCTTTCTCACGTGCGCTCGTACCCCGACGGGATCGGCACGAGAGAGGTCACCCATTGAAATAATTGTGACGTCTCTTTGCGCAGATTGGTAGCCGCGCCTCCATCAGCACACGAAAAAGAACAGGCAAGAGGGGAAAGGAAATAATGGGGAATGCCGATCGACTGACTACGGCGGCGTGATGATGGCCCTCTCGTTATCCTCCCATTTATTGAACTGGTCGTTACCGAGCTTAGAGAGGTGGCTTTAATTTTTCGAATAATAGTTGGACGTCTGTGTTGTGCGTTTGTCTTTGAGCAGCTATTTAAATTAACTCTGATATCGGTCGGAATTCGCCCACAGACTAAAAGTTACTCCGCCGAAACCGTGCGGCACGGAGAAACCACTGCTGCTCGTGATCGGTATGCACCTAAAGCGTCTATCAGCAAGCAAAATTCATGGCCTCCGGGTCCTTCGAGAGAATGAGGAATCTAGGTGAGACCGAAGCTTTGCAAGGAAATCAGTTTTCTCAACTCGACCAGACTGTTATAAATGTAAAAACAAAAGTTTGCCCCGCCGCGGTGGTGCAGTGGCAAGACGCCCGACTACTGTGCCGGAGTACCTGGGTTCAATCCCGACAGCCGGCGGCTGCGTTTCGATGGAGGCGAAACGAAGTGGCGTCCATGTGCTGTGCGATGTCAGTGCACGTTAAAGGTCCCCAGGTTGTCGAAATTACTCCAAAGCCCTCCCACTTCGACACCACTTTCTCTATTTCCACTTTCACTCCCATCTTCCTCCCTTAAAACTTTGAGAGCACTGCAGAACTTCCACCAGAGGAATCCGAAAGCCTGGGCGTTGCTGCTGTTGCTACACTAGACGCGCCATAATTTTTATTGACTGCCTATTAATAGGCTACATTGGTGCGGCCAAAACGGGGACTCAAAATGTGAGACCACGAGGCTTAGCGCAGTGTGTACTAGAAAGTATTCTAGTTCACTATAGTAATAGTATGACTTTCCCGTGCGGCGTGGTACAGGTGTCCATACAGAAAGTGCGAGATATTGCACATTTCTTTCCCTGTAAGCCAATTACTACTACGAAAGCATTAGGCTGTGTAAAAATAGCGATAATTAGTTATGATGGTAATAAATGGTAGTAACAATGAATTATGATGATTATTGTTATTTGTAAAATCTAAAATATAAGAGTTAAAAATAACTAATAGGAATAAAAATAAATAAAAGTAAAATATTATAAAAATAAACACATCGCAAAGCAAAAAAGCAACAAATATAAAATTATAAAAGAATGCTTTCGCGGTCTCTCAATGAAGTTTTTGCATTGACCTCTAATTATTTTGTTTATTTTCATATCGTGATTTATTTTTACTTCCTTAACACCTTCCACCTTCCTGCGTTAGACAAGGACACTTATGTACACGTTCGTGGCGGGTGAGGTGGTGAAGGGTGGCAGTTCCTGGCCCTACGGGGCTGGAACGGTAGGTCAACGCCGCTTGCGGCGGGGGCTAGCCAGCCACCGAATTTTTAGCTGTTGTAGGCCGTCATTACACCCGCCACCGCTTAGGTCGTTGACGACGGCTGTTGCGACGCGCGTCTCTCTCTCCCTCTTCTTTTTCTTTCTTCTCTACTTTCTCCTGTCCGCATGAGGCAGCGGAGGTGGCTCAGCTACAGAGCCAGTAGCAGGCCCGTGCATATTTGTTTCCTTCTTCCTACAGCCGCAACAACAAGTCGACGTATAGTAGTAAGTATTGTAAAAAGAATGAGAGCATTAAACATGCCTTCACCCACTGCAGCAATGCAGTGTTGTTTTGGGATGGGCTGCAAAGCACACTTAAGACCTGCCACTAGCACCGCACGGTATATGGTTTTTACCCGTGCTCGACGCAGTGATTCGATACGATATTTCTTCTTGGCTTGCATGCAGTGTATTGCGTAGTGCAATGGCCTTCCGGCATTGTGAACCCGGATTCCAATCTGTACACGAATACTTTGTGGACAGCATGGCGAAAATCCACGAGGTGATGATCGAGAGAAACTGTAATCGTGTTTGGAAAACTAAAAGAAATGATGAAATTCGAGTACTGACTACCAGCTAAGAGAGCTGGGCTTTTGTGAAATGTGTGTATATTGCATTGTTTAGTGTTGAATATATAGTTTTGTTTTGTATTTATTGTGTTTGTTATAGTGTATTATCTCGCCTTAGACGATAAAGATATAACAGAATTAAAAGTCTGCGTAGAATAGTGGTTAGCGCACACCGCTGGGACACGGAAGGATGGCGGCTAGAGTCATGGCGAGGATATGTTTTTTTTTTTTTTCCTTGTTATTAATGAAGGACAGCTAGGGGAGCTCCGGTTACACACCCTGCACACAGGCGTTATACACGGCACTTATGAGGCAAGAAATACTTTCGCGTTGACAGCGCTAAAGGAGCAAAACTGCAGGTAATTGGAAGAGGCTTTCTTTTTTTTTTTTTTTTTTTTTTTTGCCCAGCTGTGAACTCAACTCGGATGACGGTCATGAGTAAACCAGAGCATAAAAAATGGTTTGATTACAGAGCCCAGAGCTGTGCTCATATATCACAGGGATGTACCAGCTCGCTAACAGACTACGTGGTCTTATCAGTTTGCAGAAAGAATTATCTACTCTTGTTTCTATTTGATAGAAAGATTTGCAGCCAGACACTGAGCTCTTGGCCAAAGAAGAGTATTCTCGCATGCTCACGAGTCACAAATGCCAGTTTTAGAACGCCGATGGGCAATGTACAAAGGAAGAGCGAGAGCGACAACAGGTGGGGTTACGGTAAGGGAGTCCTAGCATAGCACGCCGGTCGCCGAGGCTCTCTGACGCGCTCCGTCCATTCACGAACCATTAGTGGACGAGCAGCAAGAGACGCGGCAACATTCCCGGAGAGCGACGACCCATGTGAAGAGGGACGCGTCTGCCACGTGACGTCTGCCCTCCTTGTGCTCAAAGGGGAAGGAGGGGGGGCTTTAACAATAGCGCGGTGCCAATGAAAGGCAACGAGCTCGCAAAGCGGCTCCACAACTAGAGCGGCCTCGAAGAAGAAAAAAAATTAAGGTGGCGGAAAATATGAATGAACGAGACCGAGGGTCGTGCGAACTTGCCATGAAGGTGAACCGTGCTTTTGACCTCGTGGTTTGGATCAGAAACCCCACAACTTGTTTCGGGAGCAACACAAAAATGCACCATGGCGTGCCACGATGCCTACCACCCGTGGTTAAGTTGATCGAGAGCGCAGACCAACCGTTTGGGCTTTGACATTGCCTGAGAAGGCTTCCCTGCAAAGACAAACACTGAGTTTAACAGGGAAGCAAAAGGTTGAAGTTAACCACCAACACGAAGACAGCCTTGCCAGACGCCCACACACAAAGAGATTCAAACTACACAGAGAAAGATGAAAGCTTAAGAAAATAAACGGCCGCTAAAACGAAGTAGAAACCCAAAGTAGGGTCATTATCGAACACACAATACGACTACAGAGCAAGCAGTGGGTCGGGAAACCAATGCACTCGGCAGAAATGAGTAAGAATTTTAAGTAAGAAATGGTAGTCGGTAGGAGGAGAAGATTGTACGCCGGTCTTTCGCAGACATTACAAATGCGTAGTTTCTCGATTAAGCACTGCCTTTTAGGGCGAAGGAGTTTCTAGAACTTCACGAAGTTAATGATGATCAAAGGCAATGCCCGATGGTGAAGCAGTGTTTCTATCCATGATCGTAAATATTTATGCGAGTTCGTAATCCGCCCGTTTGAAGTAAGAAATTTCGTGGAAAATTCGGATGCCGGCGAGGCGAAAATATAGAGACTGCAGAGCTGGCTGGTGCACGAAAAGTATGGCTGCGGTCTCGCTGTAACCGGGGCTGTGCTCAAACGTTCGACGATGCTCAGATCCGTAGACTGCGACTGAATTGCACAGGCTTGTGAACACAATTTTCATCAAGAAGAAGAATGATTAAGCCCTAAGGGCCAAGATCACTGGACACGCAGAACGAACACAGAATAAGAATGTGCACAGCTCTGAGAGTCGACGCTATGAAATTTGGCCGGCCCTTCACGCGAAATGACCGGAGCTAAAAGGAAAGCTGACAAGCACTTTTGCAAGCCTATTTTTTCGGCTAAGCCTTCCATATTCGCACGTGGTGTCTCCTTTAGCAAGGACAGACCCGCAACACACAGGCTGATAAAATAAACTTTGTGTAGCGTCAAAGTTATGGGAAAGTAATAAAACTTCCTCGCTGCCGTATCGCCAGCACATATCCCGCCCTCGCATCTCAAGCGCACATGATACTTCAAAGCCAACATACAGGGCCACAGGCGCTTCCACAGGTTACGTCACCACAACAGCGCAAGTCGAGCAAGGCAAATGCGCAGTTGGATGGCGATCAGGAGAGGCACGCGTCTCCACACATCCGAGAAAAGCTGCTAGTCATGCATAGATGCTCGGCGAAAAGGCGTCGTCGCGGGGCGCACGCCCGACCGCCTTTCACGCGAGCTCCGACAACGCTTCACCGAAGGAAACGAAAAAAAGAAAAAGAGAGAGTATACGGGGTGCCTTTGCGCGTAGGCAGCAGCGGCACGTCCGCCGTCGTTCCGCGCCTACAAAAATACCTCGCAAAGCAAACGACGATGCCAGATGTGAGCGCGTGGCCGGGCTCAAAAGGCCTCCACCGCTACGCGTACGGCTGCGTCGGTGAGGCGACGGCGATACATTTTCGAATTTCGCGTTTCTACTCAGTCATTACGCTGAAAACAGGCGCAAGCCGGACATGGACGGGCAGTGGACGATATTTCAAACTTCGTTTAAAAGACCGAAAAAGTTCATGCAGAGAATCCGTCCGGTGACATCCGTGTCTACACGAACTGCTCTCAGCGTGACATTCCCAGCAGACGACATGCAGTAGCGAATGGATCACGTTATCACAAATGACCCAACGACCGCGAAGATGACCGCTCTCACCTGGCTCATTGGTCCGGTATCCTCTGCCGAACACCTTGGAGACAACTCCGCCCATGGTTGCGACTCGAAGCGCTCACGGAGCTTATTATGCGGGGCCTCCGGGGCTGGCGCGTTTGAACGGCGGCGGCGGCGTCCTCACAGGCGGCGCTGGGCTCAGCGCAGCAGCGGCGGCGGCGGCAGGAGACACACTGCTGGCCCTGCTGGCGGCGGCGCAGGCACCATCAGCGGCGGCGGAGGCGCACCAGGCCGAACCGGTGATGGTGGGAGTCATGTCCCTCCATTCTCCATCGCGGTTCCGCAGACGTGGACAGCGCCAACGCCCCCTGGCAAAATGAAAATAATCGTGGCGTCCAAATTCCAAGAATGCTGCCCAAAGACTTCGTTTTTCTCTTCTTAAATCAGATGTGGACAACTCGTACAAGAACTTTCTGGAATGATTTAATTTCAGTCCTGGATTGTTTTTTATTTTTATTTTCTTGCTCGTCGAAGAAATTGTGGTAAGCGATGATTGTAAGACAGGCCATAGCGGAAGAATCGTAATTCATCTCGTCAAAATACTTTTTGATTGATCGTCATCAAGAGGGCCTCAACTGATTGAACTTAATTTCACCATGGAGATGTCAGAGTAGTTTTTGACGCTCATCTTCTTGCTTGCGTTAGAGGAGGAGTCAAGTACGTAAGTATACTAGAAATCATGTGTCGTCCGCATTCAATTACTGATCTTAGAGTAAAAGGAAAATAACATCCAGAATCAAGCAGACCATCGAAAAATCCACCAGCCTTGTTTCCTCTGATACAATATGACCTGTAAATTGTGCTTCTAATTTCGTTATTGACACGCAGGCTACGAGGAGTGCCGTAGTGGAGGGCCCCTGGTTAATTTGATCTAAGGTTCTTAAACCCGTGCTGAGGTCAGCACACGAGTGCATTTTGCATTCCGCCTCCATTGAAACGCGGTGGCCAAGACCGCGTTTTAATCCTTTAATCCGCGTACACAATCACGGTAACCGCGGGGACAAAAGCCCCCGCGCCACTGCGGTTAGCGAGCGCCCTCCGGTTCAAGCAGATGTGTGTGCAGCAGATCACATTTACAGTATAGTAGTCTGCTTAAGAAAACCTTTGAAACAACTTTTTTTTTTTTTTTTTTTTCACTCCTTGAAGGCCTGTTTCATAGGCTCCATTTTTTTCTCGTTACAAAGCACCTTTCCCTTGATCTCCTGGCATTTTTTTTTTTTTTTTCATAAATAAACGCCCTGTGCGATCCTTTACTGCCCTCGCGGAGGTAGCTTTAGAACACCTGTGGAACGTTCCTCTTTCTTTTTTATTACAGAACTGGCTTTTAAATTGCTTCAACCATTCTTGCCCCTGTTCATCTTTGCTCAGCTTTACTCATAGCTATGCCAAGGAAAGCTTTTCTTATTTTTGTATTATCATTTAGCTTTTGCCTTATAAAAGGAGCTTCGAAACCAGAACCGAATTCTCGCGATTCCTCTTTATTACGCGAAAGAAAGAAAAAAAATGGGATGGAGGAGGGGTCTACACGAATAAAATAAAGTGAGCACAAGCTCGCTTCTGTTTTGACTGATTTTTTTTTAAAGGAGTATCGATAAAATGTGTAGCAGAATTGTAGGCTCTCAGTGTGGCAAGCATGAGACGTTTAAGCAGGCGAAAACAAGGCGCCCGTGTGCTGTGCAATGTCACTGCACGTTAAGGGATCCCAGGTGGCCGAAATTCCCGGAGCCCTCAATTAATGCGTCTCTAATAGCCTGATTTGGTTTGTACGTTAAAGCCCATAAACTAAACTAAGTCATCAAATGGGAGTAAGGGCGTTAACTTTAGCTACAGCTTACCTTTCTATACCTCCCCGACAAAAGCGTGAGGGCTCCAGGAGAGAGTAGCGAAATTAAAGCGCCACTTCTCTCTCAAGCAGTGCTCTCTCTTCCTGGATGCGGGGGTTGCGTGGATTGCGCACACATACACGCAATGCTGCCGGCTCGGCGTGGCGAGCAGCGTGGGAGACACGTGTAATGCATTATTGATGAGGCATGCCGCCTCCGGCTTGCTGTCACATGCGCTATGATTCATTGGAAAGGGAACGAAAAAAATAAAAAGCCTCCTTGAATGTTTTTGGATCTGCTACCGTCAGAAATAACTGCTCCTTATAGTTCCTTTCAAGTATAACTGAACTACAGATCCGGCTACCGGACGAGAAAAGATAGAGATGAAAAGAAATATTGGAAGCTGTTAACGCGCGGAAGTGTCGGTCCAATTAGCACAGTAAAATAATAATAATAATAATAATAATAATAATAATAATAATAATAATAATAATAATAATAATAATAATAATAATAATAATAATAATAATAATAATAATAATAATCCCAGCTTGTCTCGTTTATATTATTTACGTGCATGCGCACGTAAGCAAACCTTGCTTTGCGCATTCAGCGCGTGGTCACGCCGTTCTGCAGGTCCACGGTGACATATGCATGCAGAGCTGTTTCTTGCAACAAGAAAACGAACGAGATAGAAGTTAGCAGGAAAATTTTAGCTGTTCTCTCAGAAACACCTAAAATTGTTCCCCGAAAAAAAAAATGATAAAGCTTAAGGAGAGATTAAAATCAGAAAATTAGAAGAATCACTACTGTGCATTTGCGCATCTGTTTGATTTGCACCGCTAACGAATTTGTAATCAACCTTATCCCGCAGTGCAGCATTTACGTTCGATAATTTCGATATAATATAGTTACAAGGCACGTCGAGATATTAGGAGGCGATGGTACGTCGTAGCCGCAACAGTTCACCGTCAGGGACACACTCACAGGAGAACCAGACGTAGCTGCAGCGTCGTCTTTCTCTACTAGCCCAGCACTTCGTCATCGTCTCTTTCACTGCGTACCGTAACAATATGAAAAGCCAGTTTCCTCCCCGTTCACCGCAGCCGAGCACCACCACCGCCCAAGTTAGCGTCGAGGCAGCGCTGGCTGGGAGAGGAGTTAATTACCTCCCATTGGGGAAAGCGGAAACGGCGACGGGTGCGCCACCAAGACGTCTGCGCGGATCCCCACGAGAAGACAAGGAGCTTCTGGAATCTGGATTCAGCCGGCCACGCGAGCGTTCATGCCTCGTCTGTATATGCCGGAGGAAGGCTGGCACGCAGTATGCGGCGCACACGGGAGGACCCTTAGTGCACGGCCGCCCGTCTTTTGGTTCTGTTACGTTTCGCCACCGACAAGTGGGACAGCTGACGCGGCCACCGCATAGCAACAGGCAGAAAAGCGAGCGGATCGGCCATTTCGGCGCCGTACATCGGCCGCCCAACGCTTCCTCCCGTGGGCAAGTCTCGACGTGATCCTGCCACGCGCCAAATGTGTGCGTGCGTGTGTGTGCAAACGCCGGCCAAGCCCGGAGCTCGAGGGAGAGTGCGTCGCCCTCGCCCGTCTGCAGGAGGTGGAGGAGATGCGATCGGGCCATCTGCGATTGAGTCATCCCGTGTTGTCCAAACGTGTTGGGCTCTCTCTTCCCTGTGAGGGCTCCCCCTTTCCCTGTGAACTGGCAAACCTATAAAAAGCAGCGGCCGACACCGCTGAGCCAGAGACTACTTTGACGCGCCGTTGACATGACATGACATGACAAGAAGAATAAGATTGGGATGGAGCGCATTTGGCAAGCACTCGCAGATTATGACTAGCAGCTTACCGGTATCGCTCAAGAGGAAAGTATACAACAGTTGCATCTTGCCTGTACTCACCTATGGGGCTGAAACGTGGAGGCTAACCAAGAGAGTTCTACTTAAGTTGAGGACAACCCAGAGGGCTATGGAACGAAAAATGGTAGGGGTAACATTAAGAGATAGAAAGCGTGCAGAGTGGGTCAGAGAAATAACTCAAGTTACCGACATTCTAGTGGAAATTAAGAAGAAGAAATGGACATGGGCAGGACATGTAGTGCGAAGAGAGGATAACCGATGGTCGCTGAGGGTAACAAACTGGATTCCAAGGGAAGGAAAGCGTAGCAGGGGGCGGCAGAAAGTTAGGTGGGCGGATGAGATTAAGAAGTTCGCAGGGGTCAAGTGGATGCAGCTAGCACAGAACCGGGTTAAGTTGAGAAATATGGGAGAGGCCTTCGCCCTGCAGTGGGTATAATCAGGCTGATGATGATGATGATGATGACATGACGCTAGACACCAGCTGTGTGAGATTGTCTGTATTCTCTCCGGGTCAACTTCTCTGCCCGTTCCTTCATGATGTTGTAGTAAAGGTTGTTTCGTTACGTTAGAAGACGCCTCGTCTTTGCTGGGACCGTTGATGCCGTCCGTCGAGCCACGGAGCCGCCAGGCCAACGCTACCGAGGGGCCGCGCGCCGCATGTAATAACAACTGCTGGCAGCGGTACGATACCACAGGCGCGCGACCAGAACCTAATAGTTCCAAGCACTGACAGCGAAATGACCGATAAACACCGCACGCTGTCGCCACTTCCCGAGGTAGACGCCGCGGTATGGCTTTGTCCGAATATTGCGGGTCGCAAGGTAGATCCCGGAGTGTGCAAATGTTCGCCGCCAGGTCGCACCCCAATTTTCCCAGCCGGTGAGTCAGAAGCCCTTCTTACGTACCTTCTCCTCCCAAGGAAAACCTTGTTGATGTTTTATAGCTAGCCGATCATGATCTGTATTATTTGTAAGTGCAATAACACGGAAATTTGAGCTAGTTGGTTCATCTTAATTACTTTCACCAGCGCTGCGACAGGAGACAGGCAACAAGAAGAGACGTCCCTTCTCGTCTCTTCTTGTTCCCTGTCTCCTGTCGCAGCGCTGCTAAAAGTGATGAAAATTGCAAGTGCAATAAATAGCATTCGAGTGTTCACACTGTGCCCTCCCTCCGTGGGTCGCTAGAGAGGACGCATGCATCCGCGGAGTCGGATTGGAAGCGGGGAGGAGGGCTGCCCCTCGCCACAATTATGAAATCATGAATTCTTATTTACACCATTTATTTGCAGTAAACAGTTTCCTACCAATTTAATCACCCGGATTCTACTTCCCCTTTCTCACGAATAAAGCTTAGTACCAGCACCAATTAACAAAGCTTACTCAACTTCCTTCCTAAGAAAGGAGTTAGTGCGACTACGTTTGGCTCAAGGTTTCGCTGCTTCTAGCCATCTGCAGCGCTTGGCTTGCCTCCATTCGGATGGATGTCCAGTTGGCCGTGGACAGAAAAGCTCGCGATCATCGTTATAAGCGCCAGAGTGATGTGCTATAAATAAAGTTGCTCTCTCATCAATTTTTTCGAAAGTGCCCGAAAGGGAGGCCCACGCAAAAGAATATGAGGAAGCGTTTTGGCCGTACTCGAAACTGTCGCTTGCCATGGAAAAATGGAGAGTCAAGTGATCGACATCGAAAAGGAAACATATGGAAAGCACGCATGGACAAAAAAAACAAACAAATAAGCATGAGGACTGTGAGCACCCGGCAGTCAGCAAAACTCCCACAGTAACGTGTACACTGGGACGCGACCTAGCTTTGCCGCAGTAACCGGTCGCGCTACAGTGAAAACTCCTTCTGGTCGCTACTGATTCCGACTGAATTACTTTTTTTATATTTTTATTATTTTTTTTGCAGTGCTTCGATATCTAATGTAAACTGCTGTTCCTTTCCGAGGCTGTTGAACATTACCTTAGTCTTCTGCAAATTGATTTTCAAGCCTACCTTTCTACTTTTCCTGTCTAGGTCACCAATCATTATTTGCAGTTCATCCCCCGAGTTGCTTAGCAAGGCAATGTAATCAGCAAATCGCAGATTACTGAGGTATTCTCCATCTACTCTTATCCCTAACTGCTCCCATTCCAAGTCTCTGAATACTTCTTCTAAGCAAGCTGTGAATAGTACTGGGGAGATCGTGTCGCCTTGCCTAACACCTTTCTTTATAGAAATTTTGTTGCTTCTTTATGCAGAACTAAGGTTGCTGTGCACCCTCTATATATATCTTCCAGCACTTTCACGTACGGCTCGTCTACACCCTGATTTCGCAATTCCTGTATGACCGCCGAGGTTTCTACTGAGTCAAATGCTTTTTCGTAATCAATGAATGCTATGTATAAGGGCTTGGTTATATTCCGAGCATTTTTCTATCACCATTTTTCTTCTACCATTTTTCTATATAATCGATGGTAGAGTACCGTTTCCGAAAACCTGCTTGATCTTTTGCTTGGTTGCAGTCTAAAGTTGCCCTTCTTCCATTAACGATTACCTTGGTAAATACCCCGCCGGGTGGCGCAGTGGTTACGGCGCTCAACTACTGTTCCCAAGGACGCGGGATCGAATCCCGGCCTCGGCGGCTGCTTTTCAATGGAGACGAAAAGCAAGGCGCCCGTGTGCTGTGCGATGTCAGTGCACGTTAAAGAACCCCAGGTGGTCGAAATTTCCGGAGCCCTCCACTACGGCGTCCCTCATAGCCGGAGTCGCTTTGGGACGTTAAACCCCAAAACCCAACCCAACCTCATACGTAACAGACAGTAAGCTGATTGGTCTAACTTTTCAAGTCCTTAGCGTCCCCTTTCTTTTGAATTAAGATAATGTTTGCGTTCTTCCATGGTTCCGGTATCATCTATGACACCAAACATTGCGTATACAGGGTGGCCAGTTTTTCCAGCACAATATAGCCGCAAAACCTTCAAAACTATATTTGTTGTTTTTTAACAGCCGCCGGCATAAAGGCTTATCACTCTGATTCTGGATCGTGTATCAGTTCCGTAATCTTTGTTTGTTAATGCTCGATGTCGCTAGTCACACCTTTATCAGTTTCGTTGTAGCGCAAGATGCACCGAGATCTGTCTCGAAGATTCTGGCCACTCGTGTGTCTTTCCACAATGTTCCAGCCCGTGCTGGTAGCTGTTTGCGACGTTATCTAGATTGTTCTGAGCAGCCTTTAAATTGAGCGTTGACGAGTGTGACGGGCATTCTTTGTTCGACCATCGACCAGCACGTTTGTTGCTATCGCCGCCGCCGAGTTGCTTAGATCTTTTGAGGGCGCAAGTCAGCCCAATAAAGAGGTAATTTCAGTACCATCAAGCCTGTGTCTTCTTTTGGTGTCAACGGACTTGTCACCACTACGTGACAATATCCCCCCCGTCCTTCAACAAATCGATAATTACCTGATCCCCTCCATCTGCTTTCCCCCTTTTCATAGTTTCTAATGCTTTCTTAATTTCGTCCTTCGTCACTGGCGGAACGTCTGGCTTCATTTCCTTACCGCCAATCTCATTATTGTCGCGAATTTGTTGGCTGCTGTGGAGATCAGTATAGAATTCCTCGGCTACCTTGACTATCTTGTCCATATTCGTGATGACTTTGCCTGACATAAGGCATTTCCCTTAGCGCTTACATCTGATTTTTCCCGATGCCCAATTTCTTCTTCATCGCTTTAAGGCTTCCCCCTTTTTTACAGCATGCTCAATTTTTTCCATGTTATACTTCCTTATATCGGCCACCTTGCGCTTATTGATTAGCTTTGATATCTCTGCCAATTCTCTCTGACGGGTTTACGTTAGATAGCGAAGCACCGGAAGTAGTAGGCGAATATATCTATTTAGGACAGGTAGTAACCGCAGATTCAGACCATGAAAGGGAAATAACAAGGAGAATAAGACTGGGATGGAGCACATTTGGCAAGCACTCGCAGATTATGACTAGCAGCTTACCGGTGTCGCTCAAGAGGAAAGTATACAACAGTTGCATCTTACCTGTACTCACCTATGGGGCTGAAACGTGGAGGCTAACCAAGAGAGTTCTACTTAAGTTGAGGACAACGCAGAGGGCTATGGAAAGAAAAATGGTAGGGATAACGTTAAGAGATAGTAAACGTGCAGAGTGGGTCAGATAAATAACTCAAGTCGCTGACATTCTAATGTAAATCAAGAAGAAGAAATGGGCACGGGCAGGACATGTAGCGCGAAGAAAGGATAACCAATGGTCGCTCAGGGCAACAAACTGGATTCCAAGGAAAGGAAAGCGTAGCAGGGGCGGCAGAAAATTAGGTGGGCGGATGAGATTAAGAAGTTCGCAGGGGTCAAGTGGATGCAGCTCGCACAGGATCGGGTTAATTGAAGGAATATGCAGTGGGTATAGTCAGGCTGGGGATGATGATGACGATCACTTTTTTTTGTTGGGGAGGGGGGGGGGGGGCTTTTTTTTTTTTTTTTGTAAGAGATAAAAACTACAGGGCTCTCGATCTGAATCGGCTTCTGGTAGTAGTATGCTGAGTCACCAGGAGAGACAGTGCCATGCTGATGAAAACGCAGCCGTAATTTTCCAAGGGCATTTCCTGCGAGCTTGCGGTTCGGTCGAGTGCCGCTCTTTACGTGAGCTGTTTTCGTATGAATAGCCGGCAAATGCCGCCCTGTCGCGACAGCGAGAGGTGGTGCGATTGCGTGACGAACACAGTCGCTTGTACGAGCCACCTCTGATCCCCATAAAGAAAGTTTTGGAAATAGGTGCTGTCGCAAGGAGGCAACCACCCCCCGTGACACATCTCCTGAAGCAAAACATAATGATAGAACGTCACTGCGAATGCGCGATATTCCTGAAGTTTTGACCTACGACTT
The DNA here is from genome assembly GCF_055883805.1 of Amblyomma maculatum. Lineage (NCBI taxonomy): Eukaryota > Metazoa > Arthropoda > Arachnida > Ixodida > Ixodidae > Amblyomma > Amblyomma maculatum. Next base: position 7,499,661 of record NC_139349.1, on the reverse strand, counting down.
TGCGCTCAACGAAAACTTCGGGATACATGGCGGTGTCGTTCAAGGAGAAATTAAACCTCATGAACAACATGCTGATGAACGTCGATATCGCTTACCCCCCCCCCCCCCCCCCCCCCTCTTTTTCTTTTTTTTTATTGTGCCTTGTAGCTTCATTCAGACTCGCGGTGACCATCCCTAGCAAGGGTACTTAAGACGCCGTCGGCACCATTCTCAGCGATATAGTCACTCGACGTTGAATTCGCGGCAAATGAATAACGCACGAATGCAGACAATTAGGGAGCCACAATTGTATTTATTCTACAGAGATCCCTGTAGACTCAGGCTCTGCCTCTTTGACATGCGTAATACCCTTATGTAATACCCCGAAAGGGGTCTTTAAGGTAATAAAATGAAATGAAAATGAAAGGGTCTTGACACGTTCTACCTTCCACGTTTTCAACAGACATCAGTCCTGAAATAAGTGGTGTGTGGGGTTCTCTTCTTCCGACGAGCTACGCGGGGCGCCGAAGTGCGAGTATCCGGCAGTTTCGACCATCAGGGGTTCTTACTAAAACATGGATCGACATCGCACAGTGCACGAGCACCTTGCGTGAGTCCCCTCCATCTAAACGCGGTCGGCCAGGATATCCCGTGTCTTTAGCTTAGCAGTCGAGCACCGAAATCACTGATACACCGCGGAGGGATACATCGGCCCTCACACTACCTTTATTAAAGCGGAGTATAGCAGAAAATAAAAGTGCGAAGATAGATCGGGAAAGAGGCCCACAGTATGAGTCAAAGAAATGATCTGAGGCGTCGATGAGAGGAATGCACCCTACCTGTGACGGAAAGAAATAACGCGTAGCAGACAACAGAAATTAGTTTATGAAGATTGGAACATCTCATTCGGCTGTGCCCTGCTTTCTGGCTGTGCTGCCTACAATCATCGGCTTCTACTCCTGCTTGAACGTTAAGCCTATATGGCCTTGTCTTATATCGCCTTATCTTGTGGCGATGACTTGCTTTTTTTTAGGCTCGCGCCCTACCTTTCGACTTTCGGGTTCATCAGCTTGCGGTTCAGACCACTGTAAACTCTACGGTCAAGCTCTATCGTGTTCACAAACAATTTTATTTTCTTCGCCGCATTTAATTTACCGCATTTATTGGTCTTGCTACGAAAGACCGCAGATTGCATGCGTTCAGTCATTTCTGTCTCCGTTGCTAGTGCACGGATGTGTGTTGTTTTTCTCCATGTAGACCCCCACCTACCTCAGTTTAATTTGAATGAAGATGACATACTTGGCATCTTACGTGGTCACTTGGAGAAATTTCGGTCACAGAACGTAATTGGTACTGATAATGTCCAGCGTGAGAAAAAAGTAGGGGTAGGCATTTTAAGGCGAAAGACTTTTATTGCTCATGACTCGCCGGTGTTTCCGTCCGTGCGTCCGCGAGAAGTGTCCCATTACTTCGCGAGACACCGCGGGATTCCACTTGTGAGTCATCTTGATGACGTCATCAGAAAAACAAATACCCTGTCTCCACTGGGAATTGAACCTCTATCCCTAGGATCCCCAGCCGAGCGCTTTGACCAACTGCGCCACGAACGGGGTCGTGAAACGCACATCACAATTCTCCATGGTCTACCATGAGGATGATAGAAGCGGGATTCTGCGAATGACAGATACGGCGCCTTTCCTTTATTGTAAACCAGTTATAGAACGCTGGAGATGCATTCAACGGAACGCTGCTTCTGTTCGACAAAGGGCGCGCGATGTACTGCGTGCAGCATAAACACTCCGGCTTTCGCATTTCTGCACTGCAGATTCTGCAGTGCTCTCGGAATTTTTTCCCTTCTTAGCTAGATTGGACTCTCTTTCTTCGCATGCGTGATCACACTCCAAATTTTATGGCGGGACTTTTTACTATTGTACATTAACCATTCGGAGCGTGCGTCGTTGGTTGGTAGCACTTTTATTTCCATCGGTAATGGGCGTCCTCCTTTCCGCAACGTCATTGTGGTGATGGATACTCTTTCAGTTCATACTGTCTTAATTGACATCTAGTGGATCTACTTTGCGTCGACAGTTCTTCTCTTTACCTCACTCCCTCTCATATACGTGAAATAAACTTGTGTGGGTTCCTTGGCACTGTATGACTTCAACGAATGAGTCGTTCCAACGTCGTCTTCCTTGGGAGGGCCTATCACTTTCCTTTGTGGTGGGTTGGAGTACAAGCTTCAAGCTATTTCTTTTTCTGAAGCACTCGAACTCGTCCGTCTTAATAAGAAAGCAAAGGAGCCGCCGGGGTGGCGCAGTGGTTACGGCGCTCGACTACTGTTCCCAAGGACGCGGGATCGCATCCCGACCTCGGCGGCCGCTTTTCGATGGAGGTGAAAAGCAAGGCGTCCGTGTGCTGTGCGATACCAGTGCACGTTAAAGAACCCCAGGTGATCGAAATTTCCGGAGTCTTCCACTACGGCGTCTCTCATAGCCTGAGTTGCTTTGGGACGTTAAACCCCACAAACAGAACCAGAAAGCGAAGGAAACTGAACGTCGGTTTATTTGCATATTACGCGGCCTCCTGTATCTTCGGGCGCAACAAATCCATTTGACCGCCCTCAGCGTTTACACGCCGTATCCTGCTCGCTTTGCTAACAGTGACTGTCATGCTGCCAGTTATCGGAATCAAAGGTGTCGGATAAACTAAACTTTCTTGGCTTCAATCCTGACGTCTAGTGGCGCCCTGTAAATGATAAGTGGGCATCCCTGCCGGATTGCAATTCGTGATCCCCGAAATGAATTTTAGTACAAAAATATGTTTCGCAGTTAGTTTCTTTGGGAAGAAATCAGCACAAATAAAAAAAAGTAGGTCGTTTGGTCCTGCAGGCCTCATGCTGCATATATTCTTCCGAGGACTCTTGTCACGCGCTTTCCTGGTGCCGGTTTTTTTTTTTTTTTTATTATTGAATAACTTTATTTGATGAGGGTATTCTTCGCGGTTGCTTCTTTTGTGGAGCCTTCAGCACTGGTCGGTGTCCTTATTACAGGGCTCCACTTGCTTCCGCCGCCCGTAGAGCACGCTGTATCAAACCTCGTTGGTCTTCACAGAGGCCGCTGGCCAGCATTGCATGCATTGCTCCGCACTGGGGTCTTGTATGACGTTTACCACGTCAATCGTTTGGCCCGCCCATGTTATATGATGCATCATGGGTCTTCCCCCACACCACGGGCATACGTCCGGATATGCCGTGGGATTAATAATCTTTCGTACGTACAGATTCGGTGCCATATACCCGCCTCTTCTTTGTTGAGATCTTTATGTGGTGGCGGGTATCTACGTCTCGCCCCCCTATAATATGCAAGTATCTCCGAGTACTCGCAAGGCACCGGCGTAGGTTCGTCGAGATCGGATGGTCCGGGAGCTCGGCACCGTACATATCCTCGAACTACCCGATCAGCCTCTTGATTCCCCTCCATTCCTGCGTGTCCCGGCACCCATATAATAATGTGCTGTAAAGGTCTGATTGCCAGAGTACCGATTTCCGATTGCGAAATGAGCATCCGTGGAAAGTAGATTGCTGTTGTATATGTTAAATTATTCGAATCAAGACATATTCTAAGGAGATGACTGCTGAGTTTACCTTTTATTTATTTATTTATTTATTTATTTATTTATTTATTTATTTATTTATTTATTTATTTATTTATTTATTTATTTATTTTATTTATTTATTTATTTATTTATTTATTTATTTATTTATATACCTACAGATCCCGTTGAGGGCATCTTAACCACCAAGGTTTTCCAGTCATCGGGCAAGGCGCCGATATCCATTGATTTTGAAAGAGTGTTACTGTTGTTACTGTGTTACAGTTGCTTTTGCGCTTCATGACTAGTGATATCACCCAAGTTACGATATTGCGAGATAAATTTATGATTATATATGAATACTGCTCACGTGACCATTACTAGTTACGTAACTGTCACAAGCTGTCTCACATATAGAGCGGAAGTTACGGGATCTTCTGCCTCACATACAGAGCGGAACTTACGTGATCTCCCCGCTCCTCCGAGCATGATCTCGCGGCTGCTCACTCTGGGGAAGTGTCTTATTTTTCACCGAACCCACGATCAACTCATCGTTTCTCCCTGGTCTTGTAAGGCCGCCGCTATCGGTCAACTCTGCGACTATACAACGCCTCATCGAACAAGAAAGTCGTGACAATTCCTTTTTGCCACAGACTTTCGATTAATTAAATATTGTTTTCGCCTTTGTTTAAACCTTGATCTGGCTTAGTATTTTACGCTACGTTTTCTGTGTAACTCTTGCCCTATACTTACTATATCTGGAATACCTGCTTCGTTATTTTTATAGTCTTTTCTTATCGCACTGTTTTGTTCATTGTCGGGTGTTTTTCATCTTGTAACTTACCGAGCGTCTTTTATCTTTATTGTTATGTAGCGCAATTTGGACTACTAGCTATAAATATCCGATTGTTTGCAAAAGAGATGGACTTTCTTGAACTTATTTCTCAATCACACCCCGACACGCGTACTTCACGGGTTGACCAGCCTAACATTTAACTGTGTCTTTAAACCTCATTGAGGGACGACGGGTAACCGTAAAGGGGATCACGCGTCTCTGTTGACCGTAAAGGCGGGGGTTTGTGACAGTAACCGTGCTTCGCAAACGTGAAAAACAAAAACAGCGTCTAGTTTTTAAAGCCCAAAGAGCGACAGTGAAAGTGCGAAGTTGCGTCAACTGCAGTACCCTCGATGCTGACCAGCGCCGGCAAGCGCCATCAAACGCAACGCCGTCGTACGGCCGCGCCCCTGCTCCCGCAGCTTTTGGACCAGCCTGGTTATTTTTGGCAAAGACCGTACGTAATATCTGATAGCATCTTTATCATTCGCCAACGGCAATTGTGAAAGTGCGGTAGCGCGTCAGCCTTTCCACCATCCCTGCCTTTATGATACACCCATTACTAATCGTATGCCGCTAGCAACAAAGCCCAGCTTCGCACGCGGGCCGATGAAATTACTGGAACGTGCTTGTTGTGCGCCAGAAGGCTAGCTAACGAATGCTGACGCGAATAAATGAGAAACCAGGTACTGGTGAAACTGCAGCTCTCCCAATCTTATGAAACAGGGTGGTGCCAACGCCGTACGTGGATGCATGCCACACGAGCCCTATTTCTTTCGTTGGGTATTAATTAGCATATAAAGGCCTTTCCTTCAGTTAGCCATGTTTTACTTGCCAGAAACGCCTGCTCTGGCTCATATGATCACTTAAAGCCTTTTCCATAGTTTACATTGTGGTACAATGGCCTTAACCTTGCGTACCCCCATGTTGAGAACAAACTTTCCGTAAAAGTTAATCTACCCCAGGTAGACTCACAACTCATTCTTTGGCGACGGAGACTCCATTATAGCTTTCACTTTTTTATCCGACATGCGTATACCCTTTTGGTCGAGAACATGCCCCAAGTGCGAGACAGACGTATGAAAGAACTAGCACTTTTCTTTCTTCAATCGTATGCCTCCGTCCTGTAACCGGGACAGCACACTTTCCGCTTTATGGAAACGCTCGTCAAATGTAGCACCCATACACTCGTCCAGATGGCACGCTACACGATCCTGACCTTTCAACACATCCATGACTGCCTGAAAGATCGCAAGTGCACTAGTAATGCCAACCCCAAATGTCTGTAGACCATGACTAGCGACTGCACCTGCGGATGCAATTCGAGTAGTAGACGGACCAAGCCGCCGTAAAATATTTGCATTCCGAAATCCTCCACGACGGGAAATTATCCGTTCTAAGCCACAGATTTAGCATCACTTTGAAGTGAGCACATATACTCTTGCCAGGTTGTTCGGTTTAGGCACGACCACTGGTGGTGTCGCCCAGTCACTCTGTTTAACAAGTATACTAACAACCCTGTCTTCACAAGATTCTGCAATTTTGATGTCGCTGCTTCCCTAAGGGCAAATGACACCGATCGCGCTTTACAAAATACGGGTGTACTAAGCTCTTTCAGCATTAATTGAATTGCGCCATATTCTTGATTAGGTTCTGGGTGGGCACAAATACCTAAACGTATTTTTCAAGCTACGCCGCCACTTTGTCCAGGGGCCCCATTTTCGACACACATGCCGCCGTTCGGTGTCAGTTTCTCTGATCGGTTGTCAAAAAGTCACGTGTGTCAAATTTGTGGGGCGAAATTGCGGTCTGTCGAAATGGCTTTTTGCGGTGACGTAGAGATGACGTGAGCGTGAAAACGGATTTTTAGCAGCGCTATTCATGATGTCTGGTTGGTATATATAAGTAATTGTGGAGGGAAAACGAAGGTGTAGACGGTATACAGGAATGCACTTACGCTTGTATTACGAACGGGGTGAAATGAACTGCCCACTGTCAAGAGCAGCCTCCTAAAATATGATTAGTTGACGTTGTGTAGTGGGAAATACATCATGCATAAACATCATATGATGATGTCAAAATGACGTTTCATTACGTAAAGGATGACCAGAGTTGGGCGCCACATTTCGGACTACTTGAGTTGTATTGACATCTTGCATGGAAGAAGGAAAAAACTTAGGAAAGGCCCTGACGTCACTTTTTTGAAGCCGGCATGGCCGCGCGACCGGACCATGGACCGAACGCTGCAACGTCTCTCCTCCTCCTTTACCCTCCGCATTTTCTTTCTCCGCGACGCTCACGTACCTCGGGCCCTTAGCAACGCTGTTGCTAGTGGCCCGAGTTTTCATAGCAACAGCGATGTCGTTGCTAATGGCCAGACTTGGCTAATCCTAAATTTTGACGTCACTTCCGCCACACTTTCTCCAATGCATTCGGAATGGCAAGGGCCTCTCCCGCCGTGGGCCTCTCCTTAGTTGTTTCCTTCCTCCATCATGACTTGAGACGACCGCGTAAAAAAAAAAAAAAAAAAAAAAAAAAATAAGCTGAGACATCTTGTTGCAATTGCAGAAAGCACTCAAACGACGTCATAAGGGTACTTTTCAGCTACGCAACCTTTTAGAGGATTAATAATGAAGACGCAAATTTACAGCCGCACGCGGGTCTATAGCTGCCCTCCCGTAGCAAATGGTTTGCCCTCATCATGGAGGAAGGAAAGAAGTTAGGAGAGGTCCTGACGTCATTATTTTGAAGCCGGCGCGGCCGCGCAGCGACCGGACGCTGCAACTGCAACGTCTCTCCTCCTCCTTTACCCTCCGCATTTTCTTTCTCCGCGACGCTCACGTACCTTGGGCCCTTGGCAACGCTGTTGCTAGTGGCCCGAGTTTTCATAGCAACAGCGTCACCGTTGTTAATGGCCAGACTTGGCTAACCCTATAAATTTTGACGTCACTTCCGCCACGCTTTCTCCATTGCACTAATAATGGCAAGGGCCTCTCCTAAGTTGTTTCCTTCCTGCATGGCCCTCATAGAGGAACCATCGATCCTCGCCATTGCTGCCAAGCGCAGTAACGGCGGCCTGCCAACTCCAGCGGTTGATCTGCGCGAGACAAGATATGTCAGAGAGTACTGCGGTGCGGTGGCTTTTCAGGAACTTTGCGTGACAGGCAGCGAGGGATCACCAAAGACTGCCTTCAGCGTTGGCCCCAACACTGCTTTTGTCTAGCACTATATGCACTAACTGTAATGTTAATTAACTGAAAGCCTGTACGATGAAAAAAAAGTTAGCAAAAATACCGACAGCTAGTTTAATACAGGAATGTATGTTCCGTGTACATGACATATGTTTGCGTGTCACATGTGATGTGTTTCATGTAAAGTTTCGTTTTGATGTGCATGCAGGCTCACCATTTGCTTATTTTCTAAAAAAGTACTCCAGAGAACGTTATGACGATATGCTCTAATTATATGATGATGTTAATTGAGATTTTGTGTTGATTGCTTTTTTATTACAGCCAGAAAATAATCGCTTTTATTTATTTATTTATTTATTTATTTATTTATTTATTTATTTATTTATTTATTTATTTATTTATTTATTTATTTATTTATTTATTTATGGCGCTGAGTTTGCCACACGGCATAAAAGGTGGTGGTAGAGTCGTAGAGTCACAGAAATGTGTGGAGTGCAGCCATGTGCAAGAAGTCACATAAACTGCGTGCATAAATGTTGTTTGTTAATGAGTGTCATTAGTCGATGAAAGTCCAGCATTTTGTAGAATGGTCTTGCGCATATGCGAAGTTCCTGGGCATGTCCACATTAGATGCCGGACAGTGGTGTCGCAAGCGGGCTTTTCGCAGTGTGGGCATTTGTCGGGAACTGGAATTGTAGGACTTAGCCACTGGTGTCGAACGGCGGGTGTAATGGCCACTCCGACTCTCAGCCGTCTCAGAGATACCTCCTCCACCCTTGTTAGATTGGGGGGAAGGGGGTACGTACACGGGGGAATTAGAGCACGTGTACGCTGCCTGCCCGGCACACCGGGCAGGTACAGTAGTCGGTATACTCCGGCACCCGGGTACTCCGGCACAGTAGTCGGGCGTCTTACTACTGCACCACCACGGCGGGGCAAACTGAATGTTCTAATAATGCAATTTTTATGTCCCAAAACGTTAGGCAACATTCAGGACACACATAACACTTTTATAACATTATTCTAATGTTCGGTGCTACCTGGGCTGGGAGCCAGATTTTGGGGCCGGCCTACCTAAATTTAGAAGCCACCAATTGTTACTACTTAAATTAGGCTACCCAACAATGTTGGTCGAACTCGGGCGAGGTCAAATTGCGGAGGTCCATGGGCCAAATTTTGGCGTGGCTCACCTGAATTCAGAGGTCACCTTTGCGTAATCTATACTGAAATTAGTTTAAATGCCAATTTGGTCAAATTCGCACGAAGTTCAATAGCGGTCCATTGGGCCAAATTTTGGGACTGGTGGGCCATATATTGAGCCATGGTGGGCAGGTTTTGTAGTCATGGCTTACCTAAATTTAGAAATCACCAATTGGTCCTACTCAAATTAGGCTACTAACCACCAATTTTTGTTAGGTGAAATGTCAGGAATTCATGGGGTCAATTTTATTGGGGCTCACCTTAATTTGAAAGTCACCATTGATTCGTTTATTCTAAAATTAGGTTAAGCACTAATTTTGGTCAAATTCGGACGAAACAAAATTTCAAGGGTCCAGTGGGTCAAATTTTAGGGATGGCCCGCCACCTAAATTAAGAAGTCACCACTGATCTGTTTTACACCGTTTTTGGTTAAATTCGAATAAGGCCTATTTGGGGGTCTAGTGGGCTAAATTTCGGAGCTGCCTTATTAAACTTGGAACTCACCAGGTGGGGAACTTTCGTCAAATTTGGACGAGGTAAAATTTGGGTGGTCCATGGTGGTCAAATTTTGGGGTGGCCCACCTAAATTTGGAGGTCATTGAGCTGTCACTTCTGAAATTAGGTTCAACATCAGTTTTAGTCATATTCGGACAAAGTAAAATTTCTGGAGTCCAGAGGCCGGGGGCAAAATTTTAGGGATGGCCCATGTACCTAAATAGGAAAGTCACGTCTGAGTTTTTCGAAGTAAAACTAGGTTGTACATCAAATTTTTGGTCAAATTCAGATGAGGTCAAATTTCGGGGATCCTAGGGCTAAATTTAGTGGTAGCCGACTTAAGTTTGGATGTCACCATTGAGCTTTACATGCTCTACTTAGGTTAAACACCAATTTAGGTGAAATTTGGACGAGACATTTTAGGGGTCTAGAGATGCTAATTTTAGGATCGCGGACAGACACTAATTTCTGTGCACACGTTCTGTGGACGCTTTTTTTTTCTTCTTTTTTTTTTTTTTTGCGGATTGAGCCTATTAATGCTGAATCATTAAAATCGCGGTTAATACAGGTAGCACAATGCGAGCATGTCTGATGAAATCGAGCGCACTTGCAGCCCTGGTGGCGATCAGAAATGAGCTCACCCCTTCGTTCGCGCATCGTCTTGCGCGGCAAAGCTGTTTGACATGGGTTGACATGTTCTACAAAATTCACCGCCGAAAGAGCGTTTTTTAACTGCACACCTAACCCAAATCCCACCCGGGAGGACTGGGTGGCGACCTTACTTGCCTGCTTTTGCTTGAGTTTTCACAGAGTTTAATTCTAGGTCCTCAATTCAAGTACTGACGCGCATATCACGAAACAATTATTCGTTTGGTGCCACCCACAGCTCTCTGACTACTGGTTCGCCCGCCGCGGCCACTGAACATCGCACCTCACAACGGTTTCGAGGAAAAAAAGGTCGTCTGTACGAATCCATTGCACATGTGAGAATTCAGCTCGAAAAACAGTTCTGTGTGCCATACGGTGCCAATTCGTTTGACACGACTCAGAACTGTGTGCCTCAAACGTGCGGACTACAATTCTGCCACCAATGGTGATTGTAAGTGGCGACACACACGCACCCATGGCCGATAATATGCTCTTAACCGCGAGTAGTAGTTTTCAGGTGACATGGCCTGGCACTGATGGGTGGGCCGATCTCGTGATGTCACGAGACCATATGAAATGGCAGACCTTACTGAAGATAACCCTCTGGCCACTTTGGATCCCGGCTTGGACCGGCGACCCGCTACAAAGGGCATAGCCACCATCACCATCACTATCAGTGAGCTACCAGTGAGTGCCTCCTTGAGTTCTCCAGGAAGCACAGCTTGGACACGCTACGCCACCGTGCGCTACGCCTATAGGTCACACAGGCACGTTCGTAAGGCTTTGTTAAAGCTGGCCTTTAATCTACATCGGGTTGTCGTTTACATAATGCGGAACGGATCAGTGATTAAGCACGGGGTAGAAACTCGTCCAGCGCGTCTACTTGCAGCAGCAATGGCAAATTATAGGCAGAAAGGTGCATTAAAGGGAGCTGAATAGAGCTTTCTTGCATACGCGCGCAATGTATGCGACCTCGCTCGTGAATATCTAAAGTCACAGAAGCGATAAGAAAGTTCGTAAAAAGACAACGTTTGCACATACACGTTGCACGTTTGCACATTTATACAAAATTTGCACGTGAACTGAATCTGTTCTAAAAATGAGGCGACATTCGTGAAAACGCAGCATATAAATACATACATGAATCACGTACGGGCGAAAGGTCACTGTGTGCAAATCGCCTTAGCTCGTCCACTGTCTCCAAAGGCTTACCGGCTTTCCTGCGTGTCGAACTGAGTTGTAACCGAACAAACTGCAGAAGAAACGACGCATAAGCGCTACCGTCCAAAGCTAAGCGCTGCCCTTCAGTGACTCACAGGAATCTTAAAAGGTGCGCATGCCGGCGCATTACGAGATAGGTAAAGATTTCGAACGTCACGGGCACAAAACCAAACACTGCTGTAGCTGCCGTGGCACTGACAGGATGAAATCACGAGCACGTGAAGTAACAACACAACAAAGCGACCGGAAACGCAAAGTCTACGCACCGATGGCAAAGCGGCTGGCGGAACTCCCGAAACACACATACCGTTCAAATGACGCCGGCGATAAAGTGCACTATAATTCTAGTTCACTTTACCAGCGACGCGCGATGCAACGGTCGCGGGGTAGACAAGAAAGGGAAAAGAGATGGATAGATCGAGAGAAAAGAAGCGGAGGCTTCCCTCTACCTCGCACCTACAATTATCCAGGATGGAAGTGGGCCGCGCTTTTCTCCCCGTGGCTTAAGCTCGCTGCAAAATGCATGTACGCAAACGAGGATCCGCACGGTTAGCTTTAGCGCCACCCAAATTGTTATTATGATGAGACATTGCACGCATGCCCTCTCTGACCAAGCCTCGGCTTGCGTACTTGAGGCTCCCCTCTACCCTTGTTCAGTGCCTCTTTCATGCTGTGTAGCCATCTCCTCTCTCTCGTTCTACCCCGAAGCCTAAACGAGAAGTGCATAGTGTCATGTGAACGAAAATCTCAATTTTTATTTTAAAATTATTGTTCAGGAACCGATCTTGCCGACCATAAGTCACTCAACCCGTGTGCCAAAATCATTAGTAAAAATCGTGCCAAAGCTTTTTCTGAAAAATGCACAGTCCTGCAGAACAGCCACGAAGGCCTGCATTGGGTTAACCATACAGACGAGCTCCTCGCGCGGCTGCTATTTCCTACCAAATTTGGTATGCTGGAAGGCAGCGTTCATATGCTCACATTACATCTGGGCGTTGGCACCTATTCAGTGTGGCTTTTGCCTTTATCCTAACCTGACGGGTGCAAATAGGCCTGCCCTAAAACGCATACTGCGGCTAACACCTTTAAACATCTTTGCATTTTGGGCTCCCTGGACACTGCCAAGTGTACTTCAGTGAACAGTCATGTGCACCTCGCGCAAGCACCGTGGAAGCTGAAGCGAAACTGGTTTCTGACTGTCCAGAGAGGAGGAATTTCGACAACTCTCTCGCCAGATGCAAAGGGAAAAGCAAGCATGGCGATATCTGCACAGCACAGGTTATTACTGCTATTGTAGGATACATGTTAAAAATAAAGGAACAGTAGTCTCTAACCATGGGCTATATGTTACGCGGCTGGTCTATTACTCTGCTGAAGACTAGACGGAATTAGTTATTTGACCATACCAAACAAGCCATGCAGAGGCATCAAAATGCTTGAGCTTGTTAGGTCTGATGACAACAGGTGCTAAATATGCCAATGTTATGAGATGCAACTCCCTTCCCTCGCACTTCTTGCTTGGCACGCAATCATAATAAAGGCCTGGTTAATGCTTTCAGACATTTTCTTGCATCTTGCGCCTCCCAAATTTCAATTGTGTCCTCTTTACTACCATCCACATCTTTTCAGTATAACTCTAAAACCGGAAAAGTTTGTGTTCTATATAGCGTCCACATATATCCACATTGGTGGCCATCTGCACATCCCAGCAAAGCGAAGTGTGGCCCAGAGGGACGATGAGGATCTTATAAAAAAAGATATGTTAACTGTGGAGGACTTCTGTATGTCACAGCTAAAACAGAAAGGTCGCCGTGCGCTAATCAACTCATTCACTTTAACGCGGCTAACTTTAAACCCGCAGTTGTCATTCTGACATGCCAACGAAAGCACTGAAGACAAGTCCCGGAACTCGTGCTAGCTTCATTTTATGCTACTCTGATTGCCTGCCACCGAGAAGTTGTGAACTGGATTGCTTCCATTTTGAAATTCATTAAAAATTTATTGCTATACTAATGCAAATGTTGATGCAAAAACTCATCAAGAGTTTTATGATTCCAGTCTGATGCAAGAAATGAACAGATGTTGCCTTTGAGATTAATTTTTTATTACTGATCATGATTCTATCATTACGATATTAGAAGTTCAATGTACATTTTTTTAAGGGCTAGCATTGAGATGTGTTTCTGTGTAGGTACATTGCAGTGAAGCATTGCAGTGATTAGCTTTGTGCTAAAGTGTGCCGCCAGAGTTGCAAGCGACAATTTGCTTGAAATTTGAGTTCTTGAAGTAATATGTATTACTTCGTAAAATGGCATATAGGTGCCATTTACAGAATTAGCACACATTTTCAGTTATCAGTCTCCATGACGTATCCATTAAGAGGTTAAGACTGAGTCAGCGTACATGATTTATGTTCTAAGGACTCAGGATGGGTGCACCCATATGTATGACACCAGCAGTGTTAAGTTTCACAAAGCATGACATGTTTATTTACAGTGAAAATACATAACGTTGTGGGAACATCACAACAGCAGCTGCAAGGGACAAAGGCACTTTAATACAAACCATTCTGGTTGTTTGCGTTTTTCAACACATGGCAAGATTAGCAGGTTGAAGGGCAAATGCCTAGATTTTAATGGGCAACATTGGATTTGTGATACCACAAATATTTTCTGCATGTCGATACCCATTCCCAGCTTCCTCAACAATATTATTTAGGCTTGCATTTGGTCATTTAGGACCTTCCACTATTGGAGTCATGATTTATAGTTATTATTTCAGTCATTGGTTGTATTCAAGAAGTCTTCCAATGATATTTTTCCGCACACATTTTGTGTCTTATACACAAGTAAGTATGAGAACTGTACCTAAAATTTCAAAACCGTAGATGCTCAACATGTTACATCAGATACACACTCTAGCAAGGTCATCAAGAGACACAGATGTGTTTGTAATATGTACAAAAGTAAAAGAAGGAACACAAGAGTAATATATGCACTAGCCTTGTCGATCTAATAGCTAGTAACTGTAATGATGTACAGCTGACAAGGATTTGAACGTTACCAAGGAACCTAACAGCACGAGCTGAAAGACCATCACAGTGTTACAACAGTGCTAAAGCAATAGGCAAGTGCTGAGGCTCTGTTCACTGAGTACCAGAGCACCTGGCAGGCTTACACTGGAAACAGAAGATGCTTGGAAGTGAAGCCTACTCCTGAGCATACTGTCAGTTCTACCTCGGTGAAGTCCAAATTATGACCAGTAGTACCTTTAGGTGTGACTCAACATGATTAAAAACCACTCAAAAAGAAACAAAAATGAATGAACACAGTGTACATTGCAAACAAAGAGAGCGACAACATCCTTAATTTAGCAAGAAGTCTGGCATTATGAAGCCAGGATAGCTCCAATATACAGTCAAAACTCGATTTAACGAAACCCGATTTAACGAAAATCTCGATTTAACGAAGGTATCCTAATTCCCCCTCAGACGCCCATAGGGTTCAATGCTTTGACTAACCCGAAATAACGAAACCAATTCCGTGATTTGTCCCGATTTAACGAACCTTTTTCGAGAAATAAAGGTGAAAAGGTGTTAATTTTTGGTCTATTTTGTAGACAGCACCCCAAAATTTATTGATTGCGAGTCAGCGGTAACAGAGCGGAGCATCTTCATCCCGTCGCTTTTTTCAAACTGCGCGCGGCGCCGGTCGTGGTGTTGGCGCTACCCACTCGAAAGTAGCGCGGGGGGTCATGACGATGATCATACGGACCCCCAAAGATTGCGCTAGTTGTATGATTACCAACTTTGGCGCCAATTTGTCATTAGCTGTGTGGCTTGCCGTCCCGTCGGCGGTATTTAGGGGAGATTGTTGCGCCGCTAGCCGAACCGTCCTTTGGGTCGGTGCTACCGGCGTGAATTCGTCACGCGCGAGTGCGACGAAAAGTGAAAATGGTACGTGCTAACCGATACAACCGCGATAAGCTGGTACGGTTTATGCGGATGCAAAATGCATTATGTTCAATGGGTGCTCAGTCGGGGACTTGACTTTACTACTTTTAAAACGGGTACGTTTTAACGAGGTTTTACTGTAATCGAATGTGCTGAATTATGTGCCCAAGAAATGCCTCATTCAATTTAACGAAGTTCTCGATTTAACGAAATAATTCACGGCTCCCCTCAACTTCGTTAAATCGAGTTTTAACTGTACTTAGATAGAGCTTGTTGATACATACAAAGCTTGGTAGGCAGAATGAGTCTGCCCATGTACTAGGCCAATTCCAAGCTATAATTTTGCGCAAAATCAAGGAGGCTGTTCTAAATGCATGTAATGCATGGAAAGTCCCAGTATGCTTCCGAATTTCATGAGGGTCAGCCGGGGAGCTCTTGAAGCATGCAATTGCAGGTTAAGTAGTTCTCCAGTTCTAATGCATATTCTTTAAGAATGCTGCAAGGGGCTGATGAATTACAGGAAGGCAGCATGAGAGAAAATGTTAAGCCATACTTTCATAAGGGCACGAGTTTCTGTCTGTCAGGAGCCTTCACGGGTAACTGACATCTTTACACACACAAAGAACATAAAGTGATTCTCAGCTGGCAAGACTGGTAGCAGTCCATTTAAAACCTTGTGCATTGACAAGAATGTGCACTTTGAGATCTTTTTGCTACAGTCTCGCTTTAATTATCTGCAATAAATCTTTTCTGCACCTTTAAAACATGAAAAAATTTATATAATCTGTATGCACAAGTGCCTGCAGAAGTTTTCAGAGCATGAGAGCCAAGGAAAAGCTCCATTTCTTGGCAGTGTAAGCATGCAGTCTGGAAACAAAATGGGTTCTGCATATTCCCCTGCACATTCTTCCCGCTGCACCAATTAATGTCTAGCAGTGCCTCCGGGCAACAAAGAAATGCAGATTTTCATAGCTTCTGCATTCCAAAAATATCTCTGGGCACCTGAACATGCAAGAACCTGGCATAGCCGTCAGCTCAACTGCAAATTGTTTCGAAATTTGGATCTAACTGACTGAAAAAGTCACCACAGTTGTTGCAGGATTTGATAAAAACAAAAATCAGACAGCCAAATGAAGTTTGCAACAATTTTACAGCATGAACCACTGTTTTTTTCTACTGGGAAGCCTCTTTGCATAAAGAATGAATGAATTATCAGTGAGTATGGCAACAAATGAGAGCCCAACCTGTACAACGCACCTCTATGATTTTGTTACTTGCAAGATGAATGTACAATCTAACATTGTGTCATGCCATGAAAAGCACGAGTATTAAGACGCAATGTTCTAGCCAGTTAGTTCATAATGATGGCAATAAAATAAACAAACCAGAAGCTTTAAATACAGCCGCTTAGCAAACAAGAAAATGACAATGGTAAACACTAATGTTTCAGCTGCGGACAAAAGGTGAGCAGCAAGTGATTAAAAGTCTGGTGATTCGTCAAATGGCCCCTCAAAAACAATTCCTGAAATGAAAACTTTTTTGAGCAAGCAAAACAATGTAGCGGCCTTGGTGTACATTTTTTTCTCACAATAACAAGGAAATGATAAACCTTCTGCTTCATTAATTCAAAAAACAAACAAATGGCAGAATGGTAATGATTGCTTTCAACCTATCAAAAATCTTACAAGTCTGAGCTGCTCACAAGTTTTACACCCACAGCAACGGTGAATGCATTAACAGTCTTTCAGCCTTCAAAGACCACTACACACAAGCTGATAAAAATATAGAGCAGTCAATGTTTGGCCCCCCCAAAAATGTGCTCAAGAAGCACTGCCGCATATCTCTGTTAATACGGCACCCCAGATATAATTATAAGGAAAGTCATTCAGAAAGGAAAGCAGAAGTATTCAGAAGGCACCACTAACACTCTCTTTGAACAAAGGTTCCAGGAGCATGGAAGGTGCCGAAAAGATTAAAACCACATTATTGCAGACATGACGGGCCTTGTGGACGCCTGCTGTGCTCCCGCACACAAAGACCACTTGAAATAGCACATGTAGCACGCAAATATAAAACAAGTCACTCAGAGTAAAAAAAACTAGGAAAACAGAGGTTGTCAGAAGGCACATATAATGTGGACATTGAGCGCAAAGATAAGGAACACAGAAAGTGCCATGAGAATTAGCACTAGTGTATTGCAGACAAGATGGTCCCTCCCTGTGCTCTTGCGCTCAAAGAGCATTTGAAGCAGGCACATGCGGATCATTAAATACCATTATAAAACAAAACTGACTGAGTGTCAAAAAACTAGCGAAACAGAAGTCATCGAAAGGCACAAATAATGTCACATTGAGCAGAGCTGCAAGGAGAACAAAATGTGCAGGGAGAATTTAAGTCAATGCATTGTAGATAAGACAGGCTTTGTTGAATTCCTGTGCTCCTGCACTCAGAAAAAATAAAAAATAAAAACTCTTGAACCAGCACAAAGACAATGGATCCTTCAAACTCAACAACTGCAAACATAGTACTGAGAGTGAGTTGAGCACACCACACACAAATAAATTCCATTCAAGGGCAAAGAGAGCTACTGTGTCCTGTGCTGCTCTCTGCGCAGTTCATGGCTAACAATTAAAATGGCTGCCCTCACGCAGAATCAGCCAAACTAGTCCTGAACCTTGCAATTCACACATTGCTTGCACTTGAGTCTTCTTGGCGGCTGGTAACGTGGAAATGTTGAGGCATGACGAACATCTTCTGAGCTGCTTTCCAGACATGCTGAGAGCATGAGTGTCACCTGACTGCCCCGTGGACACATGTGGCTCCAGTATGGCCACCTTGGCACTTGAAGCAGTCTCACTGCTGGCCAGCAGTTTTTTTCACACAGCCACATACGCCCATGCACGCACACACACGCACACACATACTAGAGAGTTTTCGAGGCACATCAAGTCCAAAGTCAGCCAAGGCATCAGCCACCACGCTCCACTGATCTGTATGCTTCCTCGTGTCAGCACATGCTCAGCTGCAACAAGAATGTTCTTTTGCGCAGCGCAGATCCTCACACAATTATTTCCCTCACAATGCGTCGGTTCCTAGAGTTCGGAGTGGAGTAACCAGATTCGAGGCTTTCGTCGAATGAGAGAGAGATCTGTGGGTTTTTGTCTTCATCACCCATTGTAGCATAGGGGTCAGGAAGGCCACTGACGTCATAGTATGGCGAGTCTGGAAAACAAACCCAAAAGGTAAGTGTCAATA
Organism: Amblyomma maculatum; assembly: GCF_055883805.1. Taxonomy (NCBI): domain Eukaryota; kingdom Metazoa; phylum Arthropoda; class Arachnida; order Ixodida; family Ixodidae; genus Amblyomma; species Amblyomma maculatum. The sequence continues at coordinate 7,481,294 of NC_139349.1, read as the reverse complement.
AAAAAAAAGTGACTTCAAACTTTGACGCAGAGAAACCAGCTCAGACTTTGCAAGTATGTGTAGCTTGTTACTTAAGCAGCAGCCTTACTTCAAAAAGACTGGCGGAAGGAGATATGCATGCTCAATCCTTTAATTCAGTGGCTTACTGATGAGCAGTTCCTATAACAGGAGACCTGCAAACTGCAATAGAATTAAAAGGTGGAGATGGCAGTCCCCTACCACTTCGCCTGGCGAGAAATTTGACATAGGAAAGCCACACTGAATCCCTTTTTTATCAAGAATAAATCTAAGAATGTGATGGTTCATATGTTCATGACCCCCTCTGCCACGTAACTGCCCCTTCCAGGAATGACCTATAGATACACCTCTGCCTGCAACCAACAAAGTTTTCCTTTCTATCACATTCAACGCTAGAAATGGAGAATCTGGAAACTCACGAAGGTGCTCCCTGTTCTTGAGGTTCATGACATCCTCATTGAGACCCTGATAATCATCAGGGTAGTAGTACCCAGATGGCAGGCGGGCATCATAGGGCTGGTACGAAGCCTCTGGTGGGGTGGACATCTCTCCTTGGCCTCCTTTCACCCAGAGGTCTCCAGCACCATCACTGCCATTGCCACTGTGCACGCCATCCAACATGTCTGCAGATCCATAAAGCATACCTGCAAAAAAAGCACGCTTTTGAGCACAATGGACAACACTTCTAGAGCAAGTCAAACTTGTTTCAATATGAAGCTGCTGGAGTTTCTTTGTCATTTGGATCTCTGATGGGCCCCTCGGCAAATTTAACCATTGTTGTAACGGTATTTCACGCTAAACTTCGCGGGTATTTACGCTGTTTAGTGGTCAAAAATGTTGTATTGCGGGAGGCGGGATTTTCAGTGATATTTAGGTCTTGTTGGCGGTTTTGGAAGGTCCGTCAATTTTTGTTAAAATGGTGTAAGTTCTTCAAAATTATATTCACTTCTGCACCAGAACATCGCTGTGCATGCGAAATCACAGATGTCAAGGTGGTGGATATTAAAAATATACCCAATATGCCCTTTAAAAAACACCCTTTGTGTAGCTTTTTGTAGCCATGGGTGCCCCCTATGGAATTCAGGAGGGCCGCGAGAAAAAAATTTATGCCATTCAATTGCAATTAAAGAAGCCTACTCTTGTCAGCTGGAACAGTCGTAAGAGCACAGCTACATTTCTGAGATGCAGAGTAAGCCGATGCTGCTGACAAAATCCTTTGTGCGAGCTGGCTGAGTTTCCTCTAGCCATGCTAATGCTACTTTAGTGGTATGCACACATTCAACGCATGTTCAGTCAACTAAACATTACCAAATGTAAACAGGGAACCTTGTGTGAAGAGAGGGCTATTTTAATTAATCGAGCCGGACTGTCAATGCACTGAGAATGCTGCTCAAACTACTAACTGCTCGCAAATGTAATCCAGAATACCGGCATAATATGAAGGTATACATTGGCAGTAGTGTCGGGATCCTGCCAAGAAGCGGTGGTGCGAGCGAATAGTAGCCCGCAGAATGCTTAGCAAACCAAAATGAAGCAGTGTCGTTTTGCAACCGAAAGTGCCTTCAATCAGCAGTCTGCAGTTTGGGAAGGAAGAAGTGCTTTTGCAACTAATTTAAATGTACAGAAGGAAGACAGGATATTTCTGAAAATTATTGTATTCGTAGTTTGCAGTTACTAGTCAAAAATAAAAAGTGCTTTCCATAATCTATTATATACATACAAGTAATTATATGGTTTGCAACAAAAGAAAATAAAATGCGTAAAACATAGTTTTTTATGCAAATTAATGGATTTGGCAGTTTTTAGTGGGTTTTAGGGCTACCTGTTGCAGGTTTTGTATTTTTAACTTGGCAGCACTAAATGTAGCATAGCAGCTGACATCGTTTTCATTGAGGATAATAGCAACAATGCACCAAGATGTGCACATAAAGAAGCATTTAATCAGGCGGTTGTAGACGGCACATTCTTGCCTTTCTCCTTCCTCCCAGACACAGTCTTATCAGCAAACTCCCTCCCTCCGCCAATAACAAAAATTGATGGGCATGCCACTGGTGGTGGTAGTGCCTATGACTACTTCCCAACTGCACCAAATTCATGAATGAGTTACGGTTGTGCGACACTGACCAATATACTTTGTGTCATGCAGAGTTGTACCTAATATGAACCAAGAATATGAGATCAAACAAATAATACATTTTAAGCTCGCACTTTTCTAGTGCACGAAACTTCACTGCCATTAGCAGAGGCTTTGTTAATGGATGAAGTGAGCAGTACAACTGCTAACTGGACTTAGGGCAGATACAGCTAGAATCAAACACAGTACAAGCATGCCATATGGTGACAAAATATTCATGAGCGAAGTTCAGTATGCCACAGAAAAGCAGAGCTTGAAAAACAAGGAAGTGGCAAACAATGCATTTTTAGTAAGAACACTGAAGTGGGAGATCTCAATCTGAGCATGAATGCTAAAATAAAGCAGGCATAGCTCTATGTATAAATGCATAAGGATATATTTTATCGCAAGGTAAAGAACACTGCAAGCCTTCGAAAAATTTGCTCACTAACCATTGGAGGCCATCTGGCTTCCAGCGTGTCCATTGGCCATGTGAGGGGAGCTACCAATGCTGCCAGCATAGATGGTGTGCTTGCTCATGTCGTCAACATTTGTGTCCAGGCCCTTGCCCACTTCATCGTGGTAATAAGGGCCACTAATCACCTTTGGCCTGGCACTGCAACAAACAAACAACTACTTGTAAGAACAGCTTTAGATCCCGGAAGCATTGAAGGTAGCCAAAATCTCTTTAGATTGGTGCGCAACAACCTTGTTCGGAGGAAGATGACCTGGCCAGTAATATCAACTGTGCCTTTGTTTGGTGCACTGTTTTTAGAGGTAGAAACTACTCTTGCATATTAAAGCGCAAACTGTACCCAAAATTTCTCAATGGGAGTTACGAATGAGAAAAGGTTGAACAATATGCCTTTAAACAAAATGTCACAACCACAATTCATACTGCATGCATTTACATAAGCTATGTAGCACAAAGCCCTCTCTATGGCCACACTGCCTCACCCAAAACAAATAATCAGAGGAGTAAATATTAAAAAAACTAAACAAATAATTAGATATATTATGAGTGCAGTAACAAGCCATAGATGTTTAGTAGTATGAACATCACACTATATATAGAACACAATGTTGATGTTCAAATGCATACACTATGAGACACAAACATTTAGAGGTCGTTCCTCCAACATTCAGATGCCAGTGGTAACACAAGAATACATTTGTGTGGATATCTACACCACATTAGTCAATGTGTGCCCCAAGAGGTACCATCAACACTTTCTGAAAATATTTTTTTAAACTTCAGCTACATATATGAACGTGAATGCAAACAGGAGATACAAAAAATAACTTACTTTTGAACTTCGGACTCATAGTCTTTTTTGCTGACTGAAAAGCAACAAAAATAACCATACAAATTAATCATGCTATATGTTAAGAAAGATATCATCAGAAAAAAAAAAGAAAAGGTGATTACATATGGCAGATGTACATGAACTCAAAATTTCGGTTGCATTTTTCATGTTAGTGATACGCGAGACATTACTGTACATGGATCGCCATGTGGTTTCTGTCTACAAGCACTTAATATTTCATAATTAAATTTTATCTGCTCACTAGTTTCGATTTCTACAGCCAAGCAATGGCTACACTGTCACAATAGAGTCTAGGTCACATGACTGATGAAAAAACTGCTATATAATTGCTGCTCCCTCACTTGTTCTGATTCCTGTTCTCAAGGTAGGCTGGCTTCAGCGCTGTGGTGAATTAAAATGGCAAAAAAGTGATTATATCGCAGTTTCTGCATCCCTCACATGACCTAGGCTCCACTCGTCAAAAACCATCACTTGCCTGCTGCAACCAAAACAGGCGAGAAAAAAAATTGTAGATTGTTTAGTGGTCTTAGGAAAATAGATCGCGGTGATTCATGTACAGTATTAGCATTACAAAGCAATACACAAGCAGCGAAAAATTAGGTGTCTATAGCGACAATGTTCAGACATCTACAGAGGGCTTAAAATGTTGGCTTCCTTAAGAAATATAATTTACGTGAAAAATCAACAAGTGCTGATTCACTTAAAAGCAACACTGGATGAAATGGGATGTGATGGTTTTAAAATATAGTAAAACATTTTTTCCCTCTGTTCTTCAAGTTCTGTGCAAGTGATTAAAATGAGATTTACTGTGAGCTCATCACCACACTGCAATGAGTAAGAGCTAACAGTTATGCCATTGCAATGGCACACTTTCATGATTAACATTGCCTCCTACCTAATAAAATGAAACTCTGTGAATACTAACACTTGGCTTGCACCTTTGTTGACAAATACGAGGGCTTGGAGACTGCCTCATTATTATTTATAACTTTTTATTACCAATAAAAGCATGACGGGTAGGTGAAGTGTCACATTGTTGTTTGCCACAGGGAGTGCTTACGAGCACTATTCATCAGTAGTGCAATCACTTGCTTCCCAGATGGCAAATTTAATAACTCTATGACCCAGTTGGATTGCAGCTGATTTTCTTAAATGGGAATAGGGGTAAATTGAACTCCTACACATGAGAGGCATGTATCAGTGCCTCACCTTTGCTTGCTTTCCTCTTCCAGCAGCAGCAGACAAACACGACCACAAGAAGGAAGAACAGTCCAGCAGCCACAGCGACAATGATGACAACATTCATGGTCTTGATTGTTACAGGGGCACCTACTGGGTGCAAGCTGCCTTCTGTGGTCATGGAGAACTCTGAAAAGCCACAACAGAAGAACAAAAAATTAATAAAAGATGGCCAATTTAGCTTGAACAAAGGAAGTTCACTTGTGGCAATGAAAGCTCCATCAATAGCAGAAAAAAAAAAAAAAAAACAGACCCAACATTTAGGCATACAAAATGTGCCACTTGTAGTACAAGTTGAGAAAAGAAAAAATGTGTACAGTGTGCAATCCCCTTATAATGACGCTTTCGAAGATAGAAAATCTAATCATCACAATCGAATTAACACAACTGGCAGATGACAAAAATACCTGTGTATTGCGCTTCTTTTCACGACCTTACCGAGGATGGCATTTTAATTTTAAGATTACTCAGTCTTGTAACCACTTATCTATATCTGCATGGTGGCTGCTCTCAAGTACTAATGAATCCTTAATGAAATGAAAAACAAATTTTTAGTTTTCAGTCAGTTAGCTATCGAATGAAAAGTTGCCTTGTACAAAAAGCCCAAGGTTGAGCTCTGCCTTCCTTAAACATCCAGCAAATGCAGCCTACTGTCTACAGTAGGCTTTTAAGTGGCTTTTGAAATGAGATATGCAGACTACAGTTGATTTACGAGGCATACACACTGCCCTACTCACCATCATAGGGTTCAGCCAGAAGCTCATCTCCGCACCATGAAGAATTGCTCTGCAAGCAGAGCAGCACACGGACATCCACCAGAGCAGCTGCGTTGTCAACCTCGAACGAAATCTGGGGACGGTCCACTTCCAGTTCAGCCAGAGGGAGCCACTGCTCCTGGCCACGGGCACGGCCTTCGACCTTGGCCATGAGCCGTTCAGTGCTGGGTTCAACTGTGAAATACACTCGACCCGTCTCATGGTCGTACTGAGCAGACAGCGGTCGTGGCATATCTAAAAGAATACAGAAAGTTTCCATGTTATTAAAAAAGTCAAATGCAAAACAACACTGAGCAAAAGACCGGAAAGAATAATAATAATAACTGGTTCACACGAAAGGAAAGGTACAGTATCTATCCCACAATTTTCCTTGACCACCTCAACCGGACTGTAAGGGAAGTTAGGCATGTAGGAGTGAAAGAGGTGCCGTAGTGGAAGGCTACAGAGTAATTTCAACCACCTGGGGACCTTTAACGTGCACTGACATCACACCGCACATAGACAACGCCTCTCCATTTTGCCTCCATCGAAATGCAAAAGGAGAAGGTATGTGTGCTGTGCAATGTCAGTGCACGTTAAAGGTCCCCAGGTGGTCAAGCATTATATGTATGCAAGTAAACATGGTAAGCTTGTCACAGCTATGGTTTCAGTTTGCTCATTAAGGACAAATCACTAAAAGCCCAGGTAAGCATGAGTAAAAAGGACGTTCGTAGTGCAAAATACTGAAAACATCCATGCTCTCAACTCCATTATGTTGAATCGTAAGGATAGTGACACCTTGCAATGCTCAAAAGATGCTTACCTTTGAGGTTAACCTTTGTTTGGACTGAGACCTCTTCTGAGTATGAGCTGAACCCTCTTGCATTAACAGCCACAACTTTCATGACATACTCTGACTTTGGCTCCAGTCCTGCGAGAAAAAAATAAACCTTGCTTTAACAATTCCGACAATAAAAGAAAAACAAAAACCAGTGATCCAAATAGCACAACTGTGGGAAATAAGTGTCTCCCAATGAAGACAAGAAGCACACCCAGACTTGTTTACAGCTCACAAAAAAGACACAGCGGTTAAAGAAAATGTGGAACAGCCGGCCACAAAAGCTTTTTAAAAAATGTGTCGGGTGATAACTGAGCTTCCTTGTAGTTAAAATGGGCCTCAAGGATTGTACAATATGCAACTCCCTGTTTAATTTAAGTCATTTATGCTCCGAAAAAAGCTTTTTCTCAAAGTTTGACTGTACATGTTATTTGAATGCAATAGCGTTAATGGCACATTCTCCAGAAAATTTGAGGTTGGCACTGTGAGCGAAAAATCATGGCCATGGCTCTGGGAGGCGGTAGCCAGCAGCTGACATGGCTAGGCACCAACTGGTCACAGAGTTGTGTGGAGCCTCGTGACCACGTGACGTGGTTGGTTTGGCAGGCACTACCAACTCGGGATTCTCAATTCAGAAGAAAGGGCATCAAACCCTCCAGGACCATTGCATTCTGAGTCAGAAATGCTACCCATAGGCCAAACAGGAACGTTTGTACAACTTTGTTAAAATGGGGTTTTACATCTACGCCTGATGGCTTTACATATATACTCTTGCAGCTTCCAATGTATGCCAAAATTATATGTGAGACGAGTCAGAAATGCTACCCATAGGCCAAACAGGAACGTTTGTACAACTTTGTTAAAATGGGGTTTTACATCTACGCCTGATGGTTTTACATATATACTCTTGCAGCTTCCAATGTATGCCAAAATTATATGTGAGACAATAGAGGCACAAATTAAGGGATTGGTGATAAGCTGAGTGTGCGCATGAGAATGTCACGTACAAATTAAAACGACTCTCACCAGTTATTGTACACGGATTATGGGACCGGCAGGACTCGTTCTTGGTCTGTCCACTTGCGACATTGGAGTAAGTGACAACGAATTCTGTGTTGCTGAATCCACCATTGAATCCTTCTGTCCACTGCAGCGTCACCTTGTCAGAGTCACTGCTCACAGCCACCAGGCGGCTTGGTTGGTCAGGTGCACCTGCCATAGCCAGAACACAAGAATCGTCTTATAACAAACGCCACTTGCACGAGTAACATTAATAAGAAAAGCACCATGACTAATGCCATCACTGCCAAAAGAAACATGAAATTTGTACAGGTCCTTGCATAAAATAAAGGTTTAGGCATCAAAGAGTGGGATATGTATCTAAAGTATAATGAGATGCACATACAGAGTTACAACTTTTCAGATATAAGCCTTAATGAAACAAAAGAAAAAGTGACTGCACATGCAAATCACAGAAATTCATGTGCTGTGATGTAAAAGAAAAGTGTTCCGACTGCTTCATCTGATGGCATGTTATTCTTGTGATTGATATAAAGAAGTGGCAAACTAATGTACACACACACACACACACACACACACACACACACACACACACACACACACACACACAAAAAAAAAAAAAAAAAAGCTGAAACTTGAAAACCATAACATTTATCACAATTATGATGACATTACATAAAAGGAATCACAAGAGAGGCATACTTACTCTTCTTGACAAGCTTGAGAATGGTTCTCTGGACGTCTCCAACCTGGTTCCAGGCACGGCATGTGTAGTCACCATAGTCGCTCTCCTTGAGGTCTGTCACCGAGAGAGCACCAGTGTAAAGGTCGTCGCCATCATCGGTCACATTGGTAGCATAGTTGGCATAGCGCTCCAGGATGCGTCCCTTGTAGACCCACTCAAAAGTAGGCTCGGGATAGGCCTGCATCTGGCAGCGCAGCACGGCCGTGTCTCCAAGGTCAAAGGCCACCCGATTGTAGGTGTGCCTCACCTGAGGAGGATCTGTAAGCCATGAATAGCAACATCATGTCATGAAAGGCAAGAAAATAGAGCCAGGGGTATTTCCCATGATATTACACTTATGACTGAGTCTATTCTAACATTCACCCTATTTATAAACACAGAAAAGCTGGTCATGTGGGATGATCACAAATATAAACAACAAAGATGAATCTATACGCATTAGCACATGCTGGACAACCCATCCAAGAGTTGTCCCCTTAGCTAGCAAAGGCATATTTTGTTCCCTGAAACAATGAACACAATGTATCTAACTTTGGCACAAGATGAATATGTACGAACACACTGATTGTTTCACACACAAAAAAAAAATTAAAACAGGAACTAAATTGGTATGTATGCACTCAATGCAGATTCCCATTATCACAAGTTGAATAAAGTGCTGTTATTGTATCACACAAATCTAGGACATAGTGGATGCCCACCAAACACGGTTAAACCAAAATAATGAACAAATGGAATTAGGTAGGGCTATTTGGTTAATCTGCCTTTGTCTGCAGTAGTAAAATTCTTCAGTTAATATAAACTCTGCTTACTTGTTGCCATCAGTTAAGTAGTACAAAAGCTACACATTTGGCTGCGGTAGTTGCTTTTCACTGGAGGTGGAAAGCAACTGCAATGTGTGTTAAAGAACTCGAGGTGGTAAAAAGTTCTGGAGCCGTTCACTACGGCATCCCTCATAGCCTAAGTGGCTCTGGAATTTTAAACCTTATAAATCATAATCATTTGGAATCTGCCCGGGTGTATTTGAGCTCACACATGCCAGAGGTAGTCTCACAACGACGAACAAATTCTTCATAGCCAACACTAGTTGGGACAAGCCAATTTGTCTGTGGGCCTCATGATTGTTTTTGTTGTCGCCCTGGCTCAGCAGTAAGCCTATATATGATCAGTGTTTCGGCGCGACTGAGAGCATCAAGAAACGACCAGACAGTATATTCCCACTTGCCAAAAAATTTTGCGAGTTTTGCAGCAGTTTGAGCGAAGTGCATTGTCTAAAACAAAACATGCAAAGAAGTTTGACATCCCGAATTTGGAGTCAACACTGTCACGAATCTTGAAAAACAAAGCCACCTTTCAGAGGCTGTCAAGAATGCACCCTCTGCTTTCAAACCGAATGCGTATGATGACAGCACTGCATGTAGAATTAGAAAAGCCTTCTTTTTTTTGTGTGTGTGATGTAAGCATGTGCAAACTGACAATTTTTCGATAAGGTCTTCAAACAGAAAATATGGGACATAGCCCTGCAAATGGGGGTCAGAAATTTTGCCATCTGAAATTGCATGGCTGAGCCGATTTGAAAAGTGCATGGCCTAGTCTTCCAGACCATATATGGTGGAAGTGCTGCAGTGAACAGAGGTTTTTGCAACAGCTTGCAACAAGGGTAGCAGCAGAAGATTTCAAGCAACTATGAGCCACAAGACATCTTATCATCGAAGATGGGCCTTTTCTTTATAAGGCACTTCGATCGAAGAATCTCACCTACAAAGGTGAAGCCTGTATAGGTGGTAAACACAGTAAGGAGTGCATTACTGTACTTTGGCAGCACTACTCCGAGCATGAAGGATGTGCAGAATTTTTTTCAATCCTCTAAAACATACACACTTATTTTGTAGACAAAGCAACTGAGGAATGTGAAGCAGACATAATTGCTTTTTTCTGACCACACACAATATGGGCGGGTAAAATTTAATCCTAATGAAATGTTTACTGAGTTGAAATGAAACTTTTGATAAATGAAATACTTCTTGAATTCCCTTCAAGCTCTGCTTAAGAGAGCCCACTGTAGTTTACACAGTGCCACGTGGTAACGACAAACAACCGGTATGCTATCAGCATGAACACACGTGAAATGGAAAACTTACGTTCAATCCTGAGCATCATTTCAGATTTGGCAGCACCACCGAAGCCGTTGTCAAACAAGCAGGCGTATTTTCCCCGGTCCTCAGGAGTGAGGGGTCGCTGAAAGGTCAGCGTGCTCTGCACTGAGAACACCTCGTTGTCTTCAAGATTCTCAACCGTCTTGATCTCAAAGCCCGAAGCAGCACTCATCTGCAGTTCCTTGTCTCGATGAGTCCAATGCACTTGTGGCTTGGGCTTCCCGCGTGCACGGCAGCTCACCGACTGGCTCTGGTCACCGGCTTTGCGAATGATCTGGGGCCTCAGAGGAACCACTATTGTAGCCGCTTCTGCAAGTTCACAACGTGGGGATGAACTTGAATTAGTGCACTACTATATGATGTGAATTGAAAAGGAATTAAGAAAACAATGAATCCACAAACAACAATTTATAGATCAAACTGCTCTGAAACTTCCACAAGAGCTGCATGTTTCAGCAATTTACATTGTCCTCAGCTCCAAGGCCAGGAGGCATCTGATAACATTAGACATGCAAATAATAATAATAATAATAATAATAATAATAATAATAATAATAATAATAATAATAATAATAATTGGTTCACAGGAAGGGAAAATCACAGTATCTGTCACACTTGTTTCTGTGGACACTTCAACCCCGCCACAAGGAAAGGGATACATGAAAGATTTTAGGAAAGACCTGACTGTAGCTTGAGGTGAAAAGGAAGGCATGAATAGTGGTTGTAAGAAGAAAAAAAAAAAAAAAGCAAAACAACAAACTGTATGAAAGAGGTATTTCCCGCTTACCATTGACTGCCAAGTAGACTGAAGCAATCGATCCTTTTCCCAGAGCGTTGTGAGGCTGGCAGAAGTACCGTCCCTCGTGACTGCTGTGCACCTGGAGGAAGCTTTGGTTGGCCCTGTGGCCCAGGTCATTGTGTTCCTGGCCCTCACGCCACCATCGGTACTCAGTACGTGGCCACCCGGGTGGGCGAGCACCACACGTCAGCACAAAAGGACGACCGGCCACTGCTGTGGGGCCCTGAGGTGTGATCTCTGCTTCTCCTGGTTTGTCTGCAATTACGAAGCAATGTGAAGTTCTGAGTGAGTTGGCTTTGTTCCCCGCATTAAAAGCATGCAGTCAGCTCAAAGCAAAGCTCAGAACACTGGTGATGGCTACCTGTTTATCCCCCAGAAGAATTCTCCCCAGAAAGAACAAGTATGCTAGTCTGTTTTGTGCCGACCCAATGAAGCAGATTGGTAGGCACAATGTAGTCGGAGGCAGAAGATTAATTTTGAATACTTAGAGTTACATACTGCATGCAAAAACTTAGTGGAAGGGCATTTTTGCAGTTTACCTTCATCAAAACATGGCTGCCATAACCAAATCCTAGTTTATTAAACCAAGGCAAATGCCAAACAAAACATAATAAAAAAAAACAGCAGACTGCTACTTCAGTTGTTTACTGTTGACAAGATTTTTCTAACACTTACACACTTCTACAGCAAACATCACTGTGTCTCCTCGTGCTTGGTTGTAATGGTACGCACTTTACAAAAATATGTGTGGGCAAGCAGGCTATATGCTGGTATGCTTCACTGAACTGCAAAAATGAGTGCAGCTCTGCCACTTCTAACCTCAGTTCTGGTCACACTGGTTTACATATTGTTTCCAGAAGCAAAACTCGACACTAAAAAAGAAAGAAAAGAAGCATTTCACACAACATTACGGCAAACGCATCCTTTCCCACCATAGTCTGCTTCGCAGGTGAAATGGATCTGTAGATTTTTCATACAGATTCAGGCATTCAATATAGTAAATGGTTTGAACAAACTGCAACTTACTAAAATGTATGATTCTTTCAACATAAAAAACAATTTAAACTTAGACTGTTGCCTACTACCTTTTACTGTCTATGCATAGTAAAACCTAACAGAATGCGACACTTACGCCGCACGTGAAGCACAACAGAGTCGTTGCCAACAACTTCAGTTTGGATAGCAGTGGCAGAGGGTCGCATGATGACTGTGGCCTGGCAAACATAAGTCCCAGCATCCTCAGCAGTGACACGATCAAGACGCAGTGTATCTCCTTGAAGTGCAAACTGGGAGTCGCCTTCCTTGGTCCACAGTATTGATTGTGGCTCAGGGTTAGAAGCAATGTTGCATTTGATGGCTATATTTTCTCCTTGGGAGGATTCCTGCTCTGGTAGCACGTTCACACGAGGCCCATCTGGGAGATAAAAATAAAGAAGATTGTGTTACTTCTGCCAAACATGCAGTACAACAGAAGAAAGAGTGCATTCACATATAGACCACTGAAAACTGTGCACTGCATGCTGAAGCACAACACTCCAGCTGCTCAGCATGAAAGTTTATGGAATGAAGCTCTCGCATCAATGAAAATTAGGTTATTAAATGTACACTAAACTAAATAAGTGTATCTGGGTGCTATAAGATATAAATATTTTACATGAAAAATAAAAGGTAGAAGCGCTTACATAGCACGCTAAGACGCAGGTCGGCTTGTGCAGGCTGCATAATTCCATTGTCAGCAACACAGGCATAATTTCCGCTGTCTTCAGGCGTCACAGATGGGATGGTGTGGTTGTATGTATTGGAAAGCAGCTGGCCTCGCTTCATCCATCGGACAGAACGCACAGGAGGATTGGCCAGCACAGAGCAGGTCAGCGTGGCATCCGTTCCCACCATCACGTTCAGAGGGTTGTAGGGGCCGACTGTCACCTTGGGTGCATCTGCACATGGCAACAACTCAGTTTTTGCAGGCTGCACTGATCAAGCACTTCAGCGTCCAATGAGCAGTACTGTACTCACTGGACAATAATAGCTCCTTCTTTTCTTTTTTTAATGCATGAATAAACAATTTAAAACACTAATGGAATTAGCTTCTTATGAAACCTCATTTGCACACTGCTATCACATTTTCTAGAATGAGTCAGCATCACGGTAACCTCAGCCGTAGATGCATTGGTCTCACATAAATACTCTGTCAATATAGTAGCTGTGAGAAGTGCATCCATACTACACTGTTGCACTGAAGGTGAGCAGTAGTGCATAGAGAGGGCATATGCTAACACAGACAAAAGAAAAGTGAACTTGGCATTCTATAAAAAGAGTGCATCATTCTCAAAACACACACACACAAAAAATGGCTTGACTTCCCTTATTTACTGGAGGTCAGAAAATGTGCTTCAACACACCACAGGCCCTAATATATTAGATAATACCAGAGAGTCTTTCAATATGCCACAAATAATTCAGTCCTTAACAGCCTCTCGCAGCTACAGCCTTTTCATACTTATCCTCATAATTCTTCAGCTGTGCATTTTACATCTTATAGAGAACTGAGGCAACCAACAAACTCGCTGCACCTTTTTTCTTTTTTTTTCTTGAAAGGCAGTTTCACCACATCACAATATCATGTACAGGGAGGGCCACCTTATTAAAAAAAGACAGAAGACTAAGGATTATGCGTCTTGTTTGTCTAGTACTTTATTTAAGGATTAAATAAAACACTTGACAAACAAGATACTGATACATTTCAGTCTCTAATCAGACCAGAAACAAGCCCAAAAATTTAGTTACAGTGCTCCACACAACTGCAGAGTGCTTGAGTGACGCACTTTGGTGCGCATTTACGATATTTGCCACTTATTTTTTGGGGGTGACAGTGAATTATGATCCAAAAGAAAGAAAATATGAGCGAAAAAATTATTATTCCGAGCGCTGCTTCGCACGTAAATGTACCTAAAGCACTCTTCGTAGAGCGCCACTTGCGCGTTCCACACTGCGCGTGAGCAAGTGCATCGCCAGCTGTGACATAGCCATGCTAGCAGAAACGTCGCCTACTCACAGTGGACACGTATGGTGGTACGCGTCTCGTACGCACTGCCCGGCGTCATGGCACGGTTGGTGACGCGGCAGCGGAACTCGGCGCCGTCGTCCTCGCGCCCAGGAGTCAGCGTGAGCACGGCCGCCGTCGGGCGGTCTCGGCCGCCACCCCGGGTCAACGACGATGTCAGCCGCTCGTCTCCGCGGAACCACTCAATGTCCGGGTCCGGGCTCCCTCCCTCACTGGCGCACGTGAGCGCCAGGGGTTCGCCCTCGCGTGCCGTTGGGCTGGTCGGCGTAATGCGCGGCTCCCCAGGTGCAATGAGCACGGTCACCTCGTAGGTGACGCTGTGCACGACGGCGCCGCTGCCCGGCTCCTTCAGCGTGCAATCGAAGACCCCGTTGTCCTTGTCGTACTCGGCGCGCGCGATGAGCAGCTCGTAACGGCCCTCTGCTGGCAGGTAGTCTACGGTGTAGTGCGGGTCTAGCGTGCTTCCGCCGATGGCCGCGAAGTCTCTACCTTGCCGCAGGTTGGTGTGGGCCCAGTAGTAGTGCAGGTTGCGGCTCACCAGCGCCGGGTTGAAGTGGCAGCTGAGCCGCAGGCTCTCACCGTCGACCACATCGCGTCTCTCGGGCTCCAGGGGTTCACTCCGGCTCGACCGCGCCGCCAGCAGCACGGCTACGACTGCAAATAAGGAAAAACGAGGCAGTGCGGTTATAGGGACATTCCGAGGACTTCGCGAGGGAGGCATGAAGCCTGCAAAGTGCACTCTTACGTTCATTTTAATTACGTTTCATCTTTTACCGACGTTCTCAAATCTGGAACATATGCACCATACGTCAGTGATTTGGGGTTGCTTTTCGTCAGCAGCCATCATATCAAGCTCGACAAAACGGCGATGTGAGTTAAAAACACTTTTGCCATGCGCAGAGAGGGACCCAGTACGCCCTCATATAACAGTTTACATATATTCAAATGAGCCTTAAGAACGGCCGGCATAAATGAGCACGCTAGCGGGCATAATTATGCCCTTAACTGAGGCGCTGCTAGATTGCAGCGCGGCTGCTAAAATATAAAACGAAACTAAAGGAAACACTCCGGCTGCTGTAGCAGTTGCAGTCACCGCTGGGTGGTCCTGCTCGCAAGGGTCACTGACGTTGCACGGTATAATGTTCAAGCGAGACGTCAAACACCACGGCAGCTTTCGCAAGAGGCGCCTCGTCGACGCCGGGGTCGATGCCGCACAGACGTCGACATCTCAACAAACGCACGTGCCTTTTCGATCAAAGGACGCGTCAAAACGTGAATCACCGCAGTAGATATATCGAGAAACACGTGATGGCGCGCAGAGTTAAAATTGGCGGGAACGGTGGATACAAGAAAAACTGCCCGCTCGTTGAGGAATGCACCTGCCAGTGCCGACGTTCAACACCCTCGAGCCGAGCATTTAATTTTCCCCCGGGGGTACGACGGAGGAGGGGTGGTGGCGCAGGAGTAAGGAGGTTCGCAGACGAGCTATGAGCCCGGCATTGTTTCAAGTAAGGCGGTGTGCCGTGGAGGGTGAGGTAGCCTCCAAAGCGTGCTCGCCACCAGCGTGTCACACAAAAATAAACAAATTAAAAAAAAAAAAAACAGACAGCGGGGGTAGGGCAACAACACGCTTCATCAAGGTCGCTCCTGGATGCCCGCGGTGAGGCGAAAGCAGCACTCGTGAGGTGGGGAAAAAGTAATCACAGGGATCCACCCGTTCCACCACCGGCGGGGAGCGTGCATCAGTGCTTCGGTTCGTCTACCAGTGCCCCCATCTGCTGCCGCCGGGATCAGAGGGGAAGGAGGAAGAAAGCTGGGGCATCATGCAGCACGCCAGCAACACCCTTTCCCCAAGCTTTCGTTCGCGCAGGTCGCCTAATGACAAGCGCTCTACGAAGGAGCCCGCAAGATTGAAGCCTCTGCGGCGGCGGGAGCACACACAGAGTGCTGGTGAGGAGGGAGGCAGAATCCATTTGGGGGAGAGGGTGGAAATGCAAGGGCAAGGACGGCCCGTCGTTAGAGCGAAGCCCCGAGAGCTGCCATCTTCCCGAATGAGACGTCTCTATCAAGAAGCGCGCGTGGCCTTCAAACATCTGCCCCAGAGACGTCCGCCCCTCGCGAGCACCACCGGCGGGTGCCAATTTTGGGGGCACGGAGCGCCCCCCTTTTTTTTCGTGTTTTGGATTGTCTCCTATTTTTTTCGTACTTATTTATTTTTGGGAAAACATGCACCACCCTGTTGAGAACAAGGAGTCCTGCTCGTTTCCTTGCCCTCCATCTCCCTCCCATCTGGTCCATACCTGTCTTTAACATCCGTCTAATGAGAAGTACGGCAATTGGTGCAAGCAGCACACAGTTTGGACGTGATCGACAATTATACACGCAGTCGTGGGCTGAAGAGCCTCCAAGGCCGAAGGAGACGGTGTTCACCTGAGTTGCACACTAAGCAGTCAGCGTTCTGCAAACAAACGCTTTTCGGGCGAACCTGTTCCGAAACTGTTAAGGAAACACCGCTTTCGCAGTAAGAGGGTAACCGCTTTGCAATAGGAAGCTCTTGGATTTTATTTCGGTTGCAAGCTACACAGCGTAATTAAGCTTTCTTTCGGCGTAATCTATCTGTACATCAAGCATAGAGAAGTACATTCGTGTAGCGATGTATTCGGTAAATGTTCACCAAGAAAGGGTCTTCTTTAGGCGTTTCGGCTATATCGTTGGGTCCGCACAAACGCAGAAGAGCCCGTGTTTCAAGCTGGTCCAGTTGGTTCCACGGTAGAAAACAGCGCGTAGAGATCAACAGGCAAGGAACCACAAGTGCTGCCGAAGGAAGTAAGCAAGTGCGGTGAGCATAGTGGTTCATTCAGTGGTTCATTTTATATGACGTTACCTAAATTATTTTTCTACAGTCGATCAGACCAACCACAGGCGTGATGCAATTTATTCTGCGGAAGCAGGAGAGTTGAAAAATTTTGCGAACAATTTGAGCATATTACAAGACCGTTAATGGCTTCCCTTGACAACCTTCGTTCGCGTTCATGCAATGTGCTACTCGCTCAATAATTAATGCCTTAAAGGGCAACTCCGGTGGCTTTTTCATCATTTTGTGTTTTTAGTTGAATTACATTCTTCGGCATGTCCTGACTCCAACACAAAAAACCGTTTTTCGAAATTCCAATTACAAGTAGTTTTAAAAAAAGAAAACAGCAAACCGAAACCGAAACTGCTTTCACGGCCAGAAACGACGTCCCAGTTGACGAAATGATGACGTCACACTCTGTATCAGAAAAACACTCGTACGTTCGTTGGATGGTGAAAATAAAGTATGGAAATCATGATGCACTGCACAAAATGCCTGAGGTAGTTCAATATAAGCCTCACAATTTTATAATCACTCGTGAAGTGGACAGTAACGCCGGTATACTGTTTTGCGCCGTGTTGCGCGTGAACGGATTATCGTACGGCGGCAAAATTTTGTAGAATGCGTCAGGACGGAGAGGAGAGCCTATGGTAAAATTTTTACTAGAATATCCGAAAGTCAAAAAATCTCCGGAGATTGCCCTAACAAAACATACAAAACATACACATATACACGTTATACACTCATAAGATGCCACGTCACGTGAAAGACCGCTTTAATTAAATTAAAGCCGTACAAATGTGCCTAGACGTGCCTGACTCGGGATATCGGATTCGGAGGGTTCGGTTCCCATCTCAAAGAAATGCCCGATTTGAAGCAGCTCCTGCAAACTGTCACGTGGTCACATGACGTCACACAGACCGCCGACCAACCTGCCAGGAGCATGTTCGATGCTTCGCTCGCAACGCCGACAACAGTTTTTCTGGAGAACGGGACTCTTAATGGCAAGTCCTTAAAAGGTGTCCCACCAATTGATTTAGTCATCACTGCAAAACCGTTCGTCAGCTAACGTTTTCACAATCGGAAGAAAACAGCACGCACCACCCTGAGACAATCGACAGAGGGACGCAACAGCGGCTGAGGATGTGGCCATTGCGCTGGCCCTAACTCGACAGGTGACTGTAACCGATTTCCAATCGGCTGTCCGAAACTACAACGCAGGCAAGGTACCTTCCGAAGCAGTTAAAATTTTAGCTGTCGGACCGTCACAGGCGGGGCTAATTAACCTCGTCTGACAGGACTCTGGCCCACGAGGGCTTGCGAGGAAACGAGACAGCGCGCGCATTGGCCCGAGGTGTGCCAGGTCTCATCAAACAGTGAGCCCCTTCAGGGCGAGGATCTGAACAAATAACACAATATTCTATATCATTACAGATTAGAAAGACAGACACTGCCTCGAGCAGGCAAAGATCTGATCAGAAAGGAAGAGGATATATGGAGAAACTCGCAGGCGAGGTTTTTTCCCAACCCACTCGCACTAAGCAGATGGCATGCGGCGATACAGAACCCGCGGTGTAAACATTGTAACGGAATTGCTGACGTGATACACATGGTGTGAACATATGCCCTAGCTGCAACGAACCAGACAGAAATATGGAGTCCTGGGAGGCTTTAATGATCATCCAGAACGAAGAAGTCCAAAAGAAAATCATCCGCCTTGCCTTGGACACCGCTGAACCCCAACCATCCTGCTGAAAGGGGAGGGAGATGACGGCAGTCAAGGCTCAAGTCTTCATCGCCCTCGGATTCCTTCATGGGTTCAAATAAAGTTATTCCATCCATCCACCCCGAGACACATGCTGGTTACACGCACGAAGGCACAGCATGCGGACCTATGTCTGCCCTTCACGACTGCTATGCTACACTATATGATCTGCTTTTCCTTCCTGCTCTTCCCTTTGAATAAAGAGCGCTGCTGTAGCGGGGTCATGTGCCCACACAAAATACGTCTGCGCCACGGGTTACTGCTCGATCCGACACAGGGTACGCGAATTTGAACCCAGTGTGTTCTCCGACACATATCCTTGACCATGCGCGTGGTCTCAGACGACTTTGCACATAAGCAGACTGCATTGCACTGCCACAGACACGAACACACGTGGAACTAACTTAAAATCACACGCACATTCGGGTTTTCACTTCGCGAGAGCCAAGGTAGGTGGAATCGGGAGTGGACCCGTCAGCCACTGTTGACATTATTTTCCAGCCGAACAGCTCATCGCTGCTTCCTCTTGTGCAATAAACGATCCATTGCAGTCTGTAAAATGGATTATGAAGCTTCACAGCTACGCAGCGCTCGCATAAAATCGCGGAAGACCCTAATTTAAACGTGCATACGCAGTTCACGTGCTTTGACAAGTAGTACATGACGTTGAGAAGGTTTCCGTGATCCCCTCACAAATGCGATGTGCTGACCACCAAGTATAGCCAACCAGCTACAGTTAGTTGATCAGTGCGCAACGGGGGCCAACGTTCAGCAGGATTTATACCCTTGCAAAAATCATGAAGGAAGGCACGAACAACTCAGTGCCAGATAGATGTCGACGCAAGTCGCCGGGCGCGGCCGACAGACGGCGACAGACGGACCCTCGCATGATTCGCTACGGTCCGTGCAGCTATGTATCGACAGCAACAGAGTGCCTCCTCTCGATCGCCACGCAAGGCCTCACAGAATGTACTGCTGTGTCCCCATTGCGTATGCAGAGCACGTCGTATTCGCCAGCGTGCCTGCTTGCGCGCGCGCTGCGGTGATAGCGGTGACGCGCAGAGGAGGATGAGAAGGAGGGAGAACCGGAAAATGGAGCCCGGGGAAGGGACCCGTCGGACAGGTGCCCTGGCGAGGTCGGCCGCACGCCTCGGGGCTGACGGCGTCCTGCAGCCGCCGTCGAGACGCGGCTCGCCCCGAACAGCTCCCTCCTAAAACACGTGGAGCTGCGGCTACAGACACAAACTGCGTCATGTTTCTTCTCTGCAGTCCCCCTTCTTCCACAGCGCTTGTGTTTTTGTTTTGTTTTGTTTTGTTTTTTTTACTGCACACACCGCCACTACTGCCTCTACAGCCTTCTCTCCCTTGAGTATTTTGCATTGCATTTCAGATTGTTTCAACGACGCACAGCCTCCCATTTCCAAAGCAAGCAGCACAGCGATGTGCCTGCGGAGCAGACCCGCCGCGTTACTATTCATCTTAGTCGTAGCCAATTACGGCGCGCGCGCGCACCGATCTCGTTACGTTAGCGTTATGTTAATTCGGAGATCGGTCCAGCATGCAGGCACGTCTTTATGCATTATTTTGGGGGCTGCTACTCGATCGCTCCAAGGAAACAGCCACCTATCTGGCCGTTCATTTATTTCGCAGCAGCTAAACTACAGTACGCGCGAGATTTACGTAACGTTGGTTGCTACGTTAATGCGCAAGTCATTTCGGCAGGCGTCAAGGCATTGCCTTGTTTTTCTTCCTTTTCTATTTCTCTTTTTCAAACCAACGTTCAGGAGACAAGCAGCAGGAGTCGTGTGCTTCGTTTCTCGCGCGAAGCTTCTCTGGTGTCGACGCCTGACGCGTGCAAGCCCGCCCTCCCTCAGTACTACGCTGCAGAAGTCTGATAATCGGCGAGCCGCTGTCGCCATTTCAGCCATTACTAGCATTATTATTAAATGCCATATCAAGCCAATCCAGTTAAGCGGAGCGTAAAGCAAGATGTTTCTACCGGTCATTTTCTACCGGTAAGTGCACCCCCACCCCTCCTCCCTCGGCCTTCAGGCCTATAAGCCAACAATAAATTAATGTTCGTCGTCTTATCATTTCACCTACCTCAGTGTCTTCTCGTCCTGGTTCGTCACTGTGCCAAACGCTACCAAACAAAAAGTGCTCGCAACTTGTGACCGTCGACGTCATACCTGGTACCTAGTGATTAAGCTATACCAGGTGACTTTTTTTTTTTTTGCGTTTATAGATATTAAATCTGCGAGAGATGCATCGATCGATGCGACCAGTGCTAGTGAATTTTACAGCGAGACACTGTGTTCGTGACTGAGCACAATGATAAGACGACTAAATTAACTAAAATTAACCAAATAACCTAGTTTCGTTTTTCTTATTGTTAAAGGAGAACATATCCTGCAACTGACGGCCATGAACATCGATGGTGAGCCCAGTTTTTATATTTCCTTAAACGCAATGTAGTTTGTAATATAGAACTCCAAGAATGCGGATTTGAAAGTTTTCTAAATGGGCTTTCCTGCATTGCATATCTATAAAATGGTGTCGCTGCATGCGGTATCACCGGCGAAATCGTGTCAGCCTCTTCTACATCATCAAAATCACTAATAGCGCCTATATTTAATGCATAAGAAATGTCAGCTAAGCAATTTTATATGTACAGTATTTGACTTTACGTATTTCGAACGAGGCCGTCGATAAAGAAACTCAATAAGATGGGGTCATCTTTGACATTGACAATTTTCGATTTCTGGATTAATACCGGGGTTCGATCCCGACCGAGGCGGCTGCGTTTCGATGGAGGCGACACGAAGAGGCGTCCCTGCACTGTGCGATGTCAGCGCACGTTAAAGATCCCCAGGTGGTCGAAATAGTCCTCCAGTACGGCTCCTCTTTCCCTCTTTCCACTTTCACTCCCATCTTCTTCCTTTCCCTTAAGGTCCGGTTCAGGCGTCTACAGAAAGAAGTCTGATTAATTATTATTATTATTATTATTATTATTATTATTATTATTATTATTATTATTATTATTATTATTATTATTATTATTATTATTATTATTATTGTTGTTGTTGTTGTTGTTGTTGTCGAAGTCAAAAATAGTCACTTACACGAATGCCTCTTATGTGGCTCCTCGCAGGTCTTGAAGCCAGGGCCCCTTTCATCCTCATCTATATACCCCTGTCACTCACACTGGCGGCCCCCTTCTTCACCCTCCGGATATTATCTCGTTTGAGGTCCTCTCCATCATTTATGCCATTCAAAGTGCCTCAGTACATTATCTACACTGACTACCAGGTGGCTATCCGTGCCATTCAGTATGCCTAACTTTCCCACTGCCTATTTTCTTGCCTGGTTGCACTGCAATCGGGTTTCTTTCCCAACATACTATCTGGACCTGGGTGGACTGGCTTGGCGCTAAGGGTGAGGAAGAACAGCGCCTGCTCGTCCAGCAGGCTATCGATGTATTAGGCGCCTAAGTTTTGCACTTGAATAAAGCCTTCTACTACTATTACTACTTACTGGTTCTCCTAAACTATTGATTTATTCATTAAGCTTTATCGTGCACATCTTGTCCGTCTTGCTGTACAACCCATCCTCACTGACCATGTAAAAATATCCTTCATAATTTTTAAAATATGAATAAACGTTGGACGGATATAAGTACAGATAAAAATTTCGGAAGTTAGTAAAGTCTTCTCATATTTAAGGGACGCTGGGGAGTAACTAAACTTCGCTTGTATCGCCAGACTACGACATTCTAACGGCAAATATCCCATTGTAACTTAACGGAGGCTTTAGAAGGAAGAAGAAAAAAAAAAGAATGCAGGTTAATCTTCTGCCTACCAATTTCGAAAGTGAAAGTCATGCATCGGCAATGAAATTCAATATGGACCAGAGTCTCGGCGACATATCTGTACACTTTAAACGGTAGTGTACACAGAAAGAGCCACACACACACACACACACACACACACACACACACACACACACACACACACACACACACACACACACACACACACACACACACACACACACACACACACACACACACACACACACACACACACACACACACACACACACACACACACACACACACACGTGTATATATATCTTACCGAGAACCATGTTCAATACTTCCCAGAGTGCCATTAACTGGTCGAAGCATTTCAGCCAGAAGATAGGCTACCTTCAACGCATCCTCACCATCATTTGACCACTAGGCACGAAGGCTTCCTGGGCAGGGTACTTTTCATCCTAATCTGAGCAACCATAACATCGTCTGCTACAGCTAGTGTGGATAAAGAAACATACCACGTCACGCCCTGCACGTGCTCGCTTCTCGTCACGCCTGAATCACTGACACAACGCAGCCGTAGCCCAGTGGAGCCGAGTTGACATCACCACCGGGCTGACTTGCAGCTCAGACACGTTTCTCAATGCCCAAACTGTCCAGCTTGAACAACTCGCTTTACACAAGTGAGTCACTCTCAAGTCACGCGCCAGACTAAGCCTCTAAACAAGCGGCATTCCGATTTCTGCGGGCATCCTCTGTTGCACACGGAGCTGCAAACTACGGCTCTGGTTCTCGGAGAGCTGGATTTCAAAGGAACTCTAAACCACGGCGACGAAGCGTTTCGCCCGGCAGGAGAACGAATGCAAATCGCGGCATGCACGAGCTTCGAGAAAGAAGGAAGAGAATAAAGAGAGGAAAAAAAAAAAAGAAAAACCGATGAGCGAAAGACAGCCAGGCGTCCTTGAAGCGCCGGAAGCGTATCCGAACTCGTGGGCGCGCGAGGCAATGTGGCTACGTAAAGCGTCGTACAAGCTTGGAAGGCGAGCCAAGATGGCCATATGGCGGAGGCGCAGGAATGCCTCTTACATCGCGAGCCAAGAGCTGAATCAAACACCACGATTAGTACGTGCGGCGTTTACTGAAGCGACGTCGTTCGCTTTAATTACCCGTCTATGTGGCATTTCTTCGTCTACCGGCCAGTCACTTTGTACACCCTACGACTGCTATGGAGTACGTGTTCGATCCCCCCTTTTGTTTTTCCTGTTATGCCCGACATCACATCATTTTAGCTACACTACTGTACATCTCGCATTGTGAAAGCCTTCGTCAGGAAGCTTCACGGAAATGTTTTCGTTGTACGTCGCCTGGTTTTCACAATTTTAGCTCGGTTCAGCGGCCAAGATGCCTGTAACAGTATAGAAGCAGACAGCTAGATATCCCACTTCAGCGAGAGGAAGATGCGTGGTTCCCCACGCTTCAAGAAACGCGACAGGTCGACAGAAGGTATAGGTAGTAGTACATGCGAAAAGAAAAGCTAAAAAAAAAAATTTTTTTTTTTTCCTTTCTTCACGTCACTCGGTAACTGTCGAACCCGGGCAAAAGATGCCAAATTCCAGGGCCGCTGTGCCCCCCGATTCCTCAATGTTGTCCAAGCCCCGCAGGCACAATAAAGAAGGGACAGAATAACGGCCAAAAGGCCGCACGGGCGGACGGTCGGTCAGCGGCGGAAGGAGGGTTAAATTGATGCCTTTTCGACGAGCCAAGTTGTCGGCCAGGGTCGAAAGGCGCCAGCCCCATCCAGAAAACCCCGCTGCTCTCCAACCAGCCGGAGAGAAATCCCAAAGCGTGGGCGATTCAGAAACGCAGTGTGTCGTCGCTCTCCTTTCTCCCTCGCCCTGGCCTCCTTCGGCACGTCTGAGCGTTCCTATGGAACGGCGCACCGACCGATTGGTGGTCGTCCTTGGTTCGTTGGGCTGCGCCGAACGCAGCCCGCAGCCCGGCGAAGCTCGCAACCACCGCTTCGGGACGCGGAATAAATATGCCGCTGACACCGACGAAGCGCCGCCGCGCGGGTCTTTATATCCAACGTGCGAGCAGAGTCCTTCGTGCGAGGTAGGAAAGACAGAGCCCGACCGGTGTATATCGAGGGCAGTCTTCATCCTTTATGCAGCTGCGCGCCCAACGAGGGCCGGCTATCACAGCTCGCGTGATGCTGGTCCCGCATTCGCGCCTCGGGCAATGGCGAAAGAGGCTTCTCTGAGACGTGTTTAAGAGCTGGATGTAGTACATGTGGTTCATGTACATGGACAGTTCAAGGAACGGGGCAAAGCCGCAAATGGGGTCGGGAGAAAGCTGTAGAGCCGTCGGCATTCATTGTCGAGAACACGAGCCTCGCGTGCCATATCGGGGAGGCCCCGTTTGCAGATGACAGCAACCGTAAAGCGGCAAGGAAGAGCACAGCGAATTAGAAGTAAGGAAACGCACAGCTGATGTGCTCTGTTCGCCAGATGATAATCGCAACAACGTCATCATCAGCCTGACTATACCCACCGCAGGGCGAAGGCCTCTCCCATATTCCTTCAATTAACCCGGTCCTGTGCTAGCTGCATCCACTTGACTCCTGCGAACTTCTTAACCTGCCGCCCACTGCTAGGCTTTCGTTCCATTGGAATCCAGTTTGTTACCCTCAGCGACCATCGGTTATCCTCTCTTCGCACTACATGTCCTGCCCATGCCCATTTCTTCTTCTTAATTTCCACTAGAATGACGGTAACTTGAGTTATTTCTCTGACCCACTCTGCACGCTTCCTATCTCTTAATGTTACCCCTACCATTTTTCGTTCCATAGCCCTCTGGGTTGTCCTTAAGTAGAACTCTCTTGGTTAGCCTCCTCGTTTCAGCCCTATATAGGTGCGTACAGGTAAGATGCAACTGTTGTATAATTTCCTCTTGAGTGATACCGGTAAGCTGCTAGTCATAATCTGTGAGTGCTTGCCAAATGCGCTCCATCCCAATCGTATTCTCCTTGTTAGTTCCCTTTCATGGTCCAGATCTGTGGTTACTACCTGTCCTAAGTAGACATATTCGCCTACTATATATACTTCCAGTGCTTCGCTACCTAATGCAAACTGTTGTTCCTTCCCGAGGCTGTTGAACATTACCTTAGTATTCCGCATATTCATTTTCAAGGCTACCTTTCTACTTTTCCTGTCTAGGCCATCAACATTCGTTGCCATTCATTTTCTGTGTTACTTAGCGAGGCAATCTCATCAGCAAATCGCAGATGACTGAGGTATTCTCCAGCTATCCCTAACTGCTCCCATTTACAACGTGTTTACAGTAAGCAATGCAGCAGGTTCACGATGCATCCAAGCAGCCGAGTCACGAAGGTCGCGCAGACGACTAGAATCTTGACCAGAAGGAATTTGTCATTAGCGATGCAACACTGGCTTTCGCGACTTTAGTCTCGTACGGAACGAGAAGAGAAGGGATGAGATTAACTCTGCCCGCAAAAGCATAATGCCCAAAATTATCAAGAAAGAACAAATCCGGTTGCTCATTTAGTAGGAACGGAAAATGCAGCAGCGACCGACTACCCGAAAACCATATCTTCTGGGCCAAATAAACCATTTGCGACCACAATTTTCAACCACAATGATTCGCGCGGCTTCTCCGATTGCCCAATGTGGGTGTATCTTCAGAAGGTGAGCATCCGTCCGCAAAATGATATCTGGTATTGGGTGGTCGCCACCTTAAATGTCGCCCAAACATGAAACAGCCTAACGAACAAATAAGTGCGAGCCGCCTCGCGGATTTCGTCTCCGTGTCGCCAGTCGATGCGGGGGGTACGTTCGCGTGCCCGATCAACAGTCCGTAACTAAAGGAAAATGCAGGTCAAGAACCACCCGAAAGAGGGATTTTTGTGGGTGCCAGAACTGCATGCCTACAGTAAAGTCTCGTTGAAAAAAACAAACAAACAAACAAATGCAGCTTCCCAATCACAGCGGTCTATAGACGGCGGTGTACAAACAAGGAGGCTAATGAATGTCGACAAAGTCACTCCCAAACGCAAAGCGAGAGACGCGTACGTACATGCGTAAGCCTCTTGCAAACTCGCTATTCATCGAACTGCGCGCATTTCACGGATGTATGAGTTGGGGCATGCGTAATGCGGCCTTGGCTGATGTCCCGCGCAGCAGAAGAGGAGGCGCGGCGCTTTGTGCGCAAGCACAGCTCGCCGCCGATTCTGACGAACGGAAGGAGGCGACCCAAACAAAAGCAGAAGTCGTAACGGCCTAATACCGAAGTGCCCGCGACAATGGCCCATGCAACGGCGAGGAGAGACGCGCGCGGTCACTCAAGCGGAGAACCGCATTCGAGACATCAAGAAGAAAGAACGGAAAGGACCGCGGCTGTACCCTTTTTCATCATCCGAAATCGGCGGCTCTCATAAATGCAGACAGAGACACAAGTGTACTACGTTAACTTCTCATTCTCGCCCCGGTGTTGCGATATAAAAGGAAGCGGCGGACGGAGCATTGCCTTTTTAATCGTAGCTTCATTTGAGGCAGACACCGGCAATTTTTCTGTACTTCTTTCGGCTAGGAAGGGCTGAACAGATCTGCGCGGCTATGCTCTTTCTTCTTTAGCGAGTAATTGCTTGATAAACGTGACCTGACAAAGCTGAAGTCTGGAACGACTGCGCCTAGGAGAACCACGCGAACACTTGCTACTTACACGCGCTACACGCAAGCATTACATTAAACGCGCCACTCACACGCTAGTTACTGAAATATTAATAGAGACCACGGGGTAGTTCGCTCTCTCTCTCTCTCTCTGTCAGTCCGTATATCCGTTAAAACGTTCCTTTTAAATTAACATCGAGTTTAACGAGAAAAATTGTGTTACCTAATTACCCAAGTAAATATGGCCTTTACAGCAAGGAGCGAAGGCACAACAGAAGATGCTTCTTAGCGCTTGTGGTATGCAGAAAAAGGACCCCGAAATCAGGAATAAACACTGCGAATCAGGAAACTGCGTGTGTTTGGCCAAAAGGTCGATGGGGCAAGCCCACCTCGATTTACACCCGGCCAAAGTCCGACAACAAGACATCATCGTTAATGCGCCGCAGGTAAGCAGCCCCAGGTGATCTTAAGAAAAGAAACCAACTAGAATGAATAGCGCGCCCCAGTCCTGCCGAAGCATCGAAGGGGACAGGAGCGTTGTTACAGCTTCGCGCGGAATTACATACACTCCAGCATTACATGAAACACGTAAAAAAAAAAAAAAAAAAAAAAAAATGGTGGAAACAAATGAGGCTTCTAGAAGCAGCGTGGTGCTTCAATTAAAAACAGGGCTATATAAACTAGCGGCACGGTCGTTAAGAGGCTCACAGGCTGAACAGAGAGGGCGCAACTGCCGACTCGGTCCACGCCCAGCAAAACTGCTCCCGGCCCCCGGGCGATCCGCAGAGGCGGGTGGCACGGCGACCTCTCGCGGGCAATCGACCGCACAGGGCGGCCGGACGAAAGAGGAAGGCTTGCTGTACACCTCTCTCGCTTCTCTCTCTCCACTGTCGCGTTAATTTCATGCGTCTTCCCTTCGCCGTCAAAACCCCGCGTGAGCACAGCCAGTTGCTTCAATCAGTTTCGCAGACACGCTGACTCTTAAAAAGTCTTAAGATATAATCAAGATAAGAAACTCACGCCGCATGCATACACGCGCCTCGCGTTTCCTGCAGCCACTTCGTCACATAAGAACAGCCTCGAAACGGGTAGTCGCCAGTGATCGAGATTTTAGCTCAAATCTATCACATTCCCTGTTGGTCGAAGTTACGTCGCACTTTTAGCGCCCTCCAGGAAGGGTTTAAGACGCTGGCCTCACTAAGAAGAAAGCTGAGTCTTTCTTTATCGTGCTACAATCCTCTAGAAGACTGATCGCGCTGTACGTCTTCGACGCCAAAAAGTCAAGAGAGCTTCACTGCACGACGCAGATGCTCTCCGTTCCGTCCTGCCACTCGAGCCGGAAAGAACAGCAGCTTCCCTTGTGCACACCTCGCGGAAAGCATTCCGGGACGGTTGATTGGATCCGCACTACGTGCAACCCACAAACGCGGAGTGAGACGGAGGGGTCACGGCGTTGGTCACGATGGCGCGCGTGCAAAGAATGGGAGACGTGCATGCGGAGGCCATCATCGGCCGCCAAATGATCGCCCACAGCGCGCGTGCACACAGTGACACACGTGAGCCCCGGGCGCTGCGAGCACGACCGTCGTCGTGGTGCTCGCAATGGCTTCGTTTCGCAGCATTCGCGCCGGGGAGGTCAGCGAATATGTTTCTGCGTCCGTACGACAGATGATATGTCTGCGCCGACAGTTACGAGGGCAATGGCGTCTTGTCCCAGTGCTCTTGAAAACAGCCGATGCTTTTGTTACCCGCACACCAATGTTGACGTGTTCAGGGTCGGCTGTGAACGTGTGTGAGCGGAAGAAGGGAGAAGAAGGAGGCGCCTGTGAACCGCCTACCGGAAGGGGAAACGCCGTTCTGGTTATGAGTATTCCAAAAATATGGCTTTAAAGGACAACAAAAGAAGTGCGGAGAACACCAGCAGTCATGAGAATTATACGACGAACGATGGTGGCTGCCTGAGTTATGGCGAAGTAATCGATGTGTAAAAAAGAAACGAGAAAATAAGAAGTTGAAAGCTATAGGAAATAAATTAGCTAATGCAAAACTTGGGAAAGGTGACATCGAAGCGAAATAGAGAGAAAAAAAAAAAAAAAACCGAATGCGGCTGTTCCAACACCGTATACGAAACCCTACTATTTTTCCGCAGCGCTGTGGTGCCAAGGAAGGGATGCTTCGCAAGAACGTAATGCTCAAAGTTCAAATTTTCTCGTTATCAAAGCTATCTAGGAACGAAACCTAAACAAGCCGGGTGTATACAGGGCTCAGTGCTAGTTTTGCATTTCACGTACCACATACATGGACTCCAAGCATAAGCTAGTTGTCTCCGTGGGTACCAATTAGCATAAACCTGCGTAAACCTGCTTTCCAATTTTCGTTTTCAGACGTTGAGGAACCATTAGCACGAAATAAAAAAAAAAGGGTTAAAATGAAATAGCGTCACGATTAAATGCATCGTATGGCATGCACATAGAAGCGCTGAAAGTATCGCTACTGAAAGCAGCAATGCCTGTATTTATACTCTGTTTGCACCACAATAAATGGTGAATCCGATCTGGGCAAATCAGCATGGCGCCGCTGCATAGCTTCGTCCCTACCACAATCTTACACCGCCGCCGACACAGCCATGTAAAGCACGCCACCTTGAATGGCCCCGGTCGGCCTCACCTTTCGTAGTTTGTGAAATGGAGTAGAGTTTGGTGCGCATAACGCGCTTTTAGATGATCGGGATTAAGCCAACTTGATGTACAGATCAAGCCGCCTAAATCATAGCTGCACGAGTGGACGCTCTTCCTGCTCCTTTCTCCCCTCTATTGCACTTCTCCTTCCCCTTTCTTTCTCTCCCAACTCGCGGCGGTTGGAGCTGCCACCATCATCATCATCACCGAGAGAGAATCCTTCGCAGCACATAGAGGCGAGAGATGCTGCGATACACTCCGTTACGGAGCGAGAGGACAGCCAACGCTCGGACTTCTTCCGAGGCTCTGGATAACCGTTCGACCACAGACCTACGAAAAGAAGGCGCTCCCCTTGTCCCAGCGACAAAAACCAGAGCTTCATCAGAAACTGAAACCGATGGACGCCTCCTCTTCGCTAGGAGTGCGTCTCTACCCATAAGAGCGACCCCGACCACCACAGACAGAGCCCGCTGCCAATATGAACAGCGCTTGCAGACGCACCATGATGATGCGCTTCCGGCAACGAGTCAGTCGCTACAAAGCAAACGCTGTAGGTCCCCGTCAGATGGGGCCGGTTCGAGTGGCGTGCTGCGCAAGCCCTGTGGGACGAGATGGGAAAGACGCATTTCTTTCGAGCGGCGACCCGGTGCCCCGGCAGCCCATTGGGTCAGCAGAGTCACTAGCAGGATCTCCCTTGCACCCCTGCAGGCGCACGTATTTATGGGGCCGTCCTCGCCGCGGCGACGTCGAAGGGCGCGCGCCGGCGGAACGAGCTGGTCGCTCATATACACCTGCCGATACTTTTGACAGCTGTTGTACTCCCCTCTTCCGATACGGGATACCAGCTTTTCCTGCGCAAGAGCCTCGCGGCGCGCGCTTTGTTTCGCTTTTCAACCATGTACGGACCTCGATGAGAAGACCTTGGTGTCGGGACGGGCCTTCACCATGGTAAGCGTGTACTGCGACAGTCGGTCGACAGCCAGTTTCAAAGGCGCTATTTATTCCGGTATACAGAAAAAAACAAAAGTGCCTTTTTTTTTTACTTGGTTTACAGAAGGAGCGTGCAACACTGTGCGAACCATGAGTTGAATGCACAGTTTTGTCACACAAGCGTAGGCAAGCATAACAAAAAGCATAAAGAGCCGTGGCGACAGCGCATCACGCTTCTAAGCTCGTCTACACTTAATATACTAACTGAGCAGTCCACCTTTACTGACATTTTTTTTTTTTAGAAAAAAAAAAATAAGCAAACATGCGAATGCATCAACTTGTACCAAGAAGCAGGAGCAAACAAAAACTAACACAGGGCAGAACGGCGCGCACAGAGACACGACGAAACAAAAGACCCGCCTCGTCTCACAGCGACGACGCAAAACGATTCCAAAACGTCGGCAAAAGGATGTCCGGGGAGGCTGAAAACGAAAGTGAGGCATCGACTGCACCTATCGTTCCCACCGGCGCCCTTTCACTACACAGACACGAGACATCAGGAGAGGACGAACCAAACAAAATGGGTACCATAGCCGGTCTCGTTTCTGCTCGAGACAATAGGTAGGAGGGGGACGCTGTGGGCAGTGGCGACGTCTTGGCAAGCGGTAATGGCTCTCGCCGTGCGGGGCGAACTACCGCCGCTGCACGACAAAAGAGCTTATAATTGCGCCGTCATTCGCTACGCTTGGCCTACCGGACCAGCAGGTGGCAGCAGCGACGGGGACGGACCTCTCCGTTCTCGGGTCGTCGTCGCGCGACAGACAAAACGGTGGCCCCAGTCAGAGGACGAACCTTCGCCCTGGGAAACAAAGAAACTGAGGTGCAGGCTAAGCAAGAAGGGGCATCTGCGTCGCGAGCAGCGGTTCCAGAAATTCTGAATCGGCGCTATATGAAGTGCGGTTGGAATAAGGGGTTTTTGTATTACGCCGTAGCTAAAAGCAGAAATTAAGAAAGATCACGCAGCGCGTCCCTAATCCTTGATATCATGGTATGCGGGCCAGTGCTATCATCTGTCTGTCCCCCAAAGCCTCAGCGATGGTCAAGGCGCAGTACAGGGCTGCTACACGCATGCGCCTTCCAGACCGCGACGTTCAAAATGAGACCTAGCGGGCAGCCACTCAACAATTATGCTAATGAGCAATCCCAATTCCGACCAGAAGACGAGAACGGCGGATCTTAGGCATATACTACGACCAGCTTGTACAGTTGTGCAGCACTTTTAACTGTCTCTGCCCCATCGTGCCTTCCGCCAGATTAGGTGAGACCTTTCATCTGACTTTTTGTTGTTGTTGTTGAATTTAAAGTGTCATCAGGCGGTGTCGTTCTTTAAAACATCGCACAACTCCGTTCGTTTTGCGCTAATAGGAATAATTGACGATGCATCAAATGGTTCCCCCACGGTATCTGCAAAGCAAACACAACCTATCGGCATAGGGGCATATTGGGAGGTGACCAGTCTCAAACAGCTGTTGAGCTCAATCACCGAGCTAATCGCAACGATAAAAGAACAGGAAAAAAAGGATGGTGGCTCATTGCGAAAATTATCTCTTTGGCGTTGCCCTCGCGAGGAGTAGCGTTTCCGTTCAGTATTAAGTGGTTGCAGTGTGAGGCCAGGGGCTAAATAACCGCTCATCCAAAGCGTTTTCGCTAGGCGTGCACCGACGACGTCCGGCACAGCAGTCGTCATCCAGGGCACGGACAAACGGAGGGCGATATCGGTGTCTTTTCTTCACCGTCCTCAAAAGCGAGCGCGACACTCCCGAGAAACGGAGGCGCCACCCCTCCCTTTGGCGCTCTGGCCATTGTCGAAACAGTGGCGGCTTTTCAAGCGACGCGACGCCGGGCGGAATAAAGAAGCGCAAACGTCGCGTTAAAAGGGAAGTGGCCGCCTCAATCCGGCCTTTTTCTGGCGCCCCCGCTATCGTCACTTCCTATGCCCCGGCTCTGCTGTTATCCCTATCGCCAGTGTTTTTTGCTTTGTTCAGACCTTTTAGAACTTTCACGTGGCCCGTCTCGCAGAGGCGCCACAATAGGCTCACAGAGAGACGGATCCGGGCCACCCAAAAGACTGGCTCGCCCAAAGATAAAGTGAATTCGAAAAGGGAGAAAGCAAACGGAGGGGAGGGGGGGGGGGGGGGACTGAAAACAATATAGAAAAGATCTCTATAGGGCGTCTTCAGTTGGAGACAGAAGGCAAAGTTTAGACAGGGGCTCAGAATCGGTTATGCCCGAAGGCGGAGGAAGATGAGAGTATTAAGACAGGTACACGCTTCGTATACCCTCTCTCTCTCTCTCTCTCTCTCTCTCTCCGTCTTAGGTAAAGGCAGCGAAAGAATATGCCAGTCTTTGCAAGAAAACAAGCAAAAAAAAAAAGAAAAAAAAATTGCAGACACGCTGGTTTCCGCCAGGAAGCGTGCAAAACAGCCCTCGGGTAAATAACCACCATCCGTCGCCCTTTTTACCGTATTTCCTCTATTCTTTCTCTGTGGCCCCGGGCATACAGCGGCCGCACAATGACGTGACCCGTGCGCTCTCCCTTTCGGATGTCTCCGCGGCACCGTCGGGACGCATGCACGGCGTCGAGACACGCATTTGAGCCATCTTCTCGAATCCGCCGCCTCGGCTTCCTCGGTGGAGAGATGGGGAAAACGTGTGCAAACAAAGAAAGAGACGGGGCGAGGTAGTCGGCCACCGTCCGGACTGGGAGGCTACGGAAGCGTGCATCTACGTAACGGGTTCCACTTAAAAGAAGACTCGGGGAGACCAGAAAGGAATCATGAGGCCGCACGGCGATTCGCCCGCCGGTAAGGGTGGGAGAAAGGAAGGCCGTTCTTTTGCTGTTGTTTTAGCAAGGCGCGCAGCGCTTTCTCACACATTATGTGTAATCGCTCTCTTCGGGCGTGGAGACGAAACTAAATAAAAACCCGGGGAAGCCTAGGAATGCCAAAATTCCTGTTTCTTTTTCTTTATTTTCCTCATGCCTCACACACACTCCATCTCACTCTTTTTGATCGGCTAGCTGCCCTTGTTTCACGCGGCGGATGTGGTGAGAGGCACAGAGATGCCAATTACGCGGTATTGTACACGAGTAGGCAAGTAAGAAAAAAGCGGGCCTTCGCAATCTATTTAGAGTGCCATATCATATACGTAGATGTCTAGAGCTTTCACCTCTTATGAAGATCGGAAAAGATAGAGACCCCAAGAGGACGAGAGAAGGGAAACGTTTCGCTATTCGCCAACGCCCCGGTTTGAGTGGCGCGGCCATTTCGTGGAACGTGCGGGAGGCGCGCACGAAACGCAACATCACACTAAAAAACTGCACGCTTTCCGCTCCCAGACCGCCGCTCCACCTAGACTAGTCTAGGGCAACGCTGGCCCGAATCGCGAAGAACGTCTCCGCCCCCGCTACACGCGAGCGTGCGTCTGCTCGCGGATGCTCGGTCATCGAGGAATGCCGATTCCCCGTCGCGACCAGCAATCGAGGCTAATCCACAGCTGCTTCGCTCCTTGTGGGCCGGGAACGACCCGGACATGCGAGACCGGAAGCAGCGCTCCTCGCGTTCTTTCTCTTCGCTGCTGTTGCAAAGTCTCAGCAATGGCATGACCGTGCGCTTCCTTGGTTACATAACCGACGTCGCGCCTTTTGTGAAGCGCGACGTGGTGGATCCTGTTGCTGCACGCCATGTTTGGGCTGTGCAACCACCTTTGTTGAGCGCTATGTGCCGCACGCAAACGGGTGCTTTGGTCTCAAATGTGTCTTTCTCGCCAGAACGCCCGTTCAACTTCCGCAAGCTTCTTAATCTCCCGTGACGCAATATATGGTGGCCCCGCGCGAAAAAAAAAAAAAAAAAAAAAAAAAAAAAACGGTCGTACCTGCATCCTCTTGGATCTATTTCTATTCGCTCCTTGCCTTTCCGGTTCTTCAGCAATATAGGCTCGGCGCACGCAGTCTTGAGCGTCTTAAGGAGAATATTTAGTCTATAATGAAATCAGTCAACATTAAAAAACCCCGATGTCCGCGTTCATTTACTAGGACCGACGAATTTAATTTTAATGGGCAAAGTTTCACGCACACGGTCAAATAATGATTTCCAGTTGTATGTCACTGCCGACTAGCAGTATCAATTCAGAAATGTAAATTAAAACACACACACACATCACAGTCGTCAGTCCAAGACAATAATAGTAGGTAAGCACGCGCACGACAGCAGAGGCCTGGTTCCTTCCATTCACACCACGGCCCGTCGCTTGCACGAAATGCTGTCTCTGCTCGACTGCCCGTGCTAACTGTCGGCTTCTGTGCCAGGTGCGATGTGCGCTATACATCCCTGGTTTTTAGAGGAGGAGGTGTAATCTGTGGTGTCTATATATATTATACTGCCGTCGCAGCCACTACGTCGCCTCGTCAGCCGTCCAACGACTTCGCTCGCTTCGGCCGGAGACCGGCCATTTCGACGTCACGGTCACGCCACAGAATTTTCTTTTTCAGCAGTCGCCAGGAAAAATGACGCCAAGCGTGACAGTCCTGCAGGAACAGCATATAGCCCGCACTTTTTTTTTTATTTTTTTTTTTTTGTCTATCTTCACTCGTACATACTGCGAAAAATACCAGCGGAAACTCTCTGAGAACTGTAGCAAAACCTGTGACGTTACCGGTACTTGCCGCATTTTTTTCCCCCTTCGCACAACGAACAACGTCACAATGTTATCCACCTGCCTGCCTTTCCTCGATTACATTGTTTTCTTGTTCACTGTGCTTGCGTTTGTCACAACGCCGCGCGCCGACAGTGTCGGTAACGGCTGCCACGGCTCAGTGTTCTCATGCTTCGAAGGCTAGTGCGCCACGAGTTCCAACCGGTCTATCGGAGCGATCAAGCGTGCAGCATCGGATACGGCGCGCAGTTCAAGCGCCGAAATTGACGAAGAGGAGAATAAGAATAAGCAGGCCAACAATCACAATTAGCTACACCGGCGAAAAGAGTGTAGGAAAAGCGTAAAGGTGCTGGTGACGCATGTACACAAAGAGTCGGCTATTTTGCTTGTTTCAGTGCAACCAGGTGGCACCACAGACGGGATCCGCTCTCCCTCCACACCGCTTTTCCAGCCTCGTCCCTTTTACCAGGGACCTGCAAGCTGCTCCGAGTTGCTTCAGCATAAAGGTTCGGCGACGGATGCGAATGGCAAGCACGCTAACAAGGGAAGACGGAAAGTCTACTACACTATAGGCGCCTACCAACAAGTGCAATACCTCCATAATAAAGCATCCAAGAGGCGAGCCAAGTGAATTAGAGGCGCCAGGTGGCCAAAAGGTTTCTGAGCCACGTATATGGCGCGCTTTCCAATTCGTATGAGTGCAGCACGAACAGCGAAGTAAAAAAGAGAGGGCTCGCGACGCACTCCCATTTGCCTTCCAAGCCTTCTACGACAGAACGCGCTTTAAAAATAAGGAGTTATTTATTCCACGCGAGTGAAATGCGATTGAAAAATGGCATTCGGTAACGCGTTCACGACAGGAAGCACGCGAGAAAGAGCGCGCCAAATGACAAACAAAATCGCAGGGTTCAGCGTCCGGATACACGGAGCTCCAGGTTCAAAAAGAAAAAAGGAAGAACGAGAGAGCGACAGAAGTCCTCTTTCTTCGCTACACGAACCTCAAGCATCTCAAGGCGATGCGAGGGGGTTAAGCTC
Source organism: Amblyomma maculatum (assembly GCF_055883805.1). Classification (NCBI taxonomy): domain Eukaryota; kingdom Metazoa; phylum Arthropoda; class Arachnida; order Ixodida; family Ixodidae; genus Amblyomma; species Amblyomma maculatum. The sequence continues at coordinate 7,444,745 of NC_139349.1, read as the reverse complement.
ACTTTCTTTCATTCTTTTCTTCTTCAACTTCCGCATCAAAATAAGCGCACAAATAATGCGCGCTCGTGTTTTCAACGGAAACAAGATTCTCCCTCTCCGTCGGGGGTAGCGTGCGCGAACAGTAGCGGGCGCACCAGGTGCCACCGAAGGAACCCTTCGAGGTATATAAAAGAGAGAGAGAGAGAAAAAAATAGAAGAGGGGCACAGTGCATATAAAGCTTAGAGGGGCGAGCGCATTTTCTTGACTTTGTTTATGCTCCCTTTCTTTTTACTATTTTCTAACATATGCATTCCCGCTGCCGGTACACGCAAGTTACGCAAGCCACGCGCAGCAAGTTGGCAAAGGAGGAAGATGCAAAAGAAGAGTGGAACGACAGCTCTCTGAACGGATGTGCACCTTCCTCCTTTCCCTTCCGGCCGGTCCTAGCCGCACGCGGCGGCGACACGGTGGTTCCCAGGCGTGGCGGCGTCTGTACCTCTTCCCCCATGGCGGCACCATCAGGAAAGCAAAGCTAAACAGCGAAGAACGCCGTCTTTGCGAGCCGCTCTTCGGCAACCGCGCGGAGCTGCAGACTTACTGGCCCAGTGAGCACGAGCCGACGTCGGTTAGCTCGGCTTGGATGGCACGTCGAAAGTGAACGCGCCGCTGAACTTGGCCGGTGTGTGCACTGGTCGAGGCTCCAGAGCAGCGGAACACAACAGCCTTCCAGTCTACAGACCCCGCTTTCTTAGGTTTTTCTTCTCCTTCAACACCACCGAGCGAGTCTTTTGCGGAGTCAGCCAAGCGGTCACGATGAGCCCCAAAATTGCGCGAAGAGATGGAAATGAAAAGGGGGGAAGAGGAAAGCAGACGAGCAGAGCATAAAAAAAGCGAAAGCATAAAAAAGCCAAATAGCTAGGCAGAAAAATAGAAGCGAGAAAAAGCGACAACAAAGGGGGAAGAGTCCGTCTTGAACTAGAGAGAAAGTGTAATTGTTGCCACGAAGGAAGCGCGACTGACGTTGATTGCTGACGAGTGGTTTCGAAAGGAAACGAGTACGGGACGCCAGGCTGCCCACACGCGCTCGTTTTCTATTTAGCGATGGGCAGCCAGGCGAAGAGCGTTGCTGCTGCTTTGAGGTCAGAGACACCGGCTCTTCGGCGCCGGCTGGTGTGTGTACATAAACGGACGCGTGGCTGAATCCGAAGGCACAATCCTGCACTTCCTTCTATTCACGGTTGACAATGAGCCACTCAAGTGACGACAGAACGGCACGCTTAAGTGAAGGCCCAGGCTTGCCACGCGCGCCGACAACACGGACGCTCTTGACGAGTTCGACGGAAGAAGAGAGTGATATAAAGAACATTTCGGAAAAAACGCGCAAAATGTGCTTACACGTCTCAATGAACGTCTCTTTCAGCGACTTCTACTCCGCCACCTCTAGAATGGAGGAGACGAAACGCGTGTAAGCGTTAAGAAGAGAGCAACGATTGCTCGTTCATAATTATAGAATGATGTGACTTCTAGGCAGAGAGAGCAACTCTTTCTGTTTCTATGTGTCAAAGCCGCGGCAGTATAGATTACGGAGATAACATATGCAGACGAGCTTAGAGGACGAATAACGAGGAGGAGGGAAGGAAACCACACTTATTAGTAAAGTCAGATGATTTTTGCTACAACCTTGATGCCGAATTGCCCCACAGTAACGGGCTGGCCACAGAACAATGACCGCGCTAGCGAGCTGAAAGCTCTCACCGGTTTTATAGCTCCAGCGTCCTAAACAAGGCAACGAGGAAGGCACATTGGCTTCGCCTGCCTTCTTTCGTTGCTTTGCTCTCGATCTCTTCCCATTCTCTCAAGTGCACATTTGGTTTAGTGCAAGCGCGGCTAGAAGGAAATGCGGCGATCAAAGTTTTGTTGAACTTGTCTCTTTGCTCCAAGTCGTCGTCTTCCCGGAGCTCTGCCAGCAGTAGTCGTTGATTTCGAAGCGAAACTCGAAAGGGGAAGAAAATAAGAGACATAAGGCGAAAAAAAAAAAAAAAAAAGAGAACAAGAGCAGGCGCACGGGAGTAACCGACAAATCGAATGGGCCTGGCCCTTCGGTCGGTCGAGAAACGCGAGCACAGTAGCTACTGCTGCATGCGATGCAAAAGAGGAAAAGGGAGAAGAAAAGGCAGACCGAAATGTGTTAAAGAAGAAAGAGCAGAGCGGCTACGGCGGCGATCAACCTCATTGCCTAGAGACCCAGTTTGCAGCGCTGGCGCGCGCGGACTGACTTGACTGCGCTCGCGGAGAAAGCGTCAAGGCGGGACACGCTGCGACGGCGCGCACTTGTACTGTGTAAGGGCCGGTCCTATTCTGTGGGCTCGTTCGGCATCCTAAACACCTGACCGAGCCGTGCCGACGACGAAAAGACGCAGAACTCGGACTCGAACGGGAACGACAATACCTCGCGCATGCGCACACGCCGTCTTTGTCGGCGGCGTCAACACTGCATAGCTGCCACATTCAACAGCTGCTGACAGAACAAGCACTTCCTTCAACGTTTCAAAAAGATATTCACGCCGAAACTAGGTTGAACTCAACGCGTGAGGTTGTTACTTGTTATAGGCAGACCCATCTTATAGGAGCAGCCACGTGACAAAGCAGCCACGTGACACTTACTGTCAGAGGAACCAGCTGGAATGAAGGGTGAATAAAATAACGCAAGAAAAGAAATGAGCAACAGGAGATAATATCGAAAATGAGGCTCGGTATTAAAAAATGAAACACGATCGGCTTTCTCTCCATTGCAGCACGGCTTGAGAGCAAGCGCCTAGCGGCAACACCTCAACAGCGCTCAAAAGTGCACTTGCGGAGTTCCAGGCAACACTTTCCCATTACCTTCAATACGTATCAAACCACGGGCGAACGGTCGTGTTCTCATCCTGTTCGGGTGTGCCTCTTAATTGAGCTTCTCTCTTTGAAAACGATGACTCGTCGCCCATCTCAGAAGGTGACACTGCCTCGGTCGAAAAAGAAATGAGAAAACACGTAGCTCTGACGTAGAGATGTCAATTGACAGCTCCTCTTCTAACCAGCGCACAACGAGCCCAAGTGGCACATAATGGGAGAATCCCGTAGTACATTGAGCCGAACAAAAGGGGCGAATTGGCGCGAGAGTAGAAGGAAGCCCTGTTTATGCGAGGACCGCGCGTGCAGGCAGGAGAGGACATCCTGCTCTGGGACACAAAATCAGGCCGACCGCAACAGCTGCGAGTGGAAGGGCGCCGCCTTGTGCAAGAAACAAACGGCCACTTAGGCCGCCAATTGAACCTCGCCTCGCTTGGAGACAACGTTGCATGCCGAGTGTCTCCTCCACCGCGCACAGGTCCGTCCGAGGAGAGAGCGAGACGGCGGAATCGCAATGAGCCGTGACTTGAGTAGGGGCGCGCGCTAAGTCGGCGCCGACAGCTCAAGGCTCGCGTCGCCCTCGAGTCGGCCACGAGGCAGCTCTCTCGCCTTCTTTCGACGTCGGCATGCGCTGCGCAAACGTCGCAGTCGTTTATCCCGAGGGCGGGTGGAAAAGCGAACGGGTCGAGGCGACAGAGGTTGACCCGGTGGCTCGCGGTGTGCGACGACGACCTTGCACGCCCTGCTTCAAACATCGCCGCCCCGCATTGGTTCCCTTGAAGAACTCACGGAACTTATCAAGCACTCGCGGCTCTGTAAAGACTGCCTCCCTAAAAGGTTTCAGCTCCACCGTGCTATACCGATTGACGCAGGTTTAATGCTCCCAAATTAGGTAGTGCTGCCGGCGGGCAGTAACTATTTTTCCCCCGCACCGGTGGTGGTGTTCGTTGCTAGTGTCCCCGAATCCGAAATGCCCATATATACGAAAATCACGAGCTCCAAAGCAAGCACGAAACTCATTCCAGGCGAAATAAGCACGCACTGCGCAGTCACAACTAGACCAACAAACTGCAACGATTCGTTTCCCCCTGTTTTGCTCCAACCCAGTGATCGATCCCATTGACAGCGCGTAGAAAAGCGGTGCGGAAGCATGGGACAGCAAAGTAGAACCTTACACTGGGCCTCAAATGACGGCAAGCCGAGGAGCGAGCTACCAATGATTCAAAATGCAAATAAGAGAAGAACCAAAGCAAGCTTCCGGGTGACCACGACTGAACGATTAAACGGGCGCCATTTTTAGATGAGCACCACCCGTGCAAGAAGCGCGTATGAAATTCCCGACCACACAAGCACAAGCTGCTGGCCGCGTTTTTTGTGAACACGGTGGCAGGCGATCAAACTTCTCCACTCTCATGAAACTTCATCGCGCGCTAATCGGCGGCCGACCTAACTTTAGCCGCAGCCTAAATCGGCGAGGCGCGATAAGCAGAACTGGCCAAACCCTTCGAGGGTGCTTGTAATGCCAAACGCGCAGCACGCGGCATGCGCTCTATTTCCGGTTCGCTATACCGGTAGCTTTAATGACCGCGCTTCGCAGTAGCCAGAAGAACATGGGGCCGAAGGCAGCAGCAGAGGACGTCGCTGTTGTACAGCAGAAGCAACAAGACCCCTGCGAGGCGGGCTGAGCCACACGCTTTCCTGAGAAACCGCGGCGGTGAAGCCTCATCCTCTCCTGCTTGTTCCCTTCCCTTCCTCCAGGTATAATGGTTTGCTCCACAACTAATAGCAGCAGCAGCAGCTCGCTCACCGAAGCCGGCCCCATGGCTACTGACCCTTTTCGAAACTATACTCGCACAGACGGTGCTAGAGAGCAAAACAACAAGAGGAGAGAAGCTGGGTAGGCGTATAATTACGTCGTGGCTTAAGCGATCGGGCCGTAGAGTAATTGGCCTCACTCCCTGATTGGCGCGCGAGAGCGCCAAAATGTTAAAGAGGCCTCATTCGCCCAGGCAACTTTCTATTCTCTCTTTTCTTTATTTCGTAGCCATTTTTAGTTTGCGATTTGTTTTGGGTCGCATGCCTACAACCTGAGCATATATATATATATATATATATGTGAATGAGCAGAAGCTGAGAAAATGGCGGCTCACACGGAATGAGAGACATTGCATGCGCGTGTTGTGCAAATCACGAAGAGTATTTGACACGCTACAAAACGTGTGGTGCACAGACAGCCCTAGCCGGCTCCTGTGGAAGAAAGTGCGAGAAGTGTCAGGTATTTCTTGTCGTTGAGATCATCCGTACAAAAAAAAAAAAAAAAAAAAAAAAAAAAAAAAAAAAAAAGCCGTGTTTGTTCTGAACAATAATTGAGAAGGCAAGTGAATGCGGAACGTACATTATGCTTACTTTACACTTTCGCGAACAATCCGAGTGATATCGCTGAAGCAGGGCACGGGTTCCTGGCAGAGACAGAGAAACCGACAGCCTTAATAAAATTTACCGTCACATATAACGCGTCACTACAGCCACCATTATAATACCCGACGCAAATAGAACTGTTGCAGGCGGTACGACCGCTGGGTGCCTGGACCATCACGGACGCAGTTGCTCCCGTCCCCAAACATCCGTCACAGATGTCGCTCATTCTGGTTAAGCAGTAATGCGGCACTGCAGCAGGCAGAACATGCGCGCGATAAACAGTGTCAGGTGGCCTAGAGTGTGTCTGCAACAGCTTCCACTAGCGGCCAATACGATTTCTATGCAGAGAACCGAAACATCGTACACATTCGCCTCCGAAATGCCAAAAGATATGGCTTCACCATAAAAGGCCAGGAGACGGCGCCAGCATACGCGAAACGTTAACCCTCAGGATATGTCGGCGTTGGTACGGGCCCTAGCCATCAGCTCCTCGTCAGGGGCCTCAGAGGGAGCGATGGGCTATATCTGCGGGCCGTCTCCCCCACGACGCCTCGGACATCGACTCGAAGCATGGTGGACGCCACATCTGGGCAGAAGAGTGCTCCATACCGCTCGATCCATCCGCGAGCGCTGTCGCTGCCATCTTGAGGAGAGGGAAGCGTGACGGCCGATCCCACTTTGTCGGTACGCGGGTCGCTCCGCCGTGGCGCGGTGACAAGCCCGCGCAATTTTTCTTCGCCGCCATCCGTCACACGCCGGGCGGCTCCTTGTTTCCCTGGCTGGGGGGCCACGCACGCCTTCTCTGTTATAGGGTTGACGCTGCGTCGCTGGCCTCCGAGGGCGGCTGCGACGCCTCCTGGAAAAGGGCTGCGACCGCTGCGCGTGTGACACGCATTGGCCCCGACGCCCTAAAGTGTTGATTCTCAAAGAACGGCAGCAATTACGTAGCAAAATCATGCATGCTACCACGGCGCAACAACGGGTGATTGCAAAGCACCGGCCATTTAAATTTAATTTTGTTACAGACATCGTTCAAAGCAGTATGCAAATGAGACAGCTTCTCCGGCAATACCTGAGCGAAGTGCCCCAAGCGTCGCATGCAGAATGTACAAATTACGGATGTCGTCGCTAACACCTATATCTGCATCGACTGCGCGTCCTAAACAGCATCGGTATAATGCGAAAAAGGTCCGCTCTGCACGACTCTGGCTGCAATCGAACTTCAGCGGCTCACTCTAACCAAGGAGAACAAAGAGTGCGTACGATAGAAGTCAAGACCTGATATAAATGAAAAAGTCAAGCACTAGCCGCATCGAACACACACCGCCAGGCATGGCCCTTGATTCGACCTCCCTACCAAGGTCATAGCTTCCTCTAACAGCAGAGAGAAAACCAGAGATTGAACGACCTCTGTAGTCTCGACCAAGGAGGTCGTTGCTGTGGCTCAATGTCAACAACCACACTGCAAAGACTTATGGGAGCCGTTGGCAAACAGCGCGCAATCCTTTACAAGGTTTATTTGCCCACAAACCAAACATCGTTCAGAAAATACGCGCGCACATACGACACTAGCCCGAACCCGACGTTGCAGCAAGACATGGCACAACGGAGCTCTTTCTGTACGCACACGAGCCGAGTAGTGAATGCAGACTCATGGCAAACAGACTGCCGCTGTGAATTGCGCCACAGTCCCGCCTTGATCACCAAAGGAAACCCGTCATCACGAGGCAGCCCTCCGCCAAGCTGTTGCTGCAGCCGCCAGCATTCGCCCTGGAAGCGTGGCACAATGACGCCATCCACCTCCCAGCCACAAAGTGTCCCATGCGGCGACCACAATGAGCTCTAGCCTTCCGCCGTGGTTCGTGCCGCAGACACGACCAGCGCCGCCGCCGAGGCTTCCGATAGTGACATAGCTGCAGGAATCTGTGGGTACTAAGGGACGAACGGCAGACCCCCCCTCTTTGTCGCGTCTTACTCAACATCACTGCAAGCGAGTTTGCAGATTCAGGGTGCACAGAAAGGCGCGCCACAGAAAAAAAAAAAAAAAAAATCCGAAGGCGCCGTCCATGCACCCAGTCTGCAACGAGGCCACTTGGAAGGGAAAGCCACGGGGAACTCATGGCTGTAGAGCATCAAAGTCGGCTCGAAGATTACAGGGTGAGACGCTGTCCTCGTGCGACACTCAGCGCAAAATCCACGTGAGAACAAGGCTCGCGCTAGCACTACAGGCAGCAGAGTGCGCGCGTTTCGGTACACTGATTTTGTACGGGACGAGCTACAGCTGGGCGCCTGAGCGCCAATGTGCTGTCGTGTACCACTCATGCGCGTCGCTCCCAAATTTCACAACGAGCGGGTGAATTCGACGTGAACGCTGCGAGGAGGCCATAGGAGCTACATTTACTGAACGCAGGGTTCCCGGAAATGACAGGACGCGGCGGCAGCGTAACAGTGGCAGCATGTCACTATTATTAATCCAAGTTCAAGGGGAAAATTTGAAAGAGCTTCTTCGACCGCTCGGCCTGCACCGCGAGTCATATATACATACAGCAGGAACAACTTTCGACAGCGCGCCGTGTCTCAGCAGTCCTCGCACGTGCAACATCATCGAGGCCGGACGTCGTGGGAAACAACGGCAGAAACAAGCAGCAGCGAGCGCCAATTTCCAGTTGGAGCCCGTGGCAGCGTGCACACAGATCTTTCCTTCGGTGAATAAGGGGAAGCGGAAATGAGACGAAGAGAGAAGCTCCACGGCTCGATCGCCGACAAGAAGGATATAAACAGCAAAATGACGTCGTGAGAGAAGAAAAACAACCCCAAAATGCAGGACTTGGAGCAGGCCCTTTCAGGCGCTTCGTTTCCCGAACGCGTGACGCTGGGAAGTTCACCTCCGGCGATGCCTCAAGAAGCCGCACAGAGCACGCCTATAATAACTCCCCCTTTGTATTATCCCGACGCAACACACATTCACACGTAACATGACGGAACTGCCGTCCGCGATTTCTCAGAAGCTGGTCGCCGCTAATTGCCGCCCATTCAATATGCTTCGAACGGAGCTCGTCTCTTGAACGGCGCAATAACGGGTTTACGCATTTGTTCGTTCTGCTTGCCATTTTGTCTCTGCAGGTATACACACATAACGCGGTCGTTTATTTGCCTTAACCACTCGTCACGGCCACCGTCATACACGCGCGCATTGCCACATAAATAAAGAACGCGATACCTCTAACAGGCTAACTGCACGCAATGCCGCCCCATAACGAGCCGGACTCTACACGTGAGGATGAAGATCGGATCACGAGCGTGCGATCGGCCTCTGTCTAGCGACCGCAATCCGATTTGGGCGTGAGTGCGTCCGCCGAAGGCAACGTGGGAAAACGGAGCACTCGGTGCACAATCGTCGGCAAGGCTACGAATGTATATATAAGCCTGTGTGTGTCAAACCCGCCGCGGTATACCGCCTTCACCCTGGGCGGGAACTCGGCCACTGCATGTCACATCGGGTGGCGCTGTCGTATACGGCGTGCATCAAGCTGCTCAATCAGCTTCGCGTGCCACCTTTATGTCTGGCGCCGACAAACAAATAACCCCCCCGCCGACCCGATTCGAGCTATATTCGCAGCCCCTGAGGCAACGAGTGCGCTCACAGCCCAAGGGTTGAACGCGGTGGCTCCAGGTACACGTATTATAGGAAAGGAAAAGCAAAGGGATTAATCAATCAAAGGCGACCTCGAATTATAAACTCGGCCTCATTGAAGTCACTCGGACAAGAATACGAAACCCCTGTGGGACAAATACGTACGTACAGAACATGATGTTGTTTTAGAGGCCCTTACCAATCTGATAGCGTACAAGACATGGTATGGAGAGAGCGAATACTTATCCTATAGTGAATGTGCAAGCTAGAGCAAGTTGACGCCACATACGTAAACCTATTCCAGCTGCCCCTCCCAGCGCGTCTGTAATCTCGTTTGAAATGTTACGTTGCGGCAGGGTCACAATGAAGGCGCTCACTTTTGTCGCTTTCTTTCTCCTCCCCCTGCCCACCGACAGCTTTGGAAGGCCCATATTAACCAGTTGGGCCATGTGTGCCCAAATAATCGAGATAATCCGTACAAAAATGACGCACTCTTCTAACGAAGGAAGCGGACATGCAACCTCTTGAGGTGGTCTCCAGCGCGCCGTTAAGTTTTCAATCACAGTCATCGTTTACAGACGCGGGTGCTTATCACCCACAGCGAGCGCTTAGCCAGCCTCTTTCAAAGCGGCTTGCATCCAGTGTAGTACGGTGCTGGGCTGCACAATGCGGAGAAACTGAGTCCCAGCGTCGTTGGGGCACAGACCACAAACGTTCTTGCAAAACACGCTCGTACGCGCGAGGCTGGTATTATTGGACGGGGCCCCGGCGGACGCCCACAGAGACAAGTCTTCATGCATACGTTCAAAGGCGTTCTGCGGCTTGGCTGTGCTGCGCAATAAGCGCGGGCACCGTCGGCAAGCAGGGCGTTCTGTTACGCGCTCGCTTTTTGGACTTCTTGAAGCAGGTTGGGCAGTCGGAAAGCGTATTATGCATGCACACCCGCGTGGGCGGTGATGCGTCAGTCGCGAAAATTAACGCCGCCCATCTTCCTTTCTATCTTCGTTTCTTTTTTCTTTTTGGCCGCACAGCCACAAGGGAAGACAATTAAATTAAAATTTGCCTCCTATAATAAATAATAATAATAAGTTTATTCGTACATGAATCATGTGTACACAGAATATGCCCACGGGAAGAGGCAAAAGGAAGAAGCTGGTGGAATACTTCCTGACGATGCCTCAACCCGGGTCACATATCAAGGATGGACAAAGTCAGTTTTACCAAAACAAAACAAACAAATGAGAGAAAAAGAACTCATTAGATTATATTTTTTTTTTTGCATAGTAAGAAACTAAATAAGAACCATGGCACCGTAAATAAAGACCTTTTCTTTTCTTTCTTTTTTTATCAAACGACGCAACTGCGAGGTTGCAGTCAAAGTACAAAATGCTTTTCGAGAGCATCAGCATGTAACTTAATTCTTGATACAGTGCCCCAGAACGAAAGCACATCTAACTATAGCTGCGCACTAGTCTGCACATGCGATGGAAGGTGCAAAGCTGCGGAATCGGTCTTCGCCACCTCCTGTTTTTCTGGCCCCGTACTTACTAACCACCGCGTTTGCGCCCTACGGTGGAACAGGTTGCACGGCTGTTACTGGTACCGGTTTGTCTGCACCTAAACCACGCAGCACTTCAACGGGCACTGCTCCGCACGCTCCGTATAACCAGCCGCACCTTCCGCCCCAGGAACTTAACGACAGCCGTGATTACGCGTTCAAGGTGGCCAACCCGCCACGCGACCAGTCGTCTAACCTGTTACATCACAACTCGCGGATCCGGTTGAACGGCGTTATCGCGCGAAGAAGAAACGACGCGGAATCGGCGCACCCAGCACGCCGCAAGGCTGGGCCAGAGTTACGCCCGCCGCCGTCAAAACCTCGCTCTGCACACACGCAACTCAGCCTGTATCAGTTCCAGCTCTTACTCGTAAGTCCGCCCGAACGGAACATAAAGTTAAGGCTTTGCTTCGCGTCCACTCGGTCGGTCGGAGAGCAAAAACCGAGAGACCCGTCCGTCGCCGTCCGATTTCCGCGTCGCCCGCCTTATCAACCCGTTTTTCCGTGGAGAGGGAATCCCGAAAGAAGCCGACGTAGAAAACAGCGACGGAGGACCGGAGACGGACACCGCGATGGCACGCCGCTTCCCAAATAAATGCAGCGAGCGCTCTGACCGAGAGCCTCCGCGATACCGAAATGGCCACGACGGTTTCTCCTCCTGGGAGGATCGCTGTTTAAAATTCGAATCAGAGCGCCGGGCACAAATAAGCGGGGTTCTTCGCCCTCCCCCTCGATCTTCCTTGCTTGCTGCTGTTGTTATTGTTGCTGCGGCTGCCACTCTCTCCTCGCGCTGGCATCGCTGTTCCGTCGACAGGTAAGAAGCGGCAGAGTGCAACAACAAGCGAACGACGCGCATAAACAAAGCAAGGAAACGGGGCAGAGCCTTCTTCCTCCGGCGACGGGGCATCTATCAGCCTGCCGCCGCGGCTGTCGAGAAGGCAGCGTGTGCGGGAGGGAGGGATAGACGCGAAGGGAAGGGGGCGTAGCCCGCAGGGGCAGAGCGCGGAGCACGCTCTGCTCACGGAGCGGACACGCGACGTCTCCAGTGGCTGTCTGGAGCGCTCCTTCCCAAAGGTACTAGTGGGAAGCGAACAAGAAGTTCAGCGGCGGATTGGTAGACCTGCATAACTGACTACAATGTAACACATTACTCACAGCATTCACGTTTGGTCGCTCACTTTATGCTCACATATCCTGAGATAACCGCGGAGCCAGCTGGTCAGGGACTGGGATCTGGTTGCCTTGGGGTAGAGCGGAACAATAATACAACCGTTAGGTAATTCAGCACGGACGTATTCAGTGAAATTAACAGCCACGACGACGATTGTAAGAGGGAAAGGACGTGGCAATATATGCTCAGCAACTGAGGCAGATCGCCATAATAATTCGCAGCCTTGTGGACAACATCGAATCAAAGCTTCATTGAGTGTTTCGCAAGCCTGATGGCGCATCATCCAAGACCCGCGCGCGATAACGGCGGTCGCCCGCGCCGCACACGTAGCGCCTCCTCCACGAGTAGGGGCCTCCGAGTTTCTTGAACCGAAGTGACTGCAAACAGGTTTCCGTAGCGCCGGAGAACGACCGGTACCCCCGCTGCCGCCGTCCCGCCTAGCGCGCCAAAGGAAACGCCGTCTAGTGATAACGACGGCCGCTCCACCAGAGGCCGCTACGCGTCAAAAGGCTATGTAGGCTCCCTAAAAGGCTACGCACTGAGTCAGTACTGTGTAGGTACCCCGCATAGGCACAGCCGCATTTGTGCCATCACTGCGTCACTTGTGCTTTCGTGATATCGCCGCATACGCACCCCCTCTGCACCACTTAAACGGTACCGCAGCAAAGCATGGCTACCATATCTGCGTCATTCTTGGACTAGCGTTATTAGGCGCTTATGCACACGCTCCAATTTCCGTTCAACGACTTGCGTCAGAGAATTTTCAAGTCTGGATTTGCGGCTTACCATTTAATATTTTCGCTGAGCAGACTCCCGGAGTCCCTCACAGCCCGAGTCGCTTTGGGACATTAAATCCAATGAAAGAAATTCTACCGACCAATCTCTCTCATTTCATTAAAAGAACACTCAAGACTTTATCAAGCACCAGCTGAAAAGCCCGCAACAAGGACCGGACGTGACTGTTCCAGCCAGACCCCTTTTGCACCACGGCGGAATGCATGAGCGTACCACCGAAGGAGAGGAAACTACCGAGAATACTCCAGCCTTTTTCAACCTCTACCTCACTAGAGGGGGTAAGGTGACCGCGCCATTAAGCAATGCGAGGCACCACTGCGAACAGGAAAGACTGCATAAGACGGCTCCGATAGCACGCATCCCGCTCCAGCCCACCCGTGCGGTGCTGGCTGCAATGCAACTTGTGTGGGTGGCCATGAAGAGTGTTCTCTAGTATTCCTCGATCACTTCGAAGCCCGAGTCGAATGGCTCGCAGATGCATATCACAAGGTAGTCGCTGCCAGAGGCGGGTGAAACAGCTTAAAATGGCCTTGAACCTGTAGGTTGCGCTTTTTTCGGGCAACGGGAAAATTACTTTAAAACTTGCAAATATGACCGAAAAGCCGAAAAAATAAGTTCGACAAGATCAGTTGTTGGGCGAGTTGGTGACAATGTTCCATATCTACAGCGCGATAAACTGGACAAAAGAGAAAACGTATAACGACAAACACAGCGCTGACGGCAACACTTGGCACATAATGAAGTGGATCAAAGTCACATGCAAACTGTCACTATTTTCTCTCTTGTCCCGTTTATCGCGCTGTAGATATGGAACACCAACAACTGACCTGGTCGAACTTCATTTCTCGTACAAAGGGTCCCTTTGCATGTGACTTTGATCCACTTCATTATGTGCCAAGTGTTGCCGTCAGCGCTGTGTTTGTCGTTATATGTTTTCTCTCTTGTCCCGTTTATCGCGCTGTAGATATGGAACGAAAAAATAAATACATCTCTTTCATGTCCATATCGCTTTTCTTTTCCTCCGGCAGTTTCAGTCGGTCGACATGGTTCGTAAATGATCACGAACTAGAATGAGATAACGAGCTGCTGACAGGTCACGATCGGACGTACATCACCGAAATATGATACAGTGCAAAGAAGAAGAGGCGTAATTGGTGAATACATGATCCGTTGAAAATGCGCAGCTTCTTAATATCCGGTCGTTTACTGCTGTCTTTCGCAACGCACACGCCTATCAGAAAGTGAGAGAGAGAACAAATTTTCCGCAAAGGATATTGCGCAACACCGCTTGAAGAGGATAGCAACTGCGAGAGTGAAAAAAAAAGGGGGGGGGGGGGATAAAAAGAAACTAAACTGCGAAATAGACAGCGAAACAAGCAACGAACCCTGATGGCAGGTTCCGGTCCGGGCGTTTCATTCATCGCCCTGTGCGGGCCGATTCACGCGGAAAGTAAAAACGGAAGCATAAGCGCGCGCGCACCGTGATTTCCGAAAGCAGCTCGGAGCCCACGCTTCATAACACCTACCCGGGAACGACAAGCAGTTATCGAGCGTCCGCGCGGCCACCTACCAAGTTTACCCGGGGGGGGGGGGGGGGGGGGGGGGGGGGGGGGGCGCGGGACGGTCGCCATTTTCGTTTCGCCGAGTTCCAAGAGCGCATCCACTACGTCTCTCGTCATGAACGGCAGAAGCAGCAGAGCCAGCAATAAAAAGAAAACAAGAAGACTCCGCGCCGGCCACTGCGTGCAATCGCTCGATAACGAGTGCGCGGACGCATGAAGCAAACGCGAGCACGGCGCGATTAGGGTCATCTGGAGAGGTGGTGCTGCTGCGTAGTCAATCCGCGAATCTCGAGTCCGCTTTCTGTGTCCACATCTGGGATGCGAACTTCTTTGTCGGGCTTAATCACAGTACTCCGCGGCTGGAGGCCAGACGACGAGTTTTACTGTAGTCAGTGACGCGAGTCTGAGAAGGGAATGAAGTATAATGATAAAACGGAGATAAGCTGTTGGCGTCTCATCCCTAGGGCGCTCTGAGAAACTGCCGTCGCAAGCCCTCGCGCGAAAGCATACTCCGGCAAAAAATAAAGCCCCTCAACACACAATACAGCGCAGCGACATTCTTCGTTGAGAAATGAAAGTTCAATCGGCATTGTTGAGTCAGCTCCACGAATGAGGATGCGCAAAAACTGTTCAAGCTAAGATGCAGGCCACAAAGTTTAGCCGCCCCAGCGATGCTGTAAAATCACTGGCGCAAAGGGCCTGTAACGCTTCTCAAACGTGCCGACATGCGGCACATTTTCCGTTCAAATTTTACCGAACGAAGAAGGCTTCGGTTTGAGTGCTAGCCCTCCCCGGCACAGGGCGAGAAGTAGTGCATGCTATAAGTGCATAAACTTCAGAATTAGTTACAATGAAAAAAAAAAAAAAAAAAAAAAAAAAAAAAACAGATTGAGCCTCCGCTATTCCGTTTTCTTTTTCTCAGTGATCAAGGTGATATGGGCGCGAGAAAAGTCGTGCGTCGTTCGGCCCAGTTTGTTCGTTTCGCCGCCGCTGACAGCCCTCCCCTGCTCGCCTCGGGCAGATATTTGCTCTTCCATTGTGCAGCCGCGCTGTCCGCGGGCACGTCGTTTCCCGGAACCGCATCTTCCTTTGCGCCGCCCGCACTTGTTTCGCCCTCTTTGATGCGCATGCGTGGTACTTTCGGCGCACGTGATTGGACGAGCAGCGAGGCACGAGCGTCACGCACTGGCGGGACGGACCTGCCTCGATTGTGTCAATAATGCGGAGTCCCGCCACGACCGCCGGCGAGGCCAATGCGATTAGTGTCGCATCTGCGTCAGCATGCAGTGGCTAAAGGGACATAAAAGGGTAGAGAGGGGAGGGGGAGAAAAGGAAAACTAGGGTAGTGGGGCTGTGAAATGACGATAAATCGAACAAATAGATACATATATACATAAAGTGCAGTCTAGTGGAGTCTCAGTTGTGTATTTGGTCACGTGACGCCCTGGTTGTGAACCACAAACAATGGTGCGTTTGCATAATCCGCTGGTCTCAACGTCGCTTCCACTGCGTCCATAGCATCTGCCACACCACATGTCCCGTAGTTGGCTGATAAGTGCTCTGGATAGCTAGCAGTCGGGCTAAGTCATTTGAAAGAGCGGCAGGCCTTTCTCCGCGATATCCACAAAAGAGCGTCATGCGATTCTCCGCAATCAACACTGTGCTGTAACGGGGTCTGCTTTACACCCGAGTCCTTGTTTGCTGTCGTCCGCGAGTCGTAACGCTGCCATTTTCGAATAGCATGCACCAAACGACTTCGAGAGCGCACACAGTTGTTTTGAGGGGCACCACGTGGCGAAAAAAGAAAGAATGAAAGTGAATGTGTAAAAGTCCTGTCCAGGAATATTAAGGTTATAGGCAATAAAGATAGGCATGAAAACGACCAAAAGGTGATGGCTGGGCACGGGGGGGGGGGGGGGGGGGGGGGGGGGGGGGGGGGAATAAAAAATGTCTACGAATGTCAGTGCGAGAGTTTCAAATAGAAACAGACCGCCCAGACGTTCTTCTCCAAGCATCGAAAGCAAAGCAAAGAAGCTGCAGGAGCAGAGAAGCAAAACGCTTCGACCGCAAAACCGGCGCAACGGGCGGTGTCACGGAATTTTGGTAGCCGCCCGCGGGATGACCCCGTTGCGCAAGGACCATCTCACCACTGCCACATACCTGAAGCCGACGGCGCGGGCCAAAGGAAAAAAAGAAACGCAACAAAACAAGCGCGCCAAGCTGAAAAGAAAGAAAGAAATGCGCTCCGCAGCGGCTGGCCACGCGTGTACGCCGCCCACATTTCACGCCTCGCGTGATCGTGATTGCCAATTCCACTGCGCTACGCACGGACAATGAAGTTTCGCCGCACTGTACGACGGCAAACAGTACTCGCGTCTCCCGTGCGTTCTCCTTGTCCTTCTACAACACCAAGCGCGCTGTTATTTCGCTGCGGATTCGTGAAACCGACACGCCCGATGCTCACGCAAAGAATACGGGGACTCATCCGCGCAGCGAGAGCGGATTTGGCAGTGGATGATCGTGTCCCCGTTCTGTTCTTTGGTCATTCGCTGTCGTCTTCTCGGTCGGATGAACCGGGCTTTCGAGCAGAACGAACGGGGTGCCGATGGCGTCGACTCATAATGGTCTGTGCGGCGATTTGGTTGTTGTTTCTACGACTGCACGTACAGCGCACGCTGCGGTGGTCCAGGCATGTTTTCTTTTTCTCGAGCTGCAAGGATACAGAGAGGTCATTAGCAACCTATGCGTCTGGGGGAGGAGGGATTTCGATCGTGTGTGTACAATAGTGTGTAACGACTTCATCCTTTAAGTCGGAATAATATTCCTTTTCCCACGCACCCGCGAACGTTGGGCCGTCCGATAACTGCTACCGTCACCGTGTGCACGGGTATACATTGTTGCAGAAGTTGATGGCTTTATAAATAGAACATGTATACGATGAAATCTGACATCTTATGCTAAAGCATGGCACATAAGGGATCCGTCGAGGCGTTTTCTTGACGTTGTGTCGCTGTCACATTGTGAGGCGGCGGTTTCTGGGAATTGCAGCAGATTGCGGACGCCCAAATTGTCGCATGCAGTCGCTATTTAGGCCAGACGTCGGTATCAGGAAGCGGGTGACGAAATGGTTGCCTGTGATGAGCGGCTTTGCTATCACATTGTGATATTTAATCATCGATTAAGTGTGACATCTGTGGTAATGCTTATATGAACCTATGTATCTCAAGACGGAAACAGTACACGAAGAGAATGGACGCATAGTGCGCTATTCCAAAAATATGGCTTCCTGCATGATTATTACTGCCTTTAAAAACGCTTCTTTTCTTTTATTTTTTTTGAAATAAACTGTCTGCACACCTGACCCAAGTCGTGCAGCAGTGGTGTGCAGGAAAAAAATAGGGTGTGTGTGTGGCAGGGGAGGGGGGAGGGGGGGGGGGTATACGGACGCAGAAAACGAGAACACACAAAAGAAGAAAACTAAAATCGAGACACTTCCGGCCGCTACAGCGCGACTTCCAATGGTTCCAGCAGCGCGTCGACAGTCTCCCCGTACGTGAGAGGTCACGCGGGCTACAGCGGAAGTTGACACTTTTGTGGGCCACAGAGGTGGGCTAAATGCACTCACGTCCGCAGAAGGGCTTATGCAGTAAAATTCATTGAACGGGCAAAAAGAAAAGGCCGAGGGCACACGGAAGCGAACGGGGCGAGATTATATAAGAGAGGAAGATATATTCATAAAAACAAAAAGCAGATCCTGGGACCATTATTTGCCCACGAGCCGTAAAACTAGCGAAAATGTGGCGACTTCGGTCGTAAGGACGGATCCGAGGGTAGCTAAGATCATGCCACTGTCGATAGATTTTGAAAAATGGGGTCTTTGCCCGGCTTTTATTTAAAATCACGTTAAAATATCTTTGCGGCAACGTAAGAGGTTGGGAGCATCTGTATATAACCAGGAAGACAGTCGTATTCCTTCGAAAATTGCCGTCTATACTCCTTTAAGAGAAAGTACTTACATCTTAACACGCGTTGCTAGAGGTTTCAGGAAAGTGCTCCTATACAATGCTTAAAACCCGGCTTTTAAGCAATGAAATGACCATCCATAGGTCCCTACACAGGGAATCCGTTGCCCTTGGCTAGCACCAACCGAGAGCACAAAATGTCACTTATAAATTATTTCTTCCACACGGTACCCTAAAGGCCCGTCCTGCACGTAGACGCACACACCACCAGGTGGCCTTTCGCAGATAACTACGATTCCTGCACGATTCCTGGCGTACGCATGTAGGTCTTCCCCTTAGCGACGTGTATGCTTACTTCAACCGGCGGGTTACGATAGACTGGCCCCAACGCGGATACGCCGATGCCTTCGTCACTCCCGCGCCTCAGGGTGGGTCGCCGCTTGAAGGGTAGCCTCTCGTAGCTTCTGCTATGCATTCGGATACGACGCAAACTGGAGCTCCGTGTACGCTCGATGGCAACCCTCGTCAGGGCGTGCTTGTTGCCATGGTTGCGATCCGCCTCCAAGCGGTGCCCTTGGCATATACGACGTCTTCGCAGACATGCAGCTAACAGTGGCAACCTCCCCAGACGAAGCGTCGATATCGGCGCACCACGGACGCCGAAATGGAATGTGTGAGTGCATTTTGCTTCAATAATAATCACTCGCTAGTTAGCAGCGTTGCTGCGCGTGTTTTCCGCCCCATCCTTTCTGCATGCGGTGCCCGAAAACGTGAAATGTTAATGTATAAGGTTTCTACACTTCTGAAATAAACGATGCTGTAGTTTGACAGAATGTGCTTCATTGTGGTTTTGAGCAGGTCGCTTACCGATGCCCTCAAAGCAGGAGAAAGGAAGACAGCAAGCTAGTGCTACATTACTCGTAACAAAACGTGCGGCGACTGCCATTGCACATTCAGGTCTAAGGCACCGCCGCAGCCAAGACCGCACCAATACACGACGACGTAACTGAAGTTGCCCATCCAGTTTAGTTCTGCTATTTTCCAGAATTTCACAGCTCCTCTGTCACTCTTTTTTTAAGCCTTTCAAGCATATACGCAACATCATTACAAGTCTAACTGTCTACGTCGTCATTTGTGCTTCCATACATCGACGATATCCTAGAACATAGTAATGGACGTGGTTAGGTTATGCAATGCGAGGCAATGTGACCTTTGCCACAGCTGACTCCTCGAATTGTCTCAACTTGGCGCTGCATTTCCACCGCCAGCGCAACATCATCATCGTTACCAAGGAAGTTCATTCTCGCCACATGAAGGTGTGCGAGGAGGCTCACCTCCGACAGTGGGCGGCACCTCGAATATTCGCAAGTGTCTTACTGACTGGACTGCCCGACATGAACCCCATGGAGACAACAAGCAGTATTTAAGAGGTCGAGTTTTATCCACCAGCGGCTATCCTCTGTCGACCCTAAGACGCCTCGCAGAGTTCGGACGCCTGAGCTGAGAAGCCGAATGCACACTCTCCTGCCGTCGATGCCTCGACCATGATCGGGGCAGCTAGAAAACCGCCTCCGCGCGCGCACACAGCCCCGCCGACGTGACTCGAGCCGTTTCATAAATATGCATCGGCGTTCGCGGCACAACGCCCCGACCAGAAGAACGGATGACCAGCCTAAGCACCAAGAGGGAAAGGGGAAAGAAAAGAACAGAAAGGAACAAAAAGAAAAAGCGCCAAACTGAGGTGGCGGCGGCGCCGACGCACGGAAGTCAATGCGCGTAATGACCGATGGTGACTGGCCGCGCGCTGCACGCGCTTGCGTAACAACACCGGCAGAGGCTTCTCTCCCTCTTTTGTATTCACACCCTCTCCCTCTTTCATTCCACCTCTCACTGGCAGCCTCTCCGCTGTAGCTCCGCGACAGCCACGGAATAACACATGCAGCGATTCCCGACCCCTATGCATGCAGGCTTCGCCATCGTCGCCGCTGTTTCTCTTTTGGCTGCTGCTATTTTACCGACCCTCCGAACACGACGCGGTAAAGGAAAGAGCCATCGGCAAAAAGGAACAGACAGAGGGAGCATGTAAGTACGAGGAGAGTCGGTTTTACCGGCGATCGGAAAGAGCAGCACGAACGCGAATCCGCATCACGCAGATTAGACGGCCAGCCGGGTGTATTTGCGGAATTATTAAACCAGCCGGATGGGCAACCAGAAAGAAGCGGGGCTCGAATAACCAGTTGCCGATTCAGACGGGACAGAGCATGCGCCGCGTGGGATGCATCACGCAGCAGACGGTGGGGAACGCAGATGGAGGGGAGCTTGAGGTAGGTGTACATAAAAGACAGCGCGCTTCGTTCAACAATGGCGTCATTCAGGGATCCAGTTCCAACAGATCGATTCCAACCACTGCGGGACGATTACAGGGCAGGTTGTATCAGCGGGGAGGATGCCAGCGAAAGACGATGCGGACAGGAAGCGCGAGCCAAGTGCGCGGAGAGCGGCTGCCTCGTCCACGGCTGCTATGCAAAGCGCTCGAAACGCCGTGGCGACGTGTAACGTGTAACGATGGACGGGGAGAGTCGGCCGCAGTAACAGCGTCGAATGATCCTGCGCCGTCTTTCTTTCGGCGTGGAAGCCACTGACCAGAAAAGGAGCTCGCAGCCACGCCCTCCTCGTTGTCTGCCAGGGGAACTACAGGCGCGTCGTCAGGGTCATCGCCTCCGAAATTTTGCAGACGGCCCGAATGATCCCGCGGCGGGAAACGAAATGACGATGAAGTCACGTCGTCGGTTCTGCGCCGCCTTTCACAGCAATGCTTGCGCACTTGCTCGGTGCAAACATTCAAGCGTACGTGTCTCGAAAATGATGGGTGCATTTATAATACACTCCAAATTTGATCGACTTCTTTGCCACATTGTATACGTCTAGCACTGCCCATATATTCGAGCCGCACACACGTAGTGTAGTCTCTGGCTGAAATCGCTGCTAAACGTCCGCGTTAATTAGTGTATGGAATATATAACTCGTTCACTCTACAATGTTCCAACTTTTCCGCACATGCCAGAAAGCTCTCATCAAACACGTCAAGACTGCCATGCAGTCCGAATAGCGGACTTGTCGCATCATTAACGGTGCTTCCCTCTCTTCTGTGCAGCAACGACAATGCCCTCTGCCTCATTCCCTCTGCTTGTTGCTCACTATTCCAATTTTAAGCGCGCTCTCACGTTCCATGGAACTCTGTACGTCACTTCCCACAATACGATCGCGGTCCAGTTTTGAGCCGCAAGCAGTTCCCTAACTCCGCTCGTTGGACACTTTCACACACATATACCAAACGCAAGAACAAAAAAAAAAAAAACAATGAAAAACAGTGAAATCGCAAGTCATCCCCATCGCTGGCGTCCTTCATTTCACTGTTGAGATGTCGCACACTACAGCGCGTAAGGGCGGCCGCGTGTGTGGCGGTAGTCGCCCGTGACCCGCGATGTCGCAACTGCGTACGCGAGAAGGCAAGGAGGAAAACAGAAAGGACCACAGCTCGCTCCGTGCGGCGGGACTAGCAGGCACCGAGCCTCGTCCTTCCGGGCGCTCCCGATCGGCCCCGAGGCGTGTCGGTCTAAGCGCCGTGGGCACAATGGGGGCCGACACAGGACGACGCCTCCTATACCCCCTCCTTCTCTCCAACACCGGGACCTGCTCGCTAATGGGGCGCCTAATTAATTCCGAACATGTCGCCGCGTAACCAGCTCTCTCCATTCCCGTCCAGCCTTCAACCCCTCATCTGACGGCAGCACAGCTAGCCGCCGTTCTGATCAACCGCATCACCCAGAAAGAAAAAAAAAAAAAAGACGAAAGAACGGAAACGTCCAAAGAGTAACCCCACGGCAAACACTCGTCCTCGACATTTTGCTGGGCTCCGTCAATCTTCCATGCGGAGCCCGAGATGACCCTGCACGGTGGTCGCGTCGATATATCAATCATGCGCCCAGACGCCAAATGATGTTGTGTAGAACATGGCCTGTAGTACTATGTAGCACGATCGATGTTTTCCGCTTCTTCCCCGACATGCCTCAGCGTTTCTGCTGGGAGCGGAGCATTCATCACAGTCGGCGTACCAAAGAAATGCTCTCAGTGGTTGTGGCATAACAGCGTGGAGCGCGAGGGTTAGGTTTCTAAACTCGCAACTATAGTCGATGTCGCTGTAACCACGATACTCCATCATTGTGTAGAACAGCGCGAAAAACACGACAGGGACGAACGAAGACAACAAGACGAGCGAGATACTCCATCACGAGGCTCCCCTCAAAGGCTGATATAGTCACACACGTTGCATGAGAGTATCGGACTGCATACTCGTTAGCTGTATCTGGCGATAGGCTGCACTAAAGCCCAGGAAAGAGCCCAGCCTAGGTCGCTTCTCTTATCGATCTCCTCTCCAATCCATCGGCTGCTTCTCCATCGCGTGCGCTTCGCCGACAAGCATCACCCTTCGCCATTCGCTACAACCTTCTTTATCGCCGCAACTACAGTACTGATGGTCACAAATGGTTGCTATAGTCATTGGATCCCCCGCCACGCTCGCAAGTCTGCGACTGCTTCCACGCTGACCCACAATGCGGCCATGCGGGAGTGTTCAAGATATCATCGACTACGCTTACGATACTATTGGAGGGGCATGTACAACTTCGTCCTCAAATATGTTCGCTCATGCTTCGCCTGTCAACGTCGCAAGTCTCCTCCTCATCATTCTGCTGGCGAGCTGCAGCCGTTACCTTGCCCATCACGCCCCTTTGATCGGGTCGGCGTTGATTTATACGGCCCGCTCCCGTACACTGCCGCTGAAAACCGTTAAGCCATCGTTGCGGTTGACCACCTGACGAGATATGCAGAAACCCTTCCATTTTCCACAGCGTCAGACGTAGCCTCATTTATTTTGCACCGATTCGTCCTTCACCACGGCGCACCACGTGAACTACTCAGTGACAGAGGACGCGTCTTTTTATCCGACGTTGTTAAAGCTCTATACTGAACAAGTGCCGCATACTTCACTGAACCTCTACCGCCTATCATCCGCAGACTAACGGACTCACCGAACGCTTTAACCGTACCCTTGGCAACATGCTTTCTAAGTACGTCTCCTCCGGCCATTCTTACTGGGATCTCCTCCTTCCATATGTGACGTACGCATACAATACTGCTACACAGCTGAGTCAACTACCGATTTCTCTCCGTTCTATCTTCTTTACGGCCGTCACCCTTCTGCTCCACTAGATACCATTCTTCCGTACCAACCAGACGCATCTGAGTATACCGCTGCTTCTGAAGCTGCCCGACACGCAGAGGAGTGCCACCAAATTGCCCGGTCTCTCACAACTGAAACCCAGTCCCGGCCAGAAATCCCGCCACAACAACCATCAGACGACACCGCAATTTCTCTTCTGGCAGTCTTGTGTGGCTCAGAATTCCATCAGGTACTCCCGGACTATCTTCAAAATTTATTTCCTGGTATCACGGCCCCTATCGTGTCCTGGAGCGCATCTCTCCTGTCAATTACATTGTGGAACCCCTGACGCCCTGACCTGATCTCCGTCGACGAGGCCGCGAAACTGTCCACGTCCAGCGCCTGAATATTACGACCCTGCCATTTTGCCTACGCCGTAAGTCTCCAGGGTGGCTCCTCTTCTCCCCGGGGGGACTTGTAGAGATGAAGATGTGCGTGCGAAGATAAAGAAGAAGCTTCCGTGCGCTGTCGCCAGTGATATCGCTATCGGTGTGTGCGCTGGACCTGTTTGTACGCGGACTGTTCCTGGCGTGCTTCTAGATCGCATCGCAGTACCTCAATAAACCACCATCCTACAATTTATATATATATATATATATATATATATATATATATATATATATATATATATATATATATATATATATATATATATATATATATATATATATAACGGTGAACTCGATATTCTGTCTATGTTCATACGTTAACTTATCAACGTTCAGCTTGGTGTTTCAGCCTCCCATAAGCTTCGACCATACACCTCGCACAATCCGAAGAGTCGCCTCGGGGTGACATTGAAGAGTCAAAGCTACCATAATCTTCAAAGATTTCAGCCATGTAAAGCCATTTGAAAGCACCCTATGTGAGGTAACGGAACCTTACAAGCTCATTTCGGCAAAGGAGCCTGTGTCCCGCGCGAAAACTTCTATTCACGTTCCTCACTGACATACTGTACAGCGAGCGGTCAGGTTTCTCGTAGATCGACGCCTCCTCCACTTCGGATGCAAGTCACCCACTCACACTTCCCACTCGCACACCCTTCGTTTCCGAAACCATTCTTTTTCGCCCACGAATCGAGTGCTGTCCGAGGTGGCGCAGTCACGACAAGCTCGTACGTTGACCGCACTGAGTTGGCGGCAGGCTGCGCCACTAAAAAGAAATACCATGAAGGGGGGTTGGTGAGAGAGGCGTGCTGCCATCGCGCCCCCTTCGTCGCATCATTGGACGCGGAGGACGGTGCCAACGGAGGCAGCAGCCTCACCACTATTGAGACACAAGAGAACGAGAGGGGGGGGGGGGGGGGGGGGGGTCCCGCGCGCCACTGATTCGGAGACAATCGAAGCCCCCCTCCTTGTGGTGCGGCAGCTCATCAACGCCGACTCCCACCGCTGGCGCCGGCGGCGCGCGGAGATTGCACTCTCTCAACGCGATGGCGACCTATAGCGAGAATACGGCGAGGGTTCGTTCTACCACACTACAACACGCGGAAGTGGCCGAAAGAAAGTGGCTGTCGAGCTTCCCCTTTCCCCCTCTCCCCGATGTTGATCCGCGCCGGATGCGCGAGACAACGGTCCCTTCTGCATGGAGCAGTTATATAACGCCGCGAGGGTCATAGAGACAGAGGGTCACCGCGACAGGGTATAACGACCCGTGTCACACGCGCACTGTTTCTCGCCTGGACCGGTAGCAGGAAGGAAAGGCCGGCGATGGTCCGAGGAAGTGTGCACTTAAACGTCGCTAGGGGCCCCCATTGCCGTGAGAGCTTTCCGTCTGGACCGTGCGACTGTCGGCACGCTAACTAGCAACGGTAAAGAACAGTGCGCATTCAAGCCCCACAGAAATTGCGGTCAGATGAACATGCATGCGAGATAACCGACCAGCACGCCCACGTACTCCGCGTGGAACAGCCTTCACAAGTATTCTCCGTCGGCAAAGTCTGCACGGTGCAGTCTCGCAACTGGTTATTCCAAGTCTATCGCGTGTTGTACAAGAGGGCACGACTTGCACAACAACCCATCAGCAAGGTGTCCGACGCCAAGACACAAATGAATTAGGAACCGGGGCACGTCGGCATTACCGTTGTCCCTTGCAACGTGAACCTTGCCTGCCCATTATTACCGACAAGCGGCGCTCTTCTGCTCGTTGCTTGACTCCCGCATGCAGCGACAGCTAACACATATGCTCTCTACACAAGCCTCTGAAGCAATGCGACGTCAGGCACCAGTGCGGATGAAGAAGCGAGCCACCGTACACGGCGTCGCGACAGCGCCATTCACGCCAGTTAGCTGCTTGTATCGCGCGCTAAGACAGCGTCCGCTACAATGCGAAGACACTGAGAGAGGAGACCGCAACAGAGCAGGCGGCAAAGACAAAAGGCTGGCCGGGCAAAGGCAGCTAGCGTAGACGCGCAACGCATGTGGCATAGCTATACGACGACACACTTTCGTAACGGACAGCTAGAAGAATTCGCAATCAGCCGGGTACCCTTCGCAGCTGTGGGCGCGCTTGCGGCTGGGAAGGGTGACCATGCGATGGTCAGAGTCACCAGTGGGACTACCCAAGAAATGAAGACAGCAAATAAATGATCTAAAAGCTAGCAGAACAGACGATGGCAAGATGGAACTAGAAAATGCGCTCTCTGGTGGTGTGAGTGCGTGGGCGTGCCGCGCCGCCAACGCGATGTCGGTCAGACTGGTCACGTTCAGTGCGGCAGGATAGCGGGAAAAGAGAATGAAGCCACCGCGCTTCTCTTGATGTGCGCCGTCGAACAAAGCGCATCCGGTGTGTGTGACAGACGTACACCACGGTACAGACTCTTCCGTTTACTTCCTCGCCGGCCCCCTTACCAGAGCAAACCTCCTCCTCACGAAGCCAACGTTGTTGATGATCGCGACAACTCAGGCGAGACCGACCGGCGGCAGGCAGCGTGCGTTGGCTGCCACACGCAGCGAGACCATCAGCGAGACGCCGAGTAAGGTTGGACGATGCGAGATAAACTTCCATACCTTTTCCTTTACTCCCGACCCGAGGAAGTATCGGCTGAAAAATGACCTCCGAAACAAATATGAAAGAGCGGTGGATAACGAATGGACACGCGCATAAGCTGCAGTTGGACGCACCGAAACTGCGCTGCTTCTTCGACGCTGCGCTCGAAGCGTAATTGGTCTCTGCGCGTAACGAAAGGCACCGCAAACGAGGCGGCGTGCTTCGTGTACAAAAGCAAACGATCATTAGGGGAACGGAAGAGAGCACGAGACGAGCCGTCGCTTGCCCAACTTTTCGAGAAACGATCACACTATCTGCGGATCACACTATTCGAGATTGTTGCGGCAGCTAATCAATACCTCAACGTCGCTGCGCCAGCCAGTGGTCCAGACCTTTTTTTTTTTCTTTTTCATACAGTGCCGCCTCCTTTCAAGACACACACACACACACACACACACACACACACACACACACACACACACACACACACACACACACACACACACACACACACACACACACACACACACACACACACACACACACACACACACACACACACACACACACACTGGTCTTTTTTTTCAACGCAACCTGTCGCTCACGTTTCGCTAAGAAAAAAAGTAGAAACGTTTTCAGTAGAGCTTTAACCCCGGCTACCTTTCGCAACTTTCTCACAGGCACGCCTTCGCAGCATCCCGGCGTGACGTGTACGCTGCGCAAAAGGCTTGTCCCTTTTCTCTCGTCACCAAGCGTGTCCGCGCGGATGTCACGCGAGCCGCACGGCTCCCCCCCCTTTTCTTGACACCGTAAACCACCGCGCAAAATTATTTCCCCCCACCTCCAGCCTCCCAAAGCAAGCAAAGCCCGCACACCCCGATCTTTTGTGTACACGAAATGTGAAAGTTACACATCAAAATGAAAGGAGTGAATTTTTCCAGAAATGTACAAACAAGAAAGCAAAACATGCGTACACGCGCTGGCATGAAAGCTACGTCCTTTTGTTGTCAGCGAAAGGAGTCGCTTTCGCGGGCAGGCCTCACGTGAAGGTCGCATTTGCGAACGGCTGAGCGGAGAACCGCCTTCCCAAAGGCATGAAGCACGCGGAGGCCGCGGGAAACACGCTAATCGTGCACGCTTAGTGAAGTTCTCCACCCGTCGCACCTTCTGTGCTTCATAATACAAACAACGAACGTGTGGCCCTTCACAGGAAACCTTCGCAAGCGATTTGCCAACCTTGTCTCACGATGTACGATATGAACTCAAGTTTCAAAACTGACGAGATGGTTAGAAAACAAAAATGCTAGCGACAGCTGGGTAAATAGTACGCAAAATACACCGCGTCTCGTGGCGAAACAACCGAGAAACGCCAGCACACACCAATGGTTTGTCAAGCACTGTTGCACCGATAAGTTGAATTTCTTTGCCATGATTCGTGCCAAGATAAAACTACAAACCTTAGTCGTCACCACTGAGAATCTGAGAAGGCCGTGACAAGGTCAATGGCCGCGGTGCATGGCCTTCTCTCTCAGCAGCAAACGTTACGAAAGCGGATGGCAGTAAAGGGTCAACAAATTAATCTGCGCGCGCAGGCTTGGGTAAAGTGGCGAGAGGACACCACGGGACAACTCAGACCTGCGCAACTTCATTTGCGGGCATTTATCCGCCCACCCGCTGTCGTGGCGCAGGCTGCTAGATTGCGCTGGACTTGTCAAGACCTCGGTGGTGACGACCTAGTCCACCATGGCATATGATCCGTAAAAAAAGCGCATGCCCCGATTTTCAAGACCGTTTATAAATAACGAGTGTGCTGCAGCTCGGAACGATCTTGACCTTTAGCATAAACACGAGCTATACCAGAGAACAAACGAGTGTGCGGTAAAAATTTACAAAGAGAAGCGATTGCCTCAGAAGTATATTCCCAGCGACTCGTCCAGGCATAGTGTAAGTATTACTATATAGCCCTGTGAGGCCTCTGACCACACGCACGGGCACCGCGATGACCCGGCGAGATAGCCAACCGACCGCTGCTCTTCGGTCGGCTGGGCGCATCCAGGTGGCGCATCGCGGTCACCCCTAGTGCAGTGCGGAGCGGCGTTACGTCGGCGGCGCCACCTTTCACCGTAAGTGAGCATTATTCAGATATATCGGGAAAGCCTCCCACGCAGGTCACGACTTCGCCGTCGCGCTAAACAATGGAGCCGCCACGAGGCGAGATTCAGGCAACGAAGACACAAAACGAGAAGGGAAAAGAGAAAAAGTAAGGATCGAGATTCGCTCGAAACAAAGAGGCTCCTTAGCGTCTCGTGCTTAATGACTTCCTGCACATCCCCAATTGACAAGGGCTGTAATTAAGAACTAGCTTATCACGCCGCTACACGGAGCTTATTTCTGGAGTGCACATGTGTTCGCGGTGGCCTACTGACCGTCTTGATGCCTGATAGTAACAAGGCAGGTGGTGTCATCGTCGGTGTTTACGTCGATACAACGGGATCATTTTTCTTTTTCTTCTAATAGCCATGAAGCACTACGTTCCAAAGTTACATTGTGGACTGTGATACAACATAACGGAGATGCCCTGGCTAACTTTGGCCGCTCGTGCTGCTTTAAAGCGTTTCTTTTTTTTTTTTTTTTTTTTTTTTTAATTTCGCCTCTGCCGACATGAAACTGCCGTTGCGGGGAAGCGGGTCCACGACCTCGAACTCAGCAACCAAACGCCACAGCCTAGGAGTCACCGCTGTGTGCGTCAACGTTGTATTAATCGAAAAATGTCGTTGCAACATCACACACAAAAAAAGAAAGAAAAAAAGAGCGGAAGCTTGTATCAATCATCATCAATAAATGCACGCAACACGACAAAAAGCTGTCATCACATTTGCTCTCCAACGAGCGGCGGAGACCGCATTTTCCGTATTATCTACCTGCCAAGGTGAGCTGCAAAGGCCTACCGGAAGGCTGTTTCAGGCACCGAGCCTTTACGCGTTCGTTTAACACTCTCACAAGGTATGATGCGTGGACTGAGGTCCCTAACCCTATCCACATATTACGAAGTTTCAGCCGTCATATGTAGTACAATCATTTCTCTCTGTGCTACACTCTCTCTCAGTCGTAAGGTCTCAGCGTGGACAAACCGACACGCTTACTGCGGTTTGTGTGGCCACTTCAATGGCGAATCGGTTGTGCTTTTCAACCAGGCCGATTGCGGTGTCATTAACGATAACGTCTGCTCGTATACGACGACGTCGGTAACTGGCAAAACGCGCATACATTACAAGATGTGTCCACATCAAGCGTGTAAAGTTTAAAGGCAAATAAAAGCGGAGGCGCAGGCCGCTGAACCAACAATGAAGATACGCACAGACGACAAGCTCAGATCTTGATGCCCTACGAGAGACAAAAGAAAAAAAAAAAAAAAAAACGTGGCTGAAAGAGCACCTCATGACTCTCTCTCTCTCTCTCTCTCTCTCTCTCTCTCTCTCTCTCTCTCTCTCTCTCTCTCGCATACACACTTCGCGCACCTTGCCACGCGATAGCCTAAAGGCTGACCCATGGGAAGGCAGCCAACCAAAGAAGCCAGGCATCACGAAGGCGAGTCCAAAATGAGGACTTCGCACGCGAACACTCGGCGGTGCGCGGACGATCATCTCCCGCGTGCGTCCTCCCGCAGTACCCAGCACGCGACATCTTCCTCCTCCTGCGCGCAACAACGAGACCTCAATCTAATTATGCAACAAAAACAAGGCAGCCGAGATCACGCCCCTCGATAACTGCAAGCCACGTCTCAAGAGTGCCTCAAGAAAGAGTTGCCAAAAAATACAGGAAGGAAGAAAGCGCCGGCTCCCTTGACCTCCATGGAGTCAGCGGAGTTCAGCCGTCGCGTCGCTGCCCTTTCGACGCACCATTGTTTTTGGGTCTCATCCATCGCAGAACCCACCAGAGGAAGTACAACGAAATGGAACAACAACAACACAAATCAACAGATAACCGTATACAAGAGCAAGCTGCGTGTGACGAGTTGTGTATGCACGTCACTTGGAGCCCGAGCAGTATGGAACCATGCCGGGGAAGGAAAGGAGCGCGCAATTATAATACACCCGCGAAGTAACGTGGCAAAAACAGCGAACGCGGAGAAAACGCTCCGGAGAGTTTCCTTTCATTCCGCATCGCGAACAGAGCGAGCAGCCTGAGAAAATGGCGGTCTCTCGCGCACGGCAGATGAAGAAATCACCGGAACAGACGGACGAGCCAGTGAGCGGGCGACGTATGGCGCACGGATTATCGAAGCTAGTCACGCTACATGGCGGCCAGATAATGGGACATACACGAAACATTGCGGCATCAGAGCGCAACAAAGGGGAGGAGCGCAGAAAGTCAACGTCGAAACGGGGAATGGAATTAAGTCATGAGATCAGCAATTTACGTCGATAGCATCTTCCTCGCCGACAGTGCGGTTCTGAGAAAAGGACGTTTAGCATCGTTTTATATATGTTCATCTCACTGCTCAGAACGCGTCACCTTTGCGTTCTAACATCTTCTGTGCTAAGACGGTGGGAACACTTTTTTTTTTCCTCTTCTTCTTTGGTGAGATCCTAGTGCTGCGAATCCCTAAGAAAACGGAGCGAAGGTCCCAAATTGGATCCCGCGGATGTCTGCGTAAACAAAGAGAGAAAAAAGAAGAGGCCGGCTATAAAGGAAACTGCCGGACTGACGAAGCGTCTTCCCACGCAAGTGGCTAGAGGCGAACCATTGAAGACGTCGGTCATTCGTTCCTGACGCGTCGAAAAGAAATAAAAAGAGAAAAAGAAGAGAGGGGGTTAGAAAATAGAAGAAAAGTACACTGTTGAGAAGAGAAGCCATTTTCTGTTCTCTGCTAACGAAGAGTAGTGCGAGGTGAGGCGCGAGACGTCTTAACGTTTAGCACACTGCGCGAGCGCGAAACGCCAGAATGACCCCCTCCTCCTTCTTCTCCTTCCTGCCTTTGTTTCCGCACCACGTCGACCCCGCGAGGAGGACGGGGGGTCAGAAGACAAAGGTCTCGGCTGTGTCAGCAGCGGCGGGACAATCACCCCTCGCCCTGCCTTCCGTGCCGGCGCAGTCGCGGCCACTGCTGCAGCAGCGACCGTGTTCTCGGGCAATTAGCAACGGCTCGGGCCGACGGTTGTCAAATTACGAGGCCCAAAGCGACTGCGACGAGGAGGGCGACCATGGGAACTTGCGGAGACTAGAGTGAAGCCTTACAGTAAGACGTCGCGCAGCTCCGGACAACGTGCAGCCCGGTATTCACACACATATATAGGACTGCGCGCGCAGTAATCGGGGCGCCGCATGTGTCTAATTTGTTGCATCAGATTGCCTGTGTCGAGCTGCGCGTTTTAAATGGAACCCCTCTCGCTCGAAAGCGGGCCAGCTTCGCGTAACTGCCGCCGACGCATGCGCACACTCTGATTACAACTTTTCGCTGGCGGGTGAGTTCAGCTCATTAAACAACGGCATGCCCTGCCTTCTCCTCCGACAGCCAGTGGGCAAACGATATCCGTGGGAAGTGAAACGCGTAATACAGGGCAGTCGCGTGAGGTATCTCGCACGCCGGTACGTGTATGTCTATCAACATTTGTTCTCACCTCTTGTACACGACAACAGCGTCCCTGTTGGTAGGATATAAAGGAGGGAGCAAGTGCAGAGCTCAGGCTGTGAGGACCAAATTGTTCACAAACCAGCCGCGTCCAGCCCTCGCGCAAAGTCGTTTTACCGCTAAAACCTCGTTGCGTCTCGGTGCAGGGATTTCCGTTACATCTCACGAGAGTTACTAAGTGCTTTGCCAGCCGCCACAGTTATAATGCGAGACCAAGTAACAGCTTGTCCCGGCGCGTTTCTTCGTGCTGTCCGCTATGGCGCACAGTATTGCATTTCATTGGACGCCCATGCACGTGTGGCTGACTCCCACCAACGCATTGCTTCCAAGTCACGTCCCCGCTTTAATAGGCTCGCACCGTTTTCGAGGGAGAGTAATCCAGTTTGCTCGCGAGCATATGCGGGCAGGTCGTGGTTTGTACGGAGTACACCGCCTTTCCTTCCTGGTCGCGCTACTTCCTCGGTCCGCGCGGACCGAGCGACGGGTGGGAAAAAGCTGCGCGTTTTCCAACTCGTTAATTAGTGGCTCCCCGGTGCGCAATTACGCGCTCTACGGTGGCAGCGACGATCCTCGGGGCTTTCCTCCAGCCGCGCCCCGCTGTCTTTTGTTCGGGCGGCTTCTAGACACATATCGACACCACCCTACCCTCGAGTCACACTTGTGAAGCGCATGCAACTCTCTCGCAATCGCCGGCACAACAAGGCTGCCCTCTTCCTTACGGCTTCTGCGTTACCATCGTGCGCGCCCCGCCCACGGGCGAAGTGTTGAGAGACCAGTGGAAACGCGGGCCGCAAAGTAAGCCGCAGTGTGTCGCATTATATGAGGTCATGCATTTCAGCGACCTGATATCGGATTGGCCAACCTAACACGATCGCCTGTCGCTCTTTCCAGGCGAGCAGTGCCTGCCTCAGTTGGAAATCCCAAAGCACTCTGCTGAGTGCCCAGAGGCATCGTCCGACGTCCACGAACGTGATCGGAGGAAGTTCCGACAGATCCGGGAGCGCACTTTTTGGTAAACAGTAATCGGAAAACAAATAGCCAAACGGGTGTCAGATTCCGGCAACTAACTATATGTGAAAGTCACACGCAGTCTGGCTACCGCAACTGAGACGTCCAGCCTATGCAAGTCAGATCACACACCTCGAGCCCCACACAGAGCAATCGCCTCCTTTTTCACTGCGACCTCACGCACGATCACGATGATATGCATTCGTAAAAGAAAGAAGAAAAAAAGAAGACCCTTATAGGAAGCCTTTATAGGTGGCCTACGATCACTACTTCCGCTGACTCAACACCTCACAGCAGGATGGTCGCCTGCACAGAGAGACTGCATGGTGGTCAGCGTGCAATGCAGAAAAGCGCTCGCTCCTGGTCTACACCGGTGGGCTCGCGCTGTACGAAGTCCCGCCCGGAGGACGCTGCCAGCAGGTGTCCTACGGGTGGTCCAGCTCGAGCGCCTACGGCGCATGCGCGAAGCTCGCGCCCAAGCGCGAGTGATCTCTCGGGGGCTCGACGCCAAACGCAAACCTACCGCCGAGCCGCGCGCGCTGCCTAATCGGGTCGAATGTGCACGCGAGCCACTGCCGCGGCATTTTCGGCAACGGCGAGCCAGGACCCTCATTAAACCGCCATCTCCTCTACCAAGCGCCAGCCAGGGGAAAAACCGAGCCACACACACGATGCCCGCAGCCTGGAGAGGAGGAACGCCGAACGGGAAGGGAGGGGGTGCGCCGGAGCTGCATCATAGTAATCATGGCGTTCCAACATCGCGGCCGCTCACCACCACCGCCGGGCCCCGGACTGGGCCCTCCTACAAACATCAACGAAAAAAAAGAAATAATAATACAGGGAACGAGAAGAGGAAGCAGCGAAAGGGAGGGAAGGTAAGAAAGAGGAGCAACCAAAGATGCCCGAGTAATTTGCTCTTCCGTCTACATGTTTAGTTTTCTTTTTGTTTTCCTTTTCCCCCAGACTCCAGGCGTCCTGTATGCTTCTGCTTTTGCTTCTCACTGTTTTCGCCTCTTCCTGGCAGAGAGGTGGGTTGGGCACCGGCCAGCCAGCTCGTAGACCTGAGGATCCAAGAAAGCATGCAGCAGCGGCGATCAGGCGGATGAGAAGCTAGCCAAGCATGAGAAGCGGCGAAGGCCGGAGAGGGAACGAGAGGAACGCAGAGATGCTTGGAAAACGAGAAAAAGAGATAGAACGTGAAAGAGGAGAGAAACAAAAGAGGGCAATCTGGAAGCGCGATCTCCTGCCTCTCCTCATTCCACCTGGGGCACGCACGCTGAGAGAGGGGAAAAGAAGACGCCCCGTAGCAATGGAATATTAAAAGACACAAACGAGAGGAAGAAAGAGGCAGCCGAATGAGGGGGAATCAATGGTGAAATCAGAAGAAAATCCACACATGAAGCGGAGGACAGAAGCGAAGCGGGTGAAGAAGGCCGGCCTTTATAAGCAATGGCCGATGAAGCCGTCCGATCGAAGCAACGCCTCTCCGAGGAGGACTGCGCGTTTTTGAGAACCTTGACCACGGCACCCCACGTCTTTTCGCCCACCCTGCCTCCTTTCCGGTCCTGCCCTATTCGCTAGCCTTATTCATAGCGAAAGCGCTTTGTCTCTGCACGACCTCCCCGTCTTTCTTATGCAGCTCTAATCTCGGCATCAGGAAAGAGCGTGAAAAAAAAAAAAAAAAAAATGAAAAAAGTTCGGCCACAGCTCCCCTCTCCGCTTCGCATCCGACGCTTGATAACATGGATGCAGCCTTTATAAAATGCGTGACGCGCAATGCCGACTAAGGCGGGCGAGCGGCAGCGCCCTCAGCGAGACAGGAACGTCGGGCGCCTGGCCGTAATGTGCGATAAAAGCAACGAAGGAAGCAACAAAGAAACATGATGACAAGCGTTGATGTTGATGCAACAGCAACAACAAGAAACCGAGACGAGCGGCACGAGGCACCACGGCACCACGCTGGAAAAGAACGGGCGGTTAGCATTATGTCCTGTGCACTGGTTTTCTATATCTAGGTGGTGCTGGCTGGTTGCGTGGCCCATGGAACTCGTTGCTTACAGCGTGCGTGCACAGGAGCCCTATGTCGGTCCTGCTAAGGTCGTGAAAGCACTTTTGTAAATGCATTATGATGCTCGCGGTGTGATATAATCTACTATACTTGCAGCCAAAAAAAAAAAACTGAAAACATGTACTGTGCTCAAAAGCGCTTAGCAACAGCAACGTACGGAACAGCGACGAGTGGGGGCAGGTAGGACTGTGAATTCCGTAATGAAGATGTTGTGCAAATCCCGATTACCGTCGCATGCCCTCTTTTGGGGCGGTACAGTTGTTGCATTTGTTTCCGCTGTTCGTAGCACCTGCCGATAGCTCTTCCTTCCTCAAAGTATGCGCATTGCAGGCAACGGACAAGCGGTGAATGTATTTGCAGGGCTTTGACATCATCCATGATTCCTCTAATAAGGCAGCACAACAGATGTTTACCCAGGTAAGGTCCGCGCAGGGACTTTTGGAGGCGCCGGTTGGCAGCAGTAGTTTTTCTTTCTTCGCCTACTTGATGGAGAGGCCCCGTTTCAATTGTACATACGGAAATAACATTTTTCTACTAAGCAGGCCCATAAGGTACAGGAATGCCAATAGCGTTATCCGTTGTGACGTAGCGACAACCACGACAAGGAACCAGCGTGCTTCATGCAGGCTGCGTGAGGTGAGCAATAAGAAAACAAACATAACACCCGCAGGCGCAACTAAACGAAGCCGCGCTCTAACAAGGCAGGTCGTAATCGTATTATAAGCAGTGTTAACCACAGCGCGTCCTCCAATCGGCCACCGGCACTCGAGGCAGGATTAGAGCGCAAGCGGCTTTCCTACTTTCCTTTTCGGGCCCGCTTCGCTACGTGCTCGGTATTTAATCCCGCATGCGTGCTCCAGACGGTGGGAGCATGGTCTTTCCTTCCCCGATGACCAGTCGCCGCCGGCCACTCCGACGGTCACCTGGCGCACACTAGCTGGTGCTGCGTCATCGCTAATTGAAGCCCAGCGTGATGACCGGAGCGTGACGCCGACTTCACTGACCAGCCGCTCTTGCAGAGCGCCGTGCTTCGCGCGCACCCCAGGCGGCAGCACCGGTCGTTGGGAAATCGACGTACTACCCACAGAGACAGTAACGCACGCACAGAGGGATGGGAGCGTTGACTTGTGGTCGTCGATATCACGAGCGAGAGCATACGGTCGTCACGCAGTCCTCGTTCGGCGCCGACAAAGGCGAGCGGCGGTTCTGCGGGCCAGCCGAGTTCGTTTGCTGCAGCGCTTGCCACGGCGATGAGGCCGGACAGCTAACTCCTCGTGCCGATGCCGGCGTGAGAACAATGCGGCCCTGCACCGGCTAATGCCGATTGTCTGTTAGCGTGTCCGCCAAGCTTACTCTCCGCAGTTAGGTCTCGATTGGGAACATTAATTTCCTCGAATTACGCGCACCTTCGTTTTAGGCATATATAAGGCACCATTTCGAAAAAATAACCACGACGCGAGGCATGACACTATAAGAGGTTTTGTTATACGGCTAAAGTAATTAGGTCTCGGCTGCACCATCGTAAACAGAGCAGACAGACTCCACCATTTTTTTTTTTTTTTTTTTTTTGCGCTAATCAGCGAGTCCCACCAAAGTAGACCAGCAAGTTAGGCCCTGCCGCCAAAAGCGGTGGGAGCGCCATCTTGCGGCTCAAATGACGCTGAGAGGACGACGGTTTACCTTGAGCTGCAAGGGAACACAGCTCACAGGAGTTGGGAGCCTTGACAGGGCTTACCTGCAAACAGAGGAAAAAAAAAAATAGTCAGCACAGAAAAACGCCACCGACGCAGGGGTACGCGTGTACGTAGTGTGCAATTACAGCCCACGGCTTGCGTACACACCATCGTCAGCCACGTCAGGCTTATGTCAACACTGAAACTGGCAATTAGCGCCTTCCAATTTTCGCACGTGTGTCAAAGCGACGAACACAGCATCTGCCTCTTACACGAAAGTCAAGCGTTTCACTAAGGCTGAAAAGAAAGAGGTACGGTGCGTGTGAGGGGCGAACGCTCCTAGTGTGTCATTAAAAAAAAAAAAAAAAAAAAAAGAAGAAAAAAAGCATATTACCCTCCAAGTGCAAACAAAGGAGGATAAGAACAACGGAATATTCTGTATTAAGGCCATCAAAAAGAGTTCCGCGAAATTTGAACGAAGTAGGTGCTATCTAAGCTTCGTTAATCTACGATGCGTACAGTGTATATACTGGGACATAAACAAATGTAGCTGATGCATGCACAACATTTTAGCCATGCATCTGCTTCTGCTGCAATCGCCGAACAAAAGCCCACACCAAACAAGATGCGCAGCATAATCACCATGTGTGAAGTCGGGTACCAATGGAACCCAGATTCCAGTTACTGTACTTTTCCTCTTCCTTTTCTTTCTTTTCATCTTGTGTGTGTGTGTGTGTGTGTGTGTGTGTGTGTGTGTGTGTGTGTGTGTGTGTGTGTGTGTGTGTGTGTGTGTGTGTGTGTGTGTGTGTGTGTGTGTGTGTGTGTGTGTGTGTGTGTGTGTGTGTGTGTGTGTGTGTGTGTGTGTGTGTGTGTGTGTGTGTGTGTGTGTGTGTGTGTGTGTGGAAAGGGGGGGGGGGAATCTGCTGCCACCGCCACGCACGCGGGCGCTTCCTGCGTATGCATATATGCTTGCAAACAGCTGCAGATGCACACGCCGCACCACCGCACCATCGCCGCCTGGTGATACATTACGGATTGTCAACATTGCAACTTCGTGAAATCGAGGCGACTTTCCAAAGCGAGACTGCTCAGTCATTCTACCCTCCCGACTCAGCGCGCCAGCAGCGAAGTGCTCAGCAACGGCGGAGACTTCTCACACGTCGCTTCTGCTCATTTTGCACCAATTTAGCGCGGGCACTGGAGCGCGGCGGCGGTCACTGATTCTGCGCGCTAGCGTACCGCGTGAAGCCAGCCACCAGCACGCATCACCCGTAGACGCTCGAAGCGCCCAGCACGTGCGAAAAAAAAAAAAAAAGAAAAAAGGAAAAAAGTATTCTTCTTCACGCGGCAAAAGCGTCAACACGCCACCGCTGCACTGGTGCGCAACCCGCTAGCTACACGAAACGGAATGAAGCGGCCGAAGCGATGAAAGAGAAGCGAATCGCGTGCTCAGAAACTTTTCCTGAAGGGAGAAGGAGAAAAAAAAGAAAAAAAAGGGCTCGATGGGTTTCTCGAACTCGTCAAACGTTCTAGTCGTACGCTACACTACACGCGTGCGCTAACGGTAGTGCGTAGAAGGTACGTGTGCCGCTGAAGATGCGTTCTTCTCGGCCCTCGAGCACACAGTAGCAGCCCCGGCTTGCGTGTTGACCGCGTTCCGAGCGCGGAACGGCGATGAGCGTGTGCGCGACTGCTCGTCATCGGTGAGATTGGCTCTTCTGCGCCTCGAGAACGCCAGCTGTCGATTCGAAGAGAGACACGGCCGAGCTCGCGTCACACGCAGCTTCGCCCTATATTGTGCATGACAGCTTCTGATCACCTTCACACGAACAGAAAGATGCCAGTTAGTAGTGTGCTGTGTGCGAACTGCACGAGTGAATACAGGACAGCGTCGAGTACTCGCACATACCTGTCAACGGTTTACTGCACATCGCAGGACACTGGGTAATTATTTAAGTTTAGCTACAGACACAATTTTGCGCCTTGAACATGTCCTGGCTCCTTGGTGCGACGGATCGTCGGCTGCGCGAGCCACAAAGGCCTTATTAACTTTTCTCAAGGACACAGGGTTGATCGAGACCCTTTAAAACTCATCTGTGTGTGATTATGTGCGTGTGAAAGTGTGTGACACCGATTCTTTTTATTATCATTCATTTCCCCCTCCCCTCCCATACTTTGTCACCCTCATCCCTCAACCCTCATCAGGAGTAGCATGCTAGGCTCACCACCAGGCAGGCATCTCCTGCTGTAATTAAAATCTCTCTCTCTCTCTCTCCATACCTGTAAAGAACTCTGCGGACCTTGCCTGCATTGAAATCCAGTGAAACTAGTTGCCATAGCTACTTGTCCTTAAAAGAAACATCATGTTTGTAGATACCTCGGGGCGCTAAGCTGGTTTTTCTTCCTTGCACATTGTCGTGAGAGTGATATCAAAATGGTATATCACCAGCGCCGCAAGAGTATGCCGCGTTGCGATTGTGACCCCACCTGCCCCATCAAACGAGTCCTCTATAACATTAAAAACAAAAAACGCCGTCCCTCGATGCATTCAACTGTGTAACTACAGAGTCCGCACCAACGGAACGGAAACCGCCCCGCCCTGTATGGAAGTTCGATAAGCATTGCCCGTTTTTCTTCTTTCTGTGGAAACCGCCCTTGTACTCGTTAACGGTGCGGCACGACGCCGTTTAATCACTAACATTTCCTGGTATACCTTTTATCCGCGTCCTTAATCGAGTGCCCCTCGTGTATCGCCGGCGCGCGCAACAAAAACAAGGCGCCGCTCACAAAAAGCAGCGTCCCAATCCGGTCGCTTTCGAGGTGATTCGGGCAGAACCGGAAATATCGCGGGCCACGCACGCTGCCGTCTGGCTGTGTACTGTGCGCTCTTTCCAAGTGGTGGCTGCTCTCTCCACCACTGCAAGCACTCGCCAATCTCGCACACAGCAGCACAAGCCCAATGCACTTCCTTCTCCTCGCAGCTCACTCCTTCTTTTATTCATGTTCTCCGGACTCACTTGGCTTGGCTTTAAAGCTTCGTTCACTTGGCGCCAGACGTGTTTCGCATTCTAATCGAGCTGCGCTGCTTTCTTTTCTTTTCTTTCTTTCTTTCTTTCTTTTTTTTTATCGAGGACGCATGCACGCTCTGCGAAGCGGTGCACTCCTCTGCCTGCGCGAGCTTCCTCTTCTTTTGATTATTTCGTTCTTTACGCCAGTCTCTTCATCCTTTCTTCTACCTCTTCGTGATTGGCGGAGAGACCCGGCAGAGCCGGTTGCCCGATTTCAGGATTAGCGGTTTCTGAACGGGCTGCGCGAGCGCGGAGGTCACGGCCTCTGCGCCGTTGCCACAGCCGCCGAGCTCAGAAACTTCGAAGCTCCCCGGTTCGGTCGTTTTTTTGTTTTGTTTTTTTTCCTTGTGAGCAGATGTACCAAAAACTCTCCCCTAGAAAGGAAGCAACCGGCATTCAGATGGTGACATTAAGAAGGAGAGTGCACAGTGCGTGCAGTTTCACCAGCGAGGTTCCCTTTGGGAAAACTAAATGCTGCAGCATAGACCAAAGCGCACTGCATTCAAGAACAGCCTTACAGCGTTTTTCTTCGTGTCTTCACAAGCTATAGAAATAAACGGCTCCCGCTCCTAGACAGCATCAAATACATACGTCCTCAGTTGAGTGTCGTGTGGTGCAGTCGCACCTGACAGACCGTGAAGTGCATACTGTTATTATAACCGGGTTTCAATAGCCGATTCCTTATCTCGGATGTTGTTGCTGCTGGTCTTTTGGAAATGCGGGCGTATTTCTTTATCACAGCAAACATACATCATAACGAGATGCCCCGCTCTGCCTGGCTATGCCGTAAATGTCGACACGTCACTTCAACTGCGTCTGCGCTAAGGTGGAGTGGCCAGTAAACGCCGCTCGAAACACGAACAAGTACACATATGCATCCAGGCAGAACGAGAGGAAGAAGATGACTACACCGTATGAAAGAGCACTGAGCATAGCAAGAGTAGAAAAAGAGGGGAGGGGGGAGGCCCTCAGTTCGCAGGTAGAAACGTTGGCTCGACCTGCGAACTGAGGGCACTGCTCTTTCATACACATATGCATGTGAGACAAATAATAGAAATCTGGCTCTTTCCCGCTCAATGCTGGTTCCTCCAAATGTTCGCCACATGCATCGCGATGTGTGAGCTCGATTGCACCACTTTGGATTCGCTTCCCCAAGAGCTGCTCACTGGCTTCCAGCGCCCTTGGTCCAACTGAGCATCAAGGCTAACGTGGTTTCGATCTCCATAAGCGCCTCATTTCTGCTCTCGCACAACACGTCTGGGCTCGCTGTCCCAGATCCAAGTACGCCCTTACATCGAGCGAAGGAAGCGACTGAAGCCAGGGGCCTCTCCGTTCACCACCTGCTGAATAGCGAGGAATGAACACTAGAGGAACATTATGGGGGTAACTTTATCCAGGTTGCCTAATCCGAATACCCGCACGTAACATAGGCTCCCAGTCCACACCCAGCGCCCGCCCCATCGCACGGCCCAGGCGGCGTTCCCCGTGGAACGGGCCAGTATGCCCGCCGTCGATCAGCTAGTTTCTTGCTTTCGGGAGGGAAGCGGGCCTGGCCGGTGCAGGGTCGAAGCGCGGCCTTGTGATCGAATCTTCACCATCGCCTCCAGCCCCAGCCTTATTTTTTTGTTTCTTAGCATTTTTCCTCCTCTCTAAATATCTCTCCTGCGTGCACTTGTGATGGGTGAAGACGCTCAGCGTTTTCGGGCTGACCCTGTCTTACTTCTGGCGCGGCCTCGCGGGCAGTCGGCTCCGGGCGCGGCTTCATCGTTCTCCTCTCCCTCCGCTGTGGGATGCTATTATACACGGCGCGTCTTCAGCCGCGTGTGCACGAAATGTAGATTCCGCGCGGAGTCTTGGCAGGCGCCGCGGGCCAAGTGGGCAACACATTGCGCGTGTCATGTGCAATTACTGAACAGGAGGACTTAGAGGGGGAAGCGCGCTGAACTCAGGGAGAGCAGTACTAGCAGTACTCGTGATGGGCGCCGCGCGGCAGCGATGAGACACCGGCGCGGGACACGTTGCAAACAAGATCGGCGGCCGGAACGGCCTTGAAAGCGAGACCATGTAATTGCCGATAAAGGAAGACAGAGTGCTACAGTGGGTCTTCGGAGCGGAGTTTGAAACGATAACGGGAATATACAGCTCGTTCCGCAGAAAACCTGAGTCAGTCGGAAAAAATAGGTTGGACACTTAAAATACGGTGGACACGTAAGGTCCGCCTTTTAAGTGTACGATGGGCTCCCGTATGCGGGCTTCTCTTGCGGTTCCTCGCTAGCGTACTTGCACTTTCCTTCAAACTAGGGTGGACACTGCAACCACGCTTTTTTTTTTCTTCAAATTCAACAAGTTTAGACATTGAAATCCTGAAGAAATTGGACTTGTGAGGCAGTACTGCATCTTCAGCACTCGTCTGTATTGAAGGTTAGAAGACGTAACAACATTCAGCAGATGTGCGCCCCACCCGAGATGGTGGTCAGGGTCGACGAATTATGAATAGCGACAGTTTAAATATAAGGGTTTAAAAATAAATATATTTAAACCCTTATGCCGAAGGGCAAACTTGCGCAATAAAAAAAAAAAAAAAAAGACAGTTGATGAGGCACAAAAAGATTGACCACCCATTTAAAAGAGCGGGCGATCCGTTGTTTTAAATGATTGGCCAATCTTTTTGTGCTTCATCAAATGTCGCTATTCATAATTCGTCAGCCCTGACCACCATCTCGGGTGGGGCCGTTTTATGGGGCATAAAAAGATTAGTCACCCATTTCAATGATCGGCTGTCGTGACGCTGGGGCTATGGCGACCCGGCCTTCACTTGGTAGCGTGCAGAGACTCCGGGTTGAAGAAGGACTGAATCTTCGAAGTTGGTAAAATATGTACAAGCAGGTTTACTGGCACTTTGAGAAAACGTATTTACAAGAATATTTACATGAAGAAGAAGGGTACATCAGCAAAATGACAAGCGTTAAGAGTTCATAGCGAGAAGCGACTGGATGAGCCGTTTACCCAGGGCCCAGAGCGACATTTCGTGCTCTGCAGCGTCCTTAAAAACCCCCTATGTCCAGCCCCTCTCTGAAGATGCTGACCAACCAAATCCAGGGCACGCCCCTCAGGTATCGGCATCCAATCGAACACATCACTGCACTGATGGTCTGAAGCACTGACTGGTCCGGCATTCATTCGTTGGGCGTGATCACTTGTTGGCGGGAAAAGCTTGGGAACGGCGAGGAGAGGAGGTACATTTCTATTCTTCAGCAAAGAAACCACAGGCTGGTTCTGGGGGTTTTACTTCTCAGAAACCCGAGTGCACGTGGCGCCGCATAGGGCTCCCAACATGGTCCCTTTTCGACAATTGCAAATCTTTCCTGCATTCCCGGGAAATCACTTAATGGCCGTATGAGTCATGCTCTTCTCTTGTCCTGCACGTCAGCGGACATGTCACTCTGTCGTCTCCTTTGGATAGGAGGCATTCATCACTGGAGGATAGCACTTCTCGACTGGAAGGGTGAACAAAAGAAAGCACTTCCTGCTATTTCCCGCAGGGGGACGTTTCTTTGTGTTTTTCCAGACGTTCTCTTGACAGGGCCAATTTGGCATTTGCAGGTTGTCCACAAAGCAAAACATGCTTACAAAACAGGATTCCTGGAAACAGGCTCACTTAGAGCCAATGGACCATCACCACATATTCACAAAACTTTTCCATGCCCACAGGCGAACAATAGAGCGCGCAAATGCGGATGCTTGGTCGTAACAGCCTCCTCCCCCGCCAGAAGAGACTCGGAGGGCAGCAGCCGCAGCTGCTGCATGAAGAGACGACTTAATGGCCTGCACGTGAACGCTTGAAGCTCGCTGTTGCTTGTCGCGTTGTCTTGATTGTTGTAGGCCAAATTGCTTGAGCTATCTGAAACTCAACCACATGTCGAAGCAAGCACTCGGCTCCCGTCTGAAGAGACCAGGTCAAAAGAAAACTGCCATTGTTGTTCGAGAAAAGCCCACTCTCAAGACGTTCAGGACCCACGTATGCCTCGAAAACCAAACGTG
Source organism: Amblyomma maculatum (assembly GCF_055883805.1). Classification (NCBI taxonomy): domain Eukaryota; kingdom Metazoa; phylum Arthropoda; class Arachnida; order Ixodida; family Ixodidae; genus Amblyomma; species Amblyomma maculatum. The sequence continues at coordinate 7,401,014 of NC_139349.1, read as the reverse complement.
CTGCTTTACATAGTCATCTATATTCAAGCGCACGAAAAAAAAAAAAAAAACCTGATTATCAATTTGGATACATGGTGAGGAACATCTCGGACCGCTTAGAAAGAGCGGCTAAGCGCGTCCGCATTCCCATTTAACTTCCCCTTTTTGTATCTTATTTCAAAATTGTACTGCTGTAAAATCAAGCTCCACCTAAGAAGGCGACTGTTCTTCGATGTCGCAGTTTGCAGCCAAGCCAGGGGACAATGGTCCGTCTCTACGGTGAATTTGGCCCCTCCAAGATAGCACTGCAATTTTTGAATGGCCCATACAATGCAAGCGCATTCCTTCTCTGACGCGCAATAAGCCCTCTCTCTAGAACTCAGTTTTCTGCTCAAGTAGAGCACGGGGTGCTCATTACCGTCGTCATCTCTCTGGCAGAGAACAGCACCTAACCCTCGATCACTGGCATCACACTGGACCGTGAATTCTCGGCCATAGTCTGGAGCTCGCAATACCGGACGGCTAATCAGCACAGCCTTCAGGTTTACGAAGGAGGCTTCCTTTTGTTCGTCCCAGACTACATTTGTCGGTTCTGTCTTGCGGAGAGCGTCGGTCAGAGGGCTAGCCAAAGCTGAATAGTTAGGGATGTAGTGATTGTAGTACCCAGTCAGACCCAGGAATGCTCGAATTTCCGTCTTCGTGCTCGGCCGCGGGTAGTCTGCTACCGCAGAAATCTTAATCTCGCTGGGTTTCCTGAAACCTTGACCTACATTGTGACCCAAGTAGTCCACGGTCGCCCTTGCCAGGCAACATTTCTCGGCCTTTACGGTTAGTCCAGCTTGACGCAAAAGGCTCAGTACAGCTCTTAGATGTACCATATGGTCCGCCCATGAGTCGGAAAAAACCGCAATGTCGTCTAAATAAGGCACCGCGAATGTTTCACACCCCTTTAAAACCCTATCCATGAGTCGGGAAAAACAAAATGGAGCATTTTTGAGCCCGAAACTCATCATTGTTGGCTGGTAGCTGCCCGTCGGAGTGACGAAAGCCGCGTATCTGCTGGCGCGTTCAGTGAGCGGTACTTGCCAGTATCCTCGAGTAAGGTCCAGCGTAGTCACATATGCCGCTCTACTGACCTGTTCTACTCTCTCCTCAATATTCGGAATAGGATACACTTGATCCCTGGTGAGAGAATTTAGCTTTCGGTAGTCTACCACAGGCCTAGGGTCTTTACCTGGAGCTTCTACTAAGATCATAGGCGAAGCATAATCGCTTTCCGAGGGTTTTATTACTCCCAATTCCAGCATGCGAGTTACTTCCCTATCCAGAATTTCTCTTTGCCTTGGAGAAAATCGGTAGCACCTTGATCGCACTGGCACGTCTGAAGTCAGCTCAATATCGTGCTCAGTCAAATCAGTTCTGCCTGGCCTGTCCACGAAGCAGGCCTCAAACTCTGTTATTATCTCGCCCAGATCGGACAGCTGGGATTTCTTTAGTTCTCCTCTCTGCTCCGTCTTTTTGAGAAGCTCCTGAGCGTTGCTTCCTTTTCCGCTGAGGCAAATCAAGTTGTCCCCCATCTCCTCGGGAAGGTTTAACGTTAGATTTACCACGGCTTCCCTCTGCACATAAGGCTTCATAAGATTGCAATGATAAATGCGCACTTCTTTACGCCTACCGGGAATTTTCACTGCGTAGTTAGTGTTAGAAAGCTTTGCAACGACTTCAGCCGGTCCTTCCCACTGTACTTCGAGCTTATTCTGCCTTGAACTTCTCAGCAACATCACCTGGTCCCCGATACAAAACGTCCTTTGACGGGCTGACTTATCATAGTACACCTTGGAACGAGCCTGGGCTGACTTCATGCTGGCCTCAACGAGTTCCTTAGTGTTATGTAAGCGATTCAAGAGGTTCAGAATGAATTCTACTACTGTTGGGTCTTCTCCGCGCCCCTCCCAGGCTTCGCGCACCATTCGCAAAGGTGAGCGCAGTGACCTTCCGTACACCAACTCGGCTGGGCTAAATCCAGTGGATTCGTGCGGCACTGACCGCAAAGCGAAAAGCGCTGCAGGCAGGCAGGTATCCCATTCGCGCTTGTTTTCATAGCACAGTCCCCTCAGGACTCGTTTGAGAACAGAGTGCCATCTTTCTACGCTGTTGCTCTGCGGATGATGGATCGAGCTATGCACTACCTTAATGCCGCATCGCTCGAGAAATGAGGTGGTGAGGACACTCGTGAAAACGCTACCCTGATCACTTTGTACCTCGGAAGGGAATCCAACTCGTGCAAACACTGACAGCAGCGAATCCACTACACTCTCGGACGTCACCTCGCGCAGCGGAACAGCCTCTGGAAACTTTGTGGCTGGGCATAACATAGTGAGGATATAACGGTACCCTGACTCGGTCACAGGAAGTGGCCCAACTATATCTATTACTAACCGGTGAAACGGCTCGGTAATGATTGGTACTAACACCATCGGAGCTTTCCACTTATCTTGCGCCTTTCCAACCCGCTGGCACGTGTCGCATGACCGTACAAAATTTTCCGTGTCCTTAAAACATCCAGGCCAATAGTATTCTTGCAACAGCCTCTGCTTTGTTTTCTTTATTCCAAGGTGACATGACCACGAGCTGCCATGGGAAAGTCGCAGTAAGTCTCCGCGGTACTTTTGGGGAACGACTAATTGGTCCCGCTCTACTCCGCGCTTATCCTTGAATAAGCGATACAGCACTCCCTTTCTCATCTCGAAAGAAATATTGTTTGCTGTCTTAGTGGCGCGGTGGCGCTCCCTTATCTCCTGTATATTGGGATCATTGGCTTGCTCTATAGCTAAGTCCTCTCGGGTTCCACTTAAAAGTCTCGTGAGATTACTAGACACTGGCGGCAAGAGGTTACTCTCAAGAACGTCCTCATTCCGCGTCTCATCAAGCTCACTTTCAAGTTGACTTATCTGAGATGCCTCGCTCTCAAAGTTTTCTGACCTGCTATCTTCCGCATTTACCATTGTTTTAACTGCCGTTTCCTCCGCTGTGGATTTTTCTGGAATGAGCAGTGTAGCTAGTTCTCGCGCCTTTGAACGTGTTAAGGCTTGCACAACTCTGTCTCCGAAAAGGATGCCCCTCTTTCGCAGCAGCATGTCCGATTTGTTGGAGAACAAATACGGATAGCACTTAGGAAGCTTTCCTGAAACGGCAGCCTCGGTTGTTAATTCGCCGAAAGGGCCCTCGATGACCACGTTCGCGATCGGCAAGCACACACTCTGTTCCTCAACTACCTGTCGGATCCATGCACACTGTCCTGTATAGTCGGAAGGCGATACATACGCCGGATGGACAACATCCATCGTTGCGGCCGAATCGCGCAGTACCTTGCAAGGCTTCCCGTTGACTACTAGGTCATGCAGGTAGGGTTCTAAAAGCTGCATATTTTCATCGCAGTCCCTGACATACGAGAAAGCAATCTTTTCTTTCCGGCAGTTGACGGCAATGTGACCCTGCTCATTACACCTAAAGCATGTGAGCGGCTTCCTAGCCTCAAGCTTATTCTTTGTGTTCTGCACGTTGGTCACTTCCCCACTTTTCTCACTGCCGTCCTTTCTAGGGAATTTGCCTGAAGAAACCTTCATTTCTTCGTTTCCAACTCTAGCAAAGTGCCTTTCCTGACGGTTTTTCATACTGAACTTGGGATTGCGGGGCCTATCCACTGCTGGGTTGCTGAATTGTCGGCGCGAAGCATACTCCTCAATAAGTTCGGCAGCTTCAGTTGCCGACTTAATTTCGCCTCGGTCCTGTAACCAATTTCTTTCTTTTTCTGGGAGGCAGTTATAAAACTGCTCCAAAAGAATTTGCTCGACTACAGCGTCCCTATCACTGTAGGAATCTGTGCTCTTTAGCCACTCGCTCAAATTAACTCTTAAATTGTACAGGAATTCAGGGTAACTCTCGTCCCTGGACTTAGTAGCTTTCCGAAAACGTTGTCTGAACGCCTCGGCGCTAAGCCTATACTTTCTCAGAAGGCAAGCTTTGACCTTCTCGTAGTTGTCCGCGTCCTCCTTGCTTAGCCGCGCGACAACCTCCGCTGCCTCGCAGGGCAGAACCGTCAATAATCTCTGAGACCAAGTGTCTCGCTGGAAGGACAGTTTTTCGCAGGTTCGCTCAAAGTTAGCCAGATACAGACCGATATCCCCTGATATCACATATGGCTGCATGTACTTTGACATCTTGAAATCTGCCTCCTTGTTGAGAAGAGGTACCGCTAGCTGGGGACAATTGCCCGACCTCTTGCTCAACTCTAGTTCTAATTTCCGGAGCTCAATTTCTTGGTCCAGCTTTTTTGCTTCTCTTTCACGCTTCTTTTCCTCTTTTTCCCACTCACGTTCGCGCTCCCTTTCCTCTTTTTCCCTCTCTTTCTGCTGTCTCAGCTGTTCCTTTTTTTGACCGATGAGGTTCCATGCTTCACTGAGCTCCTCATCATCGGCTCCCAAATCTGTGATTGCCTTTATAATCAAAGGTTTTCGTGCCAAACCACTTGTATCAATTCCCAATTCCTCACACAATTGCAACAGTTCCGGTTTCTGCAGCTTTTGTAGGTCCATGATCGCTCCGAGTGTCGGCTACTTCCAAAACAACAGTGCAAACTACCAAACCTAAAGGCGTTTCCACACTCTCTTTACCAGTTCTAAAATCTAACCCTGTTCTAGAACCTGGTCCACATCAGAAGAAAAGCCAAGCACTCACCCACACATGCGATCGATGTTCCGAGCTGCCCTCTTGTTGGCCGATTGTTGCTCCTGCTTGTTGCTTGAGATGCCACCTCCGATCACAAGGTGTTGTGGCTTGTAGATTCAGATCCCACCTCCAATCACCAGATGTTGTGGCTTGTAGATTCAGATCCCACCGCTGGTCACCAGTTGTCGTGACGCTGGGGCTATGGCGACCCGGCCTTCACTTGGTAGCGTGCAGAGACTCCGGGTTGAAGAAGGACTGAATCTTCGAAGTTGGTAAAATATGTACAAGCAGGTTTACTGGCACTTTGAGAAAACGTATTTACAAGAATATTTACATGAAGAAGAAGGGTACATCAGCAAAATGACAAGCGTTAAGAGTTCATAGCGAGAAGCGACTGGATGAGCCGTTTACCCAGGGCCCAGAGCGACATTTCGTGCTCTGCAGCGTCCTTAAAAACCCCCTATGTCCAGCCCCTCTCTGAAGATGCTGACCAACCAAATCCAGGGCACGCCCCTCAGGTATCGGCATCCAATCGAACACATCACTGCACTGATGGTCTGAAGCACTGACTGGTCCGGCATTCATTCGTTGGGCGTGATCACTTGTTGGCGGGAAAAGCTTGGGAACGGCGAGGAGAGGAGGTACATTTCTATTCTTCAGCAAAGAAACCACAGGCTGGTTCTGGGGGTTTTACTTCTCAGAAACCCGAGTGCACGTGGCGCCGCATAGGGCTCCCAACATGGTCCCTTTTCGACAATTGCAAATCTTTCCTGCATTCCCGGGAAATCACTTAATGGCCGTATGAGTCATGCTCTTCTCTTGTCCTGCACGTCAGCGGACATGTCACTCTGTCGTCTCCTTTGGATAGGAGGCATTCATCACTGGAGGATAGCACTTCTCGACTGGAAGGGTGAACAAAAGAAAGCACTTCCTGCTATTTCCCGCAGGGGGACGTTTCTTTGTGTTTTTCCAGACGTTCTCTTGACAGGGCCAATTTGGCATTTGCAGGTTGTCCACAAAGCAAAACATGCTTACAAAACAGGATTCCTGGAAACAGGCTCACTTAGAGCCAATGGACCATCACCACATATTCACAAAACTTTTCCATGCCCACAGGCGAACAATAGAGCGCGCAAATGCGGATGCTTGGTCGTAACACGGCCAATAGCCCGTGCTATTGTCGCCACGCAGCACCTATCCTCACAGACCCCTCATTGCCATGGGATGGCAATGTCACGCCATACCCTCTATTTCCCCTATTCCGAACCCTTCTCAAACCTCTCGGGCGAACGACTAACTGGCCCCACCGCTGCTGGTCAGAAATGCTGGTGTCACGAGCGGAGTTGGTGGCCAGCGCGGGGCCCCGGATCCCGCACGCACGCACGCACGCACACACACACACACACACACACACACACACACACACACACACACACACACACACACACACACACACACACACACACACACACACACACACACACACACACACACACACACACACACACACACACACACACGTATATATATATATATATACACACACACACACACACACACACACACACACACGTATATATATATATATGTATATAGGCCACCAACTCCGCTCATGACACCAGCATTTCTGACCTACATACAGGCTTTAAAACTGAGCGCAGATGTCCAGTCAATCGTTCTTAGCTATGGCTTGAGGTGTACTTCTTCGACTATACCTAGCTAGCCAGAGCATGTTTTGTTATTGCCTATTGTAAGTTCTATATATAAACTTCAATCTCTTCGGAGGAGGAGAAAGAATAAACAAGTTTAGTGTTGATATATATATATATATATATATATATATATATATATATATATATATATATATATATATATATATATATATATATATATATATGCTTGTCGTCGTTCTCTTCAGCAATAGGCGCTGAACGTATCAGAGCCAAATACTTGTTTTACACCTCACTGATTAGTATTGCACCATAATCATGATGTAATGGCGCATAACTGCGTAATGATACGACATTCTAAAGCACGACCCGCGAAATTTCTGGACGGAGTATGTATTATGCTGCGCAGAGAGCTGGTGCGTGTTGGCTTTGTATATTTCGCTGCATACCGTCACAGAAAATTGTCCTCGAGTGCATAGTTTAATCATTAGCAATAACGCTCTGCAGTAGAACATGCGCAGAATTAGACACACTGAGAATAAAATTCATAAATTGTCGGGTAAAAGTCAAAAGCAGTGTCACTGTAAAAAGCCGCCGGCTAACTGCTCTAAAAACAGGAAGGGAGTAAACAATTCGCAGCAGTAATGGGTGATAAGTAGTTCCCTCGCTGGTATACAGAGGTAAACGTCCGCCGATCCCCCAAACAAATATGATCTCCGAAACGCCACCGATGCGTTACTCACATATGAACATCGTCCCTTTGTCTCACTCGCACCAAAGCATCCTGCTCGACATCTGACGGAGCAGCAACGCTGTTAAAAAATACAAGGCCGTAAACATCCCGACTTTATGGAGCCAGCCGTGCATGTCGCGAAGGTACACGAAGGCCAGACAGCGCTATTTCAACGCGAACATCGCTGATTATTTTTCTTTTCGACTGCGCTGGCTTCTTTGCGAAACAGAAGCAGCGAGGTGCAAGAAAAGAAAAACATGTGTCCCTACGTGACGCAAGGAGGACACATTGCAAAAACCCTCGCGGTGTGTATTCCTACGCGTCACTGCAACACGGCGCTGCGTGGGGATGTCTCGGCCAACGACGCTTCTTCTTCGCACAACCTCCGTCGCGACGACAGCAACCCTGTACGCGTCGACGCGGACACGTTGACAAAGTGCAGGGGCCGACGTTGCGGCGCGAAAGAGACGACCGGGAGTTGGGGCATGGAAGCAGCAGGAGGGTGTCGTGTATGCATGCGCGATGCAACACACTCCACGCCTATTTTTGTTATGCTGGCTCTTTTTCTTTTCGTTTATCTTTCATTTTTTTCCCGCGCGCTAGGTGCGGCGACGTGGTTTAAATTACGAGCTCCCGAAAGAGTGCCGCAGGTTCACGCACTACGGGCAGAGGGCTGCGGGGAGTGAGACATCTATTGCACGGCGTACATATGGTGGCTCGCCATACGTGTGCGTATTTATATGTACGGGGACGCCCGTGGGTGACAGGAAGGGGGTGCCTCGTCTTCGAGCAGGGGAGGAGTGGGAGACGAAGGTTGACGAGGTCGCTGCAGGTTGACACGGAGGCGTCGCACACATAACCAACCTAGCTCCTGACGACTCTTGCTAGGCCGCGCCATCCCGAAGCGACGAATTGCTCCCAGAGGGTCCTCTCGCGTACGGCATGCAGCCACCACCGCTCCTCTCTGCGGGGCTGTCATCGACCGGCCGCCGTTGTAAAAGCGTCATAATTTTTCTCAGCGCCTTCTCTTCTACGTTGACGTTTTTATTTGTTTATTTTTTTTTTCTTCGTTTGGATTGGTGAATAGTTCCAGAGACGCTGACGTGCCCTCTCCCGTGAAAGCAAGAACATCCCACGAGCCATATTCTCTCGGCATTCCTGATTAAGTGCCAGGGCGAAAAAGCGCGGTATGTTTATACAGCCCTCAGCGCCACTGACAGGCCCGGGTGGACGACCGCGCAAATTCAACAAACGGGATGCTGACCAAAAGTACCCCGACGTTAGCCAGCCGCTGAAGCGCTGATGCTGGAAGCAAGTGTAGCGCTTGCCCAAGCCAGGAAAAAAATAAATAAATAAATAAAATAAAAATAAAACGCTTCACAACGATACCCCTGTACCGAAGTAGCAGATATAGCGAATAACTTTGACGCGTACAGTAACACAATTCAGCGCATATTTCACGAAACACGGTCGAAGCATCTTGACCCCGATGAGAACGCAAGAAACATTCTAATGCAAAAAAGGAGCATTTGCAAACCATAAGCGGACGTCGTCATTACTATCAAGATTGTTCGACTACTGGTCACCGAGTTACGAAAGACTCCGAGTGCCGGAAGCTTCCGAAAGCTCTGACCGCAATGAAGGGAGAATATTGGCGCATACCGACGTAGTTCTAGGAATGAGGACGATTATACGCCATCAGTGTCACTGAAGCATCCGTTAACTTATACATTCGGAAGCGGTGCTTCGATAAGAGTGCATTAGACCCGTCAAAGGTCGCGTGCGCCAACTCCGCCGGAGCATAAACGATCCCAGGAATCCCTGCATGATTTCGGGACGCATGCATGCACATGCGACCACGAGGAGATACGCGAGTGGCGCACGATGACATAGGCCGAGACGAGGGAGATGCATGTATGCAAACGATATTCGCAACTCGACGGCTTCTGTTCCCGACAAGAGGACGAGCGGCGCAACGCCCCGCGGCCATGACGACGATGGTGCAGCTGGGCGCGCCCCTCTCGAGGAACGCGGGAGCGCCGGAAAGGAACCCGGAATCGCCACGGGCCGAGGATGGCATTCCGCCCGCCGCCCATGTTTCCGCCAGTCCACTGCTGCAGACACGGCGGCAACAGAAATGTTCCCGCTGTGTCCCTCGGTCTTCGCCCGGTCCGCTTTTGTTTTCTGCAGCGCTTGTAGGCACTTCCTTGTGACCGCTGATCTGCTCACAATAAATCTTGCCGAGATCCCGCCTTTGTCTTGTCTGATATCCTGTCACTGCCTGAGGTCCTGTCAGTGAAGTTAGTATCTTTGTGCACAGTGTCTTCCTGTCCATGGCATGAAGCTGCTCATGTCCAAGCGCGTTCCACTAATCCAAAGGGCTTTGGAACGCCTTTATACGTATTAGCATTCTATACAGGACGCTTTCAAACGAAATCAAACAGGGAAGTGTCACTGGAGGTGTGGTAGCACTGCATAAGTGCCGTTTAGTTGCAGTGTTTTTGACCGCATGTTTGTAATTTGTACCTGAATTTTCCGCTCTCTTTCTCTCTGCTCCCTAAGCACAGAGAGCCGGGAGACTCCCTGGCAATCTCAACTTAAGCGGGTCGGGTTTACCTAACACGCACCACGCGTCCGAAAAAAAAAATGAAAAAAAAAAATATGTGGTCCCCGCTTAAGCAATGACGAGAGAAATGGCAATAAAGAACGGCAAACAGTTATACCACCACCTATAAGCGCGGAACAAATAAAGCTGCAGGGCAAGCGGGAAAAAGAAAAAAACGAAATCCAAGCAGACTAACAGATCACCGCGCAAAGGGGCCTATGGGAAAGCCGACAAAGGGTGCGCCGATCACAGGCCGGGTCCTCAGGACAAAAAAAAAAAAAAAAAAAAAAAAAAAAAAAAAAAAAAAAAAAAAAAAAAAAGAAGCTCCTTCTTCAAACCCCTCCATCCCTTCAAACGGCGACACAAAGCGCCCCGCCCCGCAAGGCAGCACGACTCTTCCGGGCCCACGGAAATGAAAGAGGGAGGGAGATGCCGGTAGCAGTAAAACACGTGCTTCATCTTGGGCTTCATTATTATTTTTTTTTTATTCCTCTTTCGAACTGCTCCCCACGAAAGCGCCCAGTTCGAGACTTCTACTGCCGTACAGAACCCGGGCACAAACAAGAAAGAAAGCAAGAAATGGCCCTTGTAAAGACGCCGGCCACGGAATAAATAATAATAAAAAAAAGAAATGAAGAAAAATAAAACGGGAAAACCTGAAGGGTAGCGAAGTCTTCACTGGATAGAAGTCTTAGGTAACGGATCGGTACAGATATTCTATGAGGGGGAAGGGAAGAGGCACACAGCGATCAGGTCTGCCGCAGGGACGGAACATATGCGCAAGCACGCTCAGCGGGGATTCAGCTACGGGGTCCTAACCCACATAAAGAATCCGGGGAAAGCCCACTTTGCGCCTTCGAAGGGGGACCGGTTCAGGTAGGGACGTTCCTGAACACAAAGACGACGACAACGCGGCCTTGAGCTTCACCTTCGTTCGCCCCTGTGAGTGCGACCACTTTTATCTGTTTTTTTTTTTCGCTGCCCCGCTCCCCCGAGACATCCATTTCATCCGCGATCGGCTGCGACCTTTTAGTTCGAAGGTCCGCCGAACAACATATCGAATGGCGCAGCGCCCACCTGGCGAGAGGGGGTATGCCCGCATGGTCAATGCCCCATATATTGCTTTATTATTATTATTATTATTATTATTATTATTATTATTATTATTATTATTATTATTATTATTATTATTGTTAAACAAGCACAATTGCCTGTTCGCGTGCAACCCTCGACACAGCTCTGTGCGTCATTGTGCTAAGCTGGATCCAAGCGAAGCGTCAACAGCGATAATTGCGCAGCGAATCGGCTTGCGTCCTCATCGCTGGAGCCGCTCTGTCAGAAGTCGCGATGAACGGCGTCTCACAGGAAATCAAATCCTCCACTGGTAAGAGAACACCGAGCCTTCAGGCATTCTTGCCGATCATACAAGGCAAACGAGGAAACATCAACGCCTGAGTTGCAATAAACAGCCGAGAGAAATGTGACTCGCATAGCGCGCGCAAAGATTACTGGGGTCACTACCACGACAAGCAAAAAAAGAAAGTACGCAACACATTATTTATTACCGCAAGTGTGACGTAGCTAACATATCGCTGATCAATAAGAGCATTCTCAACAGCGTGGGCAAAGCAGCGCAACCCTGCAAGAAATAGAGTCAATCTTCCTGGCACTCTTGCGATAAGAAGGGAGAGAGGATGTCCAATGAACAGAGTGTGAATCCACCCCAAAGAGCGACAAGAGGAGAGGTACGTCCAACTTTACTAAATTCACAATTTGCACGGCCGCAGCCGAGCTATCCTTTGCTTGGAGAAGAGCACAGCGATAGAAGGAGAAACAGTAAATGGGCAAAGCCCCCCCCCCCCCCCCCCCTCCAATGCAGGCACCAAAAAAAACAATTTCCCTCTACGAGTGTCATTGCGCGCACCTCTCTTCTACAGCACGCTTGGTATACCCACTTTCGTGAGAAACAACGTCGGGCTCTCTGACAGCGACTTTCCCATGTTGCACAGATCGTTCAGGGTACCTCGGACAAGGTTACTGCCTGACCCGAGAAAGGCGAGAGAAGAAAACAAAAATAAACAAAAGGTGGAGGGCATGAACTGCCACCGCCTCGCGTTCTCTCGCCGAGCCTTCTCCGCCAAGTCATCCAAGAGGGAAAGTGGTCGCGCACGGGAGGCCGCGCGCAGCAGCAAAGTGTGGGAGCGTCGCAACCATATATTTAAGGCGACTTTCAAGCGCCTCTCTCGACGCCTCAGTTGCGGAGCACCAGTTCCCCGAACCTCCAAAGCCCGGCTTCTTCCTTCCCAGCAGACTCTACCTGCGAAAGTCAGAGGCCGAAGCCGTCAAGCCTTCAAGTTGCGTTCCAATTGGTGCCTCGCAGAGAAGCCAAGCGTGAAAGAGCCCTTCTTGCACCAGGGTCGCTGTTTTACCATCATCGTTGGTCCTCTTCGCACGGTCGCTCGCCCAGAAGCGGCAGGAGACGGCGCCTCGGAGCGCGGTGCTGGCGATGAAGCTTTTATTTCGGGGTGGACAGCAGAGGCGCACACGGATTCCGCGCACAGCAGTGGCAGACCCAGTGAAACAAAGGAGCGGAATGCTCGCTCGACGCATTGTTTGCTATCGCCCCGCCATGGCGGACACCCTGGTCCGGAGAGACAATGAGCCTTCCTCGATAGCTCTGCAAACACGGGTGAAAGCGGCTTCAAAGGTGACGAAAAAAAAAAAAAGAGGGGGGAGAGTGAATGAAGGAATAGTGGAGACGGAGGCCTCGGCGAATGAACTCATCAGCTGTACCCTTCCAGCATGCGAAAGAAACCGATGTCCAATTCTGTCCCAGTCGGCGTGAACGACTCCAAACTGGGACACCAGCTTCGGCGCACGACAGTGCATGATTAAAGACAGCAGTACGGATTCGGGGCGTGTGCGAGGCCGTGAGAACTGAAGTGATTGTGAAATTCGGTGCTACAGGCGCGCACGGACATCAATGTGTCTGCACTCTGTCTGTCTAGCAGTGACAGCGCGTCATTAAATAGCGGGCGCCTACGAAATGAGCGCGGACACACGAGTCTCATGCGAGAAGAAATTCGGAGCAGCCAGACGAGCGTTTGCCGTAGGCACGACTCTTTTGACGAAAGGAAGTTGAGGGAATAAAAAATAAAGAAAAATATATAGGGGAAAAGAGCCTCGTAAAGAATCGAAACCTCGTTGAGGGAAACACCTTCTGCGGTCGTAAAAGAAATGAGCAGTTCTTCTGAGCCAGACAACCCCGGAGTGAAAAGTCGAGTCGGCATGCAATAAGCGTATTTCAAAGGAACGCCGAAACTAATAAACTTCGTCGAAAAGAGGAATTCAAGAGAGGTAAAAAAGAAAGTATAAGGTCCCAGAAGACTGGGCGGTACCGTCGCAAGGCCAGACGGAACGAAATTGGAAAATGCGACATACAAACGCACGCACGAGCTTTGTCCCCGAAATAATAATAATAATAATATATATATATATATATATATATATATATATATATATATATATATATATATATATATATATATATATATATATATAATTTTTTTTGTTGTTGCCGCCGCAGCAATAAGACGGGCACGTGCGCGGTGACTGTCGCCGTTTTTTTCTTTTTGTTTGTTTGATGCAGGTAAGTAGGCATGTGCACCGATGCTAATGCGTCATCGGACATTCGAGGTGGATTAGCAACGCCCGTCTCCCCATAAGTAACGATAAAACCGCGGAGGTGCCGCCGCCGGAGAAGTGCGCGGAGGAGTCGGAAAGAGGATCATAAACCTGCACTAAGCCGCCGGGACGGAGAGTAATAACGCCTACAGCTTCGGCACTGAAAACCCTCGGCTCTGGCAAAAAAAAAAAAAAAAAAAAAAAAAAAAACTAACTGTTGCAGGCCCCGGAATAAAATGACCAGATTATCGCGCCCACACGGGAACACCGGCATTGCAGCTGTTCTTTTTCTTCGCTTGCGTCCAGACATTTACCTCTTGTTTAGTCCTTACCTTCCTTCTTCTTTCCGATCACCTCGAAAAGTACTCTCAGATGAAACCAACCGGCGACTAAATGCGGCTTTTAAAGGATTTCAGTAAACGAAAAAGAAAGAAACGAATAAGACGAGATAAAGGTAAGACCCCTCGGGTCACAGGTGACGTGCCTATGAGAAGAACGAGTCAAGTTTTGACCACGTGGAGAGCGCAGGATATACGACCAAGGTACCGCAGGTCGCAAGAAAAACGGCTCAGCTGTCGAGGCTTTCGAGCCACCATCTGGCGTCTTCCGTCGTAAAGAAAACGAGAAAGCCGAAGGAGCAACCCGACAGCCGTAACAGCGAAGGTGAGTACGCGCTTTCGACTCTCGAGTATAGCAGAAACGCCCTGAGCAAACCCTCTCAAGTGCTACATTCCCTCTTATTTATCGCCTTCGAACGCCTCCGAGGCCGGCCCGTGGTCGCGTGTTTACCGACGCTGTTTCCGAAGTGCTCTCGAATAGGCGCCACACTTTAAAGCCAGAACGAAGAATAAAAATAAAGTATAAAACTACAGGAGGTGGACGACGAAGCAAAAGAGGGTCAAGTGTGGCACGCCGGTCCACTGGTCTTCACCCTCTCTTTCTCTCTCGCTCTCAGAGCGGCAATTATTCATGACAAAATAGTCGGCGTCTAAAACTGAAACGCTTTGTTATCGAGTCGCAGCACAAAAAGGAAGAAAGTGAAACAGATCAGAGCCGACAATGTTTGCAGTAAAAGAGGCTCAGCCGCTCTCCCTTCGGCAGACGACGAAGGCGCGTCGTCTGCCTGAGAGGGGCAGCGGCTTTTCGTTCGTCTACATCTCCGAGATATGCGAGTTACGAAAAAGCACCGAGAAGCAATAGCAGTACTAGACGACGCTCTTCAATAAGTGCTGCTCCTTCAACTGAACATCTTGAAAGACGTTCTTTTTGTGAAAATGACGCGCAGATAGAAGACGCAATATGAAAGCAGGGGGCGCACACAGGCAGAAGGGCAGGCACGAACCGAGCGCATTTAGAGAGGCTTTTCTTTCAGGCACCAGTTGCGAAAAGCAGGTCGCGCGTATCGAAGGGGAGCCGTCGCTGCTCCGGGAAAATCCGATTGCCGAGACGGATGGAGCCGCCGCGCGGTCACGAAGCGTTGTTTCGTGTCTGTTTCTACATCCACCCTCCTGGTTTAGCTTTCCCGCCAATGGTTTCTTTCTCTGGTCGCAACGCGCTCATCAAGTCCTGCAGCTCATGGTCGAGGCGAGGGCGTCGGCCGAAGAGCAAGCGGAGGATTACGGCGTCGTCCAGGCGCTCACCCGAACTCCGTCGTCGGCTCTGGGGATTACACGCCGGATTCACTACGCGTAGTCGAACGCTCTCTGTACGACGCGCGCGCGCTCTCAAAAGGGTCGCCGCCACGCGAGCCTTTAAATGTGAGCCATGCGGAACGACCGTGCGCACAGCATTTTCTCTCCCCCGTCTCTCATCTTTCTCTCTCGCAACCAACTCGGGCCCATGCCAACCCCATCAGGACGGTGCCTAGGCTGCACGGCTCGGGGTACGGAGCTATCATGTCCGGAACAACAGTCCCGGTCGGCGCATTGAAGGGAAGTGCAAAATGCGCGCCCTGATGCAGTGACAGTGGAGGCAGCTGCGAGCATGGAAGACCACAGCTGAGCCCTGGCGGAGATGCTTTCGGACCGCACCTTGGAGCGCTTTTGTTAAGAAGCTCGCGCCCGCTCTCCGTCGCAGGCGAGAGAACAAAGCGCGAACAGGTCGGGCCAGCGAGCATAAGTTGACAGGCGTGTCCGCCATCTCCGCAGAATGAGGGGCGCGCTGAAGATTATACGCAAAAAGGAATGAGAATAAAGAGAGAAAGAAAACAAGGAGGCGAGCTCTCTGCGGCGCCACGCCTCGCGCAGAGCAACAGGTTCGGAGCGGGCACGCGAAGGTGTTCCGTCACCGGAGAGAACATCCCTAGGCCCCCAAATGACGCCGGCTGGGAGTAAATGGCAGGAGAACCTCGCAGTCAAGAACAAGGCGTGAAAACATTCACGCACACTCCAGTCGGAGCAGTTCGAGGATGGAGAGAGGAAATACTCCACATGTGACAAAACAAAGGGCGGGCCGTGAACGGCCAACTTTACATCATGTAGGAATATCGGCTTGCGAATGCGTCGCGAAACAGAGGCAGAATTCGAAGCGGTCGCGCCAAATGTAAATACATACAGCATCCAGATGCGTGGACTCGATGAGAACTGAATCAACAAGAGGCGGAGCAGTTTCATGAGCAGTAGATGAAAAAGAGGCGGAGCAGTTCTATGAACAGTAGATGAAATGACCGCGCCGGAGCATCCAAAAACGAGGCGAGCTGTGGTAGTCGGCACCGCAGCAGCTTCAATCAACGCGGTATGGATGACGACGTCGCTCGGCTTTCCGCCGTCTCGGCTAGGCTACGGACGCAGTAGCGCGGACGAGATGGCGCGAGACAAGATAGCATCACATCACGATGCGAACAGAGGGGATGACTTGCGGCGCGCCCACGCGCAAATCGCGTTAGTCACGCTTCGCCATGCCTTCCTCCTCCGACAACTTCTCATGCAAGAGTTGGTGGCCAACACAACACGGCCGTCGGACCGAGCACGCCAGGCGGGCTTCGAGAGACCGCACGGTTCTTCCCCGAACACGAATCGCCAGCCACGCCCAGGGTACGCCGATGACCGCCGGCGCGCGTCAACAAGCACCACGTGTTTCCAACTGGAAGAAAATCCGAAGGGAGGTTTGCGAGCCAGAAATGCAGCGACAAGAGTGTGCACCACGGCGTCAACATGATACATGCGTCCGCCTTGTTATTGAACTTAATCCCCCCGGCCTCGCCCCAAAAGAAACGTGCCTGCTTGCCTCTTACTCTTGCAACGTTGAAACTAATCCCTCTGGATGAGCGCGCGCAGACCATGACAGCACCGGACGGGCAATTGCAGTGGAACAGGAGCGGCTCTAAATGCTTTGCGTGCGCATAAGGGAGCGCGCTTACAAAAGCCGCCTCGCGTGCCCCTGGCTGCGGGAATGCCTTGGTCTGTCGTATCTGTAGGAGGGGATCGCGAGAGAAGGGAGGTACAATGACGTATTTAAGGCGTCCGGTCATTGCACAATCTGAAAACAACCTCAGGGTGGACAGGGGTCTGCATTTGCCACGGATTACAAACTGCGGGGCACTGTCAGGATTTGTAACTAAAGACGGCTGAGCATCGAGTCGCGTGCCTGTGTTTGCTTTCCTGATCATGTGCGATATAAAATGAAAGAACCGGTTTACAGATCTGTGCACGTATTAAGTAGTTCTCTTAAAATAACAGAGGCTGCAAGCAAACTTTGACACTACCGGGAGAAAATCTTTTGAGAAATGGGCAAAAACAAGGCGCTCCCTAACGCTACGAACAAATGCCGAGCAGCGACGACAAACAATAACGCTCGCACTTCATCTCCGCGCTGCCGCCACACCGCAGGGTGACGTGAGAAGAGCGCTTCTTCTTCCGCTGTGTTTGGATGCCAGGCATCGCGGTTTTCGTTTTCTTCGTGCCCGCCCTTGGAAGCCGAGCACCGTCTCAGGAAAAAGCGGCTGTCTCCACACAACCATCAGCGCGACCCCGCGACAGCTGCAAGGTCGACGGTGGCGAAACACAAACACCGCCGCGACAGGGTCGGCAGGTGGTGCTGCGCCGCTGGCCCCACCCCACCCGACCTCCACGGTGCAGCAGGCCACCAGGCGCGACACGATGCTGGGCTGCGCTTTCTTGAGGTCCACAGTACGCCTGGCCGCATTGGAGCGGCGGTGCGCGCTTGCCACCGCAGAGGTTCGACTTGCGAGCGGTCGAGCGGTAGACCACTCTTATTCTCGTGGATTTCCATACATGAAACGGTATCATTGGTAGCATTTGAACGATCGAAGAACGATCTTGAGAATGAACTTAACTCAATGACACTCCTTCATTCTAACTATTTTTTTATATAATGGTGATGAAAAACGAAGTTAGCCTTCTGCATTTTCCAGTACAGTTGCTGCGCTCTCTACGTTTACGCACTGACTATTCACTACGCATCCTCAAGTTAAAGCTTTCATGATAAAGTGCAGTGATACAGGAGAGAAAACTTGTTGAATGATTCGGCTGGCGAAGTAAAAACGACAGCACTCTTTGCGTGCACGCGCGTTTCATGTAGACCGATACCGCAGAACGGCAACTCCACACTGGTAGATGCCTCCTCCTCGGGGCTTCCTTCTCAGGGAGCGACAGACGGCGAGAAGAGAGAGACTTCGAAGACCACCTGGCGTCTACGAGCAGAGCGGCCGACAACGTTAGCGTTTCCCTAGAGCGACTCCTGGCTCGCTTACGCGTTTATCGGTCCAAGCCGTGCAAGTGAAGAAGTTGCATAAGCATAGCTGCAATAAATACGAACTCCGCTGTGCAACTGCTGCCAGCTGCAATGATAAGCGAAAGGCTACTATCGCAGCGACACGCGGGAAGAAGCACAGCATATGCTTCTTTATGCATTCACTTTTGTGCGCGCATGTGTAAAAAAAAAAAAGTATAATTCCTTGTGCTTCGCTTTTAAGGCGACACTTAAATGCTCCGATCTCCAGAAACTCCGTCGTTGTCAGTTTTGTGAGCGAAACTTTCAAGGCGTGCCTCTGACAGGTGGTAGCTCCAGGTGACATGGGTTGGCACTAGACTGGCCGTCGGATCGTGTGGCGTGACGAGACCATATTACACGGCCACATTGGCAGGTGCTACCAGCACTGACCTCGCCTTTGAGATGAGGGGATATCGTAATCCAGCCCTCCAGGACCCTTGATTTCCGACTGAGACACGCTGTTTCTGGCAGGCACCTTCGTACGACTTCGTTAAGGAGGGGCTTTAAATCTACCTAGGGTGGGTTTGTCATGTAATGTTGCAGCTTGCGATTGTGTAGAATATGTGTGGAATAATACAGGCACACATTAATTAAAAGACTACTGATTAGGCGAGTAGCAGGCGCGTGTACACGAAAGGACCTGCAAGAGGAGCCAGCATACGGGAGCTAACTCTTAAAGGAGGACCTCCTTTTTTTTTTTTTTTTTTTCGCTGGTTTCTTATATTGCGCGCAGTAGTCACATCGTATGCACTAGTGAACGAACCGACAATTTTGATGAAAATTAAAATCCACTGCGAAATATCATCTAATGAATAATCACCGAGTATAGTGAGATCAGAAACGGTCGAAGCATTGTAAAATGCCAAAACTATGCATCGAACTCCATCACGAGAATAATTAACGTGTCCCCAGCATGCATTAAGCAGTATCTCTCTCACAGGCGCCCAGTTAGGTTATTCACAATATCGACAAACAACTTGAGATGCCTCAAAGGGCTGATGTCGCGCTTCGCCTGATGGCCGGCGCCAGAGCTCAGGGTTAATTGTTCACGTCTCCGACTGAAGGCAAAAATGGCTGAGGTTTAACCCTGCTAAACCTAGTTAGGCGAAGCGAAAACGTGGTTTTGCTTTGGTTAGGCGTAGGTTTAGACATGGGCAGACATGCTTTTTCTGTGATTAAGTTGCCGAGACTATGGAGTCGAGGATGCCGTCAACTACAAGAGGGAACACGTGATGTTGTATCTGCCGAAAAAGGTCCAGTGGGGGTACACCATAGGTGGTACCATGGTTAAACACTGTGACATCTGGCTCGTTGAAGATCAAGCCAGGTTGACCATCCATAACTGATACATGGCGCGGTGAAGCTTTCGCTTCAAAAAACTTGGGAGCAAATTCTAGCCTTCCTGCCCGGATGTAGAAGCGTCCACATTCCTTGTCTTTCAAGGGCTCGAGAATACAGCTTGAGTGACAACGCACACACTGTGGAAAACCTCTTTCGGAGCTGAGGGGCGACCGCATATTTACTATACGAGAGCCCATAAGCTTATATCCGGCGTCTAAGTGCAGCACGCACTCGGCGCTGCCGCTAGAATGCTCAAAGAGTGCTGCCGCCCAGACCCCTCCTCCTCAAAGGCGTGATTGCGATCCGTACCGATGCGACGCGCCGCTGTGTTCTGAGTGGAGATCCTCACTGAGATATCAAAGCCGCCCGCTTAGCAATGCAGCTGGCGAATGGCGCTTCGCTCCTCACTCGCAACCCTTTTCGCTGCGTCGCTTCTCCGGCATAATTTATTGCCATCCAGAGCTTTATCGCGTGTCCAGGTAAGAACTACGAAGCCCATTCGTTCAGACATCGTCCCGTAAGACCTAACGAAGAGAAGCGCAGCTCCAGACGAGAGGCAAGAAAGAGCCCAGTAGAGAGACTCTTCACCCCACGACGTTTCGATTTCCGCGACTGGACAACCGCCTGCTTCGCAGAGTTGTCCCCTCAGTGCGAACACCAGGGCAGCAGCAACAGCAGGAGGGACGCCACAGAACCGACAGAGGCTTCCCCACAAAATAACCTAGACGAAAAAGCGGAGACAGCGCGATCCGGAAGCAACACCACAGGCCGGCTGACGACTCGGCACAGAGAACAATGGCAGCATGTCGCCCTCAGAACAAAGGACTGATGGCCACCTTTACGAGACGACGATGCCGGAGGAGCGGGGAAGGAGAGGGGGCAGGTTACCGGTGGTGCCTGTGGTTGCGGCGGTGAGGATGACGGCCGCAGGTTTGTATGAATCGAGGAAAGGGCAAACAGCGACGCGCCGGCGGCAGTAGCGCCGAGAGCGGACGCAACGGGCGAACAGAGCGCAGGTAGAAGAGCTCGGGCGACGCGGCCAACTTCGGAAGACGAAATTCGCGGCTTCTGCTGCGGCGGTGCAGTCACGCTGCGCTGGACGTCGTGCCCTCGTACTCCTCCTGCCCTCCCTCCTCTCACTGCGATGCTCCATTGTTTCCATGCTGCCAGGGGCACATGGGGCAGCAGAGAGGAACAGGTGGAAAGGACAAGACGAACATCGCGGGACGCTGAGATCCATTCAGTGGCCCCTGTGTGGGGTCCCCGAGTTGCAGAGGGGACGCCTGGACCACTGTGGCCTGGACGGCTGCACCAGGCCAGGCTGATGTTACTTACCCGCCTCAGTGGGCCCATTGTGATACCGGCCTTGGAAATCAGTCACTCTTATAAAAGCATTAATATATATATATATATATATATATATATATATATATATATATATATATATATATATGTGTGTGTGTGTGTGTGTGTGTGTGTGTGTGTGTGTGTGTGTGTGTGTGTGTGTGTGTGTGTGTGTGTGTGTGTGTGTGTGTGTGTGTGTGTGTGTGTGTGTGTGTGTGTGTGTGTGTGTGTGTGTGTATGTGTGTGTGTGTGTAGATAAATGAAGGGGAAATGAGGGTGCTCGTTATAATACATGAAGGAAAGAAGCATTGGGAATTGCACTTTGTCTTTTTTTTTTAATTTTTACTTCGATAATCACATAAATTAGTAATGTAATCTGTTCAGGGGAAAGGAATTAAACACAAAGTAGAAGAAAAAACAACGTGCCAATGGTGGGAACCGAACCCACGACCTCCGAATATCGCATCCGGTGCTCTTCCAACTGAGCTACATCGGCCGCTATCCCCCCTGCTACTTTCTTGGGTATTAATATTGTCTGTATACGAACCTTGAGTGTTCACCATCGCCACCCTCAGTCATAGCGGTGGACGTGGAACGTCCTGTGTTACCGCCAGCGTCACGTAGAACGTGATCTTGAAGCCATAGGTAGCATAAGAGGGTTCTAGCACAGCTTTCGCCCTCGCTCTTGATCACGTTCTACGTGACGCTGGCGGTAACAAAGGACGTTCCACGTCCGCCGCTATGGTTGAGGGTGGCGCTGGTGAACACTCTCAAGGTTCGTATACAGACAACATTAATACCCAAGAAAGTAGCAGGGGGGACAGCGGCCGATGTAGCTCAGTTGGAAGAGCACCGGACGCGATATTCGGAAGTCGTGGGTTCGGTTCCCACCATCGGCACGTTGTTTTTTCTTCTACTTTGTGTTTAATTCTCTTTCCCCTAAACAGATTACATTAATAATTTATGTGATTATCGAAGTAAAAATTAAAAAAAAAAAGACAAAGTACAATCCCCAATGCTTTCCTTGGCCTCGCCGACTGTTGGCGAGGCCAACAGTGTATGTTCTTGTATGTATGTGTATGTATATATATATATATATATATATATATATATATATATATATATATATATATATATATATATATATATATATATATATATATATATATATACATATATATATATATATATATATATATATATATATATATATATATATATATATATATATATATATGTATTCTTACGACAGCACCATACTCAGTGATAGAGAAGGGGCCGAAGCAAAGGATACTTCAAAAAATGAACGAAGTGCTGGTGGTGGTATGTTCGTACCATGGGTTCGCATTTATCGCGACTTGCCGAGGGCTGCCGACGCTGTGCACGACCAGACTTGCATGGCGGCCACATCGTAGCGAACACCCTGGAATGTCGAAGGGAACCGACAGCCTGCGAATCCCTTGCAGGATTCGAGCTGATTATTTGAGAGAAAGAGCGAATTTTGAAAAAAAGGAAACCCAGCACGCGACTCGACGTGTGGTCGAGTTCATGCAAACGTGGCTAGTGCCGCTTCACGTTTGAGTTACTCGTACAAAACAACCAGAGCCTGCCGCATAGCGCGTCCAGGATCTTGCAGCGCTCGAAAGGAGCAAACAGAGCAGCCATGTTTGGGCGGAGGCGAAGAGAAAGCCACAATCAACGAGGCGACGGCGTCGACGCGAGGGCTTTTCGCGGAGGTCTGCCTGGGGATAGACAAAGAAGAGTGCTGCAGCGAAGGTGAGTCTGCTCCCGAGTCCCTGCACGGGCGTGACGACGTCGCGGGCACCGTGGGTGGAACAGACGTGCAGGCGTGGGCCAAGACGCGCGACGGCGACCGTGGCATCAGGTCGGACGCGCCTGCGCGTCTCAGAGCGACGCCGCTACGCTGCCGACGCCCTCGAAGTACTCGCGAGAACCCGCCCGTGCTGGGAGCTCACTGGCCGTTTACGCCGCCTGGGCGTGCTCTCGCAAAATCAACGAAAGTAATCAAGAGAAAAGTTTCTAGACTTACCTCAATGCGCCCTAAAATTCGACGTCCTTTAGAACGCAACTTTTGTGTTACCCATTTGGAGTTTCTGTTTTACCCAAAGCACGAGACAAAGCAAATGATTATGCTTTTTTACTAATGAAACGAATAAAACAAATCGGCCGATACACATATATGTGAATGCGGAATCATTACAGCCCCACGGGTGAAATATTTTCGAGTGATGTTTGCGACCGGTATTAAAGCTGTTTTTTTTTTGTTTTTTTTTGTTTGTTTTTCCTGCTAGCATTGTAATCGACATGTGACTCCAAATTCCACGTAGACTGCCATGATTCACGCGAGTTCTGGGAGCCTTATTCTCCATAACCTTGACTTGAAGGGACAAATGAGGGTACAGTACGGTCCATTGTTAAAGAGCATAACGCCACGTGGCTGCCGCACTACGAAGCATTCCCGAGAGAGCCAGCGACGAACGATACATATGGTGCATGCGCAGTAGCATGGCAGACCGCTCTTCCCGAGTCTGTACTTGGTGTCGTCCATTCTTGCCAGTGGTCGTCGGGAGCGCCATGCGATCTCGTGTTCCCTTCAAAAGTGGACCTTACTGTACACATGTCGTTGGTTTGAATACCGGTCGCATGCTAGCCTCTAACTGTTATATACAATGAGAAATCGCATGATACCACACGAAACGCTATAAGACAAACTGTTGTGACAAAATTTTGACACGAATGTCTTCGAAACTGGCGTCCCATGACGGTCGGTTATGTGACGCAATCTTGGTTCTCACATTTGACCACAGCAGCGTTAGTGGCAGTTCTGTTGACGTTACTCGAGGACTAGTAAGGTAAATTATTTCTCTACGACATAAATAATGCAAGACGAAACAAACTAGGATATTTGATCACAAGAATTCAGCCCTGGTTCAACTCGATCTGTGACCGCCTTTATCGAGTAATAAAATAATTGGTGTCATCCTTCAGCAACCAACGGTTAGGGAAATAAAAAATGAGGTTTCTGCCGACTAACCAAAAATTGTGGAAAGGATGCAACTAATGAAAGGTCGGGAAAATGATAACTAATTCATCTGCGATTCCTTTGGCCAATCAAATAATTGTGGAGGAAAAGTTCCGAACTTCCAACCAAACATATATACAGCGCAGAAGACATTACATTCTTGCGTACATGCGTACGAGACAAATGTATTTGCAGGGACGAAGAGTCTAATGGCCACACATGCCTGCCCAGGACATACCCATGGGCCTCTTCCACTGCCTGAAGTCCAGACGATCACTTTGGCGTCGCATACACGTCGCTAACCATAGACCTGCTTCTTCGAAACGGGCGGCAAACGCATGCTCTTTCGAACATTTAGATTACTCCAGAGAGCTCTAAGTCGCGCGCAGGAAGGGGAAACACTGCCGGCGACAAAAGAACCACCGCCGACCTTCCGAAGGGGCCCTTTGACGCTTCCACAAGATCAATGACACGGTCCAAAGGTGCACAACGAAATCTAAAAACAGATCTATCGTGCCATGCAGAAGACTGAATGACGCCCCATGACTCCACATGCATTCGGGCGCAATTCATGTCTTACTTCGCGAATAAGGTAAAGAAAGGCTGGTCTGACACCGATACTTTATTTAACCATGATCCGTAAAATATTCTTCCTCGGAACCGTTCACCCTTGTAGCCCAGCACGATATACGGACAACGCCTGCATACATGTGTTTCAGTGTGTGAACACGCACAAAGAATGAATGCCTCAGGTCCGCCTTTGTGAGCGCTTAAACGATTTAAAGCGCTCACCAGCAATTTAGTAAAACGAGCTTTTGGGCAAGTTGGTTGCTCAGCTTCGCAATTACTAGAGCTAGCATCCGTGAGCGCTTTTCCTCATATCTTTGTGCTTTTTTTTCTTTTTGCGTTGGGGTTATGTCGAAGTTCACCAGCAACTAGCTCAACAACCAGAGTGCCAAACCACGGCCGCTCGAGGGATCGAGCGGCCAAACAAACGTTGCTAGCAAGCAAACTAAACTGCGACCGTATTTATATGGCGACTGCGGCGACGAATTGCCAATAAAATGGGCATCGCGGCCTCCACCTGACACGGCGAGATGTGGCAGCTACCACACGTTCGAATGGCCTGCACAAAGGGTATTCTAGCGAACAAAAGTAGGCGCAACGCCCGTCACCTTTTCCACCGTTTTCTCTTCAGAGGCTGATGTCACCGCGTACAAAGCTTCGCGCCAACCGAAGAAGGGTCACGCGCCTCGCGGATGCGCACGACCTCAATGCATGCTGGCAGGCGGAGAGGGTAATCACGAAGCGGCTTAATATATAGAGAGATCCCTCCCCTCTTCTTGACCCCTTGGTGCCCCTTCGAAGGCGAGTCAGTCAGCCCGCCGCTGCCAGCCCTCAGCGCTGTGGACGCACAAAACCAGACGCGTGAAGGCTGTACGGGAAGAGGAATCTCATTAGGCACTTCACCATCAGTGACATCGCGCTCCGTCCGAACGCATTACACCACTACGGACTCACGACACCGCACAGCCTGTCACTGACCGATCAAGACGCGCTTCAAATGTGGGAAACGTAAGGAACCTTTTGTCGGGACTAACAGAAATTAGCAGGAAAAGAAAAATGGACTCGAACAAGACGCATGCCATTCAAGGAACAGGGCGCTCTGTTGAGGTGAAGGCTGAATCGCATGCACGCGAAAACTCACGCGAACGCGAACGCGCGACGGCGGCACGCGTCGCGCGAAGCCTTCTCGCGAACAGAAATGCATGTGTCGCTTGGCTCGTCGCTCGGATCTGCCGAAATAGAAAATTTCGCTCGTTCGCCCGGAAGTAACCGTACGTCGCTGCCGCTCATTTCGCATGCTTTCTTCATTTTGCTGTGTTGCATTGTGATTGTGCATTACCGCGTAAACATTTCGCTTTGTACGAACAATGGTGGATAGCCAAGGATTCAAAGAACGTCTAATCGCAACCGAAACAACAATAGAAATAAGGGGTCACGTGACTATTCGTGCCGTTTACAGTGCAAGTTCACGCACATTCGATACGGTTTGCTGTAAATACATTTTACTTTGCCATGTTGTCGCAAAATAACTTTAATTCTTGCAATCGTTATGACTCTTGTTGGATTTGGCAATAGTTTTGCGGTGTACTAAGCCACTATGCCAGCCAAATGCCAGCCACACAACCTACACAGAGCGTCGTCGCCGTTTCGCTCGGTTCGCGCTGTCGCGTGCATGCGTCTTCCCCAGTAGGCGACGGAGCGAACCATGATCGCTTACGCCGCGCCGCCTTGTCGCTTCGCTCACTTTTTCGCTCACATGCGTTTCCCGCTTGAAAGTGAAGGCGAGCACAGCCGCCTGTGGCACAAAGCCAGAAGGGAATAAAACGGGGAGACCTGCCGTGACATCACGGCAGCGCGCGTTGAGTCCACAGCAACTTAAAGAATATATATAAAAAAATGTGTGCTGAAAGTTGGTGGGTGGGGGATAGGGGGATGGAACACTACTTCGTGCTCCGCATTCGTGACCGGACGCCAAACAACACTGCCAGTGAAAGCGGGCTAACGCTTCGAACGGTGACACCGTGGTGGCGCAAGAGATCCCCTACATAAAATCAAGGCCAAAATAAAGACGAAAAACGAGTCCCTATGGTCGGTATCTCAAAACGCAACCATCTTGACGAGACGAAGGCAACATCGAAAGGGGGACGACGCGGACACGGCGTGTCCGTCTCTCATGCAAAAGCACGACCCGCCGCTTACAACAGCTGCGACCACTGCCTCCACCATGAGCTCTCAGAAGGAGGCCAGCCCGACAGAGACGTCAGCCCAATCAAGGCTGCATCGACGGCGAGTGGCCACCGCGCGTCACGACTCGGTTGGGACAGCTGCGCGAAGACTCGTCCCAGACTTCGCAGCGGGCGAGAGATTGCACTGCGTGACTACGCCCTGCGCTACGCGGAAGGCAGGAGAAGACAGCTGGGCGCACGAAAAAATGTTTGCAAGACTGGAGCACCACTCATCTCTCATTACTTCCCCCGGCTCGGACGCCTTCGCTCATCGGATTCACCCGTACAGGAAGGAGGAATAGGCTCTGCTGGTGAAGTCAGCGGTTCATTTGTTGCAAACAAAAAGAAAATAATAAATGCTCGAACATCTGGAAACCTTTTTTTAGGGGCAAAGATGCAATGGAGTGGGCTCCGGCCCTTTGCAACTGTTTCCAATTCGGAACCGCACCGGAACCACCTTTCCGTCTGTCCGCCACGCGCCCGGCAGTCATCTGTCGTCGGACGCCCCCGCCTTTCCCTCTCTCCTTGCACTTAAAGTACCAGCTTTCCTACCTCACGCCGGAGCCCAAAGCTACAAGCATCCGCGATAGAAAACGCGCGCACGAGGCACACAAGACCTGGATAAGCTGGCGTCCTGCTCGAGAAAGAAAGCAGAGCAAAAAGGTAAAGAAGCACGAGGTTGTTTGTTTATTTCCCGCTTGCACTGCCTCAGGAGCAGCAGCAGGCTCGAAAACCTACTGCAACCACCCCCGGGCACCGCCGCGGCAACTAACACCGGAGCATCGCACGACTCACGCGACCCCGACAACGATAAGCGCGCGGAGAGGAGAAAATTGAGTGCGCCCAAACACCTAACAAGCAGAGCACGCACGAGACCTCCGCTCCCGACGGCGGCAGATGGTCCCTCCAGGCGCATCTCCGAGAGGGGGTCAGGGCGTCGTTCCTTCCGAGGGCCACGGCCGACAGCAGGAGGGCCGAAGAAACCCGAGCAAAGCACCGAGTCTGCTAAGTCCCCCTCTCCTCAACCTTTCTTGGCTTTCTAGCATCGTCTGTTCTTCCTTATTCTGTCGCTCCTGCCCGACATTTTAAAAGGAGGTGGCGAAGAAAGACTTCAAAAAAAAAAAAGAAAAAAAAAAAAAGAAAAACAGAAGAGCGCACACGCATGCAGAGCAGCTGGCTTCTCAATACAGCCTCCTCGAAGGAACGATGAGGCATGGCGGAGGGAGAGGGGGTTCCCGGTGGGGGCCCAACTGTTGCTCGGATGGACGACGCGGACCGAAGAACCTTGGCTTCCCCGCGCAAGACGAACCACGGACTCTGTACAGAAGACGGCATTGTGCGTGGCACCGCCCTGCTCTCGCTCCCAAGGGAGAAGACGGGCGGCAGGGCTTTTCCCTGTGATTATTTTCTGGACGCGCGTGGGGGGAGAGATTGGGCCACGCAGCACGCGCCAGCATCGCACAGGAGACGGACAACGGCCGATGGTAGTGCGGGGATCGCCCCAGCCTCCCCCGTCGCCCGACACGCGTGCCAGCTGGCGCCTCGAGACTCTTCTCAAAGAGACAGCCGCGCCTTTGCTGAGCATCGAGCGGCGAGCCCCGAGCCGGAAGCGCGCATGGTAGTGGTCCGGTGCCACCGCTGGCGAAAGCTTTTCGGCTTTAAAGGTAGCACCGTCTTGAAGCGGAAGAACTGGCCGCGAGGTACTGTACGACATATGGCGTCGCAAGTCTGTGCTTCCTTTGCATTTTTTTGCTCGTTTCAGCCGCACTTGCAACCGCTCTAGAGAGCTCAGCTGGATAACAACAAGATTAACATATTAAAAGCACACGTACTAAAGTTATGGTCACCTATGTTATCCAAGTCATTTTAGAAAAACAAAAAAAGAGGGAGAATACGCAGGAGAGGAAAGAAATACCTCAAGCTCCGCTTAAGAGCATGATGCAACAGAGGATCGAGGTCCTCTCTAATTACACATATATTCAATAACTCGCTCAGATAAAATTATTCATAAATACAACACTTCCCTGTCTCCTCGCATTTGTAAAAGCTAGAATGGCGAAATTCTCAATTGCAGCACATTTAGTAAGACAATCAACATCGATGCAAACTGCATAAACGCGGCCGTCCTCCCCGCATCTTTTCTTCCGGGGGCCGATGAAAGAACAAAGCAAGGCCATTCTCTCTCGGCTCCGGTGATATCATCGCGGGAGTCACGGTTGCGGTAAAAAAAAAAAAAAAAAAAAAAAAAAAAAAAAAAAAAAAAAAAAAAAAAAAAAAAAATCAACTGCCTGGGAAGCGGAGGCCATTGCGTTGCCGGATTAAGAACCCAAGTAGTGAAAAAAAAAAAATAAGGGGGGGGGGGGGGGGGGGGGGGAGGCTGAAGGCGGATGGGAAATACAATGGGACAGTCATAATTTTCTCGAGTAGCTGCTCTATCGTCTCTCAAATCGAGAGCAGCGCGCCGCTCTTCCTAAGTAGGAGAGTCACAGGATTTGAAATTCGGTGCCTCTGCATTATGCCCGACTCCCGAAAATGAACTGTCGTTCAGTGCAGAGAAGCGGTCTTAATAAATGACGCAAATGTCAAAGTGCCTACAGGAAAAAACCGCAAGCGTCAAGCAACCAGTGCCCCCTCAACTCTCATTCCCCGAGCCAAGCCGAAGGACAGCGCTAGACGGTCCGGGAGGCGAAGCTCAACTACGCCTGCCCTTGATATATCTTTTCTGCAACGAAGTTGGCGCGCCAACAGCGACAGCTGGAAAAGATATCGCCTGCGCGCGTCCGTTCCCGCAACCTCGCGCTTTTGCTGCCGCGACGCTCGGAGGGGCGAGCTGGAGAGACAGCAGTGGCCAGTAACGCGTGGTGTTAACGAAAAGTGTAAGGGATGGACAACGCCCTCAGAGGGGGGGCAGAGAAGCGGCAAAGGATGTGAGAGATGTTGCAGCATATGGTCAAGATGGTTATAAGACAGTAACGGGGCTTTGAGCGACAGCGATTCAAGATGATAATTTGAGGGTCGCATACGTCAAGCGCCAAATATGAGGAGACCCTGATAGCTGCTGGGTCTTCTACACGTAGCGAAGGTAGGAAAGGAGAAAACGCCTTAAAATGGGGGAGAAGGGACGGTGCTGTCATGCCAGCACAAATACGTGACAGATCACAGTGACCTCATCGAAAGTACGAGCTGCGAGCCGCCAGATTGCAGCACGAGACATCAGCGCTTCCTGAGCATGAAGCTTCCGTTCTATGCACAACCACACAGAACCGCTTGTGCTGTTGCCAAAACTGCCCACATTTTTCGTTTGCGCTGGACGGGAAAGAACGGCCACAAGGAAGGAAAAATACAAACACACCGGAGACATACAAGCAAGCTCATAACATATCTCGCACTTGGTAACGCTCTCGAGCCACAACTGCATCACCGAGAACAGAAAAGGCGACGACAGCCGAAACAGGGACACCAAGGGGCGCCAGGAGACATTTCCCTCAAACAAGTTGCCATAGCTGCTGGAGAAGCTACGCCGTTGCCCTGCTCTCCATTCGCAACCGGCAATCAGTCGCGAACAAGTCGCCAGACAGCCGCAGCGCGAAAACAGGATACGAAACACAAGGAACGGCGGAGTCCGCGGAAGAGAAACGACAATCCTTGGTGTCTAGATTAAGCTCGAAGTACGGCCGAGACAGCTAGTAGAGAGGCGGAAGAAAGAACGCCGGCGTCGGCAGACGCTGAACAGAATCCCTTGGAGCGTGCTGTTTGTGTTGCCGCGGGAGAAGCACCGTCCCGCTCATGGAGTACTGCGGCCAGGCCTTATCCAAACAGCGAGGCTCAAAACCGCCCAACGTGGACGTGAAGCAGAGCACTTTCGTGGAGAAGCCAGCCGCTCCTCTCTTTCCCATGCTGGTGGAGAACGACGCTTGCCGCAAGAAACAAGAAGAATAAGGCGGCAACCTCAGAGCGGTTGTCCGCCGCAGTGTGTGCGTGCGTACCGCTAAGTCCGCGTATACACTGTCTAGTCCTCTGCGGACACCATGAGTGGTTCCCACAGACCAGGCGCCGCATGGCCGCCCCTTTTGTTTCGGTGCACCATCTGACCGCATTTCAGGGGCGCTCGAGCGACAGAGGAGGAGGGCTCTGCTGTGCCTAGTCTAACACCCCAGAGTTCAGCTGAGCGCAGAACACCCGGCTTGTACGAGATTGGCGAGGTTAAACGGAACTGTGCCGAGGAAATTAAACCGACTGGGCCAAGAAGGAGGACAAGGAGACGAGCCAGACAAGTTCCGAAAGAGTGCGGATTAGTGAAGCAAAGCTTCTTCAGCAGTGACCGCGGCGCGGGCGACCTCCAAACGTGCAGCGCGGCTTTCAGTTCGGACGGGAAGACAGATATTTCGCGGGCGATTTAGAAAATAAAAAGAAAATATTCTTCTGTATGTCGCCACGCACGAGTGGGGGGCGTGTCCTGCAGTGTACGCAGCGCCAGCAGCCACCGATGGTGGTTCTCTATCGATCCAAGGGAGGTTCCTTCTCCGTGTTCGGCTGCGCTCCTGCTCCTCCGACCATTGGTGATGGAGAGACACCGGCCAGCCAGAGGACCGGACACGCCCCCGTAGCTCGCATCGTCCATACACAGAGCCCCGGTGGTCCTTCTTGGGGCACGTGAGAACAACAATGGCTCCTCAATATTGATCGCTGGCCGAACGAGCCTCCGTCTCGATGCTCCGGCACGTACAGTTCGAAAGCACGCTGGTGAGAGCGACAGACCTGTTGTAAAGCTTCTTTCAGATCCTACTGTACAGCGCCGTCTTGTGGGTGCGAACCATTGTGCGAACTTCGAAGCATGCGCTGCAGATGAATGTTGAGACGAAATGGCAAAAGATTTCAAACGCGCGACTAACGATCGCAATGACCAACGATTGAAAATCGTGTACTTGATATGCAGGGAGTCCATGAACTGTCTTTGTGACGTATAAGCAACTCAACCGAACCCGCCGCCATTCGGGCATCCAGGGGGTCACAATAAAGTCACCGAGAGGGTCGAAAAGGCACCCGGCGGGCCGTAAACTTTGCGGCCGTTCTGCTGCTGCCGAAACACGGGACTCGCATCAAGCAACGATCTTCGTGAAGAAACCGCGCGAAAGGCGTCTATGAAGGCTTCGCTAGGTGTAATCGAAACGCACGACCGACTCCCGAACGCGTCACGCCCCCCCCCCCCCCCCCCCCCCCCCCCTCTCCTCCTCCTCCAGCGCACTGCGCAGAGAGCTGTGGTGTGCATGTGGAGGGTGCGTGTACAGTTTTCAGACCAGTCTCGCTCTCTCTTTCGGCAACCACGCCGGAGGCGAACCACCTTGACCACCTGCGCATCACGCATGCGCATAGCACACGTGTGGCCCTTTGGCACTCGGCCCGTCCTTTCCATATGCGATGTAAACCAGGGGTACCCGAGTACGCCGAGTGTACAGGAGCCCTCTACGAGAGCTTGAAGCGGGCGGAAAACGATTCGGTCTACACTATATGGACAAACCCGTACGCGCGCGCCGTATATCTGTATGCCCCGCTCAGCACGTATACACGCAGACTTCCACGTGAGCGCGGTCAAGCATTAGCATACGTAATACGCGGAACCACCGAAGATGTAGGTCGTTGGGCGCCAAGCGGACCGGCCGCGGACCGCTTAACCGCTTTGAGTCGCCCTTGAGATAGCAGGGAGAAACCGACGGCCGCTATAGGGGCGCCCCTCTTGCCATTGGTGGGCACTACTG
This sequence comes from Amblyomma maculatum, assembly GCF_055883805.1. NCBI lineage: Eukaryota > Metazoa > Arthropoda > Arachnida > Ixodida > Ixodidae > Amblyomma > Amblyomma maculatum. The sequence goes on along the minus strand of NC_139349.1, from coordinate 7,368,608 downwards.
CAACGCACGTCCTCTCTGGACGAAAACCTAGCTACACATACAGGCTACAGCTGATGTCCGAGGGCAAGACCCGAGGCCACTCGCCATCGCACTCTATGAAGAAGGGGTGGGTGAGAGACGGTGGGAGCTGGTCACCAAAGCAAGTACGAGGGCCGCCGCACACGCCTTCATGGCCTGCGGTGACAAGTTCATAAACACCGACCAACGCGTCGGGCTTTGCGGCGCTGATGCCTATCGGGCTGTGAAAAAAGAAAAAAACGTGCGAGGCTAGAGGATGTATGTGCACACATGCAGTCTCGAGTTTGTTGTGGTGCGCTTATAAGCGTTTCCCTCAATGATTACGGCTTTCGCTCGAGGGTCTCGGGAGACCACGGCACAAAGAAGAACGTATATGGTACTGCGCCCGCGAGGCTGAGCAGCGCGATTAGTTTATCGCAAAATACGTAGCCCAGATTTTCGCTTCACCTTCGGCATTTCTCGCGGTGTGTTTCGCTGTTGCGTAGTAACGCAGAAGGCGAGCGGAACGTAACACGAGCGTGATTTAACTTCAGTGTGTCGTCACGAAGCAGAAAGAAAGCAGGTGCTAATTCTGCCGACGGACTAGCGAGCGCAGCCTAAGTGTTTACAAGCTATGCTCGCCTACATTTACAAGCATCAATATCAGAGTACATGCATATACATATACGTCTTCTTTTCATGTATGTGATTTCGCCATCCTTCTCATTCTACGCGTGCCGAGACGACACACCGGTGCGCAGCAAAACGCTGGTAGGCAGCCGCGGCAGGTCGTGAGACGGCAAACGAACATTTGCAGTAGGAGCACAGATATAGGCGGAGCCACGGAGTAGCATGAAAAAAAAAAAAAAAAAAAATATATATATATATATATATATATATATATATATATATATATATATATATATATATATATATATATATATATATATATATATATAAGTTTCGATCCCAGTACATGTTTTGTACACCACCGCATACCCAGCACCTCCACCAAAATATGTCACGGACAACAGGGCTAGACCTGACTAAGACGAAGCTGAACCAGCAGGTAAAGTTCCGCGCACAGCACGCGAGACAACTTCGGCGTCCTTTTCTTCCAGGTGCCACCTAAGAACATCAGGGACACCAGGTGGCATTATATATATATATATATATATAGTGTGAGCAATGTGTGGCGCTCCATCTTCCACACAGCTGAACGTGCTGCTGCATCTTCATCCTGCTCTCTCTAGTGGATACCCATCGTCATCGCGGAGTGTGGTTCGCTACAGTGTGCGACCAGAGCTTCAGGTCTCCAATAAAACCTGATCCGCCAAGTCCGACCTTCGCGTTACCTTACACGTGGTGGAGGGTGGAGTTGGTAGAAGCCAGAACAGCGGAGTGGCCCTCTTGGGTCATGAATGACGATGGTCGTCGTGATCAAACAGCAGCCAGAACAGAGCTCCAGGTGGATGCAGGTGACGACGCAGCGGCGGGTAAATCAAGGCGGAATCAAGGCAAGGGGAAATCAATATATATATATATATATATATATATATATATATATATATATATATATATATATATATATATAATTTTGACCATCTGGGCTTCTTTAACGTGCACATTGCGCAACCGTCGCGGCCAGGTATCTCGGCACAGTAGTTGAACGTCCTAACCACTGAGCCGCCACGGCGGGGCTAGCTGTGAGCTCGAATTCTACTAATATTGATCGGCGATAGACTAACCTGTCTTCGGAGTCACACTGCGCGTAACAAACGACACGCCGACGGTAGTCAGATCGAGCCTCCAACCCGAGGTCGCAGAGGCTATATTCAGGGATTCCAAAATACTACTGAACTTGGACGAAGAAGAACCCGTTTCTCCCATCAGAAACATTGATCGAGTGCGCTCCGCTGCCCTCGCGTCGTTTGGACAGTGCACACTCAAGGCGAACAAATCAAGAAAAAAAAAAGGAAGAAGAGCCGGTCGGGAGCAAACAAAGCGTGCCCACGGCAGTCCACATTCGCGGGGGAAATGGCCCGGGCGTGCGCCGCGCATTACAAAAAAAGCGAAACGCCGCCTTGGCTGCGCGCAAAGAGGAACAGGGCCAGAGTAAACATGCTCCAGCCACACTGGGCATGCACTGCGCTGCCGAGGAGAGCACAGGGTAACCGAAACGTCTCGCTCCGGCTAGCCGTGAATAATGAGGCTATGTCCATCGACGACGGCGCACTCTAAGGGAGGATTGAAATGGACAGCACGGGTTGCGTGCGTGTGTGTGCAGTTCACATCAAAACGCCGTTCCATTTCACTGCGCGGCTTGTCTCTTATGTCCTAGCATCGTGCGAACTGAGCGAAAGGCTGTGTATACGGAGTGAAAGTACTGAACAGAGGCGGTCCCAGTTCTCTGAACCCTCGTAGTAATGATCACGCAAAAACTGACTGTGCGCGAGGAGGCGAAGTGAGAGCTTGCGACGAAAAGCCCGTAGGATGAAAAAGAAACAAGAATTGTTTCGCTTTTTCCAACTTTCCTCCAACGCAGCCTTATTTTTGCGTACAAGCTTTAAATGCTAACACAAACGAGCTATGAGCTGCAGACAGTGGGGCGCCCGACAGAACAAAAAGAGTGCCTTTCTTTCGTCCCCAAATGTTTTGCACCATCAAGATAAGCAGCTGCGTGTTTACCTACCAAGACGTACGTGCCCTGAGGCTGGTGAAGGGAGGAGGAGGAGGATGGGGGGTGGAAGGCCGCAGAACGAATAAGCGGCTCTGCAACGTTAGATAAAAGCGAGCAAATCGCGGCTGCATCTTTGCGCCCCCTGGGGCACGCCAGGCCGACATAACAATCTACAAACTCACGTCGAAAATGCGCCGGCACAAGCTCCGCCGCCAGGTAAATGCAAACGAAACGCATCGCAGAACGTCTGACGCGGGTCGCGATTTAATCTCCTCCGCTCACACCTTGCTGCTCACACGTGCATGCATGCACATGCGCCAGGGCGGCGAAGAAAACCGCAAAACTAACCGCGGAATCATCGAGGCCGGGTCGCCGCCACAGCTAAAGAGGTCTGTGTGCACGACAAACACTTCCAAGAGCACTCCACTGAAGAAAGAGGGTCTTCAATCGTGGTTCGGGGCGGAGGATTGCACTACTGGGAAGTAAACGTGGGAGGAAGAAGCTTCGGTAAGACGGGGGCAAACTCAGATGGCCGTGCGCATATCCTCTTCCTGATATTATTTTTTTTTTAAGTTTGTCTGTTTTTTCCTGAATTTCAGACGAACGGGTAGAGAGCCCGAACCTGCCAGGATGAAGGGAGGACGGTAAGCGCTCAAGCAAGCAACAACCAGAAATCGGCGAAAACGTCGGACAGAGGGAGAAAATAGCCGCCCGCCTAGCGAGAGTGCCTACCCCTTATCCAAACAAGCGCGGGCCCGACGAGCGACGCGCTCCAGGCCGCGTCGCTTGCGCCGCCTTGCGCCAAACGGCGACGCAGTTGTTATGCTTTCTTACCGTTCGCTCAGTTTTCGCGACTTTTCTCTATCTGACGGCGTCACCTGGGTCGCAGATGGACCAGGAGATGTCGCAAGTGAGCAAGCAAGGACATTCCAGTCGTCCTTTATTTTCTGCGGCTGCGCTTTTGCCGGTCGTAAACATGCCCCCTGGCGGAGTACACAATCGCCAGGTGTCGAACAAACACACGTGCAGCAAACCGACGATTCCCCGAAAAGGGTTTTCCTTTTTCCCTTCATTCTTTTTTTTTTTTCTCTCGTCCCGGCTAACAGGGAGTCAAAACGGGTGTCCACTGTGTGCGCTGCCGGCTGAGCGTACCGAAGTGGAGCCGCTGAATCCGTGTTTCACACGAAAGGAAGGCAGCACTGCAAAAATTATGGTATATATTAACCAGCACCGAAGCTCTAACGGCGTGATAACATCGTCCATATAAGTATCCCAACGATCACGAGTCGCCCATCGATAATTGTCAGGTGCTGATGAAAAAACACTCCGCATTATCTGGCGCATAATCGAAGTGAGGATGCGGATTGCAACTACACACAACACAGCACGCGCTGTTTCTCGCAACAGCAGCTCGAGCGCGAAGGTTTTAAAATGCAGCGTCGTTCCATTTAAAAGAAAGACAGACAAAGTAACGGGAGCGCCACATTGGAACACATCACGCTATAAGCAGAGCTCGCAATAAGGACATGCTAGCCAGCGAATGCACTGCCCAGTCCAGCTAGCAGCGAACCTCTTCCGGCACGGTCGTCGCCCGACCGGTCTTCTTCTTTGGCTGCTGCTGCTGCCGCAGTTGCCACGCCGCTTCTTGCGGCTTTGCACGGGGGAGCGCTCCAATTCGACGCACCACCGCCGCGCTGCTCGGGCCTCCGATGATCGCGAGGAGCGGCCAGTGACCGCCGCCACTAGGAGAACAGCCCAGCCCCCCCCCCCCCCCCCCCCCCTTCTGCTATCTGCTATCGAACGGGCCCCGTCGCGCGACCGATGAAAACCAGTTCCAGGGGCGGCGGCTGCCTCAGCCGGGCGAGGAGCCGCTCCACGGGCCCCTCTGTTCGTCGCCGGATTGCCGCCACCGAGGCAGCGAGATGGTGCACGCGGCCAACTCGACTGCTTCTTCGTCCGCCGCAACATCCAATGAACGCGCTCATGCCTCAACGTCTGCTCCGAAGCGAACCCCCCCTCCACTTCATTTCCTTAGCTGTAATAGTCGGTGAATCCGCGCTACCGACCACCAGTCTCTGCCCGACGCGCCCGTCCAAAACGGAGGAGGGAGGCCTTTCCCGCGTATTTATATGCACACGAGAACGTGACGCGTGCTGGCGCGAGCGGCACGGCAAAGAACAAAAGGACGCAGCGGCGTATATTTGGATACCGCGCGTGCGAAGCACGGCAAGAAGAAAAGCGATAAGTGGTGGGACGGGAGCTGCGACCTGAGGCCGCTCGAGGAAATGGCGCCCTGCTATTCGTTGCGAGGCGGGAATAATGAATCTGCTACCGGGCGGCGATTAAATCATTGTAAATTTTTGTTCTGTTATCGTCGGTGTTTAAAATTGATAACAAATGTATGTAGCAGAACGACTAAATGCAACCGCCGGCAGTATAAGTCTTCACCGAGACGATGATTACCATACACGGCTAGGAGCAATGAGAATGCAAGTGGGGAAAGAAATAAGGCACTGGAGAATAACGCACCGTTTACAAGCGTGCGAACTGCGTCCAAGGTTTAGTGGTGCTCCAGTGTTCAGCGCAGTTCTGGAACAATTAAGCACGCTCACACCGGGCGCCAAGCTGTGCAGACCGCGAAGGACGTCGAAAGAAGGCGGTAAAGGTCGGTCAAACAAACGAACAAAAAAAGAGACAACAATAGCACTCGGTTTACGGCGGAGACGCGCGGTACCTGTATGGTCACATGCCTGTGAACCTTCTTTTCATGTGCATATAACTTTTTCCTTAAATCCCCCATAATTTGTATGTTTATGGAAATAAAGGCAATTCAATTCAATCTGTCCAAACGTGCTTGCACTTCACTGTTATCGCGAGAAAGTTACAGCGTCTTTGCTTTTCCCAGACATTCATTTATTGACAGCTGGTATTATGAGACCCTGTGCAATCATGGTAAAGAAAAAAGAAAAAGTCGCAACTCGATGTGAATTTCTATTACACAGCAACCACGCATTCGCACTGTCCGAGAGCAGGTTTCTTTTGTGAGTTTTTGAGCGAGTGCAAATCATCGTCTCCTTTGGCAGGTCTACGTCTGTGCATCCTGCATGGACACATCCATACAATGATGGAAGAGAGGCCTCGCTTTTTCTGCCATTTTCATTCTCCCCAGGAATGCTGATCTCTCTTTTGGGTTGTACCTCACCTCTCCCGACAAACACAACAAGCGCCACGCGAACGGCCCTTCAAATAGGCGCCACCTTGAGTTACGACCTCACACAGCAAAACCCACGCAGAGCTAAGAGGCGGCAATAAATGATGTCGCCGGCGTGCAGAGAGGCCAAAGGCGGACGACTGCCCAGCAAATAAACAATCGTAGCCTCCGTTATTAAGATCAAAAGGGGTGCGCGCGGGACCTCCAGCAACACTGATCGTGCTCTATCGAACGCGATGCCCCGCGGCGCCTCGACGTTGCGGTTTGGAGACTACGGCTAACCACCGACGTTGGGACCGCGACGAATCGCCTCATCCATGGACGCATGCCAGCGCGGGTAACCGGACACCTTCAAAGCAAGGGTTGCAGAGCCTCACTAATCCTGCCTGGTACCCAGAGGCGGGACAAGAAAGGACCAGAGAGACCTCATGCACCGTCGCTTGTTCGCTCCACCCACGCAATAACGATCCAGCTTTGGAAAGTGGTGCCGTCGCGACTTGGTCCGAGTCTCACCTATTTATTCTCGGCCTACCTCACCGGGGAGTTTTGCGCCGAAAAAAAAAAAAAAAGGACGCCACCGCCCGGCGTCATAAAAAATGCGATTTCTGGGCATTTTTGTGGCCGTTCCTAATCCTCACTCGCGCCGCACCTGCATAGCGAGACGGCGCCAGGGCTAAGTAAATCGCCGTTTTAAGGCTTTGCCAGCTAAGAGGTGGGCGAAAATCGCATAGGGACGGCCGTAAATTTGCAGAGACGCATACCACGCGTTTTAAAAGCGGGCGAGGCTTCAAGCAGATGCCGACGCTCCGCTTGGTCTGTTGACCTAAATGTACGTGGTCACCACTATCCGTTGAATCTTAAAACAAGGGAGCTTGAAATACCGAGAAAGACCGGCCGGCTAGGATTGTTTTCGTTGAGGTCGTGTTTGCCTGAACCCGATATTAAGAAGGCTGCGCGAAAAGACAGAGAAAAAAAACAAAACGGCATAACGCGCGCCTACGAAAAACTCGATCTGACATCTTGATTATCGTGCACTGCAAGAGCAGGCATCCAAACAGACGTGATGTTAAATATCGGATTTTGGATTTTCCGAAATGAGGAGGACACCCGCTCGCCTCGCAGTGGTGCGTAAGATAGCCTCCATGCTATATTACTCCAGTCTACTTAGCATAATGCTGATATCGATACCTCGATTCACAGCTCTTGCAGCTCGTTGCTGCAAATTGTAACGTCTTTAAGCTTCTCAAAGACGGAAATCGCCTTCCATTCAAAGAACAATCTCGCATTTTAAAACGACACGTTCAAGTTCAGTTTGTCCAAAAGTGAAAACCCTCCATGCATGGGTCCTGAATCACCGCACAGACAACAAGACAAGCAATTTTCGAAGACGCAAATCCTCGCTGTTTCCTCTCGCTTGACACTTGACCCTGCCCTGGCGGCATAGTGTTAAGCAACGTCAGATTTGACTACCGCGAGCTGCAGCGACAAACGCGCCGCGACACTCGGCGATCCTGAAGGCGGCGGAGTCGAGGCTGGCTTTCCAGAAACACGCTGTCCGTCCTCCGCGGTTTCCCGCAAAGTTGACGGCCACGCATCGGTTACGGGCTTTCCGCGGATTTCGTTACCAGGAGGAAGAAAATCTCCTTAAGCCTGCGGATGCTGCGGAGACACAGCGCCAGTCATCATTCAAGACGTACACTAGGCAGCCGCGCGGTTGTTAACTAATCCGCGCAGCAAAGACGTACGGCTCCTGGGCCGCCTGAGCACGAGTAGTGGCTGGGGTGAAGCAAGGTGAGGCAACTGCCAGTGCGTCTACCCGATGCAAAATCTCCCTTTTGTGCTTTTCTGAGACGCCTGCAGACACGCGCGACTGTCAAGCATGTTTTCAAGGGAGGAGCATTTCTTCCCGTTCCAAAATCTGCCTTTTCATCTTCGAAGCATTCACTGAGTCATACACAAATCCTCAGGAATGGCCACAACAGTTACCGCAGCTCGTGGAAACTTCTGCGAAAGAGACGGCGAGGGGGCCGTGGAACGCATGCCAATGCGGTTTGCTACCCCTTTCCCCTCTTTGTCCCGTCTTTAGCTCGGCTGACCAAGTGGCCGCACGGCAGCAGCACCTGCCGTCCTTGAAGTCGCATTTAGTCGAGAGCACGCCGCGATCACGTACACTCAGAAACGCCAGGTGCGACGCGATTTTGCCGACGAGTCATTTTTTCTCCTTTCTTTTAAAGCGGAGGTGTAATACCGAGAAATGCGGTCGCCTTGTTTTCCAGCCGTATCGTAACGCGTATTAAGTGCCTAATGATTCGCGAGAAACGACATATAGGATTGGTTTCAGCTGCGGACATAGCGCACCAAGCCGATAACATGCACACGAGCACCGTCGTTTCTTCGCACTATCGCTGACAAAGACCTGCCGCAGAAACTAGAAAGGTAAAAGCATCGCCCATTCTTTATCGGGCTCAGTGCCCCTTGCGGCCGTTCAAACGCAATTGAGCGCGCTTTTAACTCCGTATTGCGCCGTCGGCGTGAACTCGTACTGACGGCGTCCATATGCAACGCGCCAAATGACAGCTGGCGGGACTAGCAGATTTACCCGAGCTCCTTAAGAACCCGTAATTTTAAACTTCTGGGGGACCGCTGATCGCCGAGGAACGATGCGGCCGCGCTGGCTGCCAAAACCTTTCAACCGGGAGTGACCTTGCCCTCAATGCCACCGCTCTCCATTGTCGCGCCTTTTGTCTGCGGCAACCCACTCACGGTATGCGACCTCAACGGTAACGGAGTGCGCGCTTCAAACCACCGCTCGCGTCACCTTTCGCGAGAGTTCTCGCGCGAAACGAGAGTCGATTGTGACGAGGTAGAATGTCGGACAGCCGCGCACGATTGCTAGCCGGAATGCCGTGTGAGGCGACTCGAGCGGGAAACATTTTAGTGCAATTTCCTTCTACTGGCACTGTCGACTGAAGAGGTTAATCAGCGACTGCACGGCATTCGTAGAGGCGTCGTAAATGGCAATAGGTTTGCGTCACGAGGTCGTTTTTCGTTTCCTTTTCTTTGTTCTGTAACTGTCAAATATAGGCTGTTTCAATAAAAAATAATAAAGACTCGACGCTTTATGGAAAGCATGTAATGCACATCGGCGCACACTTTGTTCATTTACGATTTCTTGCGCCAAGAAGGGGAAACAAAAACGGACAAAGTTAACGAGCTGCGGCATAGAAGCGCAAATGATCCCATTAAATTCTGCGACATCGCGTGCCTTCTGCGAGGAGGAAAATGCCTGAATTGAAGATGAAATAAAAAAAGCATAATAAAATGTCCATTCTAAACGCTTGAACCTAGTTTATACGTTTAATGAAGTTCGACCAGTTTATTGAAGTTCGACCAGGTCAGTTGTTGGTGTTCCATATCTACAGCGCGATAAACGGGACAAACGAGAAAACAGTGACAGTTTGCATGTGATTTTGATCCACTTCATTATGTGCCAAGTGTTGCCGTCAGCGCTGTGTTTGTCGTTATATGTTTTCTCTCTTGTCCAGTTTATCGCGCTGTAGATATGGATACGTTTAATTTTTTTTTTTTTTTTTTCTCGTGGCGAGCGAGACAGGTATTTCCGGGCAAGCTGTCAGCCGCACACCCCATTTCAAGTAAGTCAACAACTACTGAGCAGACAGCGCGGGAAAACAAGCTTAGTACAATTTTCGAATTGACACCCCGTGCCAGCAACCGATGCCGACGATACTCTGGTCGTCACACTGCGGGCCAACTTCGAGGCCAAGGATGAACCTGGCTGCCTTCACGAGTTGCAGCGGCTCCGCAAACCTTGCAAAAACGGCTCACAGGGACTAAAACGTGGCTGCACGGCGCTCCTGCCGGCAAGCATACGAAGTGGAACCGTTTCGGATACATGTCTGCGACAGTCACAGTAGGCGCTTGTAGTGAATATTTTGCGCGAATAAACAAGAAAGCCTCTCCGCAGCGGAGGTGCACGTTTACGGCACAACCGTATGTTACTGGTAACAACTACGTAGCTTATTGGGCGATAACTGCACAGCAGGGCTCATCTGCGGGGCATCACTAGACGCCGCAACAGCGCTAACATAATTTCGCGAATGGGCGAACGAGAGAAAATTGTAGCATCGCGGCACCGGGTGCCCAAGAACAAATTGAAAAGCGGAGGGTCAGCAGTAGACGGTGATCACCAGGAGAAGGGATCAGGGCGTCGCAGGAATCCCGTCTGGCTTCGGGGAGGAATCGATCGCTGCTCGCGATGGCCTGACCTCGGTGCCAGCCACCGAGCGAAGCAGCAGGTCGAAGCGGCGCCGCGGGCGAAATAGCCGAGGAAGAACAATCCGACAGCTCGAAAGCGGATCGGCGCGCGCATGATCAGCACCTGCGCTCAAACACTCTCGGAAATTTTGATTCCAATCGGGTATTTTGCCAAAGTAGAGGAAGGACTGCTTTGGGTTGGTCATCGGACTGACTGGCCGCAATCGTACTTCCAGAACCAAACTGCCTGGAGATGTCGGACGCGAATTGACATATGCGAACGTCGCGCGACTGTAAAAAAAAAACCTCTTCAACCAGAAGCCATCCCTCCTTATTCCCGCGGTGTGGGACCACGTCACTTGCCGAAGTGACCGCGTGCGTTCTATCCTCCTTACTTCACTCGTCACTGCTAGTGTGAAGTAAGCTTGTCGAGATGCGCTGGAAGAATGCTCAAGGTGTTGACACGAAAACAGCAGCACTTGCTTTACGGTGAAGCAAACGAAGCGCGAACACATTCCTCGCTATGATTTCAAAAGATAGTTGGCCGGCTTAGGTAGAATCGCCTCCGGTGCTAGGTGTATCGATACTCCATTTATGGTAAAGAGTAGCGAGAATGCCTCGTGTACACGCGTTTCGCGCGATGATTCGAAGAGTGCGAGCAATACGGTCGCACCTTTCAATTAGAGGATGCTACGCAAAACCTCCAGAGCACTGGAAAAACGTTGCAGAACCGCCTAAGGCACGCGTCCATCAACTTGGGCCCCTTTCCTCTATGGTATTCAATCGCAGCTCATCAGAAACCGGTCCTCTGTCTATCGTGAATCAGTGAAATCGGTTCCAACGCTGACGCGTGCTCATCACCAACAAGAGGGAAATAGTTCAAGAAAGAAAGTGGCTCGCTGCCATAACCACACATCCCGATGTCACAACGCGGCCTTTTCATTTCCTATCCGCCGTCCGAAAGACGTTTTCACCCTCAGCACGCTGGAAACACGGCGAGACGGGCCGGCGAAGGGTCACCTATCAGGCGACGGGCCCACGCTCCCCAACCAGTCGCTATCTCGAAGGGAGATTGCTGATTGGGGCAGTCCGCGCGTGGGCCCTGCAGGACTGGACATGGGTAAGAGGAGGTAAGAAACTACGATGACCAAGGGCATGAAGGCGGCACAGCGGCACGGCCGACGTGACCCCGGAGCCAGGTGCTCCCCCTTCAGATAAGGGACAGGTGGCGCCGGGCAAACACGGAGGAGGAGAAGCCATGTCTTCTCGCCGCGCAAGCTCATCAGTGCGCATGGCTTCCCTTGACAAGCAGCAGCGCGCAGCCGTAAAGTGAATTTTAGTAGGCGATAAACTATTGCCCAAGAAACTCGGTCGAGCTCCTTATTTTCAAGACGGCGGACTCGCAACAGAGAGAACGTACAATTAAAACTCGGTACAGCCTGGGTCGACGTATAGACGATGCTGCGTAGAACAGTCGCTAAGCTGAGAAAGCTGATGACAATGCCAGGAACACAGATACAGGTGTTTATTCATACTTTCCAAGACCGGTCATAAAGCCCAGAAGCAGCTTAGAATCCACCTAGGAAGGGAATCCGCAACATGTTAAGTCAGTGAATGGTATGCCCTTTCTCAATGCACAACAGCGGATATATGCAGCAGCGGCTTAGGGTGGCGAATGACAACGGTCAAGCCAACCCCGGCCATCGTTAAACACCAAGCGGGAATGTTGGCAGCGATTCAAGACGCTGACTGTGACTTTTTCTCTGACTCATTTCCGAACTCGAGGGCATCGTGACGCGTACCAAGGAGTCGATGAACGCCATGTGGCTTGCTGGCCTCGTTTCAGTCCCTGCTGCTTGGCTGAGACGCATGAACGCTAAAAGATCGCTACGCAAAAACGCACTCGACGGTTATCGGCGGCTCCGCACACCTCTGTTTTTGCGAAAGGTCTCTGCTCTCCTCTTGAATGTGAAGTTTCCACACATGCAGTAATCAGTGCTCGTTATTCAACTGCCTGGACCACCGTTTATGTTAGTAAGCAAGCTCATACGACAAGGCAGATAATGAGCGAAGTGCTTCTATACGCTCGTCATAAAGAGGGTGAAGCGCTATCAAACGACAGTGCCAGACCTAGCTTCTACCTGGAACCGCACGACGCGATAGCTGAGCACGACATTGCGGGGCTCAAAGAGAAAGGCAGTTGTCACCTCCTTTTTGTCCGTGCAGTGTTGCTTTCGGCTGTGTCCTGTAAGCACATGTCGCAGCAGCCAACCTACCTGTGCGTACCTGTCCCAGCAGCCCTCTTTGAGCGAAGAACTTCCGTGAATCCCAAAATGGGTACGCAGAGTCGAAGAGGAGAAGCGTCAACCCAACGAGAATGCGAATATTTGCAAGGAAAAAAAAAAATCCTTTCCGCTTGTCACACAAGAAAACAGAATAGACTGTATGAATGCGCACCATCCATCTACGGGGCAAGGGTGAGGAAAGGAGGGGAACGACCGCCAACGATTACGGGGTGGAAAAGCACAACCAACGCTTCGGAAATGGGGGAAAGACGAAGAGGAAGCCTACACAGGCGCCGCTTCCCTACCGGGCAGCTGGTTTCCCCCTCCCCTCATTGTGCTCTTTCGGGCTTTCGGGAGACGCGGAAGAAACGAGGCGCGATCTTGGCCACAGAAGCACCGAGTCGAGGGCAGAGGGCCAGGCGACGCGCTACCTCCGCCCTTTTACCCGGCCGCAGGTAAGCTCAGCAGGCAGCAAAAACTATTCTCTGAAGAGCAACAAAAAAAGAAGAGGCGCTGTGGGGAGTGCCGCAGGGGCTCGAAAAGAGCTCCTCACCTTAACGAGGGGCAAGGCGCCGAGACGGTCCAAAATGTAAGCCGCCCAAGGGGGCTTAGCAGGCCTACACGTTCCTTGGAACGCATGCCTGCGCGCTATGCCTAACGAGCACGTGTGATGGCGACAGGAAGTGGCGGTTTCCAGATTTCTTGATGCGTAATGTGGCGATGCCTCGGCTTCTTGAGCTGTGAATCGTGCAACGCGGTATATGGCTGTATACGTGCTAAAATCGTTCGTGGCAAACGTACTGTCTACAGCTTCGAGTACTTTATCAGTTTTTCGAAAAATTACGATTACGGGAACACGTACGGATTCCGAAAGGTTATTTTTTTATCGGTTTGGTCAGTGACTGTTCCCGTTCTACTAAATGCCTGAGCAGACGAATTTTCGTCGAACTTTGGAGTACTACTACTACTTGAACGCAGTATGCTGCTATCTTACTCAAATATATTACTCCAACGCATCGCATTCCTTCTTTATGAGTATAGCAGTTAGCGTCATCCTTACGCATTGTGCTACCGCAATGATTTCTTGCGGGAACATAGTAATTATTTCAAAACACTACGGTACCATGGGGACAAAATAGGCGGGAGTTAAATTTTTTTCGCTTGTTCTTAACGTAAGTGGCCTTACAGATTAAGTGCTAACCGCACGGTAACTAGCGACGCGACGTGCGATGGTCTCACCGTTCATTGTGGATGGTACAGCGCGAAAACAAATGAAAGAGGAACCAAGAAGACCGTAGAGGCAAGCGTTCACGCGCAACAATTTTTTGTTTTCTTTTTTGTTCAGAAAGACCACAAAAGTCATGTATCACGAGGCGGACTTGACGTCACTTCCGCCACACTTTCTCCAATGCATTGGGAATGGCAAGTGTGGCAAGGGCCTCTCCTAAGTTGTTTCCTTCCTCCATGCTTCCGGACATTTTCTGCAAACTCAGAAACCGATCGAGCTACGTGACGAGGACAGTGGTTCCGCGGCATGATGATGCTATTGCTCGGGGCCATGTCTATCCCCTCCCCCATCCCCCGGACACCAAGAGTGCCGCCGCGACATTAGGCCGGCATAACCTGTGTCCGGTATCCCCCCCGAGAATATCCAAAAGACCCAAGAAGAAGAATAGAACTATCGTCACATGCGGTAGCGCTCCACAGGGTTAGTTTATATACGTTGCGATAATTGGACAGTTTTTCACGAGGACGGACAGCAGCGTGCTTGCGTAGGCTGCCGAGCAACTGTTTTCCACCCGGGTTAACTCGAAAACAACGAACGTATAAAACGAACATGAAGGCCGCTTTTCGATGGAGGCAAAAAGCAAGGCGCCCGTGTGCTGTGCGATGTCAGTGCACGTTAAAGAACCCCAGGTGGTCGAAATTTCCGGAGCCCTCCACTACGGCGTCTCCCATAGCCTGAGTCGCTTTGGCATGTTAAACATCACAAACCAACCAACCTTACTGACATTTTCCGCTGGATAGCTCGGGCTTGCTAGAAACTGAGTGAGAACTTGATAATGATGATAACCGATTTCTACTGAGACACACAGAGTCGCCGCTAGGGGCAAGTGCTGCCGCTATAAATACCGGCTCTTATAAATTTACTCCCAGCGTAAAAAAAAAAAAAAAAAAAAAAAATTCAAGGGTGTCACGATAATGTACGCGCGCTGAGCGTATAGATTATTGCGGCATGGCATTTCACATATTTATTAAAAATCTTGCAGGGTAATTTCTACGGCTGCACGGTTCGTGAGTTCCGAGCTGCATATATCGCGAATAAAACGAGCTCGTCTTCGACAAGCAATTTGCAAGAGCGTGACTCCTCTGCAGATTCCTCATGCCTCGGCACAGAGAACGGAGAACAGTGAGCACCTGATCCACTCAAAGAATTACCCAATGGCCCGAACAGTCACTGCTACAAACTTACATGACATCAGTTACACATACACGAGAGAACTAAACCTTAGGCGAAACTAAACCTTAGGCAAGGTGGAGCTTGTTACCGGCCTACAATGGGGAAGCTTCAGCTTCTACCTATTTATCCGCCATGCGTGCAAGCATGCGACAAAGACGCTAATATAACCTTTATTGTATATGACGTAATAAATAAGTTATGGAGAAATAACGTACCCGCACTTGGCACAGAACAAACTAAATTGGAGTTACTGAGGGACCTTTGTCCTGCACTATACACTCTAATTACCGAGTAAAACAGAAGTAACATGCGTATTCTTTTCACGCTCTGGGGTGGACTTCCGCCACGATATTACCACGACGTGAAACAACATTCGTTTGATGTAATTATCAATCGCAGATGCCATTTAACCGCAATCTTGTCAAAACTGCGTGAGAATCTGCCTTCGTTGCCGGCCATAGGTTTTCCGAATTTTCAGTAATGAAAATCTGCCCCAGTGCTAGGGCAGCATGGACGCTAGTTACTTACTCCCTTTGTATTCCTCCCCTTTAGGTTTATTAGATTCTGTTTGTGCAGTGTAAATAGTCAGGCTGAGCATGATCACATAAGCTCCTTAGTGAGACTAGGCAGAAGGCCTCAGTAGGTTTATTTTCCTAACGCAAGTCATCCGCCCACGAAAGTCATCGCCTTCCAGCTGCTGGCTGGGTAGGCACTTTTCGCGTTGTACCTGTGTTTGCCACATTCGCCGATGATTTGAAATGAAGAGAAAAATGCTTTCGTTTACACCGACCTAACTACCAACTCTCCCGAGTCCCGAGGCACAACAAAGGGGTAGAAAGCAAGCGCTCATAAACGGCAATTTGCCAGCCTATGTGGCTATCCCGGAAACCAATCAGGCAAGTTACCAGCTACGCGACGAAGGACGAACTCAAGGACTCCGCTTTACAAGCACTTTGTGTTCTGTGGACGAGGGAAGCGCGCGCGCCAGGGTATGTATGTAAGTACGTGCGCCTCCGTTGGCATCGCGTCCGCAGGCATCGCCGCGCCCTAACCATCAGGCTACAATGTGCAATTTGGCGTAAAAACGTCCATCTAGACAATGTTCGCTTACGTGATAAGAGATCCCCCCCCCCCCCCTTCATGAATAGAAAAAAAAAAAAAAAAAGGAAGGGCGAATTCCTTTTCTTTTTCAAACTTACACTACGCGGTGTGGTGGAAGACGCTTCCAAACCGTGTTCATAGCACTACGCAGAAACCGATGTCCGCATTCTGCCGTATCACTGGCGTCGAAGAACCATCCATGTCTGTAACCAACGAAAGGCTACTCCGGTGCGCACATAAGCACGTAGACGGAACACCGGCGAAACCCATGTTTTTGCTGGATTGCCGAGTCAGGAGTCGACCGGCGTGCTGTTCACGACGTAAAACCTAGTATGGGAGCGTCCTCAGTTGTTTTTAATATGAAGTGCGAATAGCCAAAGAAAAGCGAAATACACCATACGATTCCGTTTAAGCACCGGGGGCGCGAACGAACAATCGCTGCATTGAGCGTGCTCGCACGCTCAGTACGCCAAGCGGAACAGAACTGGCGCCCGTTTTGAAAGCCTTCACAATACCCACTTCACGAAAACAGATTCAGACAAGTTTCGAGCCATACATGAACCTTGAATTCAGGGATCGACGGTCTCAAACATGACAACCTTCGAATGTATTCGTCGTACAGCGGATGAGCAGCGACTATCATGCGACCTTAACTAATCTTCGTTAAAGTGTACGACCACCTGTGTAGGGCTTCGGACAGATACTGCGTGTGCGCGTGAAGCACGAGATGAAACGGAATTTTAGATTTTACGGTACAACGTCGCTACGTGTAGCCAATATGTTCCGTCGGAATGCCTACTAACTCAACGAACTCGACACTAGGCCTCACCTGTGCAGAGGTGCCACCGGGAGTAAAGTCCGCTCGCTTTCGGTTGGTGCATGGTGAGGCTGTGATTGTGAACGAACGCACGGTTGTACACAAATACAATCCTCAGGCAGTGTCAAAGCACGCGTATTCCTCGAGGGCTGTCACAGAGCGCGCGCGCGCGAGTAGTCACGATGCGTAGGTAGCCATCGTCGTTGCAACCACCGTGAACCGCCAACACACCGCCGGCGAGCCGAGCCGACTGGTTCTTCGTTCGCCTGGCCCGTTCCTCGCTCACCTCGCTCTCCTCGCGTCGGCCCTACGCGGCGGAAAACGATGGTCCCGCCGCCACTCGTCGCCCTGCGCAATTAGCCGGCTCAAGACATGGCCTCCAAGATCCCCTCCGCGCGCGCGCGCGAGGGTGATCTCGGAGGCCATGCTCAAGACACGGCCGGTCTTGAGGGAGAGAGCGTTTCTCGCGCGCTCTCCCTCGAGACCGGCCATGCTCAAGAATACAGACGCCTCTTCACATCGACTAGCAAAGAGCAGCGCGGTATCAAAGAGTGCAGTCAGCAGCAGTTACAAAATGAATACAATAGAGAGCAAAAAAAAAAAATGGTATATAGGACCCCTTGTTGTTTTGTTTTGCTATTAAAGCCTAGACTCCTTTTTTTCTTTAAATGAGCGCCTATTTTCAGGATTGAAGTCATGCAGTGTGCAAGCGGACTATTCAAGTGCAGTCGTGGAGGTTCAAAAACATGCGTACCTGAAGTAAGCGTAATACAACTGAAGGAAGCTATTTGACATTGATAATTGCACAAAGGAATGGTAAATATTTACCCTACCCTTACAAGTGCAGCAACAATCATGTAAAGGATACCGAGTCCGGAATGTAACATATTGAAAGGCACTGAGAGACAATAGGGAGGATTTCTGAACATGGCTGAGAAGTTTTGCTAGTAAAATTGAAGAGCTGTTGAAAATCGTCCCTGTGAGTAAAGGTCGGAAATTTGTCATTTTGCGATTGGACAACAAATCGACATCGATCAGTTAAGGCACAGACGTAATAAAACGGTGTCGGTGGACAGATAGACGGGAAATGTTGCTAAGTTATCTTTGTCCTTGTCACAATTTGACGACACGATGTTTCACTGTCCGCGCAGACAACATCCGTCGCCATCTTGCCTTCATCTCGCCTACTTCCGTGCCTCCAGTTCCAGTTAACTGCTCGCTTTTTCTGCTGCTCGTTTGACAAGCTCGTGCATTCGCTAATTGAGATTGTCAAGATTTAGAAGGTATAAATAGCCGAGATTCAAAATTACTATGTCAGCACGAAAATATCTAGGAATGTGCCAATAACGACATCACCCCAGCGTTACTGTTACTGTTACACGGTCTCGCATCGTAAGCCTCGGCTGCAGCACTATTCGGTCGTTCCAGCGACGGTGGCCGCCCCGCGCGACCTCATTTTGTAACAAGTCGGTGATCACTGTTCGCGGCGAAAGAGACCGTATTGGTTTGGAGCGGGAAGACGCGCGTAAAAAAAAAAAAAAAAAAAAAAAAAAATAATAATAATAATAATAATAATAATAATAATAATATTTTTTTGCTATTCCATGGCATGAAAATCGATGAGTATGTTCCTGCCGCGGAGCAAAGGTGCAGAAAGCAGCGCTTCGGTTCGCTGGAACGGTTTGCAAGATGTTTCGATCCAACGACCCGTGGGGATTCTGAGCGCCGTATTTTGTTGAGGCAAAGATCTGCGCCGTCATTCAACGGACCGCACTAATTTGAGGCTCAATATGATGCCATCACAGCTGCACGAAAGCTTTGCAGTGTTTAAACGCTAAGGTGAGATGAAAACTAGGCAGTACGAGAGAGAACTTTTTCTTTCATTAATTCCCGTCTATATTTCTCTGTAGCAGGGGGCGGCAAAAAGTTAGGTGGGCGGATGAGATTAAGAAGTTCGCAGGGGTCAAGTGGATGCAGGTAGCACAGAACCGGGTTAAGTGGAGAAATATGGGAGAGGCCTTCGCCCTGCAGTGGATATAATCAGGCTGATGATGATGATATTTCTCTGTATGCAGCTATTCGTTACTACTTTTGTTCAGCTTTAGTTGATTGTGATTCATCACCAAGAGGTCTATAGAAAAATTAAAAAAGGAAGGAAATGATTTGTAGGCGTGGCTTCATGACCATACCGCGTCGACGGAACGATATCAAATGCGCAATTTTTCCATTTTTATTTTTCGGACAGGATGAGCAATGTGTATGAATAAACAAAACCGTTTCTTGACAAATATCTCCATGAGACAATTTTAGTTTCGATGCCTGGGCGCAGCCACCTTAGTTTGATGGTGGCGCCCCGTATGAGCCAAAGTGGGAAAGACCCATAACCTCCTTGGAAAGACCGGCTCCTCTTGACGCCATCTTGAGCTGTGCTGTGCGTATTGACGTTGCGATACGGCAGTGTAAAAATGCTGTTTTTCGGTGCTGGTAAAGGCTATCCGACACCTTGGTGCTATTTTTTGTTTTGTTTGAACGCGCCAGCAAAACATTTGGCATGGCGGCAGCTGTTGGAAATGGGGCGACTGCGAAGGGCTGCGCTCCGCTTCCGCAGGCCGAACTCGTCAGAGCTAACTGTCAGGATGTATCTGTTGTATCTTGCACGATGCATGTATTTTCAATTATATTTTATAATCGCAATGGTAACTGTCCACACAAGCACACAGCGAATGAACCGTACGGGCAGCTACCGAACGCGGAATGCAGATACGAAAGGTGCTTTCCAGTCATCACCGGATTGATTTAATGTCAAGTGCGACCCATTTCATGTCGTATATTTCCTCTCGGCAGTTCATATCTTTTCTGATGTTGCGCTGCTTTCATTTCGTATTAAAGGCACGGGCAGCGTTCACCGCGGTTACGCCGCTAATCGCTGCTATCGCGTACCGAGCTTGGCGAATGCACGCGTGTCTATGGTGCGCCGGCGACCGAGTGCGAAAAGCATACGATCGAGCTTACTTTTAAGTTAAACCACGGTTCAAGAACAGCACATAATAGAAGTTAGTACCATCGTTCTTATGCAGCCTTGGCGTGCGTCCAGCGGCGCAGCAACATCGTATCCACGTCCCGTCGTATAGCAGCATTGTTTGCACGACGTATTGTTGAGCGAAACGTCGAACAATGTGCGCATCTCGGCTGCACCATGAACGAAGGCGACAAATTCGCAGCACATATAGGGTGCCTCGATGCGCGCGCCCCCGCTTAGGGTGAGGTCACCCTTTGAACCACTCGACGCCGCCTCAAACTGTTTTCGCGCGCTCCCTCCGCCATTGTGTTGCCCGCGCCGACCTCGCCGCTCTGCTGTCGTGCGGGCGTCACTGCTAAGTGCCTGCGTTCGCGCGGCTTTCATCGCCGTGCAATGCCTGGATGTTGTGTTCCTCAATGCTCCAACCATGCGAGAAATGGTTGGAGGATGTTTCATTTTCCCAGAGACCCGAAAAGAAGGCTTCTGTGGCTGGTCCGGATCAAGCGTGACAAGTGGCAACCGACGAGCTCCTCATGTGTCTGTAGTGTAAGTGCCGCATGTTGGTTCAGTGCTGTTTTTGTTGCGATTTACCGCTTTTGCGTTTAGCCAGCTAAGTGTAGTACAAGATTTGTATTGGTCAGATGTCATTTTCGCACTATTCGTCTTGCTCGGCGTAAATAAAAAGGCACGCTTCCGCGCCGAACCGGTCATTGTCTGCTGCTTGCCTGTTTGCATCCGAAATTGCATGACACAATGTTTAAGCTCGTGAATGCGTACCAAACGTGCTTTCGCCGCTTCTGTTCATTAAAAAATAATTGCCTTTACGAGGCGCTTGTCAGAGAACCGCGGCCGGCACGAATCAAGGCACAGAGCACGACCACAAGCGAGGGCACATAAGCTGTGGCAATTACTCTGCATCTGGGTCGTCTAGGAGCCAACATGAATTCATTTACTTACGATTTTTTGAGTTTTTGACACGTATGCTGCGTTGGGTAGCTTGCGCTGCCTGTTAGCCCTATGCTTCGCCCAACGACACCGCACTAATTCAGTGAATGAGATAAACAGTATATGTTGTTATGTGCAGATTAAGGAGCTCATTCGATTGATTCGACTGATATATTTGGACTACGCTGTTGTCTTGCGTGCTGTTGTTTTCATTCTCGAGCAGGCAATGTGGGGCTAAGTCCAATAACACATTCATCTGCAGACTCATTTCGAAGACAAGAGCTTCGAACAAAACCGCGCGGACGGTTGGAAAAAACTCAAGCCCAATGCTGTCCCAACGGTGTTCCCATTCAAAGGTCAGATACCTCCTAACCTTGGTGTTTGCTACCATGTTGCTTATCGCCTCGTCGTCTACATTTGAAAATCTTACGTGATGAAGTGGTTGATTTGCATACGTGTTAAATTTTCTGCCGCGTCTTCTATGGACCCTTTTCAAAACTTTGGAGGTCAGCTTCTTGGCACAGCAAAATTCCTTCACCTTGGCCGCCAAACCAGCTTTGGAGTCAGAAAAATGTAGAATGCTGCAAACATATATAGTCTGAACAATGCGGCGTTCCTTTCCTTCACACGATACGCTGTCGGGATAAAGGGATTAGAACCAGTTTTGCCTAGCCACTCCTTTTTTTGAAGGAGGGTGAAAAACAGCTGCACCTGACGTTTAGGATGGGCCGCCATGGTGAAGAGTCCTTTGCAATGCAGAAAAGCTTACTTCGGAGTTTTGCAAAAGGACCACTATTTTAAATATGTAATGTGCTATTTTTCCTTATTTATATGCTTCCAGAACTTCCTAAAGAGCGAAGACCACCGAGGGACCGAAGTGTGCACATGCCTGCATTATTTAGTGATGAGCTGCCGCACAAGGTTCTTCACCAGAAGTGACAAACGTCCTTCCCTTAAATACGCAAGAAGATCCTCCAGCAGATTCATCGTCAGACGGAGTGATAAATGGGACATTGGTGGCTACAGAAAAAAGCAATGCTAGTGAGCAATTTACTTCGACCACCACGGATGTACGGCCTCAAGAAACTGCAGTGGCTCGTGCGACCCAACCCTTTGATTCTGGGGCAGCAGAGCTTTGGAAGAAGATAGCAGATCTCACAGCAGCCAATAATAAGCTGAAACAACACCACAGAGAATCTAAGAACACTGTAAAAAAAACTACAGAAGCAGAATCGTAAGCTGCAGAAAGAGGCAGCTAATTTCTCACGAAATACGAAGTTTTTAAATGAAGACCAAATTCGTGCCCTTTCTCGGAACAACAATCGTGGCAATTCATGGTCAGCGCAAACAGTAAAGCAAGGCCTAAAAATTAAATTTGCGTGTGGAACCACTGGGTATGAAACGCTCAGAAAGATTGGCTACCCTCTCCCATCAAGCAGAACGTTAGCAAGAAGAATTGAGATCCTGAAGTTTCTGCCAGGTATCCTGCATGAAGTGATCGACGTAATGAGGTCCAAAGCGGAGGGAATGGAGGATGTGGAAAAAGACTGCGTTCTCTTTCTAGATGAAATGGAGATAGCACCCGGATTTGAACTCGACCGTGGAGAAGACGTGCTTTTGGGAGGAACGACCTTGCCCTCGAAGCCTGAAGAGGCAGCCAACCATGCTTTGGTCTTTATGCTAGGTGGGGTAAACCAAAGATGGAAGCAAGTGATAGCCTATGAATTTACTGGTAGGCACGTGGACGGCTCTGTACTCAAGACATATGTCCTGGAAATAGTTCAGATATGCAGCCAGATTTCTCTAAGAGTACGGGTAGTCACCTGTGACATGGGTGCAGCAAACCGCGCTATGTGGAGAGAATTTGGCTTTTCGAGTCACCGCCATTCAACAACTTCGTGCTCAATACCCCACCCAACCCTAGATGGGAAGGAACTTTTTTTCATCTCTGACCCAGCACATGTCCTTAAGAACCTGAAAGGACAGCTTCTAAGCTCTAAAGTTTTCACACTGAGTGATGATACAGTAAGCGAGAACGGATTGCCTTCCTCGAAGGTGAAACTAGAGCATGTACAGGCCGTCTTGGATTATGATGCTGCCAATGAACTTAAGGTAGCACCAAATTTATCAGAAAACCACATTAGTGGTGGACACTTCACCAAGATGAAAGTTGGAGTCGCTGTCCAGCTCTTCCGCGAAGCCCCGCCAGCTATTCGGTTCCTAATAAAAGAAGGAGGGATTGAGCCAGAGGCCGAAACAACAGCGTGGTTTATGGACCTCGTTTCTAGGTGGTACGCCCTTATGTCAGCGCGTCATCCCACCATGGCGCTAAGCCGCAGAAACATGACTAAATATCATGCCGCCTTAGACACACTGCGTATGGCAATAGACACGATCAGAGAACTCAAAATGGGCACTGGATCTCAGTGGAAGCCATCGCAAGCAGGGGTCCTAATTGCAACAACGGCTGTCCTTCGCCTTCAAGATGTGCTTCTTGGCAGTGAAGGGTATGAATTCCTTCTCACGAGCAGGCTGTTGCAAGACTGCCTAGAAAACCTTTTTTCTGTGGTGCGGCTCATGAAGCCAGTGCCCACTGCGTACGACTTGAAGTGCGCACTTCGACTCATCAGCGTCAGCCACTTTCTTCACACTCCTAGGTCGACAAGTTACGAGCTTGACGACCGGGAATACCTTGTCGATCTGCTTGCACACGCCAAGAAGGAAGGTACAGAAAACGAAATCGATGAAATCAATGATTCGGAAATCCTGTTCATTGAAGAGCTCACGTCAACCGAGTGCCGTATCTTGTTTTACCTTGGCGGTTTTATTTTGAAAGGAATTTTAAAATGCATAACTTGTGCGCAGTGCAAGGCTGCTCTCCTTGGCAACCCTGACGATGAGTATGCTTCCCTCACTGCACTCAAGGAGTACGTCAGGGATGGACAAAACCTCGTATATCCTAGCAGGGATGTAATGAAAACATTGAAAAACTATGAAGAGCATTTTACCGCCGTCAATTCATGGTGTACCGGCACATTTTTCACCATGAAGTCGCCACTTCGTTCTTTGATCGCATATCTTGAACAGATAGACAAGCCCCTTGTGAAGACTTGCATGGCTCACAAAGAGCGAATAAGAAAAATGTTGACTGCTGCGTATGCCAGAGTGAGGCTCCGAATTCATCTTCGCCAAATTCCGAGCCCTCATTCTAGTGGCCACGGAAGCAAAACTTGTGCTGGAGTCAGCCTTGCGTAACCAAGCCGGAATATGAAGTTCCGCGAAAGTTTTGCTTCGAAACCTGAATTCTGCATCTATGTATATATGCAATCACAACTGTTTCGTCAATTACAGTCATCTATTTAACATAGATGTCTACTTTGAAAAAGTGCAATAATGGTCGCGTTCCCATAAGCAGAAATATTGGTAACTTTATTGTGTGTTTTCATAACCACTGAATAAACGATTTCATGTTTGCTTGGGTAACAGTTTTTGTTTTCATCCAGGTATACCAAGACGAACAGGCGAGTGCTTATATTTTATTACCGTTGCTGATAATCGTTTTTTTTTTTTTTCAGAACGTGCGAAACCAAGACGCTGTGTCATTGACCGCGTCTGCTCAGTTTTCTTACCCATCCATTGCAGTCACCTGTATTGGGACATTCATAGCTACAAATTTAATAAAGAACGCCAAAGAAGCTTGGGCAGAAATCACCCGATGTGTTCCAGCAGTTCTAATAAACTTAGTAGTTTGAAATTAACTACAAAACAAATGAACAGAATTAAATGCTTTCAATTGAGGGAGATGTGATCTAAAATAAATGTTCAACCCCCCCCCCTCCTCCACGCAGTGGATTGTGGCATTTTTCAAGCGTTTTGTTCTCGACATTAAACATGCGCAGGAATGATAACACCAACAGGGCTGCCAATGCCCGTGGTGGTATGCAGAATACGCCTTGTCATAACCGTCATCGAGATTTAACTGAAAAGCGACTCAAAACTTTTTATTTCATGATCCTCTGCTTAGTAACGGTTCCTTTCATCGGAATCTATCGCAAACCTCGGTAAATAAACGTTTTCAGGATTTTTTTTCCTTCTGCTTCTCTAGGAGTATGGTCGCTTCACTCGAGTAAGCGACCTGACGACGCAAATTTATGTTGGGACGGGTTGCTGTTTCCACGCACCAAAGGGTTCAGTGCATAAGAGATAGGTTTTGAACTCTAGCGATAGATTCTAGGAGAGCTTCACTGACATATTTGGCGCATATCTTGCATACCCGCTTTCATTGTTACTGTCGACGCCTTGATGTTGGCTGCTTGTCCTGTTTTTAAAAGCACAAGGCAGGCTCTCCAACAAAATTAAGTATTATATTCTCATGTAAAACAAAAGCGCACCAGAATATTCCTTATTTTTCTTACTTTAAGCGCCCGCGGCAAGCCAGAAGCGAGCAGACCTCCCCCCACGAGAACGAAACCTGTATGCCGCGGGCGCGAGAATGGCGGCCGCCGTAGCAGACGACGCAGCTGTCCTCACCCTGAGCGGAGGCGCGGGCATCGAGGCACCCTAAGCACATACAGCAGCTCGCGCCCTCTGGCGGACGATGGCACTCTCGCCGAGCGCTGCTCCAGCAGAAGAATGAGAATACGTCGAGCGTGGAAAAGGAAACCGGAGGAGACCGCTGTATATGAACTGCCGCGCGATTCCAGCTGTGCAACTCTCCGAGGAGACTTCGTCGCTAGGCCTAAATTGCCTCGCATCAAATGCATATCCGGCGGCGCTTTGTAATTGTTAAGCGCTAGAGTAAATGGTCTCTTGTGTAACTGCCTTACTGCCGATCCCATTATATCAGTAAAAGAAAGATGTAAATTTCGGTGATGCCTTAGCAGCGGAGCCAGCGTGCAGACGATGAGCCGCGCGCCGCACCAGCGGCAGTTGGTTGTGTTGAGAAACTTGTCTGTATTGCAATTTTCGGCAACACGGTATGGGTCAGATATACTCAAGAAAGATTTTTTTTTTCTTTTTTGCTGTTGGCTTATTGTTTATGTGAAGAACAGAATTTAGCACGCTTTTCTGCCGCTGGCGGAAGAGATATCCATCGTATACCGTTGGCGCGCGGAGGGCTTGCAGGAGGCACGGCCTGCCCGGCGTGCGTGCTTACTACAGCGGAAAGTAAAATAGGCATCATATTCGAGAGTCCGTCATTGGTACTAAGACTGTCTTCTTTACACAAAATGTTCCTAGGCGAATTAAATCAGAATGGATTGGAAAGCGGTACAGCAGAAACCTGACAGCCTCACTCGGACTGCCGTTGCATGCTTCCCGCTCTGGGCAATCATCTTGCGATTTCTTTGTTTGTGCAGTCCACGAACACGCATTGCTGTCCCGATGACATTACCACTGAAAGGGGCGCTACTAGAGGTATTTAAGTCTCTCAAACGACAATATACCGAGGTGCAAGGCCGCTGCATGAAGCGTGCGAATGCACTGGCAACAATGGGCCGGCACAATGAATCTGAAGGCCGACAGGCGCTGTGGGCGTACAACAAGTATGAGGTGGTGCACTGTGGACGATGGTGGCTCACGTACGCCAACGCAGCACTGTGTTTATCTGCCGGCACAAGGGAGTTCTTGGAAAGACGGCAGAGGGACGAATGGCGCTGGGGGTCCACAGGAGCACACCGGTGGAGGGTGATCTTGGCTGGTCCTCATTTGCAGCTCGTGAAGCTGAGCTATGAGGCCAGGCTCCTTCGGTTGCCGGACACGAATCTGGCGCACCAAACGTTGGTGCACATCATATACTCGGGACTATCGACGCGATGGACCAGACGGACGGCTAATTTACAGCGTCGTTTCAAGGTGGCACCCTCCTCCATGGCGTCGGCGTCTGCCCAGCAACGAAACGAACGCGAAAGTCCGGGAGCAGGTGCAGAAGGCGGAGACGCGAGAGTGGATGAGTGGAGTGATGGCGAAGCCCACCTTGGCTCTCTACCGGGCGGCAAAGACAGCTATCGGCCGTGAGCACTGTTTTGACAATTCGTGCGGTAGCGGCTTGCTGGCGGAGGCCCGCTGCGAAGTGCTCCGCACGCGCGTATGGCGCGCAAAATTCGTAGGCGGTCTGGGCATGGGCACCGCTTGCGGCACGTGTGGAGTGACGGAGGAAACGATAGGGCATGTGCACGGCCGGTCTCGAGGGAGAGAGCGCGCTCTTTGCGCGCTCTCCCTCGTGACCGGCCGTGGCATGTGGTCCTAGAGCACCTACAGTGCCCCAGTATAACACCGATCTCGGAGGCCTCAGCCTCCCTGCTGCCCTGGGTTTCGGCCAGACGGAGCGAAGTGTAGTGGAGACCACTAAACGACACTAAACGACGCCTGGGATACTGGTGGCGGACTGGGGTGGTGCAACAGAAGAGCATTCCGGCTGTGAACGCGCCAGAGTGAACTAAGTGGTCGCGTGGAACAGAAATTGTGTGTGTGTGTGTGTGTGTGTGTGTGTTTGCATTGTTATTATCATTTTGTTTTTGGCTCCGCCACGCCGACAGGCGGAGGCGACCCGTTAAAAAGGGGTCAGCCGTCATCACCATCACCATCTGATTAGAAATTATTTTTCTGCGCCAAGGCACCCTGCAATGCAATTTCACGTAGGGCCCTCTCTTATAGGTGGAGGCAACCACGTCATCTGATACGGACGCCTTCTATATTTGGGCCGACTCTTTTCATCGCGCTTCAGAAGCGCGGGATGATCTCGCTCACGCCTGCATGTAAGCTGATTTGCTCGCGGAGCGCTACGTATCAATGTGTGATACAGGGTAGATGACGCCAACGATAAAAATTACGAGGGACTTTAGCGACTGAAGTAGTCAAATGCGAAAGCCTGAGTGCCGCATTCTGCTACGCAACTGATACTAATCAGTAATTAATAATTTGGTAATTATTTAGTATTTAATTTGAGCTAACGAATTAGTGCATTAGGCATTAATCAGTGTTGATTAATTAATAATTAATTAGTAACTACTCATTAATTAACATATGACCACATAAGGTACGCATTCACACATACTGTGGTGGTGCTCTGTAATTGGTCGATACCTCTATGACGTCATCCCGCCTCGGCCAATCAGAGCCGCCGCAAAAGCGGAACACATTTTGTCCACGACAGCATGAGTCATTAAAGGCTTTCGCCTTAAAATCTTATACTTTTACGAGGGTCAAGGTCATCTGTGGGTGCCTATTTTATGGTAGCTATTCTTCTGGAATACACGGACAAGCGATGCTATAGTGTTATATTTCGCATGTATCTGTGGCACCCAATATTATATCAAATATTTTGCGAAACCTATTCATGTAAAGTGGGCGCTTTAAGCAATCTTAAAAATAATTATGATTGTGGTTATAGGAAATTAAAGACACGGTAACACAGAACACTTCAGCCGCGCAGTGAAGGAAGAATTAGAGAATGAGTACAAAATGGAGACAGAGTTAACTTTGCTGCCAAATTCTTGGCCGATCCCCCTGTGTGGGCATGTGAAATATGTTATTCGGTAAACAAGTGCCCTAGTGAAGGGCTTTGGAAGAATTTCGACCACCTGGGGTTCTTCAACGTGCTCTGACATCGCACAGCACACGGACGCATTCTGTGCACATGTCGCCTTCGCCGAAACGTTGCCACTACAGTCGGATTCAAGCCCAGGTACTCAAGTTCAGTGGTCACCGCGGAAGGGCGGCTTTAAGCAGCCTTTTCTCAACCTGTGAAAAAACGTTTGCTGGCACCGCAACTGTTGATGTTGGCATTAATTCCCAATAAAACGAAAAATTCTTGCCTTTTGAGCTTATGCTTGGCGAAGCATTCGTGTCGCTTTAACTGAGTATTTATTTCTCCATTACAACAAACCGCATATGCGTATATATCACTGAAAGAAAGTGTACTGACAAAAAAGCTTTGCGACACACTCCATAAAACTCTATAGAAATACGGATGTGACGTTGAAGGCACATTGAAATCTGCAGAAAAGTCCGGTTCTCGTTGTGGCACCACTGCATTCGGGTAGAACGGATGTGCTTCTTTCCTTTGTCGCATTTCGGTGGTGAACTTAAAGCTGCACAGTAAATAGAAATTGCAAATTTATACCCTACTGGAGCCAGTCAAAAGCACCGAAAGCCTGCAGCTGCGTGAACGGTAAGGTATGTGAAGAAATTTGGTTGTCATAAAGAAGTACGCGCACTAGACGCTGTCCCCAAGCGCCAGTATTGTAAGAAATCTATATCAGTGAAATGCATTGCAGAAGACATCGCGCCCCCCCCCCCCCCCCCCCTTTTACTCGAGAGATGACTGAACCAAAACCTTCCTCGGTTCTTCATCTATATTCAAGATGGCGGCCACTAAAACTAATCACTCTAGTCTACACTTTTTTTTGCCAAAAGTTATTGGTGAAGACTGTTTTTCTTTCTTTGATAACGGTATACTTTTATTCAAAAAGCGCGGCCTCCACTTCCTCGCTGAAAACAGGGGCTTCTTTCGCTGACTTTCCGAAGTTCTTTTGTAGAACTTCGTAGTTCTTGTCCCATTCGCGGACTCTCTTGCGATCCAGCTTGAATTTTCGAGATGTTCGATGCACATTATTTCCGTTCAACCTGTGCCATTCGATGACCTCTATTTTCTTTTGTACTGTGTACGAATGCATAGCACACACAGAAACACAACTGTTCTCGACGCCGTCAAAGAACAAAACGGCGAACGAGGCAGCTCACAGCATGGCCGGTCTCGAGGGAGAGCGCGCTTCTCGAGACCGGCCGTGCTGACAGCTTCAAGTTCTCGCTCGGCTTCCGATCTGACCAAAACAGATCGGGCGACCGGCCGCTGATCAGTTCCGTCGGCATCGTGGGGCCAAAAACCTCGCACTACGACGGTAGGCGACCGTTGGTCGTGCTGGTGTCGTCACCGGTGTAATATGCGACAGATAAGTGCATCGATAAATTTCTAAGGAACAAAACCGCGCAGCCCACTGCTGTCCCGATGGCGCTGTCGTCGTCAGGGGCTTTCACGTGGTAGGCCACTCTGTCACGGCTAAGATAGAGATTTTTCACTTTTACGTCACAGCTGTATAGCTGCTCAAAGGCCAGTATATTGTAATGCGCAGGCCTTTTTTTTTTTTTTTTTTTTTTTTGAGCATGCATAGATGTGCTTACATATGCGAACAATTCCTCGAACACATTTTTTTTTTTTTTTCACTTTGGTAATTGTACCTGTGCGTTGTGAGCTGCTGCGCGAGTGACCAGTGTTGAACTCCTTCGTGGTTATGCTGCATGGCTAGCCTTTGCCGTGTTCACTTCAAATTGTTGTAATCTATTCATCGATGAAGACTGCCACTGCGCGTTGACAGGCGCTGATTTGCTCGATTAAAGCTGCATTTTTTTTTATATATATACAGAGCAGTTTTAGCTGTATTCACAGCGGCTAATTGTGAATGCCAGTTGTGGGGTTCAGCATCGCCGAGCGACATATGGGCTAGTGATTCATACTCTCTGAGGATCTTTGTACGCACTGCATCGTACTGCATGGCACGTTGTGGCAGTTTGAATTTATCCTACATGTACACGCGGCATTGGTGACCGAGAATGAACTGGGTCGCCCTCTACGGAGCCACCAAGACCGCTGCAGCTTGTAATTGTAATGCAAGCTAAAAGCGTGAATGCCCGTGACGAAATTGCGAAAGTTAACGCCGACAGTCTCGCACGAATAGAGCAGATACAACAGGCGGCGATTTCAACGAATAACGCACGGATAAACAAATACGTGCGGAGCCAAGGCGCAATGCTTTGCCATGCTTACCTAACAGCCGCTCGAAACTAGCGAGGTGCTTCATGCTTACCAACAACGTTCATATGCCGCTTGGTGGGAAGA
Source organism: Amblyomma maculatum (assembly GCF_055883805.1). NCBI lineage: Eukaryota > Metazoa > Arthropoda > Arachnida > Ixodida > Ixodidae > Amblyomma > Amblyomma maculatum. The sequence goes on along the minus strand of NC_139349.1, from coordinate 7,337,922 downwards.
ATCATCAGAGCGCAGTAATATGTTTCGAGCGGAATACTTCGTACTAATGGTTTGCGCGCGAGAAATATCATCGTTTATACTTGCTCGACTGAAAGTAGTTGTAAGCACCCGAAGTTTTGAAATTATCGACGCGTTCTGCAGTTGATTTGGTGGGCGAAAACAGCAAATAGATAACAACGTTGTTCATTTTCCCTGGCGGGCAGCAACACTTCGCTTGTGCGCCTTGAACCCCGCTCCGTCTGGTTTGGCGTGCGGCATCGGGCGCTGCATGTCGTGTACGTGCAGTTTTTTCATGTATCGCTTTTGCCCTCAGTGCTGCGGCTCACGAAATTCTCACACAGCCTTGTGTACATGAACACGGCAGAATCCGAGTCGAGTCGATTATTTTAGACAAAGAACGAGTTCTGAATGGGACACGCATGCTCTCTTCTTCTTTTCCCTCTAAAATGGGACCCCACCAGACTTTTTTCGTGTTAATGTAAACCCCTGAGCACAAGGTTATTTCGTCTGCCAAAATTTTAGAAACCTGCACTTCCCAAAACACGCTCTTGACAAGCTTGACCACAGTCGCCACACTGCCGCTCCCGTGCTTTTTGCATACCGTGGCTTCCGCAGACGACTTCAACGCCACCTGGATCGTCGTTTGTTTGTAAACATGAAGAAACACAAAACATACCATATATATATCCTTTTTGTGCAGCAACATGTTCATCAAGCACTACTGCATGAGGTACGACCACTGTGCCAATAGTACACGAAAGAAAAACAGACATGTCCTTTGATATTGCAGCCTGCATGCATTGCAGACGGCGCTCGGCAGTTGTTGTTGTTGTTGTTATGAACTTTATTTTTCCACAGATGTAGGAGGCCGCCTAATCCCCGCCCCCGGCACGCAGGCCTATGGGACGGAGGCCGGGGCCTCCGCGACTAAAGACAGGCGAAGCGACAGTGTTTCTTCGCAGCTTCAGCCGCCAGGCGGATAGCTTGCTGCTGGTTGGCGGGGGACTCGCTCCGCAGTAGCAGTTCCCAGGCTTCTCTACTATTTATGTTTTCCTTGGCGCCAGGGGAATCAAGGCATTGCCAGATTATGTGATCCAGAGTACCCCTTTCTCCACAGGTTTCGCATTTATCGTCCGCCTTTTCCTCCACATGCGTGTGGAAAAGCCAGACGGGACTTGGGAAATACCCAGCTTGCAGGCGCCGCCAAGCGACGGCCTCCTTGTTAGTTAGCGTTCGGTCCGGTAGGGGCAGGGACCTTCTGCTAAGTTTGTAGTGTTCTAAAATTTCCTTATAAGTTTGCAGCCTCTCGTCCATCCCATCGCAATCAGGCGGCTCTACGGCTGCCCGGAAGTAGAGAGCTCGGGCTAGCTCGTGCGCCGCCTCGTTGCCGGGGACGGACTCGTGCGCGGGGGTCCAAATAATTCGAATCCTTCTTTCAAGTTTTCCTTTCTCTAAAATTTTGGCTGCCTCCTTCGAGACCCTCCCTTTTCCAAAGTTCCAGACAGCTGTTTTGCTGTCACTAATCAGTTTGCTGGCTTCCGTTCCAACGCAAGCGAGCGCTATTGCAACTTTTTCAGCCGTGTCTAACTTTTGGCTTCTAACGGACGCGGCGGCGGCGGGTACGCCGCGGCCGTTGATGACCGCAGCCACCACCACCCCCGACTTCCCGCTAGCCGCGTCCACGTAGGCGACCTCCCCCCGGCTTCATTTTCCCCGCTTTCTTTGCGAGAGTCTCGGCCCTCTTTTTGTCTCCTCTCCTTGCGCTCCGCAGTCTGCTTTTGTGACGTCACACGAGCATTTCAAAATGGCGGTCACTTTCAGTCATGGAGGAAAGAACTTAGGAGAGGCCCTGACATCATTTTTTTGAAGCCGCCGCGACCGGACGCTGCAACGTCTCTCCTCCTCCTTTACCCTTCGCATTTTCTTTCTCCACGACGCTCACGTCACTAGTATTCACTAGCAACGCTGTTGCTAGCAACCCGAGTTTCCATACCAACAGCGTCGCCGTTGCTAATGGCCCGACTTGGCTAACCCTAAATTTTGACGTCGCTTCCGCCACACTTTCTCCAATGCATTGGGAATGGCAAGGGCCTCTCCTAAGTTGTTTCCTTCCTCCATGACATGGAGGAAGGAAATAACTTGTTTCCTTCCTCCATGCTCTCAGTGGAAGGATCTTTCCGATTCTGATTTATATCGCGTTTTTTTTTTTTATTTCTAACATGCGCCTCGCGCTAGGCGCTAAACTTTGCGAGTAGAATGACAGACTTGTATATTATCCACGGAATGAGCAAGAAAATTGTCAACGATCTTGTGGCTCAGTCTACGTGAGGTGCCATAGTAACAGTACAAGTAATTACAGTGATGCCTTCACGTGACGTTATCCGCAAGGGGCGCTAGCGATCGGCGCGGCATAAAGTCCCTTGATAATTTGAAAGTAGCGACACTCTCCTCCGCGCCGCGCTTACCTCCTCGATTCTCCTCGCGCGGCGGCGGCGAGCGCTGCGCACGACACGCTTTTTCTCCTTGGCGCCCGCCGGCCGGCCGCAGAAGTGAGTGAAGCGCGAGCTTTTGGGCCAGGTCTGCGCTCCAGGAGTCCACAAAATTGAAAAATTGCGAGAAAAGCATTGAGAATGCCGAAAGTAATGTTCATGAATTGATTGGTTTCTTCTTAGAACTGTTTGAATGGGGAATACTGATAAACAAAGCTTTCAGGCGAGTTCTGTGCTGCAGGCACTTTTTAAGTCACATGATAAGGTGTTTTACTTTGTGCACCTAATCTAGTACTGCCCCTGACTTTGTGTTTGTTTTTTAGAGCGTCAAATCTGTCACCGCGGTAAAACTTCGGAAAACGATCCTGGCTGGTGCTTTGAACTTCAAGATCAGAGGTAAAAGCAGGACTTAAGTCTATTTCGCTACTGTCAAGCAATCTGTCTAAGCATAGTATATGTCACGTGATCAACCATGAGATCGGATTATTGGTTAATTGTACATGTATTTTGATCAATTATTGGGCCAAATTAATTGATATTTAGTAAATTGCAATTAAAATCTAAATTTTAGCTGCAACGTCGAACCGTATACCGTTGGAAAGCTTAGGCCAAGTGTAATGACACTGTGCTAGTTAGCGATCCGCAATAATCTGCGTTAATTAGTTAATTTTGTATAAAACCAAACTTTGAGCTGTTCCTTGCCGCTTCGAGGCAAGGAACAGGTTTGCCACGGCTGTCTTGATATGATACTGATGGAGGAATTAAATAATTTTATGAGTACGCGGCCACTCACTGACTTCGCGTGTGGTTAAAAGAGAGCAGGGTACACTGGGAGAAGTGGTGGGCCCTATATTGCCGACACACTGAAGTTCTGGGGCAAGCATGTTGTGGCCTCATGAGCTATGTAAAAGAGCGTAATTTCATTGAACGCAACAATCAAATAAAAAAACAGGGGGCACATAAGTCATCAACGTGCGGAAATGAGAAAGCATATAACTGCCAATTCATTAACTATCGCTATCCTATCTATCACTATGCTAATGGCGTCAGGTGACCTATCATAACTGTCACTATTCGCAACGAACACTATCACCTCACTATCCGGGCCTATTACTATCATTTACTATTAATATCCGTAACAGTCACCATCATTAGCTATCACTATTCATAAACATCCCTATTTAATCTGATGCCGTCCCATGACCCATTGATATACTTCAATGTTCATTTACTTACATTGTCAGTCATATCTCTATTACCTCATATCTGACGAGACAACTATACATTGACTTTTAATTCTTATACTTTCTTATTTTCTCATAAATGGAGGTGGGAAAAGAGCAAGCCACAGGAATAACTGACTACTATCAGCGCGAGGTTCATGTCTCTGTCGAGGAGCCTTCCTTTGCTTCAGGACAGGTCGGTGAGAGAAAATTGATGGAACTGCGTTGGGCCTCAGTTTTTTTTTTTTCGAGTTCGTGTAAAATTGGCGGCTCAAACCGGTCTTCAGTGAAATGTAGCTAGAACATAAAGCGATGAGTTAATCACTCAGGCTAGGTGCAAAAAAATGCATACAGTTGAAATGAGTAATATGTTACAGTGCAAAGAATTGTTGCTCGCAAAATGTTCCCCTATTTTTACATCAAAACTATAACCATTATTGATTGTTTAAGTTTCGTAAATACAGAAAATTGATGCAATGATTCCGGCTGATTTGACATTGATGGGAAAATGTTTCTCGCAGTAAATGAATACGCGGAATCGCGGTTTTAGAGCTGCAGCTTTCAAAGCGAAGGCAACCTGCCAACGCCTAGTAGTCATGGTCAAAGTGAAGCGTGTGTGATCATGTGAACACCCCCTGCACATTGGCCGTATCCCTGATAAAACGGACGCATACTTTTTAACCCACGCGTGCGTCGAAGCATGGCAAGATACATTCAAGAATTGAAAAAAAAAAATGCTGTACGACCTAACTAGTGCAAATTACCCGCAATACCTCGGGTTTACTTGCTAAAGAGTTTTTCAGGGCCAGCATTCATTGCTCCTGACTAACCAACGCACACTACAAGTACAAGCTGGAAAGACTAGCTCCTCTACAAGCCCCGATTTGGATTTTTGTGAAGGAGGCCAGGGATCCTAGCATAATCGCGACAAATGCAATCGAGAGACTGTACTTTTCTAGTTATCACTGACAGCAAAAAGCAATTATAGTGCCGTATTTCTGACTACAGAAGTCGACAGCGTGTGAAATGACGGAGCCTTGGAGCCTCTCAGAATATTCAGCATGCTGCAGAGGACAACCTTATTTTCATGCAATGAACATGTTGCCGCCGCAAAACTATTGAGGAGCAAGCAGGAATAGAAAACGCAGCGTCAGGTGATGCGTTATTACGGGGAGTGAAAAAGGCGCACTACGTCGCAACAACCCTGTTCTTTCTAGGAATAAACTTCTTTCGACTAATCTTGTGAATCCATTGACTCTTGCGCAAGCCGTCACGCTTGCCTTGAGGTATCATGAATACCGCATTATAACCATCTTCAGGCCGCTTGCTGCAGTTGTACGCGCAACAGCACGGCATACAGCTTGCACGCTGCAATAAAAGCACAGCGCGCAATATTCGCTCGCCGAGAATAGGAGAAAAATGGCGCGAAGGAAAAAGAAAACACAAGGAAAACGCCGGACGCGCGTTGGTTTCCAAGGGCAACGGCAGGGAGACCAATCTTCGCTCAGGAAATCGGGCGGAGAACCGGCCTTCAGCGAAGGGGCGCGCAAGGGGCGAGGAGGAGGTGAGGAGGTAGCGCGGCGGCGGCAAAGTTCAATCATTGGCGTAACTTAAAAGTATCAAGGGGTTTTAGCGCGGCATTCGCCATATGCCTGGTTGTGTGCGCAGGTACCGCAACTAGCTGTAGTATTTAGTTCGTTGTGATCTGTGGGGTGCGCCTTTTGCGTCTCTGTCGGAATTTCCGCATGCGCCAGCAAAAACCATGCGTGCGCGTGAATACACTCGTAGACTTCACGGAACAATAAGAATGACGGCCTCGATGAAATGTTATACTTTGTGAAACCATCGGCTTGTACTACAAGACCACTGCTTCGCGTTGAATTCCCCGACATCGGTATAGAAGCAGGGCAGACACCAGAACGCCTCTACACTGCATTTAATTCCCGACTGTCCCTGGCTATCGACGTGCCAACCTGGCGCTGTCTCTTTCACGCACTCTCTAGCTCTCACACTCCTCGTCTTCCTTCTCGTTGTTCTGCTTGCCGATTCCAACGCGAATCTGCAACCGCTCCGCGCCCTGAGGTGAGACACATCTCGAAGACCACCAACACTGCAGAACAAGATGGACCCATAAGGGGCGTGCAGCACATACTCGAATCACACCGTAGCCTACATTCTGTCCAAGTTCTTTTGAGCATCCTTCTGCTAAACGCCTTACAATAAACTGCACTGATTCGTCGGCGGAGTGACCACAGTTCACAACTCAACATCAATCACTTGGTTCGTGTAGGAGTGCCACCACCTGGGTAGGTTTCCTGCAGCCTGTGTCATCCCTTGCTTCTGAAACCCTGCAACGATGTCCAGGGGTTCAAGTTCTGTTAACCGAGACCAGAGCACCACCCCTCCTGGTATCAGCTGTGACGCCACTTGCTTGCGTCCAGGTGGCGTCCTACTTTGAGTGTAATGTTGCTGGAAGTTCATATAGTTTAGCGCGAAGTTTCTACGCACATCCTCCACGTCAGCGCTGACTTCGTTGTTGTCAGCCTCAGTTGCTTCAATCACGCTTCTGATCCTCGTCGTTGTCTTAACACATTTTGCTTAATATCGGCGCGTTGTTTTTCCTTCCGATTTGCATTTAATATTCTTTATCCTTACAATGCTCATAAGTCTAATTTTTGTAAATACCAACAAAACATCAAAAACAATTATCTCCAACGTTTTCCGTGGACTAGTAGACTGTTGGCTCCTTTATAAACACACACACACACACACACACACACACACACACACACACACACACACACACACACACACACACACACACACACACACACACACACACACACACACACACACACACACACACACACACACACACACACACACACACGCACGCACACACACACACACACACACACACACACACACACACGCGCGCGCGCGCGCGCGCACGCACGCACGCACACACACACCTCTCGGTTTCCACCGTGTTCTTTTCCTGCCCACTGGCCTTTCTTCCTGTTTGTGAAAGAAGGGCCGCCAAGTTTCCAGGCTGTTCGATGATTTGTTGTCTTTCTTCCCCAACCTTTCGCATTGGACAAGCGCTTGCAGCACTGCACAACTCAGTTCTCGCGTTTGTGTGATAGCATCGTAGACGACTTGATCGGTTCTCGCCTCTGCATCTTTCTTAGAGTCTACATTGAGGCGTCTTCCCCTCGCTTATACTTTCCAGAAGCCGCACTACAAAGCTCTTCGCGGGAGGCTGAGTATCTATGCTGGTCACTGTCTTTCTTGTTTTGCTTAGGGCCCATGCTTAGGGCCACTGAATGCGCTTCCATTGTTTGCTGTTGATGACACCTGGGGGACTTGAGTGAGTTCGCAACATCCCATAGGCTCCTCCTTGCCATTCTCATTCCTCAACAGGCCGATGTAGTCGATTCCATTGAATGATCACTCCATAGGTATATCGTCAGGCGCTTGTTTGCAGTATTCTTTCTTTGGCGGCTCGAAAACAACTTTGCTTGTAAACTGTCCAGATTCCTCTGTCCGCCTTTGGATACGTGTAAATGACTCGATGTTTTCATTACTCTTGGCGAACTCTGCGTGGATCGGCCCTTTATTGCAATGCGCTTCTACCAAAGGTGTATTCCGCAGTACTGCAGCCGCTCATAGGTCACTCACGAGTCACGGCATCGCTCTGGGCACACAAGTTACTAGTCTTATCCATGACTCTGAGCGATGTCTCGGTGTAATCAGATTCCTCCAATAATGCCTTTGGAGCTGACTAGGGAAAATGGAAGTCAAGCATCGATGAGACCGCAGTGGAACTTTGGACTTATTTGTTTTCCTTTAAGCTCAGTGACAGAATCAGCAGTTAAGTCCAAAGGTGATTCGGTGAAAAATTCCGGTACAACTGCTGTCTTCGTAAAACAATGGCTGTTGGCAGCATGCGCACGCGAGAACTTACGTATGGCAGTTTTTGAATCGCCAATTATGGCCATCTGTTGTCATCATCATCATCAGCCGTATTATACCCACTGCAGGGCGAAGGCCTCTCCCATATTTCTCCACTTCACCCGGTTGTGTGCTAGCTGCATCCACTTTATCCCTGCGAACTTCTTAATCTCATCCACCCACCTAACTTTCTGCCGCCCCTTGCTACGCTTTCCTTCCCTTGGAATCCAGTTTGTTACCCTCAGCGACCATCGGTTATCCTCTCTTCGCACTACATGTCCTGCCCATATGTCCATTTCTTCTTCTTAATTTCCACTAGAATGTCGGTAACTTGAGTTATTTCTCTGACCCACTCTGCACGCTTTCTATCTCTTAATGTTACCCCTACCATTTTTCGTTCCATAGCCCTCTGGGTTGTCCTCAACTTAAGTAGAACTCTCTTGGTTAGCCTCCACGTTTCAGCCCCATAGGTGAGTACAGGCAAGATGCAACTGTTGTATACTTTCCTCTTGAGCGATACTGGTAAGCTGCTAGTCATAATCTGCGAGTGCTTGCCAAATGCGCTCCATCCCAATCTTATTCTTCTTGTTATTTCCTTTTCATGGTCCGGATCTGCGGTTACTACCTGTCCTAAGTAGACATATTCGTCCACTACTTCCAGTATTTCGCTACCTCATGCAAACTGCTGTTCCTTCCCGAGGCTGTTGAACATTACCTTAGTCTTCTGCATATTGATTTTCAAGCCTACCTTTCTACTTTTTCTGTCTAGGTCATCAATCATTATTTGCAGTTCATCCCCCGAGTTGCTTAGCAAGGCAATGTCATCAGCAAATCGCAGATTACTGAGGTATTCTCCCTCTACCCTTATCCCTATATGCTCCCATTCCAAGTCTCTGAATACTTCCTCGAAACAAGCTGTGAATAGTACTGGGGAGATTGTGTCTCCTTGCCTAACACCTTTCTTTATGGTATAACAAAGAAGAACCGAACAAGGGTAAATAGGGTACGCCTCAGGTCGCAGATGAGCCAACGTTTCGACAAGTGGACTTGTCTTCGTATGGGCATAGCGATCATCACTGGTAGGGGTTTAAATACGCTTTTGCTTCCGAAGAAGAAAAGCTGGGGAGGGGAAAGTGGGTGCAAAAGAGTGGGGAGGAGAGGATGGGTGAGAAGAAAGTGGGTCATGAAGTGGAAAAAAAAAAAAAAAAAACATCTTGAGTATGTACTTATCAGCCATGGAACCAGGGATTCGTAGCCTGCAAAATAAGTAAAAGCTGCAGTACCAGGAAAGAAAAAAAAAAAAAAAAGAGGGGGGACTACTATGCCGGTTAGGTGATTTAGTCACCGCTAAAGACGGTTTGGTGAAGATACACCTTACAAAGGGAGGCTATGCAAAGGGCACTGATAAGGTATATATCTAGGGGGACAATTCTTAAAGGAGCGGGTAGGGCGAGGAGTACATAGTCACAGGATAATAACCGCATAGTGAAAAATAACCTTAAGTGTGTATCTCACCCTGGAACCGGAGATCCTGTGGCCTACAAAAGAAGTAAAAGCAGCAGTATCAGGAAAAAAAAAAAAATCATAGTACCGGGTAGATGATTAGTCACCACTTAGGCGGGTTTGGGGCAGATACACCTTACAAATGGAGGGTTTGCGAAGGGCCCTGATAAGGCATATATCTAAGGAGGACAATTCTTAAAACTTTCTGCAAAGGGGGGGGGGGGGGATACAGTCACAGGATAATAAGCGCACAGGGAACCAACACTGACATGAGAGAAAAAAAGAAGAGAGAGGGAAAAATAATAATGATAATAATAAAAAAATATATATGTGAGGACAAATTTAAGCAACAAGTGATAAGGAGGAAATGTGTTTAGAGGAACGTGTAGGGAAGGGAATAGGGTGTACGTGCGTTGTGAATAAACTGCACAATTAAGGCTATGTGAGATTGTTTTTCCGAATAGTTATGATGGAAAGGGAATATACCTAAGGGATTCTAGAGTTCCCTTAGATATATTTATTCCTGCTGGTTCCAATGTTCTAAATTTATGAATTAGATACGCCTCTCTATATTTTCTGTCCCTTGCAGATTTAAAGCCTGACTGGAGAATACATAATTTAATTTCTTCGAACTTACGGTCTTTCTGATTGAAATGCTGGGAAACTGCTTTCGGGAGGTTTTTGCCTACGTCTGCCCGATGTCCATTAAGCCGCATGTTCATTGGTTGTCCTGTCTCTCCGATGTACTGTTTATGACAAAAGGAGCATTCTAGAAGGTAGATAACGTTTGAAGATGTGCAGTTAAAGCCTGATTTTATGTGAAAAGTGAAATCACTTGCATTGCTTTTAACCGTGGTGTCTATTTGTATATGACTGCACGTCTTACATCTAGGTCGAGAGCAAGGGTGTGGTTGTGTTGGGTGCTTGTTGTCGAGTTTAGAATGTACTAGAATATCTCTGAGGTTCGCGTTACGAAGACAAGTCCACTTGTCGAAACGTTGGCTCATCTGCGACCTGAGGCGTACCCTATTTACCCTTGTTCGGTTCTTTTTTATACCGTGCAAACCATCTTCTTCCTTTCGTTCTACCTTTCTTTATGGGAATTTTGTTACTTTATTTATGCAGAACTATGGTTGCTGTGCAGCCACTATATATATCTTCCAGCACTTTCACGTACGGCTCGTCTACCCCCTGATTTTGCAACGCCTGCATCACCGCCGAGGTTTCAACTGAGTCAAATGCTTTTTCGCAATCAATGAATGCTATGTATAAGGGCTGGTTATATTCCGAGCATTTTTCTATCACCTGATTGATGGTATGGATATGATCGATAGTATAGAGTACCGTTTCCGAAACCCTGCTTGATCCTTTGCTTGATTGCAGTCTAAGGTTGTCCTGATTCTATTAGCGATTACCTTAGTAAATACCTTATACGTAACAGACAGTAAGCTGATTGATCTGTAATTTTTAGGGTCCTTAGTGTCCCCTTTCTTGTGAATGAGGATAATCTTTGCATTCTTCCATGGTTCCGGTACCGTCGAAGACACCAGGCACTGCGTATACAAGGTGGCCAGTTTTTCTAGCCCGATATCCCCCCCGTCCTTCAGCAAATCTGTAGTTATCTGATCCTCTCCAGCTGATTTCCCTCTTTTCATAGTTTCTAGTGCTTTCTTGACCTCGTCCTTCGTCACTGGTGGAACGTCTGACTGTTTTTTCCTACCGCCAATCTCATTACGGTCCTGACTACTTCGGCTACTGTAGAGATCTGTATAGAACTCCTCGGCTACTTTGACTATCTTGTCCATATTAGTGATGACGTTGCCCGCCTTGTCCCTTATCGCATACATCTGGTTTTTGCCTATGCCCAATTTCTTCTTTACCGCTTTAAGGCTTCCCCCGTTCTTTACAGCATGCTCAATTTTCTCCATGTTATACTTCCTTATATCGGCCACCTTGCGCTTATTGATTAGCTTTGATATCTCGGCCAATTCGATCTGGTCTGTTGGATTGGAAGCTTTCATACTCTGGCGTTTCTTAATCAAATCTTTCGTCTCCTTAGACAGCTTACCGGTATCCTCTCTAACTATCCTACCGCCTACTTCTACCGCGCACTCAGTAATGATATCTCTGAAATTATTGTTCCTTGCCTCTAGGGTAATGTCGCCATCCTCAGTTAGAGCTGAATACCTATTCTGTAGCGAGATCCTGAACTCTTCTGCCCCCCCCCCCCCCCCTCACCGCTAATTCGTTGATGGGTTTCTTTCTTACTAATCTGTTGCGTTCCTTCTTCAGATTTAGGCTAATTCGGGACCTCACCATCCTGTGGTCACTGCATCGCACTTTCCCGATTACCTCTACATCCTGCACAATGGCGGGGGTTGAACACATTATGAAGTCGATTTCATTTTTAGTCTCTCCATTAGGACTTTTCCATGTCCATTTCCGGTTCTTCCGTTTGCTGAAGAAGGTATTCATGATCCGTAAGTTATTGCGCTCTGCAAACTCAACTAATAACTCCCCCCTGCTATTCCTAGAACCAATGCCATAGTCACCTACTGCCTTGTCTCCTGCCTGTTTTTTCCCTACCTTGGCATTGAAGTCGCCCATTAGGCGTCTTTACTTTTCGCATTGCCGATTCTACATCTTCATAGAAGCTTTCAACTGCCTGGTCATAACTGCATGTAGGTGCATAGGCCTGTACAGCCTTCAGTTTATACCGCTTATTAAGTCTAATTACGATACCTGCAACCCTCTCATTAATACTATAGAATTCATCTATATTACCCGCTATATACTGTGCGGATTCACAATCCCCTTCCTCCATTATAACGCCCGCGCGTAATTAACACGCGTGATTACGCGCGCTGGCAGAGAGGTTGGCGGAGGAGAGGGCATGCTGGCCACCCCCCCCCCGCCGCCTCCCGGGCCTGCGGCGACGCTGCCGCGGGCTTCCCTCTTTCCTGCCGACGTAACCGGGAGGCCTCCTCTCCCGTTCCGTGTTGAGGAGCGCGACTGTAGCAACTCGCTCGGGGTTCTTCGGCGAATGGGCGCGCACGCGCGCGGTACATGATTTCCGCCGAGACCACCGCCGTCACCGAGAATCGCACACTGACCGTAGGCACTTACCGCAACGGGATGTGAGCGAGAAGCCGTGTCAGGTGAGCAGACTCTTCCTCTCACCTCCTTGGCGCGCTTCCCCATTAGGTGGTTTTTATTTCACCCCCGTACGCGGCGTTCGCTCGCTACACGGTGGTTGTTCTTAATTGCTGTTCCTTTGCCGTGTACTCGAGCACAATAAACTCTGTTCGAGTACGTAACTCGGTGTTCGTCCCCTCTGGCCCGAACCCGCCGCAGTGGCGATTTCTCGCACCGCGGGTTGGGGGTCACAGCTCTGTCTGCTAGGGCTGGCACGTCGGGGCTAGAAGGTGACTGTAGCATCTAGCCCCCAAGTGGCGCATTTCTTACGAGAATTAACCCCCCATAATACTTATTGACAAGGAAACCTACTCCTAGTTGTCGCTGTTACGACCGTGCATCCGCATTTGCGCGCTCTATTGTTCGCCTGTGGGCATGAATAAGTGCTGTGGATATGTGGTGATGGTCCAATGGCTCTAAGTGAGCCTGTTTCCAGGAATCCTGTTTTGTAAGCCTGTTTTGCTTTGTGGACACCCTGCAAATGCCAAATTGACCCTGTCAAGAGAACGTCTGGAAAAACACAAAGAAACGTCCCCCTGCGGGAAATGCAGGAAGTGCTTTCTTTCTTTTGTTCACCCTTCCAGTCGAGAAGCCCTATCGTCCAGTGATGAATGCCTACTGTCCAAAAGAAGACGACAGAGTGACATGTCCGCTGACGTGCAGGACAAGAAAGGAGCATGACGCATACGGCCATTAAATGATTTCCCGGGAATGCAGGAAAGATTTGCAATTGTCGAAAACGGACAATGCTGGGAGCGTATGCGGCGCCCACATGCACTTGGGTTTCTGAGAAGTAAATCCACTTGCCGGAACCAGCTGCCTATCGATTCTTGGCTGAAGAATAGAAATGTACCTCCTCGCCGTTCCCAAGCTTTTCCCGCCAACAAGTGACCAGGCTCAACGAAACAATGCCGGGCCAGTCAGTGCTTCAGACCATCAGTGCAGTGATGTGTTCGATTGGATGCCCGATATCTGAGGGGCGTGCCCTGGATTTGGTTGGTCAGCATCTTCAGAGAGGGGCTGGACATAGGGGGTTTTAAGGACGCTGCAGAGCACGAAATGTCGCTCTGGGCCCTGGGTAAACGGCTCATCCAGTCGCTTCTCGCTATGAACTCTTAACGCTTGTCATTTTGCTGATGTACCCTTCTTTTTCATGTAAATATTCTTGTAAATACGTTTTCTCAAAGTGCCAGTAAACCTGCTTGTACATATTTTACCAACTTCGAAGATTCAGTCCTTCTTCAACCCCGAGTCTCTGCACGCTACCAAGTGAAGGCCGGGTCGACGTAGCCCCAGCGTCACGACAACTGGTGGCAGCGGTGGGATCTGAATCTACAAGCCACAACATCTGATGACTGGAGGTGGGATCTGGATCTACAAGCTACAACATCTGGTGATTCGAGGTGGATCAGAATCTACAAGCCACAACATCTGGTGATCGGAGGTGGCATCTCAAGCAACAAGCAGGAGCAACAATCGGCCAACAAGAGAGCAGCTCGGAACATCGATCGCATGTGTGGGTGAGTGCTTGGCTTTTCTTCTGATGTGGACCAGGTTCTAGAACAGGGTTAGATTTTAGAACTGGTAAAAAGTGTTGAAACGCCTTTAGGTTTGGTAGTTTGCACTGTTGTTTTGGAAGTAGCCGACACTCGGAGCGATCATGGACCTACAAAAGCTGCAGAAACCGGAACTGTTGCAATTGTGTGAGGAATTGGGAATTGATACAAATGGTTTGGCACGAAAACCTTTGATTATAAAGGCAATCACAGATTTGGGAGCCGATGATGAGGAGCTCAGTGAAGCATGGAACCTCATCGCCCAAAAAAAAGGAGGAGCAGCTCAGACAGCAGAAAGAGCGGGAAAAAGAGGAAAAGAGGCGTGAGCGTGAACTTGAGAGGCAAAAAAGAGGAAAGGGAGCGCGAACGTCAGAGCGAAAAAGAGGAAAGGGAACGCGAACGTCAGAGGGAAAAAGAGGAAAGGGAGCGTGAACTTGAGAGGGAAAAAGAGAAAAGGGAGCACGAACGTGAGAAGCTTGAAAGAGAAGCAAAAAAGCTGGACCAAGAAATTGAGCTCCGGAAATTAGAACTAGAGTTGAGCAAGAGGTCGGGCGATTGTCCCCAGCTAGCGGTACCTCGTCTCAACAAGGAGGCAGATTTCAAGATGTCAAAGTACATGCAGCCATATGTGATATCAGGGGATATCGGTCTGTATCTGGCTAACTTTGAGCGAACCTGCGAAAAACTGTCCTTCCAGCGAGACACTTGGTCTCAGAGATTATTGACGGTTCTGCCCAGCGAGGCAGCGGAGGTTGTCGCGCGGCTAAGCAAGGAGGACGCGGACAACTACGAGAAGGTCAAAGCTTGCCTTCTGAGAAAGTATAGGCTTAGCGCCGAGGCGTTCAGACAACGTTTTCGGAACGCTACTAAGTCCAGGGACGAGAGTTACCCTGAATTCCTGTACAATTTAAGAGTAAATTTGGGCGAGTGGCTAAAGAGCACAGATTCCTACAGTGATAGGGACGCTGTAGTCGAGCGAATTCTTTTGGAGCAGTTTTATAACTGCCTCCCAGAAAAAGAAAGAAATTGGTTACAGGACCGAGGCGAAATTAGGTCGGCAACTGAAGCTGCCGAACTCATTGAGGAGTACGCTTCGCGCCGACAATTCAGCAACCCAGCAGTAGATAGGCTCCGCAATCCCAAGTTCAGTGTAAATAACCGTCAGAAAAGGCACTTTGCTAGATTTGCAAACGAAGAAAGGAAGGCTTCTTCAGGCAAACGCCCTAGAAAGGACGGCAGTGAGAAAAGTGGGGAAGTGACCAACGCGCAGAACACAAAGAATAAGTTTGAGGCTAGGAAGCCGCTCACATGCTTTAGGTGTAATGAGCAGGGTCACATTGCCGTCAACTGCCGGAAAGAAAAGTTTGCTTTCTCGTATGTCAGTGACTGCGATGAAAATATGCAGCTTTTGGAACCCTACCTGCATGACCTAGTAGTCAACGGGAAGCCTTGCAAGGTACTGCGCGATTCGGCCGCAACGATGGATGTTGTCCATCCGGCGTATGTGTCGCCTTCCGACTATACAGGACAGCGTGCATGGATCCGCCAGGTAGTGGAGGAACAGAGTGTGTGCTTGCCAATCGCGAACGTGGTCATCGAGGGCCCTTTCGGCAAGTTAACAACCGAGGCTGCCGTTTCAGGAAAGCTTCCTAAGTGCTATCCGTATTTGTTCTCCAACAAATCGGACATGCTACTGCGAAAGAGGGGCATCCTTTTCGGAGACAGAGTTGTGCAAGCCCTAACACGTTCAAAGGCGCGAGAACTAGCTACACTGCTCATTCCAGAAGAATCCACAGCGGAGGAAACGGCAGTTAAAACAGTGGTAGATGCGGAAGATAGCAGGTCGGAAAACTTTGAGAGCGAGGCATCTCAGATAAGTCAACTTGAAAGTGAGCTTGATGAGACGCGGAATGAGGACGTTCTTGAGAGTGACCTCTTGCCGCCAGTGTCTAGTAATCTCACGAGACTTTTAAGTGGAACCCGAGAGGACTTAGCTATGGAGCCAGCCGTGGTAAATCTAACGTTAAACCTTCCCGAGGAGATGGGGGACAACTTGATTTGCCTCAGCGGAAAAGGAAGCAACGCTCAGGAGCTTCTCAAAAAGACGGAGCAGAGAGGAGAACTAAAGAAATCCCAGCTGTCCGATCTGGGCGAGATAATAACAGAGTTTGAGGCCTGCTTCGTGGACAGGCCAGGCAGAACTGATTTGACTGAGCACGATATTGAGCTGACTTCAGACGTGCCAGTGCGATCAAGGTGCTACCGATTCTCTCCAAGGCAAAGAGAAATTCTGGATAGGGAAGTAACTCGCATGCTGGAATTGGGAGTAATAAAACCCTCGGAAAGCGATTATGCTTCGCCTATGATCTTAGTAGAAGCTCCAGGTAAAGACCCTAGGCCTGTGGTAGACTACCGAAAGCTAAATTCTCTCACCAGGGATCAAGTGTATCCTATTCCGAATATTGAGGAGAGAGTAGAACAGGTCAGTAGAGCGGCATATGTGACTACGCTGGACCTTACTCGAGGATACTGGCAAGTACCGCTCACTGAACGCGCCAGCAGACACGCGGCTTTCGTCACTCCGACGGGCAGCTACCAGCCAACAATGATGAGTTTCGGGCTCAAAAATGCTCCATTTTGTTTTTCCCGACTCATGGATAGGGTTTTAAAGGGGTGTGAAACATTCGCGGTGCCTTATTTAGACGACATTGCGATTTTTTCCGACTCATGGGCGGACCATATGGTACATCTAAGAGCTGTACTGAGCCTTTTGCGTCAAGCTGGACTAACCGTAAAGGCCGAGAAATGTTGCCTGGCAAGGGCGACCGTGGACTACTTGGGTCACAATGTAGGTCAAGGTTTCAGGAAACCCAGCGAGATTAAGATTTCTGCGGTAGCAGACTACCCGCGGCCGAGCACGAAGACGGAAATTCGGGCATTCTTGGGTCTGACGGGATACTACAATCACTACATCCCTAACTATTCAGCTTTGGCTAGCCCTCTGACCGACGCTCTCCGCAAGACAGAACCGACAAATGTAGTCTGGGACGAACAAAAGGAAGCCTCCTTCGTAAACCTGAAGGCTGTGCTGATTAGTCGTCCGGTATTGCGAGCTCCAGACTATGCCCGAGAATTCACGGTCCAGTGTGATGCCAGTGATCGAGGGTTAGGTGCTGTTCTCTGCCAGAGAGATGACGACGGTAATGAGCACCCTGTGCTCTACCTGAGCAGAAAACTGAGTTCTAGAGAGAGAGCTTATTGCGCGTCAGAGAAAGAGTGCGCTTGCATTGTATGGGCCATTCAGAAATTGCAGTGCTATCTTGGAGGGGCCAAATTCACCGTAGAGACGGACCATTGTCCCCTGGCTTGGCTGCAAACTGCGACATCGAAGAACAGTCGCCTTCTTAGGTGGAGCTTGATTTTACAGCAGTACAATTTTGAAATAAGATACAAAAAGGGGAAGTTAAATGGGAATGCGGACGCGCTTAGCCGCTGTTTCTAAGCAGTCCGAGGTGTTCCTCACCATGTATCCAAATTGATAATCAGGTTTTATGTTTTTTTTTTTCGTGCGCTTGTATATGTGTGGCTATGTAAAGCAGCACGTTTGGTTTTCTAGGCATACGTGGGTCCTGAACGTCTTGAGTGTGGGCTTTTCTCGAACAACAATGGCAGTTTTCTTTTAACCTGGTCTCTTCAGACGGGAGCCGAGTGCTTGTTTAGACATGTGGTTGAGTTTCAGACAGCTCGAGCAATTTGGCCTACAACAATCAAGACAACGCGACAAGCAACAGCGAGCTTCAAGCGTTCACGTGCAGGCCATTAAGTCGTCTCTTCATGCAGCAGCTGCGACTGCTGCCCTCCGAGACTCTTCTGGCGGGGGAGGAGGCTGTTACGACCGTGCATCCGCATTTGCGCGCTCTATTGTTCGCCTGTGGGCATGAATAAGTGCTGTGGATATGTGGTGATGGTCCAATGGCTCTAAGTGAGCCTGTTTCCAGGAATCCTGTTTTGTAAGCCTGTTTTGCTTTGTGGACACCCTGCAAATGCCAAATTGACCCTGTCAAGAGAACGTCTGGAAAAACACAAAGAAACGTCCCCCTGCGGGAAATGCAGGAAGTGCTTTCTTTCTTTTGTTCACCCTTCCAGTCGAGAAGCCCTATCGTCCAGTGATGAATGCCTACTGTCCAAAAGAAGACGACAGAGTGACATGTCCGCTGACGTGCAGGACAAGAAAGGAGCATGACGCATACGGCCATTAAATGATTTCCCGGGAATGCAGGAAAGATTTGCAATTGTCGAAAACGGACAATGCTGGGAGCGTATGCGGCGCCCACATGCACTTGGGTTTCTGAGAAGTAAATCCACTTGCCGGAACCAGCTGCCTATCGATTCTTGGCTGAAGAATAGAAATGTACCTCCTCGCCGTTCCCAAGCTTTTCCCGCCAACAAGTGACCAGGCTCAACGAAACAATGCCGGGCCAGTCAGTGCTTCAGACCATCAGTGCAGTGATGTGTTCGATTGGATGCCCGATATCTGAGGGGCGTGCCCTGGATTTGGTTGGTCAGCATCTTCAGAGAGGGGCTGGACATAGGGGGTTTTAAGGACGCTGCAGAGCACGAAATGTCGCTCTGGGCCCTGGGTAAACGGCTCATCCAGTCGCTTCTTGCTATGAACTCTTAACGCTTGTCATTTTGCTGATGTACCCTTCTTTTTCATGTAAATATTCTTGTAAATACGTTTTCTCAAAGTGCCAGTAAACCTGCTTGTACATATTTTACCAACTTCGAAGATTCAGTCCTTCTTCAACCCCGAGTCTCTGCACGCTACCAAGTGAAGGCCGGGTCGACGTAGCCCCAGCGTCACGACATCGCCTCTCTGGTAAACCTCGATAACACAGTACATGCCCATCCTTCAGTACAGTATATGCCTCATTCGGCCTCCTAACCTCACTAAGCCCTATGACATCCCATTTCATGCCCTCTAGTTCCTCTAACAGCACTGCTAAACTAGCTTCACTAGCTAGGGTTCTAGCATTCAACGTTGCCAGGGTCAGTTTCCAATGGCGGCCTGTCCAGCGGAGCCAGGCTTTCTTAGCACCCCCTGCTGCGTCACAGGTCTGACCGCCGCCGTGGTCAGTTGTTCCGCAGCCGCTAGTGACTGAGGGCCGGGGTTTTATGGAACTTATCATAGGAGGTTGTGGCCAATTACTGTACCAGGGTGGCCAACTCCTGTTCTGGTGAGGGAGTGCGTTGCCGGAGGTGTTCACCGGCATCAGGTCGCACCCCAAACCTGTTTATGCAATTCCATCGACACGCGGCTTTTTTTTTTTTTTTCATCCGGTGGAGATTTGCGCGGCACCGGGGTTTGAGCCCCGGTCCTCTTGCATGCGAGGCGGATGTTCTACCGCTACGCCACCGCTGCACCAGTTGGGTGACACTTATCCAGGAATACAACCATTCGCAACATACAACAACAAAAACATGAGCTATTTGTGATGTCAAAACGAAGCTTCTTTACTTATAACTCTAGGCTACTCGAAACACCTCCCAAATAGCGATTTAAAAGTGTAACCTCTGCTGACGAGGAAACTACAATAACAGTACATCTCAGTCACATGCTGCCTCTGTTGTTGCGATGGCTAAAGCGACTGCGGCTTCTTCCGCTTGGTCCGAGTAGCGGACTTTGACCGAAGCGGCTGGTACGCATTTACTAGCTTTACTGAACTGCTCAATTACACAGATGGCAAAGGCAGCTTCAGCCATATTGCAGTCCGAGGCGCCAGTGTACACTACCCTTAATTAAGGTTCTCGATGTGGTGACAGAGAAGCGTCACTGTCTGCGCGGCCGTTTTCTTATACCCTAGTACAGCTGCGGCGTCTTCTACACAAACGCCGCCTTTGAAAGCCTGCAGCTTCTCGTTCAGTACGCCATCGTTGCATGGTTTTAGTCTCACTTGGATAAGCTTTAGCGCTAGGATATTTGTTGCGTTCGAATTCAAAAGTGCTCTTGCCTCATATATAAGAGCCGGGTCAGAAAAGTGCGTTGGACGACGCGTATCCTTTCGATGCGCTCCATAGTGTCTCAATGCAGCCCTCTTCTCTTTTTCCGGTGGGGTTCGATGGCGGAGCTCCTGGTATCTTCCTGGAGGGTCTCCATATTGTTACGAAGCGGCAAGCCGATGAAGACAGGAGACAGAACATGACCGATGACGATGGTAGATGACGTTTAATGAATGTTCGCGTCGGGCCTAGCGCGAGCGCTCCTGCCAGCGCCACTGCCCGCTTCTTCTTCCTTGCCGTCCGTAACATGACCCGGGGCCACCGAGCTATCGTCCCGATCGTGGACGAGGAAGTTTAGCGATGTTAATGATTTTATGGCGTGATGATGGTCGTGTCTGGATGCTTGAAGAGGAAGAAGGAAGAATAGAACGGCTTGCCGGTACGATGTCTGATGCGTGGGTGATCCGCCTCCCTTGGAGCTGTCAACCATCCGTCACCAGAGTCCATGGGACCGATGGCTCGAGGTCACGTCGGGCAGCTTGGGCGGGGGTTGCGTGTTCGTGTCCATCGGTTCCTTCGGGTCTTTCGGGTCCTTCATCTCGGTTCTGATTGGTCTGTTCTCCTTGTCTTCAGGTCCGGGCTGGGGGCTGGGCGGTGGTAGTTGTTCAGGTCTGGGCTTGAAGGGCTGGGGCGAAGCTGCTCGGCGATGTCCCTGGGCCCTCGGTGATGGTCTCGGCTTGAAGATGGCCTCGATGCTCCAAGGCGAGGATGGGGATGTCGTACGCCGCACCTCCAACCAAATGTTACGAAGCGGCAAGCCGATGAAGACAGGAGACAGAACATGACCGATGACGATGGTAGATGACGTTTAATGAATGTTCGCGGCGGGCCTAGCGCGAGCGCTCCTGCCCGCGCCACTGCCCGCTTCTTCTTCCTTGTCGTCCGTAACAATATTACTTGTTGTCTGGTCAGTGTTTTATGGGGTGGTGGGAGTGTTGTTCTCATTGTTTTGTAGTGTGCAGCGAGTTCGTGGTATGATATACGGCTGGCTCACCGAAGGGTTATGGTTCCTGATTTTGCGCCACCGCTCGGCCGGCTAATTCTCGAGCATATTGGTGGGCAGCCTCATTTCCCGAATTCCCCGCATGAGCTGGCGCCCATATATATGGACGCCAGCTCATGCGGGGAATTCGGGAAATTAATTCGATATCTCTCTCGAGAGGATATTCTCTCATTTCACTGAGTATTTGTGAGGCGGGTTTGGAGACTCTACCTCTAGCAAAATTACTGATTGCCAGTTCGGAGTCGCTTACTATAGTGTTGCATTAGTAAAAGCGACGGCCGCGGCGATGGCGGTCTCCTCCGCCACTAGGTGTCTGGATGTGGAAACAGTCTCCGCCATAACGAGTCTCGCTGGGTTAGTGTTGGGCTGTGTGACTCCACATATCGAATATTTGTTAGGAATATGGAGACAGCTATAGACGGAGACCCTCCCCAATCCAAACTACATATAAAAATTCATAAATAAGGATATGAATCCCTTCTGCCGGTTTTGCGGGGAGAAATACAACTTCGAGCATATGATTTGGGCTTGCAAAGCCCATAAGCCTCCCTCAGAACTCTTGCCTAATCCCTCTAAAGAAGCTTGGGACAAGCTAAGGTCCAGCGATGACCCTGACATTCAGTTCAAGGCCGTCGAATGGTCCGGCGTTGCCAAAAGTCTCCACGGCCTGCCGCACGCTAGCTGACTTCCCCTATTCCTCCCACTTATTGTGAATAAAGTTTTATCAGCTCAGCTGTCTTCTCTTGTGTTTGTTGCGCCACATTTCTGAATACGGGGGCACGACACCGCATCTAGTATGGTGCACTTACCTCATCTGTTATTCCAGGTTACCCTTATACTCAACGTGGCTGTTGCAGCGCCTGTCACGGTCTCCCCGAGAGCCTGTGCCTTGCCGGCGACAAGCCAACCCGAGTATTGGACGCAAGGGACAAGTTTGACCGTCGATCACTACCTGCTCTGGCAACTACGTGTACGCACAGTCCAAGGAGGTTATATAATTGGCACAGCCACTATCAGCGACGACGAAGGGGGATATAAGCAGCAGCCAGACACCGCCCCTGCGGGGCACGACACCGCATCTAGTATGGTGCACTTACCTCATCTGTTATTCCAGGTTACCCTTATACTCAACGTGGCTGTTGCAGCGCCTGTCACGGTCTCCCCGAGAGCCTGTGCCTTGCCGGCGACAAGCCAACCCGAGTATTGGACGCAAGGGACAAGTTTGGCCGTCGATCACTACCTGCTCTGGCAACTACGTGTACGCACAGCCACTATCAGCGACGACGAAGGGGGATATAAGCAGCAGCCAGACACCGCCCCTGCGGTGCACGACACCGCATCTAGTATGGTGCACTTCATAGACACGTGGAGCAGGCCACCGATTATTTGCGAGGTTTCTGGGCGTACCATAACAGTATCGATATGAAGCCCTTTAAAGTTACAGTTGTCCTTCAGGACATCCGAGGTCCAAAGAAGGTCCGGTCTCCCTGTGTTTGGCCTGCTATCACAGCGGGGACCTTAAACGCAGTTGGCATAGTGTTCGGTGACTGCTGTGTGCGTGTCACCACACGAATGCCCCCTTGCCAGGGTACGGCCGTCATCCCGAATCAAAATCCTCCTCCCCCCGGACATCCGGGAGGAGGGGGAGGTACCGGGGATGATGTATGAATGATGACGGGCAGATAGGTTCCCAGGCAGCACCACAGCCCGGGCCAATATTGTCAGTGAGTTGGCAGAGATCAGTCCTATGTAGGCCCAGCGCTGCCATCTTATGGCTGGTATTGGTTGTGCCATTCTATAACACGTCCAACACTGGCCCTGAGGATTCCATTGGTAACCAATATTGTTCGTACCTATTTATAATGATAACAACATTGGCCCGTCATATCCGATGCCCTCACAATATTGGTGGTACCATTATACAAGGACGGCAACGATGGGCCTGGATGTCCGGCGTATCACCGGTGTTGGCGCTGCCATGAGATAAGGATGGCTATAACGGACAGCATTAGCCGGCAGTCCACTGATGTTGGCCAATATTCGACATATGCTGGACAATAATGTCAGCTCTGTTACAATGGCCCGCCAATGTCAGATATACACTGGCATACCTTACATATCAACGGTATTGGCATTGCCCTTTCATAAGGATGGCTATATCGAACAGCGTTAGCCATTACTCCACTGACGTTGGGCATTATATGGCATATGCTGGACAATACTGTTAGTTCTGTTACCATGTCCCGCCAGATGCATTGGCATACACTTTAGTCAACATTGTCTTGTCTATTTCACCTACTGGTCAATATTAGATGCAAATTAGCATTTGGCTGGAAATATTCCGTGGGAAACCGCATTAGCCTGCTTTTGCGGTTGGCAGGCTCATTTAATACTTGGCGTCGTTAACTGTGCTGTTATAATCGATGTTTTCAAGTTACCTTTGCAATTTTTAATGCTTCGGAAATCTTGTGTTTAAATAGTTATAGTTCCGCGGTGCTGGTTTCCGTCGTGTTTGCTTTAATTCCACCTAGCTGTTGTTGACTTTGCTTGGGATTACACCATGTTCTTTTACACTAGATCTTCATTGACTTAAGCTGGCACTGTAATCAATCCACATGTATACTGTGACGAATTTGGATGAGACCGACGATCGGTCAACGGCATCAAATAAGTTCACCACCGTTTGCTGGTCCGGGCGGCGGCGGCGATAAATAGCTCCACGCCGACCGAGAGATCAGAAAGAATCAAAACGACATGTCATATATCGTGCATAGGCAATGGTTGCTATTTTTTGTATTCTATTCGGCAATGGTCTAGGTTCTTCCATGGCTGCTCCCGTGGCGATTCCTGCTGCTCTGGGTGAAGAGAATTCCAAAAGTTTTAGCAAATTTCTTTGCCCCCGAGTGTATCAGTTTTAACAACAGTGGCTTCAAACAGACGATTACCGCAGGACACGCATGCAGTGCGATGCAATTAATGAGCGATAAGCGTCGGCCTATTAAGGCTCGTACGTGACTCAGATCGAGTATGGCGAGCGCGCTTTCATCGAAATACACTTTAAAAATACACTTGGCCGTTCAAGCTATACGAATACGAAGCATCGCAGCACATACTTTCGCTTAAACGATTCAACAATGGTGATCTAAATTAAAGCTGGGTTATTGAGCGGTAAATTAAACGTCGGTCCGCACATGCATGAACGTTCCCACATATGGCAAATCGTATCGACGCTTCCTGCTTCGTTGTCGCTCTAAGAAGTGAAGTATTAGAAAAAAATGGAGAGAAAACACTGCACGTACAATCTCAGTATGAATAATATTAAGGTTATGCTGAAACAAATAACTGGGTTACAGTTTCACTTTTCTTCATCGCACTCGTTCGCACATTTGTTTTTTCTCAAGCGTCCGCTGTTGTTGACGACACACCGCGCACTCCTGTTCCAGTCCACTGAGGGCACTCACTCGCGCCGAAATATGGACGCTCTGTTCGCTGCTTGCTAGGGTGCATTGAAAACATCACAAACAAAGGAAGAAAAACATTGAGGCACGGCGCCAGCAACAGCGGCGCCGACTTGCCCGAGTGGATGCGCTCTGCAGGTGGGGTTGTCGGGTTACACGCTGCGCGATGCAATCCAAGACGCAGGCCCTGACGCTCCACGTGTGGTTCAAGGTGCACACGACCGCCGCCCGGGCGGGAATTTACGACGCAGTGCGTCAGCCGCTATACTTTAAGGCTCTATTTCTTTCATATACCTATTTGACATACGTGCAGCTAGCGTAACTGACGTCTTAGGGTTTGCAAGAGTAGACCATTCCATACGTGTAAAATCAAAAATACGACTACAATGACCATGGCGCATTAATCACTGATGGAATATCGCACACATACGGTACTGGTAAATGCTCTATGATTATCTTGAAACACTCATTCGGCAAACGATTACGCCAGCTATTTGCTAAACAAGCCGCGAATATTCAAATCACTGCAGTGGCAAAAATGATCGCAGAGCCAGCTATAGAGTCGCCCGCGGCACGGCGGCGGGCCGGCTTCCGCATTGCACAAGAACTTGAAACGCGAAATATATCCGCGGGGGGCTTTGTCACACTGAATTTCATAGGAACACAAAATAGCTTCGTGTAGCGGCCAGTATACAAGAGCGGCAGCTAAGCAGAACAGCTTTGATTCGACGCCATGCCAAGTGCATGGATAGCATAATTTTAGAATTTCTCGTTTGTTTGTTCTTTTTTTCGCACAAGTGCGAAAAAAAGAAGTCTGTAACGTTTCTCCGCTTTTATTCACACCCCCAATTTCGCGATTCCGTCGTCGTTCACTGCAGTACAATGCTTGCGCTACATATGGCAACAAGGAATAACTGTAGAGTTCAAAAACTAAATAAAGCAGTCGTTGTTTTACAATTAAGCTTAATTCGGTATCAAAGCTTATTTATTCTCTAACTACCTCTGTGGTGGAACAGTTACAGGCGTGCGCGGGGAAGGTAGTTTTTTTTTTTTTTACAAATATTGTGTATGGAGAGAAGATACCCACATGTAAACTGACTTGTTAGCATTTGAACGAAAAAAAAAAAATGTGAAAGAAAAGACTGGAAACACAAATAAAATACGAAAAGGTACAATGGGTATATTAACAACTGGATTACAATGACACATCTTTGTTTCGCACACGCTCGTTCGCACAGTTTTCCAACGCCTGCTCTCCGTGCTGACGCACCGCTCAATCCCGTCCTCGCGCACTTCGCACTCCTGTCGTTCCCCGATCGCTCTCTCTCACCGCATGCGATGCGAGCAAGGTCCGAGGTTGCATACGCGCGTCGAAATCCACGCAGGTGCGCCAAAGCGGTGGACGGGTCGACGCACCACTCAGGGTCCAAGGGGCGGACGGCCGCCGCCCAGGGGAAGGAATTGCGCAGTAATAAAAAGACAAACGCTAACAGACTGGAGACTTCTTTCAAACATTTCCGGGCTCTCACAACAGGTTGCATAGAGAAATGTGTTTTAACCGCATTTTCTTGGCCAATAAAATATACGCAAGAAACTAAACTGAGAAAGAAACAAGCACCTAATGAATCGGGCCAACAAACGACTAATCTAGCAGATAGAATGATGCTGACGGTGCGGATATATGAGAAAAAATGTAAGCATCGTATGCAACTACCTTATAAAGAGGTGGCAAGTCGTGGTACTGAGATGCTTAGCTCAATAATTTTCAACAAACTTGCTTCAAATCCTCATTTCAGGGTGATTGAAATATTCCACTTGATTGAGCACTATTGTATGAAAGCATTTTCGTTGGTATGCTAAAAGTGAGCAAACTATTCGTAGTAGAACACAGCATTCACAAAATACAACTTGAACAGGTTTGGGTGTTGTAAACAAAACAGCTAGGCGCTTCTCCAGGACGACGACGCGCTTCGCTGCTGGCACAGAGCCCTACATAGATGAGCAGCAACAGCAGCGCATCGTTCAAGGCTGATTCAAGTCTTGTCATCTAGGAAACGCTTGCTAAACGGAGGGTACAAAACCGAGACCATCGATCTGCTGAAAAAGCGATTACTAAAATGCTCGAAGGATGACGCGACAATCGCTTAGCCGGCATGACGGCGGCAGTTGTATTTTGTTTCAAAGAGGGCGCTCCGTTCTTTCGTCCATCCAACGGCCGCTCGTTCGCTCGCCTCGACGTTCGGTGGCACCGCGCACGGAAAATGCTTCTTTCTTCAAGAAATATTCCATGTAAGTTCTCAAATTTTTTCATTCAGGTTGTATAAAGCGTTTGTGTATATTGGAGCAAAATATTAGCCTCTTAGATTGAGCATTTTTTTAAATTACAAGCGTTGTCTTACATTTCATTGTTGCTGCAGGCTGCGTAAGCCATGTGCTAGGGACATTTGCCTTCTTTTATCATATTTGTTACGTTGTTAACTTTTCAAAAGTGGTTCTCAAGTATGCGCGACTTGATTCCGATCATTTTGCAGCTTATTTCAAGTTAAACCGTTGCTGTTTTGCAGAGTACTGATTTCCTAAAGTAAACAACTGCGTCGCATCGTAGCCCTAAAAGCCAACTTCGGATATTCACGGCGTTACAGTGGCTGGAACGGCGTATAGCCGTCACTTGGCTCGGTCGCTCGGGTTCCCTCGGGTGACCTCGGGCGGAGTCGGTGGAGTCCGGGCAAAAGCATATATTTTCGTGTCTGGTGCGATAAAACGCTAACCGCATGAGTCGCGCGGCAGCACTATGCGCAGTGAGCTGAGGACCGCTAAAGCATTGCCGCTCGGCGCTGTCGCCCAGGTTCTGGGTTTTTAGAAATCGCTCATGATGCTGGAACCAGCTCGCGAGGCAGCCAATCGCAAGAGGCTTTGGGGTACTCACCTTCGTTGTTTTTGTTTGTTTGTTTTTTTTGCATGCAAAGTTTTTTTCCCTTGTCCGGTATGAGCGAAAATCCTGCAGACGCTCATTTCGTCTGATCCGTGCATATATGAGCGCATCGAGACGGTTTAGTAAAAGCTTGGTAGGGTAGTATTGCAAAACAAAAAAGGCTAGTGTGGCTAGATATTGCTCATTTTCGAAAGTTGCAGAAAAACGCCACTGCTTTCAATCATGTCTGCATCGCAGTATAGTAGCACGCCGCTGCGCTGGAACCATTTTTTTTTTGGGGGGGGGGGGGGGGGGGGGGCGGGGGGGGGGCGGGGGGGGGGGGGAAGGGGGGAGGGGGGCTCGATGCTTTTCAAGAAATTTCATCAGTGTTGCTGTTTAGTGCAAGAAACTGGATATAGCGTAATTATACTCATTTACTAAACGAAGAGGCGGCTCTAACAAAGCAAGGCTGAAAACGCGTCTCTGTCGCTGAGGTCCTTCACTCTGTGCGATGTGCACTAGCGGCAGCGACAGGCGTTATCGTCGTCTTCGCGCGATGCATCGCCAGGGATTGTGGCCTATTTTTTTCTTTCTGTATCGTTGCTTCAGCTGCAATAGATCAGTTGCAAAACCTACACGTCAGCTTCCCGGTGCGGCAGACATTCCTGCACAATGGTGGCATAGACTTTGGGGTAATAGTTGGGTACAGTGCTAGCACATCGCCTGACGGGAAGGGTAATTCCCGCACCTCTTGCCCATTCGTCACTGTATCATTCGCGTGCCCATTGTCGCCCCGCTATTACCCTCTCCGGTTAGTGTCCCTTTTCTAAATTTTCTTTCTTCACCCCTAGGGTGACAGTGCTCCCCCCTTTATTCCAGTGTTAAGAATGCCTGAAAACCTTTCTCTGACAATGGCCTGTGCGTGGGGAACTGCATCCCAAGCAGCGTGGACTGTGGTAGATGCATGTACTGCACCTAACTATTATCCCTGAATCAGGTTCTGTCGCCACTGTGCATGAATTCCTGCCTCATAGGGAAGCCGACTTGTAGGTTTTGCAACTGGTCTGTTATAGCATGTCCAGCAGGGCGGGAGCCTTCAGTGTGAGCGCTGGGTGGGCTCAGACAATTTCAGTTCCAGGCCGGGTTCGGGTTTGTAGCATGAGGCCCGGGTCGGGCTGAAAATTTATGCCCGTGCACACCTCTAGTCGCGTCTGTTGTGTAGCACACGTTTGGCGCCCGTGCATGATTTTAATTTTGTTCTCCGCACCATGACACTTTGCTCCAGCATCAAGACTGCATGAAACATCAGTATGCATTTTCCGAGCGTTATGCTAACTGATCGCCCCACCGCCCTGGCACAGCTATGTTATACCATGTGTAACATAGAGTTGCAATTAGTACTTTTTTTTGAGACAGCTTTCAATTGAAATTATAGATTACCTAAACAGAGAAGAGCCGTGGTATGCTGTTTTCATGATTTAGAGGCATCGATTTAATGGAGATTTTCTTTCCTTGCATTTAGGGCTCTTTGCTCTATAACGCCCGCAGTCCAGCTGCTCCACTTGTATCATCGCACTGCTTTTGCACAAGCAATCATCTGCCATCAAAGGAGTGCTGCGTGAATGTGAGGCAGACAACATCATCATCATTTTGGTGCTGCATAACCTGTCAGCAACTGTGGGAGCCTTGCCATGAAACATGCTGTGTGTAAGGAAGCATTGCCTCAGTAGGTATGACATTTCCTTTGTTTTGCTTTATATAAAGGCTTTAAAAAAGACTCTGCTGGCTTTTCGCTATATGATTGCATGCTATATGAATTTTTCTAGCTTTTCAGCTCAAGACTTACTTGTTCAGAAGTCTTGCCCACAGTATGCAGAAAATAATATCCTTCATGTCCCTGGCAGTGCTTTAATAGCTGGTGCTATATTTCGTTGCTTTATTTCAACAGTATGTGACTATTTCAAGTTGAGGCATGATTGAGTGAACCTGTGGTGTAATAGCACAATAACAGACATAGCTTGTTGAACTGACGAAGTAGTTGTCATTTGCGTAACACGGGAGAGCAGGTGCTTTAAGTGATGGAATATTTAGCATACTTGATTATGCTTGCATTACAAGAATTCACAGGAAGCCTGTATTGAGGTTTCAGAGAAGAAAGCCATTAAGTATTGCTCAGGTTATTTGCCTTCCACTCTCCCTTCATTACTGCTGCCTGCACTGTATGTATTTGTTCATACAGACATGCAGTTACTGACTGCTTGTACATTTCTGGTTGCCTACACTGGCTTCAGTCATGTAGATGTAATATTACTTTGATCTAAACCAGGCTATTTACTTTGCTCAAAGTGACAATTATAATTAATTCTCTCCCCAAGCCTTTGAGATTTGCCATTAGCTCCCAACTCGCTTTATTCGCAGCTGCAATGAATTTATTCTGTAACCCTAGAGCAAGACATTTGCAGAAAGGAGATCATCATGCAATACTCGTGCAAATTTTGTAAATTTTAGAGGACATTCTGTTTGTTTTTGCATATGCTTCGGTGTTCGGAAAACAGAGCAGACTAGCTTACAGTGCAGGAGGGGTGGGCTGCAAGACAAAAAGAAATTAGTAGTGCAGCTGCTCATTCAGGCGTGCATTCCTTGTGCATTTATTGCTCTTATATATGTGCACCTTTGCCTGCATGCTTGCCAGGGCTTTCCCCATAATGGGTGGCAGTGATCTTGCCGCCTACCTCTCAGGGGGACTGCCCTTTACCAACTACTTGCCCACAACCAACTCACCTCCTGGGCTTCAGATTTGTCATACTCAAGGACGATTTTCTGTGTTTGATGTTACCAGTGACGTCACTTAAGATACGCAGTGTGCATCATTGGTCCATTAGTTTCATTTCGGGGTGTTGTCACCCCTTATATTCCCTACTCATATTTCTTCTACATCCCCTTGCAGCTGCCAAACGAAATAAGACGTATAAAACTGCCAAACTCCCGCAGTCTCTAAATGCTAAGTCAACAACCAAAAAGCTTTTACATGTCTAAATAAAAGTAGAAATAATCCGCCGATTATTTTTTTGATTGTCATGTCTAGTCAGACGGTTTAGTGAACTGCCACATGACCAAGCAAACTGCAACTGTAAGTGCACTGAGGAGTCATGCGTTAGAGCAAGCATATGGATCTTGTGTTGCTTAGCTGCTTAACTCCAAATATCCTCCTTTGTCAGACAAGATATTTTTTTAGAAAACTGGATGGGGAGCCAGAAGAAAGCAGATTGGATTCTTAGCAGCATTGCTACTTGTTACACGTGTGTTCCACCCCTGTATACATGAACTCGGCAGTATTGGGTCGAGTACATCTGTCGAGTGAAAAATCAGTTCTGGGGTTCATGTATACACAGTCGGGTCGAGTAAAATAGGCGGCGGAGCGGGTTGCGTTAACTCGCTTGCAGGGGGTAGGTTAATTCGCTTGACCCGCTTATCTAAAGGCATGTAGACGCTGTCCAGTCAGGGAGTCTAGTTATGGGGAACTCTGGGCTATGAAAAAGCCTCTGGAGCGGCGACGAGCGTCACTCGAAATAATGCTTTTTAGCGCTCATCAACGATAAAAAATAATCGAAGCTCTCGATAGTAAAAGGCAATGGGATCAAATACGAGTAAGAACTTGCACAATTACTTCGAATCTCGATGCAACGCTCTGCTGCGATACTTACTCACTAGAAAGCGAGTTCATGTAGACATCAGCCGGGTCGAGAATGATGACCTTGCTTACTCAACGCTGATTCAACCCGGTGCTGTCGAGTCCATGTAAACAGGGCTATTGTACTTGTAATTTTAGGTGAACTCTCATTTCGTGTATTGCACATTAAATTTGAGTGATATTGGTGCTTTCTTGCGTATGTGCTGTTTTGTTCTGCAAACAGTACTATTTCTCCAGACACAATCTTATTTTTAATTTGAGTACAAAATATTGTCCATTTTTGAAAAAAAAAAAAACAATTTGTGAGTCTGTTAAGAAATTTTGATTTTGAAATATATTCACAAAATAGCAACATTTTATAGATACTGAAATGTAAAATGTGTGCGAAACAACTTTTCAGCTCAGGATTAAACTGGGTTTTCAAGGAACTTATTGTGATAGGGTGAAAGTAAAAAATCACTGTCATGCTAGATGTATCGTTTTTTTATGATCCCATAGTCACATCAAGCATTGTATTTTATGATGTGCTTAAGCAATGAAAATAATATTTGGCCTCAGATATTCAGGCAGATTACTATTCTCTGTACCAACAACTACTATGAATTGGTTTTAAGAAATCAGATGCCCGAGCACCACACCTGTTACCTGGACATAAAATCACCCATGTATGCCTAACTGAATATAATCTTGCACGTGGAAGGTTGCCGATGGTATGGCCATATGATTAGCTGTGATGAGGGAAAATGCATACCTGGTAGGCTGCTAGCTGATAAGGAAGTACAATATGATTGTACTCAGATCTAGCATAACATTTTCCTGCCTATGCAAAGTAAATTTCTAGTACTTGCTCAATTGCTCATTGCAGGCTGCCTGTAATAATTTTAGCTGAACAAGCATGCACTGTATGATTACTAGAACTTCTTGTTGGGCTTGTTCGTGCTTATTTATTATAAACTGAAGACGCCAAAACAGTGCACGCACACAAGAAAAAAACGGGACAGAGTTCCACTCACAACTGATTTATTGTGCAGAACAGAGTACATATATATCTCACTGCAGGCACATGCCCAAGGAACACATTCAGCTACATCACATTCAGCATCATGTAGTTTAACATAAGCTATGTTCAAGAAATGCTTTCTCAGAGAAAGAGGCTGTGGTATGAGGCATGGGCTTCTTGAACATATCTTAAACTACATGATGCTGAATGGGTTCTTTGCGCATATGCCGGCAGTGAGATATATATGTACTTTATTCTGCACAATAAATCAGTTGTGAATGGCGCTCTGTCCCGTTCTTTTTTTCTTGTTTGTGTGCATGTTGTTCTGGTATCTTTAATTTATGATGAGCACTGTATGAAAACTATTCCTTGGTACATTACAATTAAGGCAATTGTTTATAGTAGAATGCAGCAAGCAATAAAGCTGTGAAAACTAAAAAGCTGGAACTTGAAATGGTACGGTTATCTTGAGAATATTATATGCGTACACAGCCTTGAGAATATCTGCGATTTACACATCTCCCTCAGTTAGCCGATTGAAGATAGCTTGATTGGCTCTGTCAGGGCAATTATTTCTTTATTCTGGCCGCAGTAATGT
Source organism: Amblyomma maculatum (assembly GCF_055883805.1). NCBI lineage: Eukaryota > Metazoa > Arthropoda > Arachnida > Ixodida > Ixodidae > Amblyomma > Amblyomma maculatum. The sequence goes on along the minus strand of NC_139349.1, from coordinate 7,305,281 downwards.
ATGCGTGCCTGCAACTGGTGTACTGCAGAAAAATATTCTTTAATGTGTTTTTTAATATCATCCAGTCTTGCATGCTTAGTAATCCATATTGTCTATTGCAGGAATGTTTAAGAATTTTTTAAAAATTGAAAGTTCTGGAGCCTGAACCGTCAGATTTTCAGGAACTGTAATTCTATATGAACACTAAACATCTACCTGAAGTTATCGGTTTGCCGGAAGCAGGTTTTTACTTCCAAATATCTTTCTTTTGTATCTGGAATGGATATTATTTTGCATATAGGTTTATCATCCCTACGTCATAAGATGCTGCATGCCTTTGCAGGCCCAGAAACATGTCGCAAAGTGCTCTAAAAGAAGAATGGGTGGCAATAGGCCTTCAATATATAGAGTAGAACCCCTTTATAGTACAGCCACTGAGGCCAGCGAAAATATTTACTATATCATGGTCTTTACTGTATCAGTGGTCTGTGATGACATGGTCCTGAAAGTGCTGTCTAGTAGTTAAATAGGCACTTACTGAACACGTCTTGTTGCTTAATGAAAAAAAAAAACCTAAATACCTTCCATCTCGCTTTTATCATCTCTTTGTGTAATTTTTTCATTATGAAATTTCTCTACATCTTGTGGAAGTACCTTTGAAGCATGAAGACGTGATTACGAATGCAACCAAGTTCGATTTCATGTAAAAACTAAAGCCTTGCATGAACATGGTGTCCCTTTTTGCTCTTTCTGTCTTTTAAAAGGCAATAAGTAATAAATTCGCATGGCACTCAAGTGCTGTAAGACCTTACTCGCTGCACCTCCACTTTCTGCCACCACTGCCTCATGATTTGTACTGCACATTGCAGTGTATGTTGACCCATTTCTTTCCCTTCCCTATTTCTTGCTGCACGTTTACTCCTTTACTTCCTGAATGGAACACGCTGCCTCCTTGCTATGTTTGTAGACAGCTTTACTTTTTTCTTCTTTGCGCTGCGCGCTTTCCCTCACGGCTCCAAGGCTTCTGTAAAGTAGGCTTCATCTGACTGCTGCTACGGCTAGTAGTAAAGCCACCTAAACGAACACTCGGGGTTATTGTTCTGTTTTCAAATACAAAAAGTCTTGGCTTCGCGACTCTAGGTAGTGCGCGGGAGTCGTCGCCAGGGTCAGAAGCACTTTAACCGATTTTTACCAAAAACATCTTTACTATAAAGGGGGAAAATGTACAGTTGCCTATGGAAGATGAACTGGGACTTCAGTTTCACTTTACTATATCAGAGGTTTTACTATAGCGGGGTTCTGTATTTTGTACTCGATTGTATAGAGCACCCAGACTTCAAATATGTGTTTGGATAAGTGTTGAGAAGGTGAGTTTAGATCTTATTGTGATATATGCTTGTCTTCTGTGCAGATGTCATTTGTAAGACCCATGAACCAATCTCCTCAACAAACTGTTCCTGAACGGTTGTTTCCTGCGGGGTGCCCAGCTTACTACCTGGGCCATGTGCTTCCCCCACTCCCTCAACCTCATCACTTGATCCATTGACCCTTCACTGCCAACTATTATGCTCAACACAGTCCACTGCCATTTTCCATCCATGGTGGACACTGCCCTGAAATGCACCCATGCTCAGCCTCCTATTCCTGCAACACCTCTCGCACTACAAGGCTATAGTGCATCAACCCTGCTCAACATGTCCAGCCCCTTCCATCATGACCAATGCACACTGCACCCAATCACCTCTACCTGCACTACCTGGTCATGTGCTGCTTAGTGCCCTGTTTCCAATTACACCTACTAGCCTCTCCCATATTAACCCTGTATCCAATGCCTCCTGCACTGCATTTTGGCCCTCTGATGTCCTTGTGGCATTTACATGTATATGAGCTCTCAATAAAATGTTTTCGGAAAATATTTTGCTTGCCTCATTTAATTGCATGGTTTTTATGGCTCCTTAGGGAGATGATATGCAAGGTGGTATTGGGAAATGACTGCATAAGAAAACCACAATTATCAGAGTGACAGTTAAGCAAATGGCAGCAGTAAGGGCAAGGGTGAAATAACTGCATGGCTAAAGGTGGCTTAACAGTGGCTTAACAGTGGCAGGCCACGTGTGCCGATGAATACTTGTTGCATGCCAATAAATACCAATATATGATACAAACGGCACGGCCGGTATATTGCCAATGTGAGATGGGCCAATGAATACTAGTGGCATGCCAATACGTGACACTAAGGGCACGGCCAGCTGATAGCCTATGTTGGCAGTGCCAAGACAGGTGCAATGTTGGCATATAAGCCGGACCAATATATAAAAATGTAGTAATTTCTCAAAAAGCCAGTGTTACGCCAATGTTGGTACCAATTTTTGTCGACGTTGGGCCGGGATTGGTGCGATGTTGGTGTGCTGCCTGGGTTATGTGAGACCTTGAGGTGCGGCGCCTTCTGGAGCCAAACCTCCTCCCATCTGACAACGGTACCTCATCTGTTATTCCAGGTTAGTTACCTAAACGATGGCCGTTGTGTTAGAACCAGCAATCGTTGTTTCTTCGCGGTGTCGTGCCCAAGGGTTTTGTTGGTTGTGATGGGATTGCTTGATAGCAGAGCAACTCGTTGTATTAGTAACGTTCTTTTGATCCTCTGTGGCGATGTGGAGACAAACCCAGGTCCTAACGGCGAAAATGGTGATATACTGACAACTGTGCTCGCTACGGTTCAGCGGATAGAAGCTGGACAAAACGAGGTCCGTAATGAATTAAGTGCTCTCAAGCACTGGCGGGCGTCGGTTGATGTTGAGCTGAAGCAACTGTCTGACCGAATTCGCGCGGTTGAAGTAGACCTTGCTGAATCCAAGACGAAGGAAACCACGTCAGAGGATGCGCCCGGTCCTAACACCCTAGGTACCATTGGCACGCAGCTTCGCAAAATTGAGTCGAGATGCGAAGACGCCGAAAACAGGCTAAGGCGATCGAATCTGCTTTTCTTTGGCGTGGCGGACGAGTCGTCTGAAACTTGGTCAACTGCAGAAAGCAAAGTAATTGAGCTTTGCCGCGATAAACTTGGAATAAATCTCGAGCCAACACAAATTCAACGAGCACACTGTCTAGGGCAGTTCCACGCTGGCAAATGCCGCCCAATCATCGTTAAATTTACCTTTTTTAAGGATAAGAATCTCATTCTGGAAAATGGGAAGAAGTTTAAGGACACCGATTATGCTGTACGTGAGGATTTTTCGTTTCATACACGGCTAGCCAGGAAAAAACTGCTAGAATTTGCGAAGTCCAAAAAAACCGCCTACAAGTTAAGTGTTGATAAACTTTGCATGGGCGATTTAGTCTATATTTATGACACTGATGTTAACCAAGTAACCGAAGTTTCAAGATAGCCACGACGTAAAATTAATCGAGTTATCAATACCCCAGTCCAGCCAACTAGCGATATCATTTCATGTCCGCCGCTCCATTTGTCATTCACTAACACACGTAGCCTTTTCCCTAAACGCACTGAACTATGTTCATATCTCGATAATAGTAACTGCGACGTACTGCTTTTAGCAGAGACTTGGTTGCGCCCTGACGTTAGTAGCGAAGAAGTTCTGCCAGATAGCAATAAATTTCAAATTTACCGTAAAGATAGGACGAACAAAAAAGGTGGTGGAATATTAATCGCAGTTAAAGATAACATTCAGTCTTTTTTTATCGATATCCCTAGTGCAGTAGAAATCGTATGGGTAGCAATACGATCCCGCTTGGGTAACTCTATTTTGGGCGTCTGCTACAGACCTCCGGACAGTCCCCCTAAGTTTGTGCCCGACCTTCATGACAATATCATTGCCATTAGAAATAAGTTTCCTAAGTCTGACATCTTTTTGTTTGGAGATTTTAATTACCCTGACATTGATTGGTGTAACTTATCTTGTAATTCCTCTGCTTCCAATGAATTCGTACAACTTACACTAGACTTTTCTTTTGTCCAGTTGGTAGACCATCCTACACGAGAAGCTAATATTTTAGACCTTATCTTAACTACTTCTCCGCACAGGGTCAGGCACATTACTTTTGATGAAGGATTCAGCGATCATAAACTTCTACAGTTATCACTTAATGCTCCTTTTTTTTTCACGTCGCGCTCAACCTAAACAAATCCTAAATTATAACAAGGCTGACTTCAACGCTAAATCGTGGTCTGGAATGTTTCTCTGAACAGTTTTTTCGCGATTTTTCCTCCCGGTCTGTTAACAAAAACTGGTCTTTGTACAAGGAAAAAAATGACAGAACTCGTGCGCAATTACATTCCTCTAATAACGTTTCGTGTTAACGTATCTAAACCTTGGTTTAACAAATCACTTCGTACATTAAAAAACAAGAAGAAACGCCTTTTTAAATCAGCGAAGCGACTTTGCACGCAGTATTCGAAAACACAATATAAGTTATGTGAAGCATCATACTGCCATGCCGTCCGTAAAGGTGGATTCACACGACGGACCGAATAGCGAATCGCTCTCACGATTCGCTGTGACGTGGCCCTACGTCAGTGATTTCCGCTGCTTCGCTTCAGTCCGCGAGCAGCAATTCGCGACAAGGTCGAGAGTCCTTTTCACAATTCGGATCCTTCACGGACAAGACATTTTTTTATTTATTTATTTCTCTCGCGGAACGCTTTCCAGCTATGCTCCCGGTGCCCAAGCATAGACAACGTAACATACATTGCACTAAAACGCTGGAGGAAAGCGAGAAGCGGCTTCTGACGACTGACGGCAGTCGTTTCTATTTTGGAGTCGAACTAGCCTGTTTTTGCCTTCATTCGCAGTACATGGTTTTCACAGAATTTACAGTGACAGGCTCTTGCACTGCGCGATACCGAATGCGTAAGTTTTGTGACTGCACAGAGCAGTCGCTTGAATGTATTCATCGCTTTCCTCAAGCGTTTTGGCGCGCATCAGTTTTGGCATTTGGCACGTACCGGGAGCATAGGGGCAGCAGTCCGAATGGTCGTCTTCCAAGGGTTGAAAGCAGTATTTTCATGCAGCTCTCATAGAGTAAGCGCGATCGTTTGCACTGCAGAGAACTGCCTGCGTAGTATACCACATCGAGCGAAACAGTCACCACAATACTTTGGCAAAACGGCGCAGCAGCAGTAGCTGTAGGCCGCCGCAACCCGCGCATTCACCCACCGTCCATGCATAGCCTAGGCTACCCTCGATAACAGCGCGCCAGAACAAGGCTCTCCTCTCGCGCAGTGCCTGGGAGAAAGAGTAAGTCCGCTCTGTCGTCTGCTATTCTCTCCCACCGTGTGAATGCTCGCCGCGGACGGACGGACCTCGGATCAGAGGTCACGTGACCGATCGCTTCGCTATTCGGTCCGTCGTGTGAATCCACCTTAAGGCGAAGCGCAAATTTCTGTCACATGATCTTCAATCGCTCATGAAAAATAATCCAGCCAAATTTTGGAAAACCATCTCCCCCCCATCACGCACGTCTGACAATATTTCTTTACTGGATGCAACCGGATGTCCCATTCCTCAGGAGAGCTGTGCAACAGTTTTTAATGATTTTTTCACATCTGTTTTCACTAACGAAGACCATTCCAACCTACCTAGCCCACAAGAAACCGATTTCCCTTTCATGAGTGCAATAGACATCACTATAGAAGGCATTGCATCTCTAATCAAAAGTCTCAAAATATCTACTTCTTCAGGATTAGACGGAATAAATACCAAAATTCTAAAACACACTGTAGATGCCTCTAGCCTCATCCTCTGTCATATTTTCAAACAGTCATTAGAAACTGGCGAAATTCCGCACGAATTGGTCATGTTAGCAGACACTCAAATAAACAAGAAGAACTAATTTATTGAGGTCGCATTAGGAAATTAGGTGAATGTCAGTCCGCAAGAAGAACGCGCCTGTGCGAACTCCGCTGTTGCGATGCGCGTCCGTTCGAACGCTCGGTCCAGCTTCGACTCTCTAGGTATTCACATTTCACACCTTCACATCGTTCTTCCCACGGCTGAATCCCTGGTAACGGCACGTACACCAGTCACACACACACGGCAGAGATGGCTCGCCCTCTCTCCTCAAGTGATCTTGCTCTACGGTTTCGTGTGCTGCGGCGACGGCCGTGAGAAAGTTCGTTTTAGCCTTGGCTGGGTGTCGGATAGCGGCGTCAGCGTTCGATGGTCAAGGTAAACAATGCCTAAACGGGCGCTTTGGTCGGCGTAGTCGGCGTAGCGCTGACAGTCAAATAATCCCCGTGTATAAATCTGGTAACAAACACTCTGTCAGTAACTACCGCCCCATATCGCTAACAAGTGTTCCATGCAAATTACTAGAACATATCATTGCATCTAACGTTGCCTTCCACCTGGAGCGAAACGGTTTCTTCTTCGCACACCAACACGGTTTCAGAAAAGGGTTTTCCTGTGATACACAATTATTAGAATTTGCCAGAAAATTGCCAGACTGACTGCATATTCATTGATTTCTCTCGTGCATTCGACCGCGTCGCCCACTGTCGCCTCATAGCTAAATTGTCACTGCTTAATTTAGACAACCTAACACTCTCTTGGATTAGAAACTTTATGTCATTTCGCAAGCAGTTCACTGTTTTCAATAACTTTTCATCTCCCCTTAGCGACGTCACATCTGGCGTTCCGCAAGGTAGCGTCCTCGGTCCTTTATTATTTTTAATATACATTAATGACCTCCCATTTCACATAAGATCATCAGTTCGACTGTTCGCTGATGACAGCATAATTTATCGTAAAATCCGTTCTCTCACTGACCATGTCATCCTTCAGCAGGACTTGGAGTACGTAACTAACTGGTGCAGATCATGGCAAATGACACTTAACACGGAAAAATGCAAAATAATGACAGTCAGTAGGAAGCATTCCCTCTCAACCTACGATTATTCACTCAACAGGATTTCACTAACCCGCACATCTTCTTATAAATATCTCGGCGTTCATCTTACCGAAAATCTTTCATGGGCGACGCATATTGAAAATATAACCGCCAAAGCAGCGCGCGCTCGGCTATCTAAAGCGAAATCTACATAGCGCACCTATTTCTACTCGTAAGCTCGCATTTCTAACTTTCGTTCGTCCTCAACTAGAATATGCATCAGCCATCTGGTCACCACATCAAGAGTATCTAATCAAATCCCTAGAAGCTATTCAAAACCGTGCAGCACGTTTTATTTCACATGATTACAGCCGCCATACCAGCGTGACTAACATCAAGTTGTCCTTATCGCTCACAAGTTTACAATCACGTCGGGATATCGCGCTTATCTGCTTGCTACATAAACTAATCTACAGTCACCATGCATCAACAGTGCCACTTACTAGACCGACTCGCACCTCCCACCGCCTGAATAATAAAATAAGTTTTCAACGTCTATTCCGCCGAACACATGCATTTAACTTCTCTGCCTTGCCACGGGCTATAAAGGGTTGGAATGGTCTTCCCGAACGCATCGCTAACATATCTGACCCACTAAAATTCAAAAACGAATTGAGTACCTTCTTGCAGTCAGAATAACTTTTTTATATTGCGTTCACTGTGTCAGGTTGATTTCGTCCAATGCCGCTAACTATTGTATAATGTCATAATCCTCTGTTTATTACTTCCCATGCATGCTCTTATACTTATTTGCAGTTCCAGTCCTGTATTACTGTTAACTTTTGTATTTTAAACTATGTACCATTGTTCCTTTTGATACACTGTAACCCCTCCCCCTCACACAATGTTCCATGTTCGGAACCTGTGAGGTATTTGTATAAATAAATAAATAAATAAATAAATAAATAAATAAATAAATAAATAAATAAATAAATAAATAAATAAATATAAATATGCAGCACCAACTAGCCCATCGATCAAGCCGTTATTTTTGATTATCAGCTCAGCTCAGCTCTTTAAGAGCTCTTGCAAACTCTAGGAAGGATCGTTGATGGAGCTCACATTACCCTCCCGGGTTTCGGCACCAAAAATTACAGAAGCAGGGCAGACACCAGAAAACCTCTACACTGCATTTAATACCCGACTGTCTATCGATGTGCCAACATGGCGCTCAGTCTATTTCACGCGCGTTCTGTCACACACCTCGTCTTCTCGTTCTTCTGCTTGCTGATTCCAGCGCGAATCTGCAACAATTGCGGCCTGCCTTGTGAAGTACCGTTTTAAGTTTTGCGACTGGTGCAGAAATTAAAACGTACAAATCCATGAAAGCATTTTAAGTTTTTGGCAAGTACGTGAGCGAGGCCAAGAGCCCCACGTACGTGAGAGCGTCGATAGCCAGCGTGTCTGTTCGCTTAGCTAGCGCTGTCACCTCTGCCGACTTGCAAGTGACGTGCTACAACTGTATCAAGGTTTGGTTTGTGGGGTCATAGCCTCCTTTATAGGCAACCTGCAGTGGCCAGGCGGCGCTAGTGGAGCGCAGCGTTCAGCGCCGTCAACGGCGGCGCCGAGTAATCTGAGTAGGCCGGCGCGGTCGGGTTGCGTTCGCGTTGTACGGCTGGAAGCATCTCGGCTCTCATTTTCTGCGGTTTTAAGGCAATCGAATGTCTTCAGAGCTACTTCCGAAAACTATAATACTGACGAAAGGACACCGCCTGTTCGAGAATGCTCATGTTTAAAACGTAAACTGTGTCGACGTCACCGCGAAGTGCGCGCCGCTCGCGACGGAACACCCGCGCGCACAGCTTTGAATTTCGCGTGTGTAGACTGAATTTTTTTAACGAACTTTATTCCCTCAGGGCACCAGTCGGATATGTGATGATGAATTAAGAAATAATTAAATGAATGAAAAATGTAGTAAACGTAGCTTTTCATTTACCTATTGCGTTCACACCTCATGCCCACCCAAACATTGAAAGTGCAGAGAGAACCTGAAAAGAGATTTATCGCCGTTTCTTCTTTTTTTTTTGTTCTTGCTGTTTGATTACAGCAGCATAATAATTTCCTCGCGGTTTTGCTTTACAGTTTAATACCATGACAAACACTTTTGTTCGTGGTGCACCTTTCGACAGTGCCGCGGAAGTTACAGGAGGCATGGTGCAGTACGTACCCGCTACGGATGTCGTGGCGATTGCAAGCACTGTGCGGTTGTAGCGTGCGTCATCACCGAAAACTGTGCGTGCCGGGGGCGGGGATTAGGGGGCCTTACACCGTTGAGAAAATAAAGCTCTTAACAACAACTGGCATGCATTTGTACCTCCGTACCTCAATCTTGGGGAAAGCCGGCGGGTAATGCTGGCACTCAACGGCAAAGCTTTCGTAAAGGAGGTCGTTAAGAGTTCGAAGTTTTTACTGTTGCTACTAATGATGAAATAGTCTATCGTCTGGGACAAGAGACTCTTGAGTAGCTTGAGCAATCGGTGAAATAAATATTTGGCGCGGAACGATAGAACGAAGTTCCTTCCTCAGCATACACAGTATTACGGGGCTCTACACTCCGCCACTTCAACTTTTTCAGCACCTTAAGAAATAATTTACAGATAAATATGCTTATTGAAATCTGTAATTGGAAGTTTTTAAGATATTTTGGCTTTGTGGTTCCGAATAGACACCGCATTAGAAATCCGGTTCACAGATCCACGAACATTTTTTTTTTTTTTCGCCTCCGTTGAAATGCGGCTGGAATACAATGCTGCGGCTGCGCGCCTTTGCTTTTCTGGACGTATGCCACTCGATCTTGCACAGCATATACCAGTACACGCCACATTTTACAGCGCGGAGCACGTACTGAGTAGTGTGCCCCAACCAGCGTGCGACTCCCCGAGTCAGAAGTTTATACCGTTTCCTCCGCTCACGGGCAATCGTCGTATTTTAGCTTCTTGGCGTCTGTACGCCAATGGCCCCATAACAAAACGAATTTCAGCTACATTACTCTCTCGCAGCCAATATCTCCTTCTCTCATCATTCTCCCCAGGTTCTCCCAGCAAGCGGTACGCTTAGGTTTCTTTCGTGATTGTGGCAGTCTTTCTCGCCGCCCTTGCGCTTATTTTTATTCTTGTTCATATCCGTAGTAGTCGAAGCATCGCGCGAGACCACTGAAGTCACTAAATGAGTAAATCATACTCACTGGGATAACAAAACGCGAACGCAGAAGGAACACAGCGGCCGCAACATATACGGCGTCTGCTTCTGCGCCGCCTCAGTATTAGCTCCCGTCGGTCGCCAGGTGGCGCCACATGTCTCAGCAAACTCCATTGCAGGTTGCCTATACTCTGTGCCTGTCAACGCGCCGCGCGAACAATAGAGCGGCGCCGTCCAGTAAAGTTGCGCGGTCCCCTCGCTGAGGGCGCCGCTGACGTAGGGGTCGAGGCACACGGGTACGAATGTCGGCGCGGGGCGGGAGCGGTTATTCGCTAGGGGTAACTGTTCCTAAGCATGAGTCGTGCATATTCAGCATATTTACTTGTAAGACCGACATCCACTAAGCATAACAAGTGATCATGATACTTGTTAGGCAATAACACCAACGCTATATGACATTTTATGTCAGGCAGTTTCAAGAAATTGCGCATGGCTCGAAAAACTGCATGACTGCTCCGCTAGCACCAATGGTAATAGGAAAATTACGACGCTAGTCTACGCTGCAATAAAACAAAATTTAAGAAGAAAGGCACCAGCATTTATTTACATATTTCACAACAGCAATTGTGCTTCAAGGTACCATGTAGAAGTGGCGTGATGAATAGCTGCCACAAGTAGGGAAAAAAGTTCACGGTGACTGCTGTCACTGATTGATTGCACTTCAGAAGCCAGCTTGATTTACAGATGATTGGAACAACTGCATCGCAGTATGCCATTGAGATCTGTAAGGAGAACAATTTTGGTATCAGCTGTTACTTTCAATGATTCAGCGCGTCGTACAAACGTTTTTTTTTTTTTTTAACTAGAAAAACAAGGAAAGACAAATATACGCGTTGCATCTTTCTGTTTCGATCACTACAAAATAATCGTCACAATAGGCAAAGCTCGTGTTTTTATTTTTTCACAGAATTGCGCAGTTAGCGAAACAAAAAATACTGCGCTGGAGCACATGTAACGTGCCGCACAGACGAGCTAACCAGGGAGGAAGTTCGCATGGCAGTCCAAAAAATCCACGTGCACATTTATTATTACCTTACTGACGCGTAATAAACACACTTCTGGTGCTGTCATTATTTCTCACAATATCTTCACAACAGGTAAATCTTGTGTTTCTATTTTATCACAAATTTTCGTAAATAGCGTATACTGCAAAAAAAAAAAAAGAAAAAAAAAAAAAGCTTTGCAGGAGTACACTAACACACTACGCAGACGAGCTAGACAGGGAAGCAATTAGCATTGTAGTCCAGAAAGCACAGTTGCGCATCTAACATTACTATTGCAGTATTGACGCTTAATAAACACATTGGTGCTGTCACTATTTTTTACAAGCCTCAAAGCAGCTGGATGCTACCTGCAGCGATCGCCGGAAGGACAAAGCAAAGCTGGCACTTACCAGTTGGTGCAATGCTGTATTCCTGCAGCACCCGAAGGCAGAGAAAAGTAGAAGCATGACCTTGCACACAGCAGAACAGTCCACGAAACAGCAGCAGCGTGTGGCTATCGATCGGACCGCTTTGCAACACGGCGCACCCGGCACTCGCCTGGCGAAGGTGGATGGATGGATGGATGGATGGATAAGGCCCTTTGAATCGGGCGGCGGCGCCACAGGCCGCCTAGCCGTGAATAGTAATATATAGTGTGGACCTATTCTTGCCTTCCTTTCAGCCACCAATCAGCTAACCTTCGTTTGGTTATTTCTACCTTTTTAAAGTCTATTTTCCCTTCATTATCCTTAAACCCCAATGCTTTGGCTAAATCTGGCCCATTGCCTTGAACTATAGGGCGGAGCCCTTTACAGGAAATTATTAAGTGTTCAGGCGTTTCCTCATCCTCCCCACACACCCTGCACAGCGTGTCTATCTCTTGGTACTTGACTCGGTACGTCTTAGTCCGCAATACTCCTGCCCTAGCCTCGAACAACAATGGGCTGCCCCTAGAATTATCGTAAATGTTTTCTTTGGCTATTTCCTGCTTGAACGTTCGGTACATTTCTAATGCTGATTTAGTCTCCATCCCTGTTTTCCACAGACCCCTCTCTGTTTCCTTAACCTTTTTCTTAATTGATGATTCCTGGCTGGTCCCTAGCTGCTGTCCAAATATTTGCTTGCCAATTTTCTTGTCCGCCTTCTCCATGTGTCAACATTCCTCATGTAGAGGTAGCTGAAGACTTTCCTAGCCCACCGCTTTTCTCCCATTTTTCTCAATCGTTGCTCAAACGCTATCTTGCTGCCAGCTTCCCTGCTCTAAAAAGAAGACCATCCCAGGTCACCCTGCACACCTTGGTTTGGCGTATTCCCATGAGCTCCCAAAGCAAGCCTACCCACCCCGCGCTGTTTAATTTCCAACCGTGCTCGGACCTCTGATCTCATACACAGGACTGCGTTGGCAAAAGTCAGACTAGGAACCATCACCCCTTTCCAAATCCCTCGCACCACTTCATACCTATTGTAATTCCAAAGCACCCTGTTTTTCATGACGGCTGCGTTTCTACTTCCCTTAGCTGCCACATATTTTTCATGCTCCGTTAGGTATTCAGCTCCAGTATTTATCCACACCCCAAGATACTTGTACTTATCCACTACTTCCAGCATGTCCTCCTGTATCCTATGTTCGCCGGCTTCATTATCATTAAAAATCATGACTGCCGATTTTTCCTTGCTAAACTGCAGACCTAACTTATTTCCCTCTGTACCGCAGATATCCATCAACTCCTGCAAATCTACCCTGTTGTCAGCCATCAGTACTATATCATCTGCATACCTTAGTCCTGGTAATGACTGTGGGATAAATTCTCCTTGCTTGAATAAAGAAAGGTTGAAGCCGAGTCCACTCCCCTCTAGTTTAGCCTCTAATCCTTGCAGGTACAGCATGAACAACAAAGGTGACAGGGGACATCCTTGTCTAAGCCCCTTCTTTACCTCTACAGGCTTCGACACCTTTTTTTCCTATTTTATTAGCACTTGGTTATCCTTATAAATATCTTTTAAAAGATTAGTTACTCCGCTTTCCACACCTAACACATCCAGAATACTCCATAAGGCTCCTTGAAGTACACTGTCATAGGCTCCTTTGATATCTAGAAAAGCTAGCCATAGGGGTCTGTGTTCCTTTTCTGCTACCTCGATACACTGTGTCAATGAAAACAGATTGTCCTCTAACCTCCTTTGTTTCCGGAAGCCATTCTGCAGCTCTCCCAGCACCCCCTTGCTCTCTACCCATGCCTGCAGTCTGTCCTTTATAATCTGCATCACCACCCTGTAGACCACTGATGTTACTGTTATGGGACGGTAGTTGCCTATGTCAGCTTTGTCCCCCTTTCCCTTATATATCATGCTCATTCTACTGAGTCTCCATTCATCAGGAACTTTGCCATCCATTAACATTTTGCTCACCACCTCTCTTAACGTTTCCTTAGACTTTGGGCCCAACATCTTTAATAACCTAACAGGAATACCATCTGGGCCTGCTGATGTGCTACTTGGTACTCTCTTCTCAGCCCTTTCCCACTCTCTTTGTCCAATTGGAACAATTGCACTAACCGGTCTATCGTCCTCTACTAAGGCACCTACTACATTTCTTTGTTCTTTAAACTTTTCTGACATCGTTAGTCGTATATACTCTATTGCCTTTTCCCCTTCTAGCCGAATACCTTGATCTGTAACAATAGACCTCTGCTCTAGGCTAGTCTTATTACTCAGGGAATTCAAGTGTTGCCAGAATTTCTTAGCTGCATTTTTATCCCTTTTGTTTACTTCTGACAGCCACTGGGACCCTTGTCTTCTAATTTTCTCATTGATTAAGTAGGATGCCTCCCTTCTACATTTTATGTATTTATCCCATTTTCTCTCAACGTCTGCTTCTGGTTCTCCCCTATGCTTAGAATATCTGTGTTCCCTGGAGGCTTCCTGGCGTTTCTCTATGGCCTTCTTCACCTCCCCATCCCACCAGCTCTTTGGTTTTCGTCTTGTCCTTTTTTTCCTGACTCGCACCTTAGCCAACTCTAGCCCAAACAGTCCCATTAACTTTGTGTATGTCCACTCTGCTTTCTTATCCTTAGAGATTACTGCTTCAATTTGGGTGCTTGCTGTTTCTATTTGCTGCTCCGAGTAAAAGATCCCATCTGGCTGGTCATCATGTTTCATTCCTGAATTAGTTTTTATTCCAAAACTCATCTTGATATGTTTATGATCACTGCCTAGACTCCTGGCACCATGTTAATCTATGTTCATGACCCTTAGCCTATCGTACATCCTGTGTGACATTATCGCATAATCTATTGTCGAATGCAGACTCCCTACCTCCCACGTTATGACCCCGTCACACTTCTCAGTACTGTTACAGACAACTAAGTCGTGTCTTTCACACATATCCAGCGGCATGGTACCTGTCGAGTCCGTGTATCCATCTATATCTTCTATATGAGCATTCATGTCCCCTACTATAATTATTTCGCATCCTTTTCCTAGCTCATTAATGTCACCTGCTATACATTCTACCATTTTTTTGTTTTCCTCTTTGGCAGTTGCTCCTGTCCACAGGTATACAAAGCCAAGGAGTGTTTGCTCCCCTGCCACTTTTCCTTTTAGCCATAAATGTTCCTTACATTCCTGTTTGACTCTTTGCCAATTTGTACTTTTATGGATGAATGCCCCAATTCCCCCTCCCTTTCTGCTGCCCTCTGTTCTGTTGCAGTATTCCCATGCATAATCAGGGTTACAGGGTGGTTGCTCCATGTCCCGAAGATGCGTCTCCACAAATCCATAAACCATTAACTTCTCCTGCCTAAGCTGCTCGTCTATTTCCTCCCATTTTAGCCTATTCCTGCCTCCTTGCATGTTAATATACCCTATGTCTGAATTAATTTGGCTCTTGCGCTTATGCCTGTTGCTTCTCCTATGGCTTCTATGTTTCCCTAGTCTATGTTCGTCCTCTTGGTCGCCTTTGTTTAAACTGGTGGCTTCAGGGCCCTGGGCCCTCCTAAAAAAGCTGTTGCCTGGCGGCCTATCCTGCCTCCTACCCTCCTACCGGTGGCCCGGCTGTAGTGGATGCCTTCTCGTGCAAACGGGTGGAGGCCGGCCTCGTACACATCCCTGTTAACCTCCATTGTGGTGTACCCAAGTCATCGGCTTAGGCTCCTAATGACCCGGTTGGCTTCGACTACTCTCCCCTATGTTCTGCTGGACTGCCCTTCTATTTCCGGGATTGTGCATACAGTCACGTGTACTTTCTCAGAGGCCTCCTTTATGTTATTTATACCTACTTCTAACTGCCTCCCGAGATTCCGGCTCGTCCCCTTCAAGACATCATTGAGTCCAGCATGGATGATGACCAGGGTTTCTACATCCCTGTTGTTCCCTACCACCTCCTGGGCTTTGGTCATCGCTTCAACCATACCTTTCCCCGATTGGGCCTCCACCTTCAAACCCTACGTCCACCTTCAAACCCTACCTCCATCCTACGTCGTTGTCGCCATCTCTCGGCAGCCAGCGGCGTAACTTGTCAACGGAGGAGGAGCGACGGCCGCGGAGCGCGGAGTTGACAGGCACAGAGTGTGTAAAGGAGGCTATGATGGGGTTTAACGAAGCGACTCAGGCTATGAGAGACGCCGTAGTAGAGGACTCCGGAAATATCGACCACCTGGGGTTCTTTAACGTGCACTGAATCGCACAGCGTTATCTCTGCACATTGCGTTGTTGCGAACTTAGGCTCCATGGGTTATGCGCATATTTCAAACAGAGCTACGTTGCCGCCACTAAATTTACAAAACATGCTTGCTGGGTGTGTCGTCTCTGCTGCGAACGCGTGACAGTATTTGCTCGACCTTCTGCCACCCAAATTAAGCAACTGCATTGCTTCGCTTTACAGCTAGAGTAACTAGCACCTGTGCAAACAACCTCTCTCTCTCATCATGGTTAGCAATTTTCTTAGATATATATATATATATATATATATATATATATATATATATATACACACACATTAGAAATTTGATCAATAATGAGACGTGGTGAACCAAAGCAGCAGAATAAATCAGTTAATGAACACAAACGCATTACTTAGCATTGTAAGGACCTTTTTAATCTGAATTAGATAATTAATGTTCAATTACAATGCGGGAGATTCCATTATGTACAGGTTATTAGAAAACCTGATTTGCACGTCACCGTATTGCAATGGCACACTGAGACTATGCGATTACGACGATATGAAATGAACGGTGGTATTTGCTACTCGTACGGACCATGCACGAAGCCTTCTTTAAAACCTGCTTTAGAGTGTTAAACTTTCGTTACCTAACTGGTTGCTCACTATCCCGCCATCAGCGTAGGGCAAGGATGTGTGTGCCGACGGTGGCAGCCCAACCGGTGAACATGGCAGCGTGCCAACTCGCCTCGTCATTGCCTGCATATCAACAACCCTAATAAGATGTGTAAAACGGGCATGGCGGTTGCGATTGGTTTCGTGCATGGAGGAAGGAAACAACTTAGGAGAGGCCCTTGCGATTCCCAATGCATTGGAGAGTGTGGCGGAAGCGATGTCAAAATTTAGGGTTAGCCAAGTCGGGCCATTAGCAACGGCGACGCTGTTGCTATGGAAACTCGGGCCGCTAGCAACAGCGTTGCTAGTGAATACTAATGACGTGAGCGTCGCGGAGAAAGAAAATACGGAGGGTAAAGGAGGAGAAGTTGCAGCGTCCGGGCGCGGCGCGGCCGCGCCGGCTTAAAAAAAAATGACGTCAGGACCTCTCCTAAGTTCTTGCCTTCCTCCATGGTTTCGCGCTTTGGGGATCGTGCAGTCGGGGTTCGTAAAAATATTGATGGCTGCTGGGCTTGCTAGAGG
This sequence comes from Amblyomma maculatum, assembly GCF_055883805.1. NCBI lineage: Eukaryota > Metazoa > Arthropoda > Arachnida > Ixodida > Ixodidae > Amblyomma > Amblyomma maculatum. Next base: position 7,288,358 of record NC_139349.1, on the reverse strand, counting down.
TAAAAATGCCTCAAATAACGGCAAAATTTGTCCCAGTTTTTATATGCGTAACTCGCTTGTACTTTTGTTTGTTACTTGCCTCATTCGTCCACTCAGTCGTTTCCACGTTAATGAGGTGGTTTGTAGGGTTTAACCATAGTGTTTAACGTCCCAAAGCGACTAAGGCTATGAGAGACTCCGTGGTGGAAGACTCCAGAAATTTCGACCACCTGGGGTTCTTTAACGCGCACTAACATCGCACAGCACACGGACGCCACTCCGTTTTGCCTCCATTGAAACGCAGCCGCCGAGGTCGGGTTCAAACCCGGGTACTCCGGCACAGTAGTCGGGCGTCTTACCACTGCACCACGCTGGCGGGGCACATGATTTGTGTGATATATATAAGCGGTAGGGGGCGCTGTCGCATTTCCTTTGTTAAATAAGTGGTTAGGATTAATGCCCGAGGCTTTATATATTTTCTGCCGTTCGCCTTATCTATTGCGGGATTCGCTTTCCGTGCCCTATTTACGCTATCTAAAGTAACTGCTTCCCAAGCGCCTTCGATCGAATAACCATGACTCAATAGTTGAATGATGTGCTGCTCACTCCATCGCATTCCAGCATAAAGTGCAACTTCAAACTTTTCTTCGTTACATTATTGTTAGGATATTTATTTACTTGGTTACTATCAGGGCCGTTGAGGCGTTACAGATAGCAGTGGTTATACTACTTATACAAAATTATTATAAATTTAATTATAATAATTATAAATAGAAATTGTGCCAATAAATAATTATGGACTTTGCTTCTGCACTGATGCGATGAGCACGGCTTAAGGATAAAGTGTGACGGCGATGCTTCTGGCGATACGGAGACAGCTCAGGTTGCGTGAACGGCTTGCGTGAGAGAAACGTGCCGTGCGATATCAGCTGGTTGCTATTGCAACGACGGCGTTAATGTATGTGCCTTTTTTCTTCCAGCGAAGATGCACCGCTACATCGACGCTGCGATCCGCGGTCCGGCTCGGAGGAGCGTGGCTGGTACTTTATCTGGACACTTGCGTCCAGTGCCTCGCCCGTGCTGTGTCCCCGAATCTAGCACCATGGTCCCGGACTACAAAAATACCGCTGCAGACTCCATGCGCACAAAGGGCTCCACAACGAAAAGTGGATGTGGGAGTATTTACCTTGATCAAACTTTACAAATCACTTCCAATACACGGCGGGCACTTGACAGCGAACCTGATACTGCGCGAGTCGATGCCACTGGCGACCTTCGACATGGCGAATGAGGCGTGACAATGCTCGCGCCACCTGGTAGTTCGGCCTCAGTGAATACCTCCCATACTTAGTTTGTCTAATTTTGTATGTCATGCCTCACCCTTGTTAATTCACAGTAATGGCCTTTTAACCTTATACTATGTGTTGGCGGGCTGTAGATGTGTTACATCAAGTGGCACCATGACGATAGAGAATGACGTCAGTGTTGGCGTGACTATAGTAGCTATATAAGCAGCAGGTGCGCTGCACATAGCCTCAGACGCAGGCGGGATGAAGCCTGCGCCAGGTATGTCGAGGTTCGCAAATGCTGCAGCCAAACGGTGCTCTCATACTGATTAATCAGTCGAACCAGGTTAAACCCCGACTAAATATTTTTAGCCGTCCTTTTCCCTTGTTCTCTCCAGCCGCGGTCACCGCAGTTGTCCTATTGAACTGGTGGTGCAACGGCCACCAGGAGGCGCAAGTGGTATACAAGATACTCCACCATATGAGTAAAGCAAGAAGATCTTGCGAAAAACCATTCCGCACAGTTTTCACTCAAAAGCGGACTATTGCGCATTTTTTTTTTCATCAATTAGGTATGCTGTGGTGGGAAAGGGCTTTTCAATAAATGTTCTTTTATAGCTACTCTGTGGTTTGATTTTCAGATAATTCGGAGATTTTTCCAGTCCCTTGAGGCCCTGATTTATGTGCTTTTACTTATTTGGAAACCAGTGCATCGATAACATTTTCATCCACAGAACCAGTTAGTGACTGCTGGCTCAGTAAACTATCAGTGCTTTTCACTCTCAACAGTGCCTAAATATTAACTTTATATATCAAGCCATGAAGCAAATTATGGGTAGTATTAAGGTGCAGTTCTGAAAATTCAAAGAAAAGCCTGCGCACTTTTGAAACTTGGATTATTAAGGGTCTCCTGTGGGCCAGCACAGAAACGTAGATACTAAATGATGTAGACAAAGTATTTGTTGTTTTGCAGAGCTTGGGAACCCATTAATAAACAAAACTGATATTAAATAGGCTTTAAAAGGTACTGTCCTGTCAGAACACGAAGATAGTTTGGCAGCACTAATAAAAGCAGAATGAAAAAGAGAAAATCCCCCAATATACTAACGGTTACAGCTTAACAACAATCAGCGGTGATGGACAGCCGATTACAAATAACTGACATTTAAAATAACACGCAGCACTAGTTGCATGCAGAGCTAGGTACAAAAATGCACTGAACTGCTGAAAGTCATAGGCATTTCACAAGCACAAGTATATTAATAGGTTCTTTTATTATCTTCTATATTAAATAGAAACCTACAACTTACTGCTGGTAATCTCCCATCACTTCTAGGCTATATCGTAAAGTTTGCTATTTGGCAGACCCTTTATAAAAACATGGCAAAGAGAAAACATAAAAAATGGCATCAAGAAAAACAAAGATGCATGGGAAAGAACCCTGAAGGAATGGTAACAACAACAGTGCAAAGTATTAAGAGTGCCTGTTATGAATAACACAGCATCAAAGATTATTTGCACGCACAATACAATGTTCAGACTGAAGCCAATTGGCACAAGCCTGCAAATGTGGCACCGAAAATGATTGAATGTTAAATACATGATAATTCGGTCACAAAAAGATGCTCAAAATTCATTGGCAACTTTTAAGTAAAACAACCATTTTGCCAGAAAACAAGAACAGCAAACCTATGCCAGGTAGCTGACCTCAGGAAGCACAGGAGCTCTCTATCTCATACGAGACATATTTTGGTTTCTTATAAAAATCGGCCCGTTCTACACGTATCGGACCAAATAAAGTCGGTTAACTGCAGATTTCCTGTGTACTTTGCAAAATAAAATTGAACAGCACTAAACCTCTCATAGAGTATAATGAAATGCTATGCGCACGGACAATGCACCAAATTTTTGTGGCCAACAATGTTTCACTGCCACTGGCAATTAGATTATTAATATAAAAATGAACACAGTGATTTTAGCCTTTTTCACAGCTAAGTGGCAAACACAAAAATTTGGAACCAATAGTTTTTTGCTAAGGCCATCACCCCGAGACCAATTTTAAGTCTAGTCAATAAGTCTACCACTTTTTCAGTCTTCTAAGAAGGAATTGCTGTTCCCCTTATTCTAAAGCCCAGTAACTGGTATATGAAGAAACATGTCACCCGCCCATCCCATTACAAGAGATTGCATAAGAGACCGGCAACACCATACTGGTATGCAACACTTGGTTTGCCTCAATGTCTAGGTATTGCATTTGGGGCTTTAGAAAGTCTACATTGTAAAATCTGTACAAGAATCACGACGCATTTATAACAATCAGAGACGTAGTACTGCAGGCAGCTGTCAGTAAATTACAGACCCAGCCCCTGTAGTACCAGCACAGAAAGATAATTTCACTGTGCCTATCACCTATAATGTCATTAAAGAAAATTCCTGCAAAGTACGCCACCTGTCTTGTACCGGAGCAAATAATGCTGCAATGTACAACTGCTTGCGATAGTGTATCTATACTGTGCCCATCAGCATCAATTTTATGCTACTATTTGATGCTCCTGGCAGAAAAAAAAGAGAGAGAGAGAGAAAAATAAGATCAACAACTCTATAGATCGCTGCAGATTCACCTACAAAACCACCACGTTACTACATGTCAGCTCTGCGCAACAGCAGCAAGGCAAAAAATGCACTTGTAAAAACACAAATAAAAACATCACACAAAAAGGAAAGACACACATCACCTGGTGCATTTCATTATTGTACATGATTCGGATGCACACTGTTGAGCACGGTGCAGTTTACTAGCGGCCTGCACAAAATAGTGGCAAGAAAACACAACAAAAATTTTCAACATGACTCCAAGTAACTGACACAACATTAAAAAAGATAGAAAAACTTAACAAAGCTCGACTACTCAAGAGATATCCACATAGTATGGAAATAATCACAATGATAAATGTGTGAAGGTGCAGACATTACAATGTGTGTGCCTAAACAAAACATTTAAAACCAGAAACTTTGAGCAATAATTACCGGGGTCATCAAGAAACCCAACACTTATACACTCTCCCCAACACAGACAAGGTATGACAGAAAAGTGTCAAGACAAAAGTGGGTTTGCAAAATGAAACATTTACAAAGAAGGCATATCACTGTGTGCGGTTGCATACTGAAGTCCTGACAGTGTTACAGGAATGAAATGCCAGAACATCATATATTACATGAGCTATGCAAGAACACGATACAAAAACATTTTGGCTATGAACGCAAGGCATGTCTTACGTATCTACCCAATAATTCCAATTTCTACTTCAACAGTGCATTTTATCCTTTTTCCACAACACCCCACAACATAACATAAAATGAAATTAAAAATAAAAGGATAAAGGTGTGTGAATACGCAAGTTCCAAACTAGAATCGAATAAGAAACTACATAAGTAGTCTGATTTCACTTTCGAAAGCTTGATTGGTATTCGAAGTAACAATTGAAATTTCAAATCAGCAGGCACACCGGCACGGCTTTCAAGTTCATGCGTAAACTTCTGCTGCTAAGACTCACATGTGCCAATTTGGACAGCTCTTGACAGCATACTATTGTAGAGATAAACTAATATCAGATGTGTTTCCCTCAGAAAACTTGCCACAATAAACTGCCCCATTTAGTCTAACCGAATGCAGAGTTTCCCTGCCTACCTGTTCCCTACCTGGTCCCTGCCTACAGTGGTTTACAAACCACTGAGCGCAACGGCCACGACAGGATGAAGTTGCTGTCTAAACTGAGGCCCCCTTTGATCCTAGAATTAAAGAAATTCTTTGGCCATGTGTTTCCAATAAGCCTGATGCAGTGTTCAGTTATATCACACTGACAGTGCCCTATGCTACTGAATGACAAAGCAAGTTGTGCTATATAAATGTAGCATAAGAGCCTGTATGCCTAATTCACAACAAAGCATGCTGTTACTGCCATAAAAAAAAAAATATATATATATATATCCAAGGTTCCTTTAAGGACAATGAGCACGTGAGGGTCATTCAGGTGGACGTCTTATAGAATCTTGCCTTTTTTTTTTGTTCCTAGCCACACCAAGAGGAACTTCCGAGGCATATATGATGTCCGATCTTCAGTAGTCAGACCAGATCCAACTTTTGGTTCTTGTTGCCACTATCTGACGTGAATTCTATTTGAGAAAAAATCTTCCTATTCACACATTTCTACTTAGGTGCCTCATTATCACTTAAAACAGCAAGGTCCACAAATCGCTAAGGCTTAACGTGGGGCATGGAAAGAAAGAAAAAAGAGGCATGTAACAAAGTAACTAGATGCTCCTGCACTTTAAACAGCGCTGGTATGCTACATACTTTATTATGCCTCAGATGTCGAATCAGCAAGGGGAAAGGCTTCCAATTTCCTGGTGCTAAAACCCAGAGCAGTAGACACCAAGCCCCCAAGAAGACATACATTCAAGGAATCCTTACTGCTCTTGTGCATGCGAGGTGATGAAATGGTCGTTAGCAATGAGAATATATACCTCAAATTTAGAACCTTTAGAAAATAATGCTCAAGAAAGATTTCCCCATGCCCTGCCTCACTCTAAAATTAGAGCTTGTCCCAAACAGGTGAGTGTATCAAAATTTACGCACAACCTTTAACAGAATAAGTATTCAAAACTTCTGCCAACAGTAGGAATGTTGCAGCTTCCATAAATCTAGCCACACGCAGCATGATGCTACACTTTTATACTTCAAAGGTTTCTACATGGCCACAACAAAGGTTATATATATATATCAAATTAGCAAGAGAAAAAGTGTGAGCACGTTACATTAGGTTCAAATCAAAAAGATACTTGTAATGAATCATGCTTATGTCTTTCTCAAGTAAGAGTTCCTGTTCTTGCAGAACGTTATATGGAAATTACGCATTATGCAAGATTGCAATTTATAACATCTGTTTTGTGCTATTCAGTAATGACTAGGAATCGATTGTGCCTTGGGAGCAATAACGCCAGCCAAAAGCAAGAAAAATGCCAGGGAGCATCCGTTACTGTACTGAGAAAGGACATTTTCCCAATTATTATTTTTCATGCTCAAGTTTCCCGTTAGCCTGTACAGTCAAACCTCTTTATAACAAAGTAGTACGGGGTGCAAAAATTTGTTCCTTATATCCAATATTTGTTATAAAAGTGCGCACCCAAATTCCTGTAAATAAGTTTGCTAATGAAACAAAATGCGCACTAATATGGACAATGCAAAGGTGCGAAAACTCACATTTTTAAAATTAAAAGCGTGGTATAAACATGAAATCTCGCTTTTCGTTTCATGTTGGAGGGCAAAAATGAATACTAGGGATGTTGCCTCTGCGAACAATTTGCGCGAAGGAGCCAACGAACTTGGGGAGTGCAGCGCGCGCACACAGGTCAGCCACAGTGGCAGAGGCATGGCAGGGGCTTACGCCATGACGAGGCAATGGTGATGACATGCCAGTCACATAACTGTCAGCCGTTGCTTGGTAGGACTCGAGCAGTGGCAGTGGCGGCGACGCTCGAGTCCGGCCACGGCTGTTCATGACCTTCGAGATAACTGCGCGCGGAGGTTTGATCTCAGAGGCCCTAGGCCGTTGGTGCCAGTTTTTGTTGTCGCCGCAAGACGACATGGCTGGCACGCAAACGCGCGGGTGATTTAAACACACTTCGGCGGCGCCGCTCGAGCCCGGCCTTGGCCATTCATGACCTCTGAGATCAACGCGCACGGGGGCGTGGTGTCGGAGGTCATAAGTCGTTGGCGATAGTTTTTGTTGCCACCACTAAATGACGCGGCACGAGAACATGCGGCCGATTTAAACACACTTCTGCGGCAACCGATTCGATTGATTGAAAAGTTACATTTCTTGTTTTTTCTGGCTCCTTTACACATTTTTTGTCGTTTTAATGCAAGAAAAATGCTTCGTTACAACCGATCTAGTGTCAAATTTTGAAATTTTTGTTTCGTTATACAGAAAGAACTCCCCCAGAAATAAACCATAGACCAATTAAACATTGATTTTAGTTTGTTTTTATCCGATAATTCGCTATATCCGTGTTCGTTTAGCAAGGTTCGACTGTATATGCAAACAAAATTCCTTTTCTTTATTCATATTCTAGATGGACGAGCTAAGCACTTTGACAAACATTTTTGAAAAAAAGTTAAAATGACATGCCACAAAAGAAATGCAGAAACAGCAGAAGAAAATGATTATCACTTACTCTCATAAACAACTGGGGGCCCTGAAACGCACTCCTGGCTTTTTCATGCATGTATTTTTCCACCTCCCTCCACCTGTTTTGTCAGCATGAATACATTACTTGATACAGACTGTCCCTAACATTGGTCTTGTTATAGCATGCTAGCAGCTGCACAGTAAAAACATGGCGAATGAAAAACGATGCACCCTTGCATAGATGCCTTTGTATGAACAATGTGGCATGCATGCACTGACACCACATACTCTAGGTTGCAAGACACTGGGAAGTGAGGTATGTAAAAGCAAGAAAGGTGCTTCAGGGCCACTTTTATGCTGTTTGTTTCCGGAGATTTTTTGCCTCTGAGCTATTCATACACTTTGTGAATGCTGTGAAACCTTACTAGAAATCAGCCAAAAAAGAATGACAAACTTTCAACTGAGAATGACTTACTCCTCACTCTTAAACATTTTCAGTGAAGCATGGTGCCAAAAGTCATGTTACGAATGCCTTCACAATATGGCACAAAGCTAAGTATGCCTCCAACGATGCAAAAAAAAAAAAATCAAAACAGGCTGCAGAAAGTCTCATTCATTCTCTAGCCACTACCAGGCACACTCATTCTTTGAGGGATATTGAAGAGCCATATACAATGAGAGGCACCTCTAAGGCAATCTCAAAAGGGCATACGCATGAGCTGTATCATGAATGAGCAAATGTCTGCCTTTTTGCTCAGGCAGGTGCAAGTTCTGGGCCTAGCTACACAATGTAACATAACACAGCCTTATATTTGACAGAATAAGACAAAGGAGGAGAAGGAAAGAAAAATAATAAAAGAGGAAAAGAGTGGGCTACCTATATGAATAAAAGCTGAAAGAGGAGGATTGTATTGTGAAGAAAGAACTGATGATGCATTGTGGCGGCACAACAGCGTGCATGTCTTCCGCTGGGCACAGCATGTCCTCATCTGGCAGCAGCGCCGTTCACTGCTAGGGCTTGCCACTGCCACCCTGATCCCTGCTCTCTTCTTCAGCGGTCGAGTGGCCAGCATCTCCACAGGCACTATCATCAGAGGCTTCTGAACAAAGGCTTGTACCACTGGCTGTTGGGCGACAATCGAGAGCACAAAAAGGAAATTATCGACAGGGAAGAAATGTTTGTCACAGCATGTTCTAGCGTTACTGGTTAATTCCAGTAGAAGAGTCACTACTATAGTCAAATTGCTATAGAGTGCCTGAAATCTGTGTACGTGTAGCAAAATGTAAACAGACCATGGGTTAGAACCAGAGAAGCAAAGAATTGTGTGGAAGAGCGCACGCGCGCACACACATACACAGAGAGAGAGAGAGAGAGATGGACAGACAGACACACAGACAGATAGAAAGGAAAGAAAGGGAGAAGGGGAGGGAGGCATTTCAGTCCCATTGCATACTACAACGAGTCTTTAGTTCGAATGATGCGTGCAATAACTACCGCACAACTTTAAAATCAGAGGAGAGCGGAGCAGAACTCTGGGACAGCTTTCAAAAAAGCACCTCCCAAAAGTGTCTACCTCTGACTGCAAAATAAAATAAACAGTTAACCTTGTAGGCACAAATTGATCATCAGCTGCCTCTGCACAAAATATATATTATTCTATTGTACTTAAAAAAAAAAAAGAACACTATGCTAAAACACTAAACTTTTTCCAGAACTGTTTATATATGTAATAAAATAAATCTGGAAACCTAGACTCTCGCATCATTCCCCCCAAGACTGCTTCAGTGTAAGGTTTTCACTACAATATACTTCCCCTTAAAACTGCTCAGATAAAACAAAACACTTAGAGACAAGCTGTCAGGTACACCCTTCGCCTACAAAGTTTTCGGTAAGCAAATGTCTGTAAGTTAGGAATTAAAAATAATGCGACTGAGCTTAAGTTACGCTGTTTTGGGTTTTGCTGCACATAGGAAAAGTAATCATGTGCCAAAATTCAAGGCTTATGTCAGTTTGGTGGGAGGCGGTTAATATGTTGTTTTAAAGCATCGTATAACTAGTTTAGGAGCTTTGCATGTTTTCAGGATGAAACAATAGAAGACAGTTCGACGAGTAAATTTTCTCCTAGGTGAAATCTAGATCACAGCAGTGGATGCAGGCGATAGGCAATATTTAACATGGGGGTAATATAACAGGAAACAAAAAATTATGGGGGACACTTAAGCTCTGCCTTTAAGGGTATGACCCAATAGCATAGATTAGCAGCCGACATATACAGCCCCACTTTCATCATGCAGTCTAAATGTGCCTGCGTGACCTAGAGGTAACATGTCTCACTCAAAATGCAACCGTCCTAGCAGGCTGATTCTGTTATCACCCTCCCATATGAAAGGAAAGGCCAGTTCTTGCCAAACATAACGTCAGGCAACCCTATGTTCAGTCAGTATGTGCCCATGAAAGCAGCCTACTACCGTCCGCCAGCACCATGCTCGTGATTTTTCACTCACAATGCCAATGCCAGATTTTCGGTGAACAGGGCCTTGAAGGCTCTAGCGTTAAAAACAAAATGGCACCTTGTTGCTTCACACCGCAGCGGCTTGATGGACTGCAGCTGCTCCACTTCTAAGCTACAGTGTGATGCGCCTGACCACAGGCAATGCATTCCCCCTTCATAATACAGTCGAACCCGGATATATCGAACTCGAAGGGGATAGCGAAATAGTTCGATATATCGATAATTCGATATACAAAAATCGGCTTGTGACGGCACTTACGATGCCAAAAAACGATACCGCATGTGTCGCGTAATCAATCCACTCACATAATGAACCCACCCTCCACTTTTTCACCCGAGAATTTGAAAAAAAAAAAAAAAAAAGAAAAAAAAAAAAAAAAAAAGCGTTAAGACCAGCTCGCTCACATGCAAGCGATTGAGCGATCTCAGCGACCAGCGGCAGCGACAGAGCGAAAAATTTCAAACTTGTTGGAACCCCCTTGCCCCTCGAGCCACCCCGACAGCTCAATAAAAGGTTTCTGTCAGAAATCACGAGCGTTTTCGCTTGCATGTGGATGGCGCGCGTCACTCTGTCTCGGTCGTTGCATCCACAGCTCATTTCTTGGCAGCGTGCCAAGATGCTGTGCAGCGATAACGTCAGGGCGCGTTTATCTTTTTATAGCTCCTCCAGTGGCGGGGAGCGACTTGGCAGAGTGCCCGTGATGGCTTGATTGCACAAGCCTGGTTCAATTTAGGCGGGCGTCATGATCGCAGCAGCAGACCGCGTGCTTCCGTTGATTCATACATGCAAAAATAAACGGCTCCCGCAAAAAAGAAGAAGAAGAAGAAAGAAAGAAAGAAAGAAAAAAAAAAAAAGCCCTGCCGCTTCTTAACGTCCGCAGCCGCCATATCTTACGTTAGTTACTTACGTCGCGCATACAGCACAACGATAAGAAAGGATGACTCTAGCAAAAAAGGAAAAGAAAAACAGAGAGAGCTGCCGCTTATGTCCGCAGGCGCCATAGCCATGTCAGCCACCGCGCGCAGAGGGTTCGCAACACACGCTGGAGAAAGCGTCCGACGTCTGTCTGAAAACGGGCTGAGCTGGCTTGGCGCATGCGTAGCGCGTGCTGAAGGAGAGAGATAGCTCGGCAAAAGAATGGGCACACCCACGCACATGGCTTGCAAACGCCATGTGTTGGCGCGCGGGAAACAATAACTCCAGATGCGAGCGTCTTTGGGGAATGGGCGCAGCGCTGTCCAGAACCATCCCCTCATTCCTTCCACGCGTGGCTTGAAAATGTCACGCGGCAAACGGCCAAGCGTGATGCTATCGTCTTTGGGGAAGGCACACTTTCCAGTGCGTGGTGCGGAGTTCGATATATCGAACGACCGGTGAAATCGAGTTCGATATATGACGCGGCTTTCCTATACTTTTACATGGGATTTTCAAGGGGATATTCCGTGAGTTCGATATAACCGGGTTCGACTGTACTGTCAACAGCACTAGAAATTTATCAAACGTGACTAGCACCCGTGCAGAAGAAGGCCGAAGTTCATTACTCGGGGCCCTGTGGCTGCAGGTAAGCAGCACGACTAACAGTGCCATGGTGCAACACTCCAGTTGCTCCGCTGCCCCGAATGGTGGTCCATTTACTTCTCTGGCCGACAGTACCTACTATACTGTAACAGGATTGCCTCGCAATATTCAGGAATGTAGAAATGAGTCTGTGAGCTAGACCTTGCATTAGACACTCCTGGCATCTTTTCTTTCATTCCTCTTTTTTACATAAACCATGTGTATTCAGCTAAACCCAAAAATTCCATTTCTCCTTCGCTGCCACAACACTGCACCACAGCCCCCACCTTCCAGAACTGCAGGTGGATTACTGTGGTGAGCAAATGGGCGTGCACACTCACTGGAAGGCTTGCCTTGAGCACTGGGAGAGGACGAGGCCATGCCGTTGTGGCTAGAGGCACGAGGCTGTAACGATGCGATAGCATCAGGCCAGAAACGCTCAACAGGCCGCACTGTCTGCACCTTGGCCTTCTTCGCTTTCTGCTGACTGTTCTCCGGGTTGCTGGCATCTAGCATTGGCTGCAAGATCCTCCGGCGTGCATTGATGAACCTGCACGAAGACAGCATGAGCTGAACAGCCAAATGAGTCTCTTGGGGCAGTGTGATCCTGATGTGAAATATATGGAGATCTGAGTGTACATGACACAGACACGTGGATTCATTCATGCTGAGCACCCTGACTGAATGACAGCTTCACAAAGGGCTACGGTATCTCCAGAGCAATTGCTCTGAAGTAAGGATTGAATTAGTCAAATATGCTGACTACTTGGTTCATAATCAACTTAAGAAACTGTTCAAGAATTTCAGAATATCTGGCAGTGATGAAATATCACGCTGACTTTCTTAAATATGACCATGGCAAAACCACCATATCTGGACAAAGTATTTTAAGACAGAGTCTGAAAAACAGTTCTAAGATGTCTTCTCTTCCTTCTTTTCCATCATTTGTTGTGCTGACTAATCCTATTCGAATGCTGCTAGGCTTGGACCTCATGCAGATGTCTAAATTAATGAATCTTTAGTACCCATAACTACCTTTAGTTGCCAGTGAAGTGCCAATTTATGGATTTCATTTCACATGACCACACTGCAGGTTTCATGCTTTATCTTGCTTTTTTGTATGGTGCCGAGTCAGTGTCTAGCTCTCTTTAATTCAGCTGCAAACACTGCACACAATTTAGAAAAAAAGAAATAAAGGAGAACATGATTTATCCTTTTCCGAGGTGTTTTTTATAGCAAACAGATGAATATTTTAGGTTCAATTTGATATCCAAAGGCATTTTTCTTGATGTTCATAGTTTGAAATTCCAATATTTGCACACCCACACTTAAAATCTACACTGCATACAATTGTAAACACACTCAAAAAGGCAGGAAGACAGAAACACGGACACACAAGCGTACTGGGTGTCTGAAATTCTGTGTCCGTGTCTCTGAACATTTTGGTGATCCTGTAATGCTGCTGACATACCAGTTGTTGACTTGAAGAAGGGTCAAGTTGGTTTGAGCTGCTATCTGTCTTTTTTCGTCTTCTGTGGGGTAGGGATGCTGCAGCAGTATAAGAGCAAGATAAATGTGTCAAATTAGCGACATGCTTGAACAAAGAAAGTGTATGCAAACAATAAAAACGTTTCCCCAGCAGCTTGGCATAAGCCTGCAAAATATTAACTTTCCTGATAAATTAATCTTTACATTATTCCATCAGCTTATTATGTGGTTCCTCAAGCTTTTTTGCACTGGTGTGTAATGACACACTTTCATTAATACCTTTGATCACTGTTTTCTTTTTGCACATGCTGACAACATTTGGTAGTATGAACGTTCACAGCACTGCATGCACTAGCACCAGGAACTGGGACAGCATACTGAAAAACTTCAAGGAAGATTGACACTGCTTACTTTGCATAAAATATTTCAAAATGTTGTCAACATGACATAACATACTAATGCATCATACAAAACATTTGTGCTCAACAGCTATACTTGCCTGTAGGACAAATCTCTTTGAATCAAACTAATTCAAGTCAACCAATAACCAGTTTGAGCCAGAGTTAATCGCACATACTAATAAGCACAGCTACCGCATTACGTGAAAAATTATCCGGCAAAGATATAAAGCCCCATTTTAACCAAGTCACACAAACACGCCAGCAGTGTGTCTGAATCTGAATCCAAGGGTTCCGAGCGGCTCGCTTTCGATTCACAAAAAAATAAAAAATAAATCAATGTGAATTGGCAGCTCCCGGCACCTCCGCATGTTACGTAGTCTCACGACGTCACAAAACCCTCTGACCACTCAGTGCAGGGCCAAATCACTTGCCAATACCACAGACATGCTTGTGATTTCTTGCTCATAACACCAACACTGGATTTTCTGGAGAATGGGGCCGTTATACTATTGCCCTTATGCTACAATGTGCAGGTAGCTCCACTGGAGATGCGTTAGCACAGACAAAGCATTTATATGTAAAAGCAGCAACCCAGCACTTAGGATTACTAACGGTTCAGTACTGGTCTTCAATGTGCATCAGCAATGTCATGCTGCGACTTCAGCAAATTCATGGCAAATCTCAATACAAATACAGTCAGATCTCGGTACTACGAACACCACATTAACTAATGTTTCATATTAACGAAGTTTTTAACAATCCCCAGCAGACTTCCTATGTTTTCAATGTAAAAATATTTCAGAATTACGAATTTCAACATGCGTATGTTTCAGAATAACGTACATATTTCATTTTTTCTCCTATGATCTAGGAACATCAGTATTACGAATTTGGCTAAAATTAACATTGCAACTGTTGCGTGAAACTCAAATGGACAAAGTTCGTACTTTCAACGCTCGATGCAATCGCATACCCGATGAGGTGTTGCGTGAAGTGGAAAATGTATGCGCTGTAGTGGTGTAACATAGTGTGTGGTCATGTGTGTTGCACGCAGGAGAAGAAGACAACTGATTCCTTCAAATAAATCAGCTTTGAAGCTAGTGCAACATTTTTATTTGAGATTTTGCTTGTTTGCTTGTCTATGCACATGGCTACTGCCAAGGTACACCATTTTCATACCTAGGTTTGACCACTGGCTTATAACTAAAGATTGTGTACTATGACAATATTTCAAAATAACAAACAATTTCTTACGGTCCCGCGTGATTCATTATATCGAGATTTGACTGTATGAAAGGCGTATCAGAGAGGAGGGAGTGAATGGAGTGAAGAATTGCTTCAGCAGAGCTCTGAGTTGCCATGACAGAGATGGAGCAATGCGCGTAGAACAGCCTCACCCTTTTGTATGCCAGTGGCCGGAAAACGTACTAGCTTAGCAGACGACACTCCTAGATGCGTGTGCTTTGGGGCATGCGATTTACCCTGACAAGTTTGCAATGTCATAAGTACTAGTGTGAAGAATGAAGAAAACTCAGTGCTAGAGCTTTGGCTGGCTGTGCATACCGGGTAGTAAAAATGTGTACCGATGGTCACCAGAGATAATGGAATGCTGCGTGTTCACCAGGCACTAGAAACGCCACTACAGCTGTGCACTCAAGCGATCAAATGAACAGTTGCCATGGTTAATGGTGGTTACGCTAGTTGCTGCGCTGGAGGCGAACCGGTATGCTATCATGCTTCCCCAACATATATGCTGGATATGTGCCGATTCTAAATATCCGAAGCATATGCTCTACACATTAAAATTCTCGGGCACTTTCTTTCCTTTCAATGAATGCCAAGTTTGATGGACCATCAATTTAAATTAACTTAAAGATCAAATTAACAAGATTCCATTGTTATGCAACACCCTGGCTGAATCTTATTAATCTGCAAATGAATGAGCAAACAGCCAAATGCCAACACGAGCTGTGTGAGTACCTCACAGCACAAGCATCACAACGCTTCTGATACACGCAAAGGTGGTAATGGAGGAAATTGCACCTCTCCACTTCGCCTCCATCGAAACGCAGCCGCCATTTCGATGGAGGCAAAACGGAGAGTCATCCGTGTACTGTGTGATGTCAGTGCACGTTAAAGATTCCCAGGTGGTCAAAATTACTCTGTAGCCCTCCACTAGGGCTCCTCTTTCTCTTCTTTCACTCCCACCTTCCTCTACAGCGCGGTTCAGGAGTCCACAAAATCAAGTGTGACAGATGCTGCGCCTTCCCCTTCCTGTGACGCAATTATAAAAAAAAAATATTGTAAAATTGGAAGGATTCAATCTTGCTGAATCGAATATTGAGCGAAAGCATTAGCTGCGGGTGACCGAGTGCTCTTCTTCTTCTTTTTCTCCTTCTTCTACGGACACAGAAACTGCACAGAGCGACAAGCGGTTAGACCAGGCGAAGTATTGCTTTCGCAATAAAATAGAAAAAAAAAAAAGTGCTATACCTAGGCTTTCATTAAACGTACAATCCTGCATAGTCATAGTACGTGCAATAAAAAAAAATAATAATCTGTCGAAAAGAAAGGATACTGACAGACAGCTAAGAAAGGTATAAGAGCCTGCAAAAAAAAAAAAAAAAAAAAAAAAAAAAAAGAAAAAAAAGAAAAAGAAAAAGAAAGGGACTATTACTATTAGGCACAATTGTTCAATATCAAGAGTGCAACTGACCACAATGTGCTGGAACAACCAAGAACGCATGATGCTGGTGGCCTGCTTTGGCAGCACTCCACGCTTCTGCTTCTTCTTGGAGCCCAGGATGTCCTCATCATCATCATCTCCGCTGAACGAGAGAGACCTTGGGCCTGCGCAAAATTGACAGCGGGCTTCACTTCATGAAATCTGGACGTGTTTTGCAAATACATCACATTATACAACAGAGACACTGAGAAGGAATGAAAATGGCAGCCCCCAGTTCATAGAACCTTAAGAGTAAGGTGAAAGTTGTTTTACATAGGCTATAAGCAAATGAAAGAAATAACTCTGGTTACATTTATTGAGCGAGTTTTTAGAAGGCATATACATGACCTATACCACAAAAGGCATTCAGAGATGCTTCTACAATACAGAATTATAACATGCAGCTTGAAGTCACTTTGCAAACATGAATAACCAAGCTTAAATTAGGTAAATGCAAGTTATCTCTAGACGTATACATACAGCTATGACCATCAGTAATCTTTTTCTGCAAATTTATAAACAGGCACGCAAGAAATCTACATATGTGAGGTGCAGCATGAGTACTTTCAATACTGGATGACATTTTAAACAGCACGATGACTCTGCCTTTTTGATTATTAAAAAAGAAAGAGTAACCGAAAATGACCTAAAATGTGTGATTAACTAAATTCAAAACAAAGCAAGGAATACATCATTGTTGTCCTTAACTGCTTAAAAAGGTGTGAAAGTAATGAAAAAATCACGAGACTTGCTGTCAACCTAGAAAACGAACACACTGAGCACCAACAGCACACTTGTTAGATAACACAATGAATGAAAACAACTCCAAAAGACGACTCAGGTTCATGCTTTACACTTAACTAGACACAACATACATAAATTTATTTGCATGACAATCAGTTATGCTCAACCATTAGCCCATAATAAAATTATGACAGCCACCCACTTCAATTATTGCACAGGGTCAAACAGCAAGGAAAGCAACTTCGCACAAAAAGACCCCGTAGAATACAAGTTGAAAGAAAATATTGGGCACAAGTGTGTCAAAGAACTTCACACAAAGAGACTCAAAAAGCCATGATTCATGGGTAGGTTGGTAGAGGCCAATGCCAATAAGCTATGTCAGCTTGTACAATCATGAGTGTCCATTCAACAGCATTGTAACAAACAGTCACAGGAAAGCATAACACACTCTCAAATGGCACCAAGTAAAGCAGTAACATGAATGTTGAATTATATGGCGTGTTGCAACACAACAGTTCCGTCAGTGCGTTCATTTACAGTAACAGGCCACAAAAAGAGAATGAAATACTTTTTTAACCACTTTATTACTAATAAGTCACTCAGCTAAAAAAAAAAAAAAGAAAATTCACACAAAATGCAAGCAAAGAGATGACACATAGAAGGCTGTTTTCTTGGATGCATGTTCAGATTTCTTTCTGAAACTAACCGAGGTTAGAGACTCGATGGTCTTGGCTAGAAGTGGAGATGTTTGCACCAATCTGAGACAATGGTGTCCCACCATGGATTGATGCTATCACAGGCAGAGTTGCACTTGTCTGAATCTGAAAAAGAAAAACAGTAGCATTGAGATGCGATTTCCAAAAATGAAGCAGCAATAAGCAAAAGTGAAGAAATTTCTCACAATGTCCACTTCAGCTATGAATGACACCAGAAAAGGGAAGGTTTTGCACCATTTAGAGCCACCTGGGCTTAAACAGGCAAAAAAATATCAGCGATATGGAAATTTTTTCCACCTTATTTCCAACAAATGAGGTTGCCATGGCCAAGCAACAAGCTCACTGTCTGGTGTAGAGCATTGGAATGCCACTGCAACTCAGTCATGATGGCAAGTCATTAAAGCAGCAGAAATACAATGAACCGGTAAGCTAGTGACTATAACCTCACGTAATTCCCTACTTTAAAGATTCAAAATGTAGCCACATCTGCAATATATCAACTGCAGTAAAGATAAAAGTTCCCCGGTAATGAAGTTCACTGTGAGCTATAAAAAAAAGAAACCCTGCGGAGCACAGCCAGCCAGCACTACAGTGGGAATTTTTGAATATTACAGGACTCCACTTAAGTCTGCTCAAGAGAAAAAATGGCGAAGGCTACTTTACAGGACTGTTTTCACTCACGGCATTGCCATTTTCATCCCTACTATCATCGTCATTACTATTGCTACTATCATCATTATCAACTAAATGCACTGTCATTGCCATCACTACTATTATCATTATCATTGTCACTGACTGCATCGTCACTGTCATAGCTACTATTGTCCTCACGCCACACGAGGAGAATTATGATTGGTTTCTTACGAGTCCGGCATGGCCTAGTGGTTTGTGCTCTCGGCTGGGAATCAGAGGAATAGTGGTACTTTTTTATTTTAGTGCCTGAAAATAAAATGTTTTAACTAAAAAGAACTCTTATCCAAAACCACTAAGATTTTAAAAAATATGAATTAGAACAGAACACAAAGAACATTCACTTACTAGAAATGCTGGCCATTATTGTATTGGCAGTCAAGCCTGTTCTAGGAATTGTAGGCCTTTTATTTACGCTGCACACAGTGCAAAAGAAAGTTTGCAGGCTATGCATTCTGGCCATGTCGTGCTGCTTGTTCCCTAGCTTTGCCCACCCATTTTTGTGCACTGTCACTATTTTCCAACGATGCACTCTACTGCACTTCAGCATTGCTGAGAAGTTGCCCGCCCTACAACTAACTGCAGCTATGTTTTTACTTTTGTCACATGCTTCCAGGCACGGCCCCCTCATAAGTTAGCGCACCTACTATTGCTTGCTTAACATACGATCCTTTCAAATTTTTAAAAAATTTTGCGCAAGCTTACCAGAAGGCTGTGCTATATACAGGCATATATTAAATGAAAATAAAAATATTGCAGCTCTAGTGGACACTTTTATTGCTCATGACTTCGAGCTTACGAACTGATTAATGGACCTTGTGTACATATATATTTCAGGCAGTCATGTTGCTATGCCAAGGTAACTGCCACACGTATACAAAGCATAGATGATAACAGATGTGTTTCACTCAAGACTCCCACACCAGGTAAATGGGCCCCATGATTAAAACATGCGGCATGCCAAGCATCAGCATGAGGCAATGCTCACATGAAACCACTGAAGCAGCTAGCTGACTTTAATCACTCGTTCAAACAAGGCTTTCAGTACTCAGCATCGCACACACTCCGAACATTTCACACAAGAGCTATAACTCCCATGTTATTCCCACTCCCCTGTGGTTTGCTGCTAAATCTGCTCATTCAAGCTCCGCATTTTTCATTTAATGGCACTCTTTTTTCTATGCCTGCTGCGTAATATTAACAAAGCCATATAGAAATTTGCTCGGAATAGAAGAGCTAATTCTGTTTCTGTCATTTCCATTTCTTAATAGCAGTGAGAGCCAAAAGCAGCCAAAGAAAGAAAAACAAGAAAGAAAGAAAGAAAGGAACAGTTTTGCTCAGGAAACTGAAGTGGGATGGCAAGTTCCTGCAAGCTCCACACTAAGCATGGGCAATGAGGCTACCCTCCAATTCTTGCTGCACCCTTCTCGTGCTGCCTACCTGAATGGGCGCTGCCACGAGCCCAGATGTGGTCTGTACAACTTGGAACACTGTTCCCCCCGAGACTACCTGACCAGAGCTCAGAGCAGAAGCCGACAGGCAGTTGCCCTGCACCACCCCCACAGGGGAAAGGCATTAGTTAGCAACTTGTGGCCAGCGAAGCCAAGCTCTCCCACCACCTACACAACAACCCAAAATCATCACTGGCTTGGCACATGAGCCCAAACACATGCTGGCACATCCTGGCTGCGAACAAATTTTACAACAGCACTACCAACCATTATTATAATTTGGCACATAAGCCCAAACACATGCTGGCACATCCTGGCTGCAATGGACTGCAAACAAATTTTACAACAACAGCACTACCAACCAAGTGCGCCATCACTAGGCTCACTGGTGCAGTATTAGTAGGAGTCGCTGTTATCCATCGAAGTCTTACTTGAAGCGTTGACCGCAGACATTTGGTCAACAGCAGACATTACATTGCGAAGTGTATTTAACTACAGTGGACTCCCTTTAATAGTACAAACTTAAAGGAATCGGAAAATATTATCAGACATTCGTTTTAACAGAAGTGCCCCTAAGAAAACTTAAGTGAGCATACTAGGCATGTCCAGATATAGACTGCGTGAAAACAATACACAAACCAGCTTTCCAGTGAGAAGATAACTGCGAATAGTAAAGCATTGAGTGCACTAAGCATGAAGTGAGCTGAAAAGAGAAAGCACGAAATGAGCCTACATTATTCTGCTCAAAAAATGGCATTGGTCTAGTTTTTTTCCATCTTCCGATCTTCTCAGTGTATCCCGCAATAGCTGCTATTAGGTACTTAAAGCAAAAGTTTTACCACTCGCGTAAAGCGGGAAAACCTTGTGTTGTGCCGTTGGCATTTAATGTTGTGCGGCAAAACTCCCGATCAATCGACAGGGCAATGACATCACAGACCTCGCGCAAGAATTTCAAGCACCTCACAAGATTTACATGAAATGTGACATTATGCGTGGAACAAAACAAAACATCATATGTAATGAGAAATTATAAGCCGCTGCATGCTTCAAATGACCAAAACTTTATAACGAGCTAAAATTTCATTTAAAAAGGAAATCTCAAGAATTTTAGCTTCTGGTGGCATTCAAACTCATGACTCATGGCTAGTGAGCCAGAGTCAGTACCGAGGAGGCCGCGCAAGGTAGACTTGTATGACTTGAGAACAAGCAGGGGTTTATATGCATGTTGTGTGGTCTTTTACACAAAGTGGTACCTTACGACGGTATGCTAATGAGTATACTTGTAGCTAGACAGGACCACATTGCGCCATACCTTCATGGCAGAGCTTAAATGCCTCCTAGTATTTTTCCTTTGATTTTCAAACTCCATCTTGCTCTGAGTACTTGGATGGTGCCCACCAGGAGAGCTATTGTCTCTCATTTTGTTTCTCCTGCAGCACAGCTGTCACCACACATGTTGCCCATGTAAAGGCACACCATGCGATATGTGGCAAACTCTGCATCCCGACCGCCGGCGGCTGAGTTTCGATGGAGGCAAAACAGAGGGGCGCCTGTGTGCTGTGCGATGTGAGCACAAGCAAAAGATCCCCAGGTGGTCGAAATTACTATGCAGCCCTACACTACGGCCCCTATTTCTCTGTTATCACTTTCACTCCCATCATTCTCCCATTCCTAATGGTCCGGTTGAGCTGTCCACAGAACAAGTGTGACAGATACTGTGCCTTTCCTTTCCAGTGGACCAATTTATTATTATTTATTATAGCTCTGCACCATGATAAAATGCATTGTGACAGAGCATCAGCTATAAACGTGGTCCCATATTTTTTAAGCCTCAAGTCAATGAGTAATCGTGCTTTGCACATGAACACCTTTTCGTATGAAGGAGGCAGTGCACAGCATGTGATGCAAGCATAATGCCGAGATCTGACCATGTAAGGTCTCCAACCGGCCAGGTCAATGGTGGCCCGTTTTTTCCACACAAGCAAGAAAGCTTCCGCCACAAGAAAGCAACTTTGCACAAGCTCCACAGTTCTCCCCAAAGGTGCACAGAAGTCATCTCGAGGGGTACATCTTCTAATGCACAAATCATGTTACATCTCCTCCCTGTGACAATGGTGTGCGTACACCCCATCAGTGCCATTATGTGAGGGTGCCATGGTTCGTGGTCGCTGCAAAAATTTATGTCAGCTAAATTTTTAAGCTGAGCCCTATGGGAAACCACCCAGTGGTCTCACCTTGTTCATCTTAACTGAAAGTTAATCTTAACGGGAGTCTACAATATATGAAAACTGGCAGTACACACTGTCAAACAAGCCTGTAGCCAGTTTTCCTGTACTTTGTTTTTGAAATCAGATATTCAATCAGCCTCAGTGTTGCAGTATGTACTATAGATGTTCACAAATAATTAGAACACTTCACAGCCACTTCCTTGAGTCCATAATAAAGCAAATGGACTTACCACTAAATTCCTTGAAGACCTCATTGCTGCATCTATACAGTCGAACCCGGATATATCAAAATCGAAGGGGATCGCGAAATAGTTCAATATATCGATACTTCGATATACAGAAATCTGCTTGTGACGGCACTTGTGATGCGCGATACCGTATTTATCGCGTAATCAACCCACACTCCACTTTTGCACCGAAAATTTGAAAGAAAGAAAAAAAAAAAAGCGTTCAGCTCGCTCACATGCAAGCGATCTCAGCGAAAAAATTTCAAACTTGTTGGAACTGCGTCCCTCTCGCTGCACCGCGGCAGCTCAAAACAAGGTCTCTGTCGCTGCGGCAAAAATCGCGAGCGTTTTCGCTTGCATGTCAATGCTGCGCGTCATTCGTTTGGGTCGTCTCATCCACAGCGCATTTCTTGGCAGCGTGCCAAGATGCTGCACAGCGATAACGTCGGGGCGTGTTTATCCTTTGATAGCTCCTGCGGTGGCGGGGAGCGAACTTGGCAGAGTGCCTGTGATGGCTTGATTGCACAAGCCTGGTTCGATTTATCACGCCGCGCTTGAGGCGGGCGTCATGATCGCAGCAGCTGACCGCGTGCTTTCGTTGATTCATACATGCAAAAATAAACGACTCCTGCAAAAAAAAAAAAAAAAAAAAAAAAAAAAAAAAAAAAAAAAAAAAAAGCTGCCGCTTTTTAACGCTGAACAGCACAACAATAAGGAAGAATGACGAGAAAAAAAAAAGAGGGGGGGGGGGGGGGAAAGGAAAGAAAGAAGAGCTGCCGCTTTTTAACGTCCGCAGGCGCCATAGCCACGTCAGCTGTCGCGCGCAGAGGGTTGGGTTGGTGGGTTGGTTCGCAACACGCGCTGGAGAAAGCGTCCGACGCCTGTCTGAAAACGGGCTGAGCTGGCTTGGCGCGTGCTGAAGGAGAGAGCTCGGCAAAAGAATGGGCACACCCACGCACATGGCTTGCAAACGTCATGTGTTGGCGCACGGGAAGCGATAACTGCAGATGCGCGCCTTTGGGGAATGGGCGCAGCGCTGCCCAGACTAGCTGTCGCCGAACTGTCCCCTCTCATTCCTTCCGCGTGTGGCTTGAAAACGTCATGCGGCAAACGGCCAAGGGTGATGCGATCGTCTTTGGGGCACACTTTCCAGTGCGTGGTGCGGAGTTCGATATATCGAACGACTGGTGAAATTAAGTTCGATAGATGACGCGGATTTCCTATACTTTTACATGGGATATTCAAGGGGATATTCCGTGAGTTCGATATAACCAAAATTCGATATATCCGGGTTCAATATAACCGGGTTCGACTGTAATTGCACTCTGTAAATGGATGTGCAAACTTGCACTCAATCTGAGGAGCAAGGCCACAGAGGCATCATGCATCGTTTTCTCCTCTCTGTGCCATCCTACTATGAATATCTCGGTGCTGTTTCCATATTCTATCCATTTATCTTTACATTTTGGTATGTCACACATGAATGCATCTTAACTACCTTTCAATTTTTCTTAATTTATCAAAATTCATGGCTTAAAAGCATATCAGTGAGCATGCCACAAAATTGTGCGCTCATTAATAGGGCCCTGTGCCTTCCTTATACCTTATTTCATTTTTCTTTAGTACTTTCACCATGCTTCTGTTAATCCAGAACAGCATTCTACACAACTCCCCAAACAGAGTACCACTTCAGGCCAGTTTTCCTACAAAGATAGAGGTGGGCATGCTAACCTTTTGGGGGCTTTGCCGTAAGGGTACTGTGGCCGAATTTCATGCTGCAGTGTTTTTACCATACACGTACTGCGCTGAGAGCATGTTTGAAATTTTGCACCCTTCCGAAGATGTGCTTACTGAGAGGTGCAGCCATCTTTTTGAATGTACAAAAAGTATTAAAAATTGGTCTATACTGTCACTATGCAGAGGAAAAGAAACCTGATCATGACTTTCCCTGTTAGTAATGGTTTGTGGCGACTTGCCCTCGCGGGTTTGTTTTCTCTGTGCGATAGCGACAAAAATGCGAAAGTTGACCTCTATCTTTGTTGGGATGCTAACGGAGGCCCATGAAGGCAGATTTTTATCTTTGTTGGTACTCTCTCACCTTATTGGCACGCATGGTGCTTCCTGCTCTCCTACATAGTTTCATTGATGTTATGACTGTAATAACTGTAATACTCTCCCTGCTTATTTTTAGGCTATTTATCTGGACAAAATAATTTCACACTTGAGGTAAATTTTTTTTCCGATACTCAAAAGATTGAATAAACTGACAGAAAAAAACAAAAGTGTGCCAACACGGCAAAGTGGCTCATGGTGAACAAGGCTTGTGCCTTCACTGCGGCAAGAGCATTGGAAAGAGAAAGAGGCCCTTTCCTGCCAGTGGTAGCGTTAAAAAAAGGTTGGCAGCAAATCAAGGGGCCGACCCACCTGTGTGGCAGTGACAAGGGAATGGGCAGGAGGGGGAGACGGGTGGCTAACTGGTGCCGGTGGCGGG
The DNA here is from genome assembly GCF_055883805.1 of Amblyomma maculatum. NCBI lineage: Eukaryota > Metazoa > Arthropoda > Arachnida > Ixodida > Ixodidae > Amblyomma > Amblyomma maculatum. The sequence goes on along the minus strand of NC_139349.1, from coordinate 7,263,673 downwards.
GGCGACGAGCAGGAAGAAGAGGAGGCCGTGTCACTGAGGCTGCCACCGTCGCAGTGGCCTCCTGAGCCTGGGAAATCGGCTGACCGGAGCAGGTTTTCGCTCTGCATCTTGCTCTTGAGGCAGGCAATGTAGCGGTTGCAGAAGTCTTTGCACAGCTCCTGCACCTTCTCCAGCTCCAGCAGGTGAATGCGAAGTACCTGGATCGCCTTCACCATCTGCACAGTATGGTAAGGTCAAGGCCACCCTCTAACCTTCGATGGCATTCAGTACTGTCAAACCTCACTCCCAGTTCATACGCTCAGAACTATGAGCATTAAAAATGGCCCATAGAGTTCCGCTATTTTCCTTCTGGTTATGTAGCCAGCATGCAATTTATCTAGCGATTTATTTTTGTGACAACCATGGTAAAGAGAGAGAAGCAGAACAGAAAGGCAGGGAGGTTGACTAGTCAATGCCCAGTAGGTAACCTTACAAAGGAAATCGGTGAAGGCTCTCTTGAAGCTTTTAAAGCAATTGGGATTGAGTTTGCAATTGTAAATGTGTGTGCCCTCTGTCCCCTCAACTTAGTGGACATGTAAAAAAACCTGGGTGAAAATTTTGTAGGTCTTGATAGTTTGTCTGATAGTCTTGTTAGAAATTAAGGAATGAAACACTGTGCAGCCACAAATAAATATTGAAGCAATTTTGTTCAAAGTATGTGCCCTTCTGGTGTCCTTTTATAATCAGCAGAAAAAATGTTTTTCGAAATAAAACCTTGAAGCAAATTTCATAAAATTGTAAGACTGGCCATATATTTTGAGAAAATTCAGAAAATTTCGCCTCTACACTCTTGCCCAGGTAGTCACCAAAGTGGTTTGCTATAAGTTTCCTTCATGCTAAGGTAGCATATGAAGCACAGGACGAAAGTCTACAAGCGTTAAAATGCTATTTAGACCTTGTACTATTAACAAGCAATGACTTGGAGAGTGGAACTGCCAAAATAATATGCCTTAGTATTTCATTACTCAAAATCACACTTTTAAAAATCTTAGTAGTTTTTGATGATACACTTTACCAGATTATACAATAATTTTCCAATTTTTAGGAAATGTGTCAAGAAGGTTCTGCAATATATTTTTTTCTACTGCACTGCTGAGCATACAAGTGGATCTGGTGTTGTACTAGTGTGTTTATTTGATAAAAGAGGATTAACAACAAAACAGTTGTATGGGAAACCCAGAAATTTTAAGATGCCCACAGCAAATGATACACATGGCTGCATCGCCAAACTCAACAGCAGCACAGGCTGACGTGAGCTTCTCTAAACGTTCAACTGATGCTGAACTGATGTTGAACTGAACAGTTGAATTGATGATGCTGAATGAGAAAGGGTTCTGATGTGCACAGCTCATTCACCAAGTGCATAAGCAACGAATTGCATGTGGTACAAAATGATGCAATAGTTGCTAAATCTAGATGGCAGTATACTCCACAAACCAACTTTACTCCCAGAAAGAAAGTACTGTTCCCCTCCATTGCAGCACTCACTCCAAAGTTTGCCTGATTCATCTGACCACACAGACAAGGGTAACTCTAAAGAGCAACAGCTCCTCCATTCCATCAAGGCAGCCTTTTCATCAGCCAGAAGGCAAATGTGGACATTTTTGGTTGTGACATACTACAATGATGATCATGTTTAGCTCACATATAGTGTCCTGTGTAGCCAGTGCTAAAAAAAAAAAGAAGGTAAACTTCCATGACGCTTGCTTGCACGTATCTTTAGGGTATTTAGAATGGCAGCACAGTCAGGGCTCACCAGGCCATCCACTTCGGGGTCATCACTAAAGAAAGGCTTGCGATCCTGCTCTTGGTGCTGCACAAATGCCTGGATGTCAGTGCTGAAGCTTTCGGAGCATGGTGCTTCGGCACTTTGGGTGGCCCGCTCACATTTTTCAAACAGCAGGGCAAGTAGGGGAAACAGAGGGTGCCTGAAAAAAACAAAGCTCTGCTGTGGCTTCCAGTGCAAGAGGCCTAGGCAGTGAGCAGTGGTCCCGGTAAACAGTGTTTGCCCATCCTCTGACACAGACACAGATTGTAAGATGAAAGTGAGCAGAGATCTCTTAGGAGCTGCGCAAACAAAGTGAGGACTGGCTACGGCAGACTGGCACATGACTGTAATGTTTCAGGTGTACAAAAAGAGCTGGCAATGACAAAGTAGCTTTTCAGGGCGAAAGCCTAAAAGGAATCCAAAAAGAAGAATGTTAGGAAAAACAGTGCATATAATGCAGGTAACTATGAAAATATTTATTTTTTTATTTCAAAAAGAATAGCAACAAAAACCTTCAAAACAGTAAGACAGAATAGACTGCAGATCCTCAAGTCTCATGGCATACGATAGGCGTAAATTTCAAGTAAATCTCGAGGATTAGGTTATGCTCACTCACTTGTAGACTGCTCTCTTGTCAGCTTCAAGCTGGGCTTGTGTCTGGCCATCTGGTGTCGTGAGGGGTGATGGTGAAGTGGATGTTGGGGCGATAGGGGCAGGTGAAGACTCCCTTGAAGGTGCAGAGTCCTGGTCTGAGCAGTGTCCGCTGCCACCAAGTGGCTGCTGCAGGCTAGGCATGCTAACTGCCGTGTCACCCCTACTCGATGCCTCCTGCATCACACAGCAGCTGCCAGCCGGGGCCTCCGCAGCAGCCAACTGAAGCAGAATCGGACAGTAACAAAGGAATCAAGCCCTAGTGAACACCAACTTCTGGTGAGGCTGAGGACCCTGGTTCAAATCATATGCACACTACTTGATAAACTACACACTCAACAGCAAGAAGCACACACCCAAGCTTGGACATGCACAACCAGTGCTTCAAATCCTCATTTCAAGAGCAAGTTAGGACTGCAATTTTCTAGTGGAATACAAGAGGCCTGAGATGAAGAAAACCTTTACTGACATACATCATCAGCATGACACACTCAACGTTTCTCTCTCTTTCTTTTCTCTTTCCTTTCACTCCCTGCATACTGCTTCTCACACCAACTCAGCGGTATCACTATGACCAGGCGTATCAGCAGCCACCAGCATTCTCAGTGTAGCCGCCCTCATGCCACACTTTAAGGGGGAGCACACTCGTACATGTGACAAATAATTCAGTAAGACACCCCATCAAAAATCTGCTTAGTTAATATATTTGCATGTTAATTTCTGCAGGAAGGAAAACAAGCACATCACATGTTCAAAGTAAAATACAAGAAACAAAACACAAGCACTCGTGACGACATGCAGCAGATCTGTAACATGGATGATTGTTTGAACTAACAACAAAAATTAAGTTATTCTGTCCGTGACCATTGTTGGTCGTGATGGTTCCAAAGGATGAGCTGTCACGCCATCGACGGGCATAGTGAGCTCGGTAGCATGAACAATGCGGGCGAGTGCAACACAGGAGGACCAGATGGCGTTATGTTTGGGCAAAGCTGCAGAAATAACCCTTAACAGCAAAGTGCGCTAAGAGGCCGTCCTTTAGTCGAGATCGAGGGCAAGGACAGCGAACTTCTACATCTACTGTGGCTGCGCACCGCCGCCAGCCGCTGCCGAATTTGCCGCCTACAGGGAATGATCAACCACCACGTCGTCGCGAGTCCAAACCAGTCCGAACTGACACGGCTTTCTCACGCTGGCATAGGCCACTTATCAGAAGATTTAGGGCAATGATCGTGTAATCGGTAAGTTTGGTCGAAAATTGTAAGTCTTCCAAGCAAATCGAAAGGGTTGGCAGGTATGATGCACTGTAATGTGACTGCAGCCCCCCTCCCCTCTCTCTCCCACCCACACATGCATGCACAGAGAGGGACAGAGAGACTGCATCCTTCCCAGTGCTATATCCAATGAGATCCACACCTTCATGGTGATGCTTCTACCATTGACCCTATGGTTGGTTAACCTTCAGTGGCTTTAATATGCTTCTCTCTCTCCAAGGTGAAATCCTGGAGGAACGGACAGGCAACAGTGAGTTTTTTTTATAGAAGAAAGCAGGCTTTGCAGCTAGCTAGTGTGCAACTAAATACAGAACAACTTATTGTTGCAAGAACTCATCTGTGTAAAAAGATAACTGTCACCGCATTAACGAGTGTGTACTAACGAGTGTGTACATTCAGGAAATGATGATTCCGCCAGGCTCTGAACAATGTTCGTCCAAAAAGAGCTACCCACTAGTTCACTTTGAGGAAAACATCTTGGCAATCCCAGTTTTCAGTTTCCATTACCAAATTAATCACGCCTTTTCGAATCGATAATGAGGAAGCTCTACCGTTTTCAAAACTGTGATAGTGGTCACGCGAGAGACGTCAGCAAGAGAAGCGAATTTTATGCTGGTGAAAATCACGCATACACGAAAGGTGCGACTACTAAAGGAGAACTATTACAGAGAAAAAACGAGCTGCACACTAACAGCACGTCACAGGTGGCTGCCATACGACCACAAGCACTCTAGAAAACGCTGGAATAAACCATTGCATCCTAAATGCTCCACGAAAACACTAACCACACATTTTTACACTCCGGCGATCATGAGCAAACCAACTCTGCCGACTGAAAATTGAAGATAATAGGCGTGCTAAGTAGTGTGTCACTAGTCGCGAGCCCCTAGAACGTGCTCACTCACCCGAATGAGGCGATGCGCGTATCACTATTCCGACGTCGACACATTGGCGGCTGCAGACATCACTGCGCCAGTCGAAGATCCATTTGTTCCGCAGGTGAACGCGTCACTAGCCACCGTGAGAAGTTCTCTACAGGAAATGAAAACAGGCCAGATATGAGAAGATGAGGCGCCGATCTCGCCCACACGTCGCGCTCGATGAATAACGCCGTTCACTAGGCGTCCTTGAGCGATGCTGCCGAGCACAACAATAGCTCCAGCGAGAAAAAGAAATCAAAAATCAAAGGCTGCGATGCTAAACTTTTGAGACCTTTCACAAACAAACGCGAATAAACCTTCAGTAAAGAGAACCGTTAATCAACCGTCCTTGCAATCCTTGAAACAAATGTTTCAGGAAAAACTCCACGCTGCGTAGCACATCGCGAGGCCGTTTAAAACTGATTAGAATCTTGAAACAGGTTTCCTGTGAAATCCTGTTTTAAATAAGCAACCAGTCCGTACCAAGGCGTCGCGCGTTTGCGACACCGCGGTAACGGCGGAATGCAGCTCGTGCAGACACTGCCATGAGTGCATGATATATCGTACTTGCCAGTTTTATAGCGCTGTAAGCCCGAATAGTAGCGAGTTCCTAGCCCCGCGTGGGTACGACACGGAGTCGAGTGGGAGCGCTCACACTTTTGCCCAATGATAATCCGCACAACCACAGTCGCAACCATTTTGTCTGCTACGTCCTTTGAAACGAAACAAAATCTGCATTCGCCGTCAAAATAAAGACCAGTGGCGCTCAGGAGCGGCAGCGCAGCGGAGGATCCCACACCTGTCAATTTACTCGCGCAAACTCCTCCTTTCGTCAAGGAGTCGCACGCTTCGCAGCGCACCCGCGCATTTGCGTAACGTCCGCACGCATTCACAAGCCTCCCCATTCGTTGCTCGCGATCGTGACAACGGTATTTAGGGCCGCTCGTGGCGCTCTTTGAAGCGTGAGCGGTAATTCGATGGTTTGAGTGGCAGCTTACCAAGGTGTCAGTCTTCGTCAAAAATGGCGGCGTCAATTACAGAAAACTACAGCCCACCTCAGATTGACGCTTCTGACGTCACAATGAGGGCCGGCAGGGATGTTGGATTTAGAGAAGGGCAGCTAACTATTTCTATACCTTCACGCTTTTAGCTGTAGGCGGAAAGAACATTGGAGGTAAACTCTTTGTAAAGCCCGCTAACATTTTTCATGCATGTATATTTGCGTATGCTTTTCCTACGTAATTCATCCAAGTACGAAATCCCTTTGAAGTTTCCCACCCATCCTAAGCACGTCCTCCGGGCAAAATTTGTTTCTTGGCATGCAAAGGGATCCGTGGTGTGTACAAATTTGGGCCTAAACAATGACTAGGACAACTTTGCTAAACAATACCTTTCCTTCTAGGCTATATTTCTGGCCATTTAATAGTGCAGATGGATTACTATTCTTCGCATAATCACGTCCGCAATGCACGAGGGATAGCGAAGGGGGCGTAGCATTTCTCCGCAGTGGGCCGGGTAACAATTTGAGTTTGACAGAAATTAATTCTTGGCCTTGCCTTCGTGGAGGACCCAGAGGAGGTGCGCGCATTCATGCGCATACTACGAATGCCCTGCGATTTAGCGAACGCTTTCTGCTGCCTACTGCATTTTCACAGCTGCTTTGACTGCTGTAGCAGATGTTTTCGCAGCGTTTGCGCTCTGCCGCGCTGCGACAGCCTCGTGTTCCGCCTTGCAGGAAAAACACCTGCGCGGTTGGGCGCTCGGAAGAATGCTTGCGCTCTATTTTTCAAACCTGTCGATCGTGCAATAGCGCACTGCACGACCCTGAAGAGGTCTAAATAAACTGCGCGCGAAAAAAATAAAATAAGAACGATTGATTTTCGTTTTATTGCTTTACATCGTACAGGCGCTTTTTTTGTTCCGTGATATAGAATTTTCTTTTTTTTTTTCCCCATTACCGATATCATGGTATGCGCCTCACCTCAAACTAGAATGTTGTTTTACAAAATGAGAAATACCCTGCACAAACAAATGTAACCTCTCATGTCATTTGTGTCAGCGATAACAACCAGCATAAAGACGTTCTTTAATAAGGTGATTCCACGTTTTTACAGGAATTGTGAAGTTATGCACAAAAGGCACCCATTCCCAAAAAGACCATACCCCAATGCGTGCCCCAAACTTGTGTTTGAGTGGCTGCGGTTAATAGCTGCAGAAAATTAATTTGTGGGCTTTTGATTCCAGCCAGTGACTTTTTGTAATTTGCAAAAACGCCTGTGTGCTGAAATGTTGCACCACAATGTTTTTCATAACCTACACAGTGGCTTTATACGTACAAGACTAGCGGTAATAACTATTAACCTAAATACCGATTTTGCCAATACTTGCTTAATAAATTTGTATAACAAATCAAAGCATCGGCTCAAATACGAAAACTACTTTACATTTAAATAAACACATCTGAACAAAATGTCAACCGCTTACATTATATGCACATTTTTTGTGTGTGCTTGATGATAAAATAAATGTTGCATTTTCTATTTCTAAACCATTTTGTGCAGATCTTTCTTTCTTTATTTTGCTAACATGTATATTACCTTTTACTTTCATTCTGTTTCACTGTGTGTACTACAAGCTTTTCTTTTGTAAATCTTTATTTTGTTACCCCATATTGTGAGGTTGCATTCATTTATGCACAACCATTTTTCCTTTTTTTTTTTTTTTTTACCACCAGCACTACAAGTACTGACTGCAAGTTTCCGAAAAGTTTTCCAGTACAGTCTTTATGAGAAACAGAGCCCTGTATGCCAGCAAAATAGAAAAACAAGGTTCATATTTATTCAGACAATCATTCCCTGTGCAAACACAGGAGCCCAGCCCTGCTTCACTCCTCCAGTGACAAAAAAGTGAAGAGGAAAGCAGAGTCCTAGGGCCATGCTTTGTTAATAAGATGACCGCTTTGGACCATGTAGTATGGTGAGGTAATGCCACCAGAACTTCCCAGCTGGCCCGCAAACGAGGATGTGTCAGATGACTGCTTGTCTCCTTGAACCACGCCCCCGTCGCCTTGTAAAGTTGCTATGCACTTCCAAATTCCCATGTAGTTGGCTGTTGGGGGGACATACCATCCACGTGTGACACAGTTGACAAAAAAAAGTGCGGCAGTCACTGAACCCCCACTGTCACAGTTTATATGTTGAAGCATCAGCTGTAAGACACCCTTACACGTTTCAGTCCTCTACTAGAGCTTATCTGCAAGGCCAGGCAGATGGCAAATCTGCTGCAAGACTAGTGCTTTAGTGCTGACGTGCATAACGTTCAGCCCATAGCATAAGAATGAGAATGACACAGCTAACTTCACAGTTTCAAATACGACAGAGAGAGAGAGAGAAAACTATTGGAGGTCAAATAAAGGCCTCACATTTACTCTTCTGCTCAGTCAACTAAAGCAGCTGGTCGATGTTACACCAGATAGTAAGGAGGAGATAGGTTTGAGTAATGTGGGAAAGGGTGGCTGTGGGGCAGGCAAAAAAGAGATGCTCTACATTGGCATAGGAGCAGGAGCAGTTTGGACAGGAGGGGTTGGAGTGAAAACAATATAAACAGGTGGGCTGGGGTGACAAATGTGTTACTCTGTGTGGCTCTCAAGGTGCAAGTCTGCAAGGTGGTAAGCAGGGGGTGTGGTGGAGGTATTATGTCTGCAATGAGTGCTGAAATTGCATGTTTAATGCTGCTTCAGAGTCTTCTTGTAAATGTGCGCCTCGTCCGCCATAGGTGGGGACAGCCAGAGGGAATCACCAGAGCCCAGATAAAAGTCTCGTGGGCAAGCTGGTGAGCCAGCTCATTAGTGGCAATCCCTGCATGGGCTGGCACCCAAGCCACTAAAAACAAGGCAAAAGTAAGTTTCGAGAGATCGCAGTCATCGATGTCATGCCCTTGGGAAGGTGACATGAGCAATTTGCCTGAATGGCTTCCATCGAATTGGTGCAAATATGGTACCGGAGAGGAGGAGGTAGAGAAGTGAGTCCCATAGCTGCATGCACAACAGCAGTGACTTCCAAAGCAACAGGAGAAGTTGGGTTAGAGTAAGGACCAGCTGTGGATGTGATGGGAATGGTTAAAAACTGTGCCAAGGTGACACAGGCTGTGGCACCGCATTGGGGGAAATAGGAGGTGTCTGCATAGCACGTGGTAACAGCTGCAGGGAGTGGGAAGTGGTGCACTGCTCAGGCTCGAAGACTGCCGGCATGCAGGCCAGGGATCATGTAGGCAGAAAGGGCACCAAAGCGAAGGTTGCTGGCGAGAGGCTTTTGCAGGGTGTGTAAAGTGAAGTCAATGGGCCAGATGGCACCTCATGGTAAAAGCCAGTGGCCTTGTGCAGAGCCGGACAGGCAATGCAGTTGATCGCTGTAAAGATGGACAAGGTCAGGAAGCGGAAGGAAGAGCCCTGTGGTATAGGATTTCTTTGTAGATGCATGTACAGAGAGCTGTAGGGCTGCCTTGTATAGCCTATTAAGGGCGGACTGTATGCGTTACGCCTGTGTTTGTGCAAGTGCACAGTAAGGGAAGGTGTATAAAATCTTATTTAGTGTGAAAGCTGTAGCTAACCAACTGGCTCTAAGCTCATCGACCCCACCGTGTCGGCGAACCACTCGGTGAATCAGATGCGTAACCTGATGGCATGTGTTTATGGTGTTCTGTATTGCCTTGCATGTACGGTCTTGGAGAGGAAAGCCTAGGACCTGGCAAGAGGAGGTACGCAGAATAGAACTGTTGTCTAGGTGGAGGAAGAGAGGTGGGTTAACCGATCGCTGGTACTGGGACTGAGAGAGGAGCAGCAGCTCTGATTTCTCTAGATCTGCTTGGAGGTCGGAATGGGAAAGAAATTGTAAGACAAGAACCGCACCGGCTTGAAGGGTGGATTCTACCTCCCCTGGTGACGCATGGGTACACCAGAGAGTGATGTCATCTGCATGAAGGTGTGAAGTCACTGACAGGGTTCGTGCGAGTGGAGCCATGGCGAGGTTGAAAAGGGTTGGGGACGGAACAGCACTTTGAGGAGCACCACAGGTGTGGGTGATAGGGAAAGAAATGGTGCTGCCAAGCCTGAATTGGGCGCAGTGAGAATGGAGGAAAGCACAGAGGAGTACAGGCGGGTGCCACAACCTGTCTCATGGAGGGGAGTGAGAATTGCACGTGCAGCCGAGTATTAAAGGCTTTACCGATGTCAGCTGTGACAAGCACATGAACCTGACAGTTATCTGGGCAGAAGGAGGTTTCCTGAAGAAGGAGAAAGAGATCCTGGCTGGAGATATTTTGGCGGAAGCCAATTCGGTTATAGGAAAGTAAATGGGTTGTGTCAAGAAGAACCGTTAGGCATGCGAGCGTCATGCGGTCCATGGTCTTCCTGACGAATGAGGTGAGGGAAATGGGTAATATGACACTAGTCGGATGTCTCACAGCAAACCATATCTCTCATCTGATTAGAAAGTGCTAAAATAGGGAAAACAACTAGCAACTTCATAGAAGCTTACGTGAATCACTTTGATGTAGCAGTAAAATGATTTTCATTTTGGTCATTTTGCCATTTACATATTTGGCTTAATTAGTTGTCCATGCTCCACTGTGACATGCATACCACTTTTATTAGAACAAATGCATTTTGAATTTCACTCACTGAGCTTATTACAATGAAGTTATGAATGATGTTATCGGCTGCTATCAAGAGCAAAGTAATTACAAGCTGCTTCATCTTTTCCTTACAAAAAGTGCTCTTCGGTATGTTAAAAAACCTTCCACCTAGGTGCTAAGATCCACAAAAATGGTTTCTGGAAACAAATGAACAATGTATTTTGTTTTCAGTATCCATCTGGGTGGAGGAAAACTGTACACAAATGCCATTAAGAAAATATGTGGCTTTAAAACAGCAAAAAATGCCCAAAAAATCCATTTCTTGTGAACGTTGTATCCACCTGTATGCCTAACCTTTTATGTTTTCCCAACGCTTCGTTCCCGATATCCACTAGGAAGCAACCTAAAAAGATTATTTTGTGACCCATGCTCTAGCTCCAGGGTCTTCCTTTCAGACAACCCTGCAGACTTTCTCCTTCTGACATCTTGCTGTGTTCTGCTGATCTTGTACAGGCATACTGGTTGATGCTTGCCCAGCATGCATAAATTTTCAATACCACAGCTGTATTCAGGTGCCAATAAACTAGAGATACGCTTAAAGCTTTCCAGGTGACTATTCTAAGCTAATCAACCCACTGTCACTACAGGAACTGTCCTCTGGCACAACATGCACTTTGCACTACATGGATCGATCAATTCCGCTCTCATCCGCCTATCATAACCCACATGATTAAGCCATATAGTTGAAACTTGCGTTTTCCACCTGGCATGGCATTTTTAGTTCACACCACTAGCCCCAAACCAAAGCAAAATGCAGAAGCAAAAAGATGCCGTGACATCGACCGTTCATGACGTTTAGGGCCAGAGTCACTGGTGTTGCACCCCTCACAGGGAATGGACCAGAAAAACAAGCCTCCTAAAAAATTCTCAAGGAAACAATGGGCTTTCAAGGGCATCCACTGTGAGGCTATTTTATTCACAATTGTCTGCTTGTAAAAGAGGTTAGAGAAACAAGAAAACACATGCATAAAAAACAGAAAATAGGGGTAAGAGGACTGGGAAGCTCATCGCGAAAGAATTTATGGCCATTAGAAGGAGAGTGAAAGTAGCTGTGACCTTGGTATAACCATGTACCGCTGGTTGTCACTTTGGGTTAAGCCCATCCTTTGTTTTCCACTGTTTCATCTGAGGGGTGCTTCTAGTCAACATGTAGATTTGCTTTCTAGAGGTAAACCAACTGGATTATAATATTCAAGGAATTAAAGAAGTGAATCAAAATTTAGGGAGTTTCAAGGGTTCTCGGAAGATTTTGGAAAATCAAGGGCATTCAAGGACTTCAGAGCCTGTGCAAACCCTCAAATTGAAATTTTCTCCTCAGTCTACGGCAACTGTATAGCAAAAATTCGAGTGAAAATTCGTGTCTAGCGAGAAAAAAAAAATGCACTGACCTGCATAATTACAGTAGAAATGCAACAGATTTGGGACTGGCACATTTTGTTAACTTTGTAGGTTTCTTACAAGAATCAATACAAAAAGATGTAGAAAAAAAGTCCTTGACCAATAACCAAGATATTTTGAAAGAGTAGTCATAGTTATACAACTTTCAGTCAGCAATTTCCAAAACTGCTAGCTCAATGCTCAAAGATGATCACAAATGTGCTTACACTTTAGGTTTTAAGGGGCCAAACAATGATCAAAATGTGCCATGAAATTATGGCGGATATGAAAAGGTATTGCCTCATACTGTCAGGCTCAGCACTCCAACATCAAAAAAATGAGGGTTATTAAAGGTTCAATTTGGCTTGAAAATTGTATAAAACAAACTGAAGTGCTGTCTCGCAGCAAAACACTGCCAGTATAGTCAATACCACTGATTTTCTTAAGTGCACAATGTCTGTTTTCTTTCCAGAGTGCCCGCCATGTTTCATTATATTTTGCACTTTTTCCAGCACACCTTTCAATAAAAAGCAACACTCCCTTTGCGTCACTCATGATGTATTTTTATCTTTTGTGACTACATAGCGGCACCGTGCTTTGAATTTCTCAAAAGCGCGGAGCTTTTGCCAGCACCCGAAGGCATACTCGGTCATACTAGAAAACTATAGAGGAAGAAGAATGCGATATCCCCCACTGCACCGTTCTCTCACCAGAGAGGAAGCTGTCATATGGAGACAATTACAGACGGGTTCATACCCAAACCTACACCATGGCCGGGCTAAAGGGAAGAGAGGCGCGCGCTCTCTTGGTAACGATGGTACATTAAACCTTTTGTCAGTGAGGCACATGCCCCTGTGCCGTAACAATCTCGAGTGTGGAAACTCAAATTGATGCTACGCTATACTAAATATTGCTAATTACTGTCTGGTGAATGAGAATTATACTAGCTTTTGGTATATAATTTTTACCAACACACGACTACCATTGTGTTCGCTGATCATGGTTTCCGGCATTTGACTACATAAAAATGGGTGCATGCGCTGATCGAAAAGCTCCATAGCTGGATACAACTTATACCTGCCGTAACTGATAGTACGCACAATCCCTCGGTGATGGAAAGTAGTCCATCGTTAGGCCTTTTATGGTTACTCATATAACGAGCTAACTGTCAGAGCAAATTAAAAGCGCAAGTATTTTGATGCGTCTGGCTTATTTGGTACTGTCAAATATCAAAAACTGATTCAGGTTACTGTTCAGCAAAATAATACACACACTGAGTACCACTACGCATAGTTAGCAACTGTCATTTCTTTAAGTTGTATCCTACTACAGGTAAAAATTTTGAGCAGAGTTTTTTACAACACCGTTGCAGAATCAACCACTTCAGACATCAAGCTTTTCGTTGTGCCAAAAAAGAACTATATACAATTAAAATCCACTATTCAGTCCCTTCAACATTAATGTATAAAGTTGCCATAATAACTACCAAGGCTGCTTTATAGTTAGTCCTTACCCATTTTTCTCGAAATCTAACAGAATACTGCTTTGGTGTTACAAACAGCTCAACACTATATTTGTGGCTATATTTGTTAGGACACAGGCAATAGCCTCAACAGTTCAGTTCAGTTCAGTCGTTCAGTCGTGTCCGACTCTTCGTGACCCTATTGACCATGTCACGCCACGCTTTCCGGTCTCTCACTATCTTCCTAACATCACATAACTTCATCTGCAGTGCCCCGAGGATGCCATCTAACCATCGCGTTCGCTGCCTACCCCTTCTCCGGCGACCCTCAACCTTTCCCAACAAATAGCCTCAACACTACCAATCATAAAAGCATCGAGTGCTTACTATATCCCTGAGAATGTAAATAGAAAAATACAGTGTCGCTTTAATTCCCCAACAGACACTGGTTACGTGAGCATGGTTAGCGTGAGTTTAGTTGGTTGGCTAATGGGATTTAATGTCCTAAAGCAACTCGGGCTATGAGAGACGCTATGTTAAATGTAACCAGCTACTCATAAGCAGCCAGTGCAAAATTCTTATTTCCAGTTTTATGCATGTGGCCAAAAATGGAAGGTATTTCGCAGATTTCCCAAAATTGCATGGTTAACACCTGCCTACAGTATACATATTAAAAAAAAAAAAAAACTAGCTTATTCGAAACCACCACTCTGACTTGTTTATTGAGAGAGAACAGCTCACACAAAGCCTGCTTGAACTTAAAATCCTTTCTTTGCCTAAAATTAAATCCTTCAGAAAATGCACAGCTCAATTTAACACATTTCACAGATAGCAGTGCTACAACTAATCTCAATAATCACAAGCATGCAAAATCATATAGAGCTGGAGCTAGTGGAGCAGTTATGTGAATCAGTGCGAACCAATGGCATCCTTTATTAAGGAACGCCACCCTGACCAGTTCTGACAACCCTTCCAATTTCCTCCCCTCTTTTTTATGTGAAATAAATATTTTAACACACACAAACACATTCACATAAAGCAGAGCCACAGCAAACATACCTTTCCACAGCCTCACGCAACCGTCATCCCCAGAAGATGCGAGAATAGTGCCGATGATGTTCCAGCTCACCCTCCAGGCCTATTACAACATACAAAAAGCAGAATTGACATACCTTCTAAACCTGCTAACAAGCCATGATAGTACAGGGAACTAGGAACACAATACCTCACCTGAGCGCTGTGATCATCAAACTGTGCCACAACTTTGGTTTCAAACTTGGCAGCTACTCCATCTTGTAACTGAGACATCATCATTTCAGGCCTGCAAGAGTTTCACCATTGTATAAGAAAAGAAGCAATCAAAATTAGGGGGATGCTCAAGCTTCACCTTAAGAGTAGACGCGATAGTGCCTTTAACACTGCCTATTCATTGTGCAGATTGCCTTTCTAATGATACAGCTCGTCATTAGCTACCAGTCGTATGGCAAAGCATACAATAGGTGCACCTTTTATACCTCTTACGCACCACATGTACCGCGGCAGCACAGTACCATCGCAAGTGAGTTTTCCTGTGGGCGTTGCATGCTGGCACTAAAATCGCATGTAAGCAAAGCGCAAAATTAGCAGAAATATACTTTGCTATTCATTTAATTATTAGTTTCATAATAGTTTCTTTCTAATGACACAGCTGTTCATTAGCATACACTAGGCGCACTTTCACTCGAAAGAATCGGCATGGTTTTGTAGTGTATTGGTTGTGTGCTCGCCTCGCAAACTGAAGAGCCAGAGTTCGATTCCCTCTACGTTCGGAAGAATTTTTATTTCTTTACTTCCTTGTGGATTTTCGCGTTACGACAACAGAAAACAACGCCGACGCTGACACTGGCTTTTCTGCAACACGGGGCCCCTAACACTATCGTGTTAGAACGTAACATCATAATAACAAGGATTGGAGGCAAACTGTAAAAAACACTTGTGTACCGTTGATAGTTATGCTCATTAAAACATTCCAGGTGGTAAAATTAATCTGGAGCCATCCACGATCATGCCACTCATAACCCATATGCCTCTTTCAAATGTTAAATCACCATATACCGCCACTATAGGTCATGAAAAACCATGAAGTTGCACCACCAACACTATATTAGGGTGGTTGATGCACTGATTTTAACTAGTACTACTACTTTCTAGCAGCGTGGTTACTGTGGCTGGCAAACCACTCCGCTCAAGGATGTGCTGCAACATAGGCCACAATAATATTTGCTGCGACAGAACCATGATGAGCCTTACAGCAACAACATGAACAGGACTAAAGTGCCATACTGAGGTTACTCTATATGCAAAGAAAATACACTAATTACTTTACAAGTTAAATGAGCCATCAGAATATCTACATTGCAAGATAGCCCAGCATCTTCATGAAAAATGGGTCACTCTCAAAACCCTCCAGGCAAGTGCCCTCTGCTCCACATATGTTGTGAAATCAGTTCAGGCTGGAGCTGTTGGCATAAAATACTGCCAGCAGAGCTTTATGTAAAACCACTGGGCCTGACTGCACGATGTTAAGACTGTGTCAGTTTTAGGAAACAGGACAAGACAGAACAGCGACATGAATGCTTGGTTCGATGCTTGGCTGGCTGCTTTCATTTATGTACGTGGCTGAAACAAACAACAAATATATGCAGTCATACATGCATGTATGGACATATGCACAAACATTTACGCAGATTTCTAGGATCAAATCTATTGACCAGTAGCTCCAAATGCTTGCTTACATACTGTGTTATGTCTGCTGACTGGCGGGCCTAGTTTGGAGCAGCTTACCCTCTTACTTCATTCATAAATCTTGCTTTTCAGCTGAGCTTGTTGAGAGCTTTGTGATTTCAAAAAAATGTCAGTACACCATACGAATTGGCAACAGCAATATGCACTCACTGGAGAGGCTTGAAAGAGATGATGCGCACATCTCTGGAGGCAATGCCCAGTAGGTAGTAGGAGCGGCCCACACTGGGTGCGAATGCCAAATCATGCACAGGGTCCACAACTGTGATGACAGTCTCGACCCGTGTCCAGCGGCGGCTCCCTTCACAGTACTCATAAACGTGCACTTTCCCTGTGCTGGAAGGCCCAGGGTCATCGCTGCCAACAGCCAGCATTGGTGGATGATTGCGATTGCTGCAACGATTAAAAACAAGCAGGTACTATTGAGCTTAGATGTACATCCTGGCAGGTGCATCATATATCCTCTTCACTGCTGACACAAAGTGAAGGCGAGAAAGCTAGGAAGTGTTTCCTGAATTTATTTACGTGCCTCGTGAATGCCATGCACTAAAAAGTTGCGCAGAATATTTAAAACTAGAAAGCAGAATAATCGCATTCACATATGTGGACAATAGTTACAAACACCATTAAATTAATGAAAGCAGTATCCTTAGACAGCATTCTCAGATTCAGAACCTAGACACACTAGTTCCTAGGACAGTCAATTTGGCTTAACTTTATATCCCGACTGTTGCATTGCTTGAAGCACACCAAAAAATTATCTCGATCTAATCGTAACCTTTCTTGGGTTCAAATTTCGCATGGCGTTGGTATTCAGTTGCAAGTTTTGTTATGCTACGCTACTTTATTTGCGGTACTTAACTGATTCGGCCAGTGTTATTCCTTACATCCTCGCTGTCTGCAGCAATAGTGGACCAAAACAACAAAGTTTTACAGCAATGGTACCCGTAGCGCCAATAGTGCCCATCGGAGGAAAAAGTACTGTATCATGGAGTGCGGCACCAAGAAGGCTATGGAGGTGAGCACGCGAGGTGGCACTACAGGTACCGCTGCTGTGCAAAAACTCTACTGTTTTGTTCCACCGTCGCTGCAGACAATAGAGGTTTAAGGATTAACATTGACCAAATCAAGTACATATGTGCTCCAACTAAACACAGCATTAAACAAAAATTACCAAAAAATTACCAATAAATGCAATCTCTGTAAGAAATTTCAGCCCAAACAAGCGAACAGTTTGGTGGAGAGCTTTCTTTTTGGTGAGCTCGAACAGTAGTACTGTTAGAATACGCACCAACAACAATAAAAAAAACTTGGTAATGCAATGCCTCTGTTGCTCCGTCCAGTGTGAACAGAAACCTGCAAATCAGACTGTTTACGTAACAGTGTTTTAGTCTATAGAAAGTGGCATGTCTGGTGCATTAGGTGAAGTGTGCCTTACTCTTCCGATGATGCAAAATTTAAATGTTTATGATTGAGATTTCGAACTTTACAGTTCCTATAAATTAGTATGTCCACATATGCAGACACTGGTAGTAAAGAGAACATAACAAAAGTTTAGCTGTGTCATTTATGCAGCTTGAGATTAAATAAGCATGGTCACCAAAGCCAAACTCTCCACCAAACTCAGTAACTATTACGGTCCACTGACAGACTTGAAACAATGAACAAAATAATGGTCCTTTTACGTTAGCATTTATCCCAGCAGATTTCACATATTGATCAGCATGCTACAATGTCTGAACACAAAAAAACATGCTTTTAGGTTTTCAGAGACAGGGCTATACTTGGGTAGAGCTAGCTTGAGCTCTACCCGAGTCGTGCCAGAACCTAGCTTGGCTTGGGATTGAACACTGATTGACCTCAACATCATGACAATCAATGAGTACAAATGGCTGGAAGGCCTCTTTTGATCTCTTCTGAGGGGCAATTGCTGTTTTATTTTCGAGTTGGCTCAGACAACTACTAGGAAGCAAGGTAACGACAGCTACAGAGTGAACTGCATCTTGGACAGAAACCAGCCCAGCATAGATCGAAGGAGGAGGAGGGTCTGTAGATTGAAACCTGGGTGTCTTATTAAGTGCAAGCTTGCAGGGGCACTGCAGTTGTCGTTTCGCAGCCCTGGATGCTGGCACCTATATATATAATGATTGAGCCAGGGGCAGGTAGGCATCTCGTTCCATGATTTTCCTCGTGAGGTGACAATGCCACATAAGTTGATGTTGGTCAACGAAGATCAGTCAGTTTGTTTTTGCTCAGCTGGACAAACTTCAGTGAAGGGTTCGAACCCGACCGCCAGCAGCTGTGCTTCGATGGAGGGGAAACGAAGAGCCGTCCGTGTGCTGTGCGATGTCAGTGCACGTTAAAGATCCCCAGGTGGTCGACATTACTCCGTAGCCCTCCACTATGGCACCTCTTTCTCTCTTTTCACCTTCACTCCCACCTTTCTCCCTTCCCTTATGGCACGGTTCAAGTGTCCACAAGAACAAGTGTGACAGATACTGCACTTTTCCCTTCCAGTGACCCAATTATTACTATTATTATTATTATCAACTTGCGATGGCAGCAACGGCATCATGAGTGATGAAAAACAAGCCAGGAGTGCTCACGGTGAATGAAGAAGGGAGACATTAAGGCCATGAGCATTACGTCACTGCTGCAACAGTTAGTCGAGTGTTTAGCAGAGCAATCCTTTGACGTGCCACGATCAGTGCGGGGAAGGCAAGCAATGGTACTCGTAGCCTTTCAACTGACGGCTTCCGGATGACCCCACAGAGCACTGTGAAGTGCTGGAACTGTGCTTGATAAATGAGGCATGATTGCAGAACTGCTCTCAGCAAATGTCGACTGATGTGGGAGAGAGCGCCATCAGTTTTGAAAGCAATGTGTCTGATTAGGCCCAAGGTCTGCGTCGCCTACTTTTTTAGCCTGAAAAAGCCAGGCAGTCCTTGTTCCTGACTGATGGATTGACAAACCCAGAATTGTCAATGCCGAACATTCTTAAAGCAGGGTTCCAAATAGTTGGAAATGGATTTTGCACTGCAGTCTGTTTACAGTGTCCCAAGCAGTTGGTAACTGACAAGAACACAGTTTTGCTCACAGAAAGCTGTAAACTGGCAGACATAGCATAACTGGCGGTAATAAATAAGGCTGACTGTAGCCAAATTTTCAGCAACATATGAGCATCAAGAAAATGGTTCTACATTGCATATAATAGATCAGAGCTGTGAAAAGGCTGTGAATGGCATGCATTTTGTAGGCACATGTATTCTCACCACTTTTGCAACATCCCTTCTCATTGGGTTCCCATGACATAGCTAAAAAATTGCCATGAAGAACCTACCATTCTTGCACAGTGAGTTCCCTTTAAGGGCCACATGAGCAAACAGAAAGAACTTTCTGAAACACTGCATTAGGAAAAAAAAAATTGCCTAAGGAAAAAAAAATTTGCCTAATAGGTATACACAACATACTTGTTGTTCCTTTTATGTTTGTTCTGAACCCTACCTTTTCCTCCAATCCTTTTATGTATGTACCGTGACTGCGGCTTGATCAAGATAGGTTTTCCTTCATCACTAAATGAGCAATGTCACCCCTGGTCAGCTTTCTTCTATAAAAGGAGGGCATGTCATGAACATGGCATGTAAATAAAGCATAAAAAGTGCTCTACATGACAGCCTGAAATTGGATGGACATTGCAGGCACTGCATATGCCACACAGGGCCTGCCTGTGTACCTTTTACCATGCATCAGTGAGAAAGAGAAAGGTCGCTCCCAGAAATGAGAGAGTACTCACAAGGAGTGGTTCCAGGACAGGCAGCTGAGTGGCATGCGGCAGTTGATGTCACTCTGCAGAGACCATTGGCTCAGGTTCATGACATCGGGAGCTTCATAGACGCGCACCATCCCATCAGCTGAACAGGTGGCCAGCTGTAGGCCCAGCTGCTTGGGTGCAAACTTGACATCTGTCACTGATGTTCGACTGTCCACCAGGCTGGTGCGTTTGATCCAATGAGACTGGCCCCGTTCCCCCATTCCGCCCCCACCACCACCATTGAGAACACCACTCTTGCCCGCCACTGCAAACACAGATGCAAGCAAAGCAAGTGAACAACAACTTTGTCAGCCAAATATTCGGAGCAAACTATAGATTAGGGGCAATCGGCAGCAGTTCAAAATGATGCAGTTCAAACAGGTAACAGTTCAAGCAGCACAGAGGAAGGAGAGATAATAGACACAGGACAAGTGCCAATTCTCAACTGAAATTCATTTATGGAAAAACAGAAATCATACATGATGTGGAAGCTGTAACAAACAAACAAACAAACAAACAAACAAACAAGAAATTAATGATTAATCGCGAAAACTACAGTGCAAGTGTATCCCTTGCGACATGGCATCTATTATTGCGCATGTGATTAAATTTTTATAGCTTTTTCTTTAAAAGTGTGTGGAGGTGCTGTCATGAAGTCAGTGATTTTGCAATATTTGAAATCCTTGCTGGACTAAAAAAAGGGTAGTTTATCAAAACTAAGAAGCAAAGGTTGAAGTTGCAAAGTTTTGTAAAGCACCAAGGAATTGCTGTCGAGCACTGTAATTTTTTTCTCCTCTAGTGCAGTGGAATACTTCACTGAATGACACTGTAGCTGAATTTTGGTTGCAGGAGCATTTTCAGATGAAAAACAGAATGATTAACTAGACATAAATGTATCTTCTATTCCTTCTTAAGAAAAATGCTGTAACTGCATGAGCATGAAAGACTGCAGTGTAAAAATTCCAGAACTTTTTGAGCCATAAAAGTTATTTTTGTGAAATGGGGGCCTTCGATATACAACACAAATTTTTAAATTTCCGTCGATAGCAGCATGCAATGCATTTCTAGAAAGTGTCTCATAACAACAAAAAGTTAATTCTTTACGCGTGATTGAAAAAGGTGATTTTCGTTTTACGAAGCAACAGAGATGAATGGCTGCGCGCTGCGATCGGCCGACCATATGTAAAACTATGGCTCAATTTTGCACTGTAATTATCATGATTAATCAATTAGGCTTTCAGTTGTTCTTTTATTCGTTAGCATGAATTCTGAATCTCATATTTATTACATTTTTGCAGGAATAAGCTTCAGTGAAGAGTCAGCACTTTCCCTGTGTCTTCATTCCCTGATTGCCATTGGTTTGTGCTGTTTAACTTTAACCTTAAATCAGACAGTGCTTTGAACAGCAATGCAACAAGAGAATGGCTTGGCACCGAGAAAATACCTGCACTTTATACAAGCTGCCACTTATACCAGTCTATCACATAATTTTCATACTGTACTTATAGTTATAAGCCCAGTAAATGCCTCACAGCTAGCAGCATATAATACAGCATATGACCACATCCCATCAAAACTTGCTCCACATTTTTGCATACACAGTCACATCATCATGGATTTTCTTTATTGGTATTAGTTACTTCTCTGCAAATTTTTGCTTGACAGGATGTGCATAGCTGACCAACCTTGTCTTTAGCTATTTGTTGGGTCTTGAAAATATATGTACATGCATAATAAAAATTAAAATAAAATGAGAAAAATTGATTGCTTTTTTTTTTTTCTCATGTGCTCGAAGCCAACAGAAAGCCTAAGTGTAGACGGCACAGGAAACAATGCCATTCTTAGCCCTTTTCTTAACTCCTGCAACAGTAAGGTGTAAGCCACATGTTGCAAAGCACCATTCAGAGTGTTTCCAGTTGCTACATTAACTTTGTCCTAAGTCTGCAATTATTCGCTTCAATGCCAAGCCACAATATTTCCATTTCAGTGCCCCAAAGAGTATTGTGTTCATTAAGAATTCAACATCTAATAAGGATCAGTAGTGAAGATGCCAGGACAATTAAAAATAAGAAACAAATTACACATGCTAAATTCATTAAGCACCTAAATTACAAGCCACAAAAAAGCTGAGGCATTCCTAGAATGAATTTTAGTTCTGAATGCAGCATTATCTGAGACTGATACAATGGCCATTAGAATGAAGCATCAAAAAGTTCTACATGATGTTTTCCAGCCTTTTCTGTAGATACACTAGTGCTGTCTTAACGACTCATAATATTCTGAATCCTCTACTACATTAAAAGGGACCCGAAATCAAACTTAAATCGGTCTGTATCAATAGACCATGGTGTTATAACGACAGAAACCACCCTCACTAAACACGGAGATTTTGTGAGTTGTAAAAGACCGAAAAATGAAACACAAGTGTTGCCAGCAGTGGCCGATTCCGTGATTGAACTGCACGCATCGACAATGAACTTTGAATGCAGCTCCTGGAGGCTATGCTGCATTGCCAATCTCTTCAATAATGCGGCAACCAGCCCTTCTTGGTATTACGAGTTTTAAATCGAACAGCGGGAAAATTTAATATAAATTTAATCTCCTCAGCAATAGCAGTCTTTTTCCCAACAGACAAACATCAAAATGCCAAGAAAGAGATCAATAATTTGTACTGAGAACCAAATTCCATGAAGATGTCTTCACATCCATTTCACAATGCATGGATCATATTGGTGCACCTTTGATCTTTGTAACAGCCAGAAAAAGTGATTTGTGATTTGACCCCAAGGAAAGCAGGTACCAAGCAGTGCTCTACACAATGACCTCACAAGTATGCATTATTGAAAACTGGGGAAGGCATTATTTCTATATATAAGTGCAGCTTGTCAAGTTTTGCATACCTAATTATTTACAGATGAATGTCCATCACAAATTGAACACAGCTTTCCCATTACAAGAGACCAAGTTAAATACAAGTGTTCTTTTCTGATCTGACACATGCAACACACTAATGCACACTGATGGACCTAAATCTTTTCAATGGTGTTCAGCTGCCATAACAAAATTTACTTGACTGTTTCGAGCAAAGATAAATTTTCAGACCGTTCTGATAAATATATTCACAATGTGTAAGCAACCAATAATTTAAAGTATGGCAAACGATGTAATACTTACCTAGTTCCTCCCACACAGTGGCCATGCGGTCATAAGAGCACGTTGCCAGGACTTGCCCAAATTCTGGGTGCGCCCATGTGACTTTCCAAACAGATCCGCTGTGTGTCTGCACATCATAATCATGGTACAGTTGTGCCTCGTTATTACGACCCCCGTTAATATGGACGACTCGAATTACGGACAGTTTTTCTGGAGCCCAAACATTTTTCATGCATTTACATCTCGTTAATATGAAAACTCGCTGTCCGGACAATGGACAAGGAGAAAATACACAGATACCATTAGGGTCCATGTATTTTTGTCGCGTTAATATCGACAGTCATGAAAACCAAATCGTTAAACTGCTTCAAAGATAATTTCTCATTTAGATTTTGTTGATAAGCCCCACATGAACGTAGTGCCAATGACTGCGTGATTGGCCTTTTCACCTGTGGTTTCACATTTTACACTGCGAAGTTACGCAGTCGATGAACATTACAATTTTTTGTATTGCATGAATTCACTTGAACAAAAATCTGACAGCAGCTTGCGCTTTGTAGAAAGTTAGATTTAGCAACTTTCGGCTTACTGAATGCTGATACGTAGCAGGGGTTCATGGGAGATGAAGTAGAAGTAATTTATTAATGAAATGCCATCGAGAAATATATCCAACTGCCTTACAATACTTTCAATTGCTTTGCGGTGACTCAGAGAATGTTCTTGTAGCTCCCGATGCCAAATTCGCTGGCCTACATAATGCTCTGAAGCAGACAGTCCTCTGGGGGTATTTTTTCGGAAAAAAAAATTAGGATTCGTTATTACGAACGACTCGTTTTATGGACAGTTTTCTGCGGAAACCAAAGTGTTCATATTAACGAGGCACGACTGTAGTTCTAATGCATATACAAAAAATAATTGTCCAAGTGAGATTAACTCAACAGAAAAAACTCCCTTCACACTGTATTGAAGGTTAGTCTATATATTAATATTACAGCAAGCAATGGCATCTACTTTGTCTTATATTTTACTAAACTGACACCAACCTTCCAGTTTGCAGTGCAGCGCCATTCTCCGTCTTCTCCGAGGTCCCATACCTTAAATGAAGGAGAAACACAGAAGTAGTAGCTTGACTTCAGTACTAAAAATCTTCAGCCTAAACTGCTAGCATCAAATTTCGAGTTTTTTATGACCTCTTCGACTAACTTGTATCGAAGTTGCACCGAGATCAATGTGGCGTACAGTGGAGTCCTTTGCACACTGTTGCAATCATCGTTTAAAATTAGCCCCATATTTACGTGCATAAATTTGTTCAAATATTCACCTCTGCTACTTGTTATGTCACCATGGAAGAGTTTGCTCCCCAATGGCGTCCCTATACCTGACCATGCATCATTCCTCAAGGCTTTGGAGATAATTAAATGTTAAGCTGATTGCTTTGTTGCTAATATTTTACGGTGCTCCTGACCGCCTATCCCTTTATTTTTTCCGCTTGATATATACGGCTGTATTCTTTGTTGTATTGCATTCCCTGCCCGGTATTGTGTGCATATAGTTCATTTCTTTTTTGGTTGTGTAAAACTGTAAAACTGTTAAAATATTGTATAAAGACATAGGTTTCTGAGAACTCTCATTCTGTTCCTGCATTTTTACCAGCAAACTGTTGGATGCATACATTGTGAAGTGTTTTTGCTTATGTGCTGGTCATAATTGTAAATTGACTCCCTCCCTTATGCAGTACCCGAAAGGGGCAAATAAACATGAAGGCTAGAGAACCTGCATGCAAATGCAATTTCAAATAAACGATGAGTCAAATCCAGTGACGAGTCTTCTTTGTCAGCTTGACCGACAAAGCTTGGACTGTCTTGACTGCTGTTTCATTTTCCTGTACTTGCTACATTACGGTTGACGGATAGGACGGTGAAAGATCTGAATGTAGAAGACAGTGATGACAAAGTAATCATTAGCTCTGTTTGCTGCTGGGAAGCAAAGATGTGCCTCTGCTACTCTGAGCTTTAATGTATTTGATTAGTATTGGCTTTCTAAATTTGTTATGACCAGAATAGCAGGTCCAGAGGGAAAATAACACTACCAGCAGGTTTCCTATTGTTCTATGTCTTGTCTGCATCTACCATTTCACTACTAATTGCTACAGTTAACTAGGACAAATTACAGATCCCATACATTCTAGTTAGTTTACTTTTCATTTGACAAAGTGGGACCATAAACAAAGGTTTTTCATATCTGTGCTTGTGGTAGAAGCCAATATTCACAATTGTTTGCTTGAGCTGGTGAAATATTGCAGCACTCCTGGTTACATTATTTTTTTTTTTCTCAATTCACAGAATATAAATTGTTAAGCATTACCTTTATGAGCAGAGCTTTAATAAAGTTTTAGGAACAATACTCGATCAGATCTAGGGCTTCAAAATGAAAAGAGCCAAATCCCAAGTTTCTTGCTGATAATGAACAAAATATTTGCACAATTTTCAGTACATGGTAGAATTTATCTGCACTGAAAGGCATACCACAAAACACCTGAGAGACCATGCTGCAGTTTATAGGAAACTTTCTTTTTCCCAACTACACTACACAGCATTTTTCTCAATTCTTGATTGGACAAATTTGGCTCCTTTATATATATATATATATATATATATATATATATATATATATATATATATAAAGCGCTTTATAAGCCATGTAGTACACATTACTGGAATATGCATTGACACTGTTCAAACGGGATAGAACAAAGCAGACTACTTTTGGGCATGATTGCTTGCTTTTTTGAAAAATATTCGTTTATTGAAAAACTGAGCATGAGGCTTTTTATAGCAGATACCTGACCCCACAAGTGAAACGTACTCAGTTCACGTCTGTAACAGCGGCAGCTCGAACAACTTGTTTCCAGTACGAAACCACACAGAAGCAACCTCAGTGACCAGAGACGATGGATGCCTGATCGAGAACTGTTCCAGTTTAACTTGCAGCTCATGCAAGCTTTGCTGCAATCGGTCTTCCTCGCTGGTGTCGCACCACGCAACGCTCATGTGAAAGGATGGGTCCTCGTAGAAAAGCGGTAGGTCATACTCCTTGAGGCAGCCGTCAACTTCAACTACCATTCTCTTGAGGTGCTCGATCCCTTTGTGCACTTTTAGACTCAAAAATGTCCTCGTTTTCTCTGCGTTTGTGTAGACATCGAGGGAACCGAAACGGATGGTAAACTTACGATGCGGCGTTAGCACGGCCCTCAACGACTCAACCAGCGGCTGGATCCAATGGTGTCGCAACTTCACAGTGCGCGACAGGCTCACATGACACGAGCTGAGCTGCTGGGGTTTTAAGTAGTCAATGTCCCGGCATAGAAAAGCTATCAAACTCTCAATGTGACTCTGTTCAGCACCAGAGATGAAAGCGTAAGACGCCCAGACGCCAGGTTCATGAGGAAACGTGCGGACCCTGCCATCGTGCAGGCTTTGGCTGTCTTGCCAAGCAAAAGGGTCGGTGCGATCTTTGTACAGGCCTAGTACTCCGGCCGGCAATTCTAGTTTGCGCTTTCGAAGATGCCGAAGCTCTGCAAGAACATTCAGCTGACACTCATCTTTGCGGGGCGAGCCACCCTTCGACGGCGGGCCTTCGTCTCCCGAATCGCCGCATTCGTCCGAGGAGGCGTATTGAGATAACAGGGACAGGCTTCCACCCGAATTCATTACTCCTCTAGTCCACCCAAGACGTGCACTTATAAGCAGTTAAGTCAGCAGATGTATAGCTCCGTCACAAAGGTTTACACACCTTCACAGTCTGGTCACTGGAGCATGTGGCTAGACGTTTGCCGTAGAAGTCGTAGGCGACGTCGTGTATTAAGTCGTTGTGGTCAGCGGCAATGCTTCTGGCGACGAACATGCCTGGTCAGTCACGCACGCAGCAGCAGTACAGTTCACTGTAGCACCAGTATGACAAGCACCTACTATGTCGACTTTCCAAGCGCGTGAGAGGAGTGCACGATGTTTTCAAACTTCGCAAACGCACAGCGCCATTTTGAGAAGCTATCCCCGACCCCAGCGACTTTAAACCAGGAATTCAGGAACCAGTTTGATCCGAACAAAAGCGCGTTAAATATTAATATATACGTGAATTTCGCAGTTTCGCCAAGTAAACTACATTTTAATAACTTCTACCTGGGCTAGATGGTACAATTTTTGTTAAAAGTGTAGAGCACAGGGGTAACATGGGCGACAGGGGCCCAGTGGGCTTGGGTTCAGTCTGTTTGTGAGAGGGGCTTTACTTGCGAGCCACTTCTGGCGCTTTGTAACTCACACTTGCTGGAGGAAGTGTGACGGATATTGCGCCTTTATACAGTTTATATATCTCTTCTTAAAGACAAATACACCCCCCCCCCTCCCCTAACACACACACACACGCACGCACGCACACACACACACACACACACACACACACACACACACACACACACACACACACACACACACACACACACACACACACACACACACACACACACACACACACACACACACACACACACACACACACACACACACACACACACACACACACACACACACAATGGGAAGGACCATCACTATAATACTGAATTAGCGCTACTACACAGCTCAGAAGCGGACCTCCAAAAATTTTCACTTTTGGCAGACTGTACATAGCTCTGGAAGGGGAAAACAAGCGCTTGTTTTCCCTTTCCTTAACTTTTTATGCAGACGATTATTACTCAGTGGTGCTGAGGCGATGCTAATCAAGGAGCCGTTTCGCTGGATGACATCATTAATATGCTAATCGGCAACAATCACATCACAAAAAACTGTCACAGATTTGTCATCTACAACTGAAACTTGACATTTTCCCACTAACACCTTTGTAAGTTGAAAAGTGCTGCTTTGTGCATTGTTGCTATCATACGGTTTGGAGTTTTATGTACTTAAACATTAGCATTGTTTACTATCACACATGCAGATCATGTCGCATGGCACATAAGAGCTCCGTTTTAGTCTGTTGCTTGCCATGCTTTTATTCAGTCACAAATGAAGCATGTGCAAAGCTGTAAGAATGTTGAAGAAAATAAAAATAAAGACAATGATACAAATATTTAATAAACATGTATATAAAATTCATTGTACAATGCAGTATGTCCAGGAGATATTGCATACAACGCTCAGCTCCAACTTCTCAAGCATAAATACAAATGAGATTCTCCTAGACATCCTCTGCTTTCACTATGATGTCTTCGGCACCTGCAGAAAAATAAAATATAAAGTTGGTCAGCAGAACCATCGACATAGAGTAGCTCAGGTTTTAAATTTTCTTAATCGGCAATGTAGTTCCAAATCTGTAACGTCAAAAATCGAAATTTTTTAGCACGTATACCTCGCTTCTAGCAATGTACATTTTAAAAATGGTGTTGCTATGTCGTAGAAGTAGCGAACGTGACTTCCGCGACAGTATCATGCCCAGCGAAGCCGTATTAAAAATGAGCAGTGCGGGAAGCCAGCTTTACGTGCTGTAGTGACCTAGATGGTCATTACAGCGCATCAATGGCTTCCCTTTCCCCGTGAGAGAAGGGAAGCGCGCGAGGAAACAGAGGGCACAGCACGAACGCGCCTAACGGCCAAGAGAAAAAATAAAGATCAGTCTTGGTTTGGAATTCACGGCTTTTGGTTACACATTCCTGGTCTGCGCTTGCGTCCCAACAGTGGTGACCCGGACGTGGCGTGGACACAAACAGCGACACTGACCTGAACACTGTGTTGGCAGTCGATCTAAAGCTGTGTATTTTGATTTTAAATATTCTGAACTGTGTTGCAGACAAAGAGAATTTGAAAAACACAAAGAGAATTTTGTGTCGTCTACTGTTCCTTTGTCTTGTGTTTCGCGCTGCTTTAAAATGAAGAATTTGAAAACCCGGATTCAGCTTTTATGTTGATGGCCTTCGATTTGCTGACATGTACATAACGTCCACATTGTTGTACAATTCACCAACACACACTACAATAATATATCTCTCACAAGGTTTAATATCACACCATGTAAAGAGTAAGAAAAAAATAAATAAAAAAAGCCCAGCATTATTATTGCAGCTTTTATGGCTGCTATGGCTGTGACACTTGGATGTCACAGCCATAACTTGAATCCAGAACAGCACAAGAGTAGAAATAATGATGAAGTTGTAGGTGAATATTGTGTGGTGGTCCATGTAATTGTAGTCTCATGCATCATTAAAGAGAAGGAAACATGAACTAAAATGACGTATCTACAGTACTTTCTGGTTTCCGAAACATTTGAAATGCCACAAAGGTTATGTTCATTACCTGTTAATTTCAAAACATAACAGCATAAGAAAATGATGAATGAAAAAAAAAAAAAAAAAAAGAATATGAAGACAGCTCCTAGCAGAGACCTACTTTCAAAAGAAGGGCAGAGTTATGAGTTGTGTTGGGGTTTATGGAGCGTGAACAACTGAAGACATCAAGCGCCAAACAGAAGGAAGACTGTCCTATTTATGAATTCTAGTTATTTCACTATGTATAGCATTTGGTTATCCCCCTATACGGTCTACAATCATACACAGAATAGCCTTTTAACCTTCTGTTTGGCACTTGGTGTCTTCAGTTGTTTATTGTGCCATAAAACCCAACACAACACATAACTCTCTGCCCTTCTTTTGGATGTAGGTATGTGTTGTGCCTTTTCTGCTAGGATTTGTCTTCGTGTTCTTTCTCATTCTTTGCATTAATCATTTTTTTTTTTTCTGCTGCCATGCCTTGAAATTAACAAGCAATGAACATGACAACCAGTTGTCCCAGCTAACTTCAGCCAAGGGTTAAAAAATTTTTTTCTTTCGTAGTGAATTAATAATTGAGATAATTTTTCGAATTTAAGAAATATCGCTTTTAGACAAAAAAATTGGTTTTCAAATTGAAGAGCACTTTCAGAAACCCTCATTCTATTTATTTTCAGTAAAGAAAGCTTCACGTGTGTCTTTCTTTCCCGAGCTCCAAAGAAAACTTGCGAAATACAAAAACTATCATGCGAATAGTGCATTCGCGCGGTGCGATTGTGGTGCTCCCAATCGTGGTTTGAGTGAACGAAATTAACTGCGGCCATGACTCGACGACCTTGTTACAGCAGCAGGCTGATGTGTTGGCGATGGTTGCAGCGAGCTCGCCACGCTCACTGTAACTTGCACCGTCAAGTGCACTGACTGGCTGATGCGAATGAAGAAACCATCGCAGACATATTGGTCTGCCGGTGCATAGGGTCTGTGCAGTCACGGCTGCAGCTGATTTCGTTCACTCACATCACGATGGGGAGCAGCACAGCCATGGTGCACGTCGCGTGATAACTTTTGTATTTTGCAGGCTTTCTTTGGAGATGGAAAGAAATATACGCATGAGGCTTTCTTTATCGCAAATAAATAGAATGGGGGTTTCTGAAGGTGCTCCTTCAGTTTGAAAATCACATTTATTGTCTACAGTCATATTTAGTAGTACTATAGAAAAAATCACATTGATTACTAATTAATCACTGCCCGTTGTGTGCAAGACGACTGGCAGCTCTATGCAACTGGCTTCCCAGGCCTACCTAAATTGTTTTAATTTTTAATTTTCAACCTTTGTCTAAAGTTAGCTGGGACACCCTGCATATTTTGTTTAAGACATTTGCAAAACCTAAAAATACTGGATAAATCAACACAGGCATTTTCACCTAAAAGCAGCGCTGGATGAAAAGGAATTTGGTTACTCTACAAGAGCATTAATTTTTTTTGTTTTGTTTTAAGATGTTGCCATGAGAGCAAAATACGGTTTACTGTAAGCTCATCTCTGCATGCACCACACAGCGGCTTGTCTTTAGTTAGTATGAAGTTATGTGCAAGGTGTGTGCATGTTCTATGTGGAGATTGCATACAATCACTTCCTTGCAACATTCTTGGTACATATGTGCATGACTTCCACTCTTCTAACACTGGCTTTACTTTGCGCAGTTTGCTACTGCGTTGTTCCAAGTAGATCGCCCTTTTTTCATCAATTTACAAAGCACTAATTTCATGTAATCTTTAAATGGTACGTTTACTTTATTTGCTTGTCACAAGCTCGAGCAGTGCACAAATCTGCTCCCTGATTACCGTCGATTCCGGCACGACTCGGGACCCAGAAGAATTTTATACTCCGTCCTTTAACTGAGACCCTTGTTATACTGTGCATGATGTCCACAGTAGTGGTGTGAATGGTTTTTTTTTTTTTTTTTTTGAGTGAAGAGTTGTGACAACACTTCTTTGTATATAATAGTGTTTATGATGCACTTTATTATTACAGTGAAAGCTCGTTAATTCGAACTGACTGTTACGGTCCGCCCAAGCTGCATAGGTGTCTATGGGTAAACCAACTCGTTATTTCGCGCGCACATCGGCACCTCCATCGATAATTCGAACTGCGCGCTGCCACGGGGGCAGTATTTCAGACTGTACAACAAGCTTTCTTAGTGTAACGATAGGTGGCGCGAACGCTCCGATCCAATCCAATCTAGTGCACCCACCGTCATCACCATCAGCGTATAGCCCGGATGAGCGGGGTGAGGTCAGCGAGGCATCGCGGCTGTTCTTTCACGTGTTGTGCGCCGCGCATATGTTGTTCTTTGTGCTGTGTCGCTAGGTGGGCTCGACTGTTGTGCCTTTCGCAATGTGCTCTCGCAGCAAAGGATACAGCGCGAAAACACTGAAGGAAAAGGTGGAAATCCTTCATGAAGTGGATGCCGGAAAGGCAAGCAAATTGGAAATTGCTAAGGAGCATTGCATCCCTAAAAGCACGCTCTCAACTTACATAAAAAATAAGAGAACGATTGAGGATGCGTACGAAAATGAAGTTTTCGCCAGCAGTCGCAAGAGACTTAGGCCCGCGAAGCACCCGGAATTGGAGCACGCGATTGTCAGCTGGATCAAAGAAATGAGAAGCCAGGACATTCCACTGAGTGGCCCGATGGTCATGGCGAAGGCGGCAGACTTTGCGTTTCGCCTTCACATCGAAGATTTCAATGCTTCAAAAGGCTGGCTTCATCGCTTTCGGGACAGGCACAACATCATGTTTCGCACTTTGTCGGGCGAAAGCAAAGATGTGAACAGCGAAACGTGCACAATATGGCAAATGGGTGCTTTGCAGGAGTACCTCGAAGCCTATTCGCCACATGATATCTTCAACGCGGACAAAACCGCGCTATTCTACAGGCTGCTACCAAATAAGACGATGACTTACAAGGGAGACAGCTCTGCAGGCGAGAAGCGTAGTAAGGAGCGCGTAACCGTCTTGGTCGCAGCAAATATGACCGGGACGGAGAAACTGCCCCTCCTTGTCATAGGAAAGACTCTGAAGCCTCGCTGCTTCAAGAACGCTAATCGCAAAGCGTGGATGACGCGAGAAATATTCAGGCTGTGGCTGATCAAGCTCGACCGTAAGTTTGAAATGAGCGGAAGAACGGTTCTTTTGATTGTGGACAACTGTTCCGCACACATGGTTGATGTGGACTTCAAGGCTATAAAGCTCGTCTTTCTCCCACGGAATACAACTGCAGCTCTGCAACCGATGGATCAGGGCATCTTGAAGAATGTGAAGTCATTCTATAGGCGCCACATGTTGGAATGCATGGTTCTGTGCTCGGGCATGAAGGATTACACTGTGACGCTACTCACAGCCTTGCATATGTTGGTGCGTGCCTGGGATCAGGTCTCGGCAGCAACAGTTTCTAACTGTTTCCAGCACTATGGCTTCAGTGTGGCCGATGATGGCCCAGGCACGGAAGCAGCTTATGAGCCCAGTCAGCAGGAAGTCATCCCCGCAGGTTTGCGTGATGCGCTAGAAGACGTAAGCTTCGACGACTACATAGACGCAGACAGCTGTGCAGTGGTGTGTGGTGCTTTGAGCGACGAGGACATCATCGTGCAGGTAACAGGTGAAGAACCTGCCGTCGACGATGATGAGAAGGACGAAGGAGAGGCGCTAGTGCGACCCTCTGATTCGCAAGTGAAAGAGGCAATCGGTGTCGCGCACCTATTTTTCAGTTTCGAGGAGGGCGAAGATGATGCTCTGCGTTACTTTCGCACTTTGGAAAGCAAAGTGATGAACATTGTTTTTAAAGAAAAAAAGCAAAAAGTGATCACCGATTATTTTCGTCAATAAATAAAGTGAGTTGCAAGTGCTTTCTATACTCGGGGACTTTACTCTTTTATGGTAGCGCAGTGGAAGGTACGAGCGCGCGCCGCCAATTCAGCCTGCGTTTCTGGCTCGTGACCACATGCGAAGAGCACGCTTGTGGAGGCTGGCGGCTCAAGCTCATACCTTCCGCTGCATTGCCCCGAATACAGTCGAACACGGATATATCGAATTCCGGTTATATCGAACTCACGGAATATCCCCTTGAAAATCCCATTAAAAGTATAGGAAAGCCGTGTCATATATCGAATTCAGTTTCACTGGTCGTTCGATATATCGAACTCTGCACCACGCACTAGAAAGTGTACCTTCCCCAATGACGATCGCATCACCCTCGGCCGTTTGCCGCGTGACATTTTCAAGCCACGCGCGGAAGGAATGAGAGGGGACAGTTCGGCTAGGGCAGCGCCGCGCCCATTCCCCAAAGGCGCGCGCATCTGCGGTTATCATTTCCCGCGCGCCAGCATGTGACATTTGCAAGCCATGTGCGTGAATGAGCCAGAGAGAACCGGTGGGAACGAGAGGGGAAAAACGCGATAGAGCGAAGTGCAAGGGTGTGCCCATTTTTTTGCTGAGCTATCTCTCTCCTTCCTCTTTCTCGGCCTTCGTTCGCAGTAGCACGTGCTACGCATGCGCCAAGCCAGCTCAGCCCGTTTTCAGACAGAACGTCGGACGCTTTCTCCAGCATGTGTTGCGAACCCTCTGCACGCAGCGGCTGATGTGGCTATGGCAAGGTCAATTGCTATGGCGCCTGCGGAAGTTAAGAAGCGGCAGATCTATCGTTTTTTTTTTTCTTTTTCTTCTTTGCGAGTCGTTTGTTCTTATCGTCGTGCTGTACGTGCGGCGTAGCGTAAGATATGGCGTAAGGGAGCGGCTTTCTTTTTCTTTTTTTGCGGGGGTCGTTTATTCTTGCATGTATGAATCAACGAAAGCACGCGGTCAGCTGCGATCATGACACCGGCTTTTAGCATTTTTCGCTTCAAACAGCATTTACAGCTACTTTATCACGCTTTCCAATGATTTTGTGGCAGTAGACTACGCCCGCCCCAAGTGCGGCGTGATAAATCGAACCAGGCTTGTGCTATCAAGCCATCACCGGCAGTCTGCCAAGTTCGCTCCCCGCTGCCAGCAGGAGCTATCAAAAGATAAACATGCAGGGACGTTATCGCTGCGCAGCATCTTGGCATGCTGCCAAGAAATGAGCTGTGGATGAGACGACCGAAACGGAGTGCGACATGCAAACGATAACGCTGGCGATTTCTGCCGCGGTGACACAGAAACCTCGTTTTGAGCTGCGGCGGTGGCTAGTGCCGCAGAGGGACGCAGTTCCAACAAGTTGGAAATTTTTTGCTCTGTCGCTGCCGCTCGTCGCTGAGATCGCTTAATCGCTTGCATGTGAGCGAGCTGGCCTTAACGCTTTTTTTTTCCCCCAAATTCTCGAGTGGAAAAGTGGAGGGTGGGTTCATTATGCAAGTGAGTTGATTACGCGACAAATACAGTATTGTTTTTTCGCATCGTAAGTGCCGTCCCGAGCCGATTTCTGTATATCGAATTATCGATATATCGAACTATTTCGCGATCCCCTTCGAGTTCGATATATCCGGGTTCGACTATATATAGCAGCCCAGTCTCAATTGTGGCTCTTTTTTCCATGCCTCTCGTTATTTCGAATTCCGCTTAATTCGAACTCGTTAAGCATCCCCATGAAATTTGAATTAACGAACTTTCACTGTATTTCCTTCACAGCAACAAGGATGGCATAACATTCAGCTGTGAAGATAGATACAGACTGCGGTTTAATGCTGCGGTTTGAGGTTTAGCAGCTTGGCACTAGAGGAACAAGATGCAACAAGCAGCTTATATTAGGACCTCTCATAGCCTGAGTCGCTTTGGGACATTGAACACTACAGACCATAAACAAAACCAGTTTATGTTCCAAAATTAGTGTTCTGACCCTTTAATACAGTGAGATCACTTTAATTTGGAATTTCAGATAATTTGCACTAGCACTGTGGTTCCGGCCGGCGCCTATATAAGTCTACTAGAGTTGGATGCTCTTTAATTTGGACGATCATTTCAAGGCATAACATGTGCAGTCAGCGATGGCCAGTATAGATGGAAGAGTAGTGCTCGTGCACTTTGTGCACACTAAGGCAGGCACAAGAAGAATTAGAGGTTCTCCATTTTTGAAATACAGTCAAACCCACTTATAACAATACAGGTTTTAAGAGGGCTCACCAGCTGCAAGGCAACTCAGATTTGAACTTTTTTTGTCGATAGATGGCAGCACTTAAGCACCACAAAAGGGAGGAAAGTTCTATTCCCCATCCAGGTGTGTAAATTACACCGTGACACGAAAGTGTTACTTCTTCCGCGCACAAAAAGTAGAGCTGAGAACTTTCAGTTGATATGCGGCCAAACCTGGGGGACCGGAGTGGGGGCCAGAGAATGGTCCTTTTCTCCAGTAGCGCACCATTGTAGTGTTTTCCAGTTTGGGTCGCCTATGCCCCCTCCCATCTTTTGTGCGAAGGAAGAGAAGGAAGATGAGGAGGAAAGGCAGGGAGGTTAACTCGTAAAAGAAACCGGTTTACTACTCTTTACAGTGGTAGGGTGAGGATTCTTTGCAGGCAGTACTAAGCAGGGCTGGTTTCGACTAGGGAGAGAGGAAGGTGTGAATCATCTTTTGACAGAGTTGAAAAAGCGTGAAGGGAACCTTCCCCCATATTAGCCTTTGGTTACTGGAAAACAATCCATTGTGTTGGGGACCCTAGTATTCAGCCCCCAGATAAAAGGAAAGAAAGGAACTCCTAGTGCACAAAATCTTGTCTGCTTCCCTTTCCAGCACTGCCTCGGCTACATAGCCACAGAGAGGTGTCCGCGAGTGTATGACCGTTTACTTTGCCTAGTTGCCTGCCAGCGTTCACGTCGCCGAACACATATATCTTCCGCTCCTTCGTACCAACAAGACATGTGTGTTTCGTTCAATCCTTGATTGTGTGTAAAATGAAAGCAACGACGGGATGTGGGCGGACAGTTGGCGATATCCTGTACAAAGAAATCACATCTGAAGCCATAAGGTACGGAAAGGACCACGAGTGCTTAGCACTAAAGCAAATCGAGAAGGAATGCAACGTTGTGGTAAAAGAGTGCGGCCTGTTTGTTGACCAGGAAAACCCCTTTCTTGGCGCTTCCCCTGACACACTCATTGGGGAGGACATCCTCGTCGAAGTCAAGTGTCCGTACTCAGCGAGGGACATTACTCCACTAGAAGGAGTTCGCGCCAAAAAAATAACCTGCTGTGTCGAAAACAAGGACGGAAGATTGCAGCTGAAGACTAACAGCAATTATTGGTATCAAGTACAAGGCCAGCTCAATATTGCTCGCCGTCAGAAATGCTTGTTTGTAATCTGGACCAAAAATGGCATGGGTATTGAGGTGATTTCCAGGCATGAATCGTTTTGGGAGGACGAGATGTTGCCACGTCTCAAAAAAATTTATATGCACTGTTTGCTGCCAGAACTCGTGGACCCAAGAAGAAGCCGTGGCCTTCCAATTCGCGAACCTCATTACATTGTCGAAGCACAGATGACTCGCTCACTCAAGCGACCTTTGAATGCAAAAACTAAAAATGAAGACAGCCGAGAAATCGTCTAGGACACCCTTCCTGACTACAGAGCATCTTTCCCCTTTCTTTTTGTCCCTGTCACGATCATGTATTGAAACAGGTTTCTTGCTACTGGTTTATTTTGTTCAAATAAAAAAAAAATGCAATCTAAACAGAAGGAAAGAGGGGTGGGGGCCACGCCACTCGCGTATGATCTTTTGTACGCAAAAACGGGGCAGCAACCCTAAAAGGAAATCTTCCAACCAATTCCGACTGGTTTGCAAGCTGAAATTCCTTACCTCATATGATTTCCAAGGAAGGCTTAGTAGGCGCCCTACTTTGAGTTGCATTTTTTTTTTGTCGCTGTGTATTTTGCAGCGTGGTGCAGGAGGTCCTGCTAGCTGCGGCGCATACCGAGCCGGCTCTAAATGGGAGAATAAAGGCAGTGGTCGAACGCTTGACTTAGCGAAACCGGTTTAGAAGTGGAACTAAATGATTTTGCCTGCCAGGCTACTCGCCTTTGAGGTCATGTTATTTACACGACGGACCGGTTCGACCAGTTCTCATGAGGTCGGAGCTACAGTATAGCAGAGGTTAGACAAGAAAAGGAACGAAATGGTTATTTCACCCCTTGCCTTGGGAGATGTCAGCGTGTATAGACCTTTCCAACCTGATTGAAGCCATAGGTACCATAGGGCTCGCTGGATTGATTTTTCAGCTGGCTTGGATTTTCAGGTGGGCAATGCAGCAGAGGCTAGGCAGGAAAAGGAAGGAGACAGGATTCTGTCCCCTTGCTGTGGGGAGTGGATGTTCGCTTTTCATGCGGAGGTGTGAAGGGGGAGGTTGGAGAAAGGGTGCGAGGTGATTAGAGCTCAAGAGCCCACTTCCCACATCATGGGCACAAAAACCAACAAAGGCTCATCTCCTTTGCTTTCCTGTCGTGCCTCTTCTACATGCACAATGGATAGGTGCCAAGGATGTTTGCTCCTGCCTTCACTTGTATCCTACTATAGGTCGCCTGAACCACTGCACAC
Source organism: Amblyomma maculatum (assembly GCF_055883805.1). NCBI lineage: Eukaryota > Metazoa > Arthropoda > Arachnida > Ixodida > Ixodidae > Amblyomma > Amblyomma maculatum. The sequence goes on along the minus strand of NC_139349.1, from coordinate 7,225,876 downwards.
CTTTGTTGGGGTGGGAACAATGCTGTGCTCCCACATAAATGGCCCTGTGAGTCACTTATGCTTTGGTGCGAAAAATGTTATATCATCGGGCAGCGGGGGAGGGGTTCTTCTTGACTGCGCCTGGCATCTCACTTCACAGCCCAAGCAAGAAAAAAGGACAGAAAGAAGTCAAGTTGGTCAAAATTTCGAGAAAAACATGCGCGCACTAACACTGACAAGCAAGAGGTTGGTGGTAGAGTGTAGTATTGTCTAAGCAGTTTGACACCAGATGGAGCCACGACGCAAATAGTTAAATTTGGCGCGAACTTCAATTCCCGCAGAAAATACATTCACAACTTTCAGAACCTGTAAAACGCTAACAATAGGTTCGATATGGATAAAAATTGCAGATTAACAATTAGGAAAGAAAAAGGGAGGAAATGTTGCGGAGGAAATTTTGATGTTTAGCCTAGTTTTTTTATGAGATGACAAGGAAGACCGACATATCTAAAAACGCAATTTTTAGGAATATTTGTCTCTGATTTGAAATAAAATGAAGCCTTAAAAATAAAATGTGCCCGCAACATTTCCTCTATTCTCTAAAGACGAAAACGCTGCCACAAACCCCATGAAAATTTAACCGCATTTGGACACGCTAGAGCTTCTGAAAGTTACCATGTATTTTCTATGGACGTTGGCACTGGTGAGCCCTCTTAACAATATATCGGATATAACAATGGGCAGCCGCTGCACCGTCAGGTTTGCCAAGTGTTCTACATTAAAATAAACAGCTTATTACAACAATGTCATATTAAATTATCGGTTATAACAATCAAATATGGTCACTGAAAGTAACAAAAATGCGGAGACCACAAAACCACGCACGTATGCAGACATCGGAGTAGCGACAATAAAAAAGAACCGGGACAGAGCACATTGAGCCAATGCATTGGTAGAGTGCACCGTTGAAGATTGTATGTCGTGGAGACGCGAGGGAGGATGGAGCGCTTCCTCACGCGGAGAAAGAAGGACGGCATAAGGGACTACTAGGCACAGCCGTTTTGAGGGAGAGCTTTGAACGCTCCCCCTGGAGACCGCCCGTGGCCTAGGCAACTGGCATCCTCTCTGCCTCTGCACGGCGGAAAAGTCCATTCTGAGGGTGCACTGACCACGGTGCGCTGCACTATCCTCCCCTATTTGCTTTGTCTAGGCCTCCACTTCGAGGTTGCACGTTTTATGGCAGGCGTGCAGCAGCGTTCGTGCGTGTGTCTAACATGGCTCTTCTAGTGTGCCTCATCATTGCCACGATCTTGCTGGCCCTGAATTTTTCGTGAACAGCAATGGAGGATCCTCATTCAGGAAGCGTGACACAACCGGCACAGAAGAGGAAGGGAACTGCAATACCACTAGAAGTTAAATGGAACATTGTATTTGAACACAAGGATGGCATAAAAGTGTGCAACTTGGTAAGCAAGTATGGCCTGACGCAACTGACAGTATCGACAATCATCCACAACGCGCTCAACATTGAGAACAAAAGCGATGCCAGTAACGCCCATGCAATGGACGACGGCTGAAAAAGGGTTCGACACGGCGCTTACAAAAACATCGAACAGGCGCTCTATCAGTAGTTCTTGAATGTCCGTGCAGCGAACCTGCCGATTAGTGGCCCGATTTTAGTGGAGAAGGTGAAGCACTTCGCATATCTCCTGTGCAACACCGATTTCCAGCCTGGTGGTGGTTGGATTCAACGGTTCAAGGAGAGACATGGAATCGTCTACGAGGCCTACAAACACATAGAACATGCACTCTACCAGCAGTTCTTGAATGCCCGTGCAGCGAACCTGCCGATTAGTGGCCCGATTTTAGTGGAGAAGGTGAAGCACTTCGCATATCTCCTGTGCAACACCGATTTCCAGCCTGGTGGTGCTTGGATTCAACGGTTCAAGGAGAGACATGGAATCGTCTACGAGGCCTACAAACACATACAGTTGAATCCCGCCACAACGAATACCGCCACAACGAAATTTCCGCGACAACGAATAATTTTTTATTCCCCGCGAGTATCCTATAAGAATTAATGGCCTAAATTTCTCTGCACAACGAACCATTTTTGCAGAGCGTTTCCGCTTCAACGAAATTTTCGCGTTCAAAATCGAAACCGAAACTAGTTTTATTGGCGAGAAGTCCAAGTCAAATCCAAAGCCACATTAAGCATGAAATCACGTGATTGCAGTTCCGCCATTTTGGCTTTGTGTCGTGGTCGCGTTGTTCACTCGCTGCCTTTCTCTTCGACAACGACGAGTTTTCACCCGCAGGACACGATGGCAACGCAAGTGAAAAAACGCAAAACTCTTTCCCTTGAGCAAAAAGCTCAAATAATCGCCCAAGCAGAAAGCGGAAGGAAGAAAGCGGCAATTGCTGAAGACTTCGGAATTCCTGCAAGTTCGCTGTCAACGATTCTAGGCAATAAGGACAGCGTGAGAATGGCACTTGCTTCAGGCACATCCTCGAAGCACAAAAAGGTGACGCGGCCCCTCCATGAAGAGTTGGACAAAGCAGTGCATGCGTGGTTTGTGGAAGCACGAGCCAGCAACGTCCCCCTGTCCGGAAGCATCGTCCAGCAGAAAGCCTTGAACTATGCATGCCTACTTGGCATTGATGATTTTAAAGCCAGCATTGGCTGGCTAAACCGTTTCAAGGCCCGCCATAACATCGTTGGAAAAGTGTTGTGCGGCGAGTCAATGTCAGCAGACGTGGACGGAGCAGCTGCTTGGAAGGCGAGTAACATGGCCGGAATTTTAAGCAACTTCGCGCCTGCAGACATTTACAACGCCGACGAGACCGGGCTATTCTACGAGATGTTGCCGGCTAGGACGCTCGACTTCAAGGGGCAGCGCTGTCACGGCGGCAAACACAGCAAAAAACGCATCACAGTGCTGCTTTGCACAAACATGGATGGCTCGTACAAGCGTCCGCCGTTAGTCATAGGCAAAAGTGCCAAGCCGCGCTGTTTTAAGGGAACTCGTAGCCTACCTGTGCAGTACAAGGCGAACAACAAGTCATGGATGACCCGCGCTATTTTCACCGAGTGGATGATGGCATTCGACCGCGACATGAAGCGGCAGGGCCGTAAAGTTTGCTTGCTTTTGGACAATTGTTCAGCGCATCACTCCGACGAAGTCAAGCTCACTAACACGGAGCTGAGGTTTTTCCCTCCCAATTGCACGTCTGTCTTACAGCCTCTCGATCAGGGCGTGATTCTTAGCCTGAAGCGCGCTTACCGCGGGAGGTTAATTCAGCGGCTGCTTTTTAACACTGAAACCGGCCGAGACACGAAGGTGGACTTGTACGTGGCACTGCAGATTATGTCTGCTGCCTGGAGCACACTGGGGCGCTCAGTAATTGTGAACTGTTTCAGGCACGCCGGATTTGCCGAAGGTCGACCCGTACACTCTGCTGGCCTAACACCAGGCGTTACAGACGACGACGAAGAGGCGTCACCGGCTCCGGGGATCGCGGCCGCCTGGAAAACGCTGGGAGAAATAGGAACCGTGCCGCCTAATCTCGAGCTCGACGAATACATCGGCGCTGACGCTTGTGTTGTTGTTCACGAAGATGTGAGTGATGAGCAGATCATAAAAGCTGCCCGGAATGATAAGGACTCTTCCGATGAAGAAGACGTCGACGTACAGGAAGCGCCGGCTGCGGCAACCGCCGTACAGGTGATGGACGCTTTTGATGTCATCAGGAATTTCGTTGCTGTCCGAGACGACGATGTTGCAATGGGTTTGCTGACCGAGTGCGAAAATTGCGTGACGGCGTTGCTCGCCGTGAAGCGTAAGCAAACCAAGCTTACAGATTTTTGGCATTAAACGCCTTTGCTGCTGCTTGGGCAATTCTTTCTGCGTTTCACGTCAAATTTTTGCGATAACGAAGTTCCGCGAGAACGAATTTTTTTTCGTGCACCGTGAATTTCGTTATAGCGGGATTCAACTGTAGAACATGCACTCTACCAGCGGTTCTTGAATGCCCGTGCAGCGAACCTGCCGATTAGTAGCCCGATTTTAGTGGAGAAGGTGAAGCACTTCGCATACCTCCTGCGCAACGCCCATTTCTAGCCTGGTGGTGGTTGGATTCAACGGTTCAAGGAGAGACATGGAATCGTCTATGAGGCAGGCGTGGGTGAGGCAGGATCACTCGATATCGACACTAAGCAGAAGTGGCTTGAGGTAGGATTGCCCCGCATTCGAGAAGCACACACGGACTGGGAGTTGTAAAATGGCGACGAGACTGGGCTGTTTTTCCAGATGCTACCATCAAAGATGCATGGTGTCAAAGGAGATCCCTGTAAGGGCAGCAAGCAAAGCAAATTGCGCGTGACCGTTTTCTTGTGTGCCAACATGGACGGCAGTGACAAGTGCCCCGCTTTCGTCATAGGGAAATTCAAGAATTGCCACTGTTTTTGTGGTGCCCCAAGGATCCCGGTTTGCTACTGTCATAACGGGAAAGCATGGATGGCGCGAACTTTCCGCCAGTGGCCAGTCGAGTTTGATCAGCGGATGCAGCGCGAAGGCAGGAAGGTGGCATTGGTGCTCGACAATTGCACTATGCACCAAACAGCTCAGAAGCTCTTGCATGTGGTAGTTTTTTTCTTTCCACCTAACACCACAGCAGGCTTGCAGCCTATGGATGCAGACATGATAGCTTGCTTCAAGGCACTGCATCACCGATGTGTTTTGAGCAGGCTCGCGCTGAACCTTAACATTTCTGTCTGAGAATGCTGATCGGCGCCACACTTGAAGATCTCGCTCCTGATGGCAGTGCAGCTCATTTTTGGAGCATGGGCAGAAATCAACTGTGGCAGGAAGGCGGGCTTCGCTGGGGATGCCTGTGGCGTGGGAGGTCGCGAAGCTCCTGCCGACACAGAGATGACTGAATTTTGGTTCACAGTGAGCGGTAGTGACGGCGACTCGTCGAGACTTGAGGAATTTTTACATGCAGACGATACAGTTGCGACAGATAAGAGCTGACAGATAAAGCTATGATTGCAGCAATCACTGGCGCAGAGGACGGTGACAGTAGCGACGAAGACGATGAACCGGAACCTGTGCAGGTTGCGTCTCACCAGGAGGCTTTGAGAATGAGACTCCTTGCGGGACTTTGTTCTTGCTCAGAGCCTTCCACTGCACTATGTTCAGCAGTTAGATGTTCTGCAGAAAGATGTCGGCCCGACTGCCATGAAACTGACGCTTACGAATTCCGGGTTTCTTCCCGCTACGAAATGAAAAGTGTAAGCTACCTCGTCTTCATTAATTGTGTAGTTTATAATGTTTTCTTTGTTTATTTTTTTGGCCCAACCCGGTTATAACAATTATTGGCTATAACAATTAGATCTCTATGGCACTTCAATACTGTTATAAGTGGGTTTGACTGAATAGCTCAGTAGTGCCATTTCGGTTTCCTTATCTTCAAGCCATTCTGCAGTTGCGATCGGGCGCACCACTATACTTTCATTTTTATTTTGAAATGGCATCACAATGTTCTAACACCTATGCATATATCCCTCGTGTGCACCCACATGCTGCTTCCTTCATGCCAAAACTACACACTGAACATGCAAAGTTTCATCACAATGTGTGCGTCACTGCATGGACTATGTGGTGAAGCACCCTCGAAATGCAAAGGGGCCTGTTTTGTGAAGAGGCATTACTGTTAATGCGTTGCGAGGGCCTTTATGATTGTGCAGCACTGCAATATTCCCGACAGTGCGTGTAAAGTACAGCACCTGACTAAAATGAGAAAAAAAAAAAACCTTTGTTCTCACTTGGGTTTCATCTCCGATGCACGCAACCATCATACAGGTGCTAATAAAATTACTGTTATGCAAACGGTTTTCTGCAGGTATTTCGTGCCCATTCAATAATTCAAACTTTTGGTTAATTAGAACATTTATTTGGTTCCTTGTAGGCTGAATTAATGAGTTTACTGTACTGAGCATTAATAAAACTGAAAATGTCTGCCACATTTCATACTTACCAGTTATTTAACATGTCAAACTACAATGAGAGCAAATTAAAAGAGCAAGTAAGCACTAAAGGGTAGTGACCTTACTCAAATCCATTGGACTGATCCTGTGGCCATTTGAGATCTGTGTCACTATGGCAGCTGCATACTTCTCCCTGGACAGCTCTGAAAGCTGCAATAAAACATGGCAGCACATTGAAGCACGACAATGATACAAAGGAGCCACTACAGGGTAACTCTACAACTTTCTTATGCTACCAGACATGTGTAAACACAGAATATTAAAATCAAGTGAATGAATTGCAATAAAAAGCCATTGCATGAGTAAACTTGCCTCCATTGAGTCCAGAGGGTTGATGGTGATCCTACTCTGAGTAGTGAAGTAATCCCCGTTCCCCATATGGCCATTCTGCTGCAGATTGCTGTTGTGGTCACTTGTGCCTGCAACACGAATCACTCACTCAGTGTAACAATTCAATGTGCAAAGCAGAAAGGGACCACAGGCTCTTCTATGTCAAAGCAATGACTTTCTATATTTGAGAATGGCGTTATTCACACTATAATGCCAAGTGTGGAGAGAAGCTCTGTCATAATTCTTACATTCACTTCAAGCCTTACAGTGGCACAAAACTTGTCTAAGTTATTTTTGAAACCTGTCATACCTGCAGCGCACAAAAAATACTTTGGCCCATAAACAAGTAAAAAAAAGCACTTCCAATTCCTAATGTAGCAACAGCCTGCCATGCTCTTCAAGGTCGTTTTTGAACTTGGCAGATATGCACGAAGTGGTCAGCAGACACCAGTAAAATTGATTGCTGGGCTAGTTGTTAGCGCCGTCAGTCTTTCCTTTTATGAGTAGACACCAGTTTCAGATGAAGGATAGTTGGGGCACATCAATTGATTCAGCATGTTAACTCTTTCCCTCCCACGCAAAAGGAGGAAAATTGTTCCAAATATACTTGAATTTTGTTTTTGGCTAATTTCATAAAGCTTTTTATTCTGAGTAAAACGGCACCATTCTTTCGATGCAGCAGAAATTCTTCGTCGAACAAATTCCATAAAAAAATGTTTAATGAAGGCTTCACTGCAAGACACCAGTATTCTGCGAAAAAGCATTATGTCGAAGCTTTCTTCACCAAAAAACATTTCAATCCACGCCACTATATCTTCAGCGTCAGGTGGAACTTCAGCTACCCCAGGCTTTTGAGAGAACGAGAAACGCGGCGGTGCAGCAGGCGGATTTGATAAATCTATGGGGCACCATTCACGGCTGCGAAATTTTCCAGTCCATCCACAGAATCGTCATCGTCAGAGTTTTCAAATGACAACACGTCACTTTCCGTATCCGAGTACAACTCTACAGAACTGTCATCATCTGATGAGAAGTCGTCGCAATACTTTCTTTTGTGCGAGCTTTCACTCACGTGCGGCACAGGGGCAGCCATTTTTCGCACGCTGCTCTTACGAGGTGGGAATATGACGAAAGGCGACACACAAAAAGAAAAGCGTGGACAAGTATGGCCATCTGGTGTCACAAACCGTAACTAGATGCAATAGGACGAGCATAGTCGTCATTGGTTCGCTGTGTGAGCAAATTTTGCGCATGACAACTATAGTCGTCATTGGGTATATAGGTACAGAATTTAATGACGAGTATACTCGTCAGCGGGAGGGAAAGGGTTAATGCTACAGAGGACTGCTCTTAAGGGTCAGCCTAAGTGGAATTGTGCACTTAAAATTTCAAGATAAACCTACATGTAAGTCGACCTACAATTGTATACATACAATATATAAGCTTTTCTAGGCCTGAAAAACTTTTATATGTTTTCTCTGCACTGCCAGCACCTTAGTGCAATCACCTGTACTTGTATCTCGTTAGCTTGAAGAAATCAGTGTAATGGTACCCCAAAGATATTTTACAATAAAAATCAGACATTATCTGAATATGTCAGCAAAACACCTTTCAGCGCACAATCTTTTTTAGACTGAAGTGATTTTTGTCAAAATAGCAAGTACCCTCCGTCCCTAAAAAAAAAAAAAAAAAAAAAAAAAAAAAAAAAAAAAAGACACTAATGGTAGGGCAATTTGGTCTTCACACAGGAACACTATCAGAAAGAAAAAGGAAACTTTCCCAAAACAGCCTTCCTCAATATCTCTGATGCCAGAAAGTGCACTGACCCTGCACGCATCTTCTTCTCTTGTGCCTGTGTCGCAGGATGAATAGCACAACAAACACTGCCACGACAAGCACCAGCACCCCTGCCACCACACCAAGGACAATGTAGAGAACGTCCTTGTCTCCAGACACCGACGACTCCAACAGGTCTGGCACGGGGGTCACTTTCTTCTCCCCCATGGATGGCAGTGCTGGAAAGTGAAAGCAGCCACACCTGTAGTAACATGCAGAGGTACAGCGCACAGAATGCCAAAGTGCCAACTGAGCCGAGATGAATCTGACACTACAAATGACCTAAAGGTAGAAGCCCTCCTGCATCACAGTCAGCTGCTCAACTACCAATAAAGCTTGATTTCTGCAGGTATGATGCATTAGTTCAAACCACATTTTGGAGTCAAACACCACTACAATGAAATGGTTAATAAGAAATACATAGAATTAAGACTAGATATATGACATCTAGTTCTTTTAAAGCAAAATCTTCTTATTAACGGATATAACTTCAAACAAACTACTTTAATGGTCAACTCAAGCCAAGCATACCAAATCTTAAATGGTGCATAAAGTTTCTTAGCCATACGATGCAGCAAACTGAAATTATTGCGCATAACCTGGTCCGGTCAGCATAACACAAAATATGTAAAAAACTTTTTCCACTTCAACTAGTAGTGCCCAGAGGAAAAATGAGTTAGCTTCGGTGTCATAAAATCTATATGCTGGCACTCCCATTTTTGTCACGCTTCAAGTACGCAGCCTGCTGAACAATGTTAGGCAGCACAGCACACGTGGTCTGCTGCGTCTTAACAAAGCTGCTAAAAACATTGGAGTTTGCTCCCCGTTCTTCTTTCCTCCATGCATTTCAACATCCTTGCTGTGCATGGCAAATGTGCCGTGCTGCTCAGGTGCTGTGTGCATTTCAGCCTCCATTTTTATGGCACAGTTGTGTGACGTGGCTCTTTGCAAGTGAATTTGGTGTGCCCAACTGTGTTCACATCCCACTAGCTTCACAAGGCCAGGGTGAGTGACAGCGGTGGAAAATGAAATTACCACGCGAAAACCGAAGATTTCCGATCCAAAAGGAATAAAGGGCTGCCATGCTGAAAGCATTGACAGCCTGCCTGAAGCGTGGCATGTCCACAGAGTAACATAACCAACAAGAAGGGACACTCGAGCCCTTTCGCAGCCTCGATTGATGTTCCACACCTCTGCCAGATATATGCACATACACAGCTAAGTGGCATGCGCCGCTACCGCTCAATTCAAAAAGCTTATCCTTATCCGCCCATCCTTTGATTCATAAAGAAAATGCATTAACTTAATTAATAAGAAAGATGTGGCAACGGCAGCACTGCTCCGGTGGTTGCAGAACTTTTCGAGTTCTAGTGACTTTACAAGATGTAAACAGTGGCTCAGTGTAAGCGCTACACGACACTATACGATGCATGCAAAAAAATCAAAACCGAACGGGAAATTGTGGCCTCAGAGATTTGGTGCCGAGTCGAAGCGGCCATCTCCAAGGCTGGTGCACTTCGCCGCCTCCACTAGGTGTGCTGAGAGCAAAAGTCGGCCGCAGGGAGCGTATGGGAGTGTCCTCTCTTGTCGATTACGTTACTCTACGGCATGTCTGTTCTCGACCACAAGACACTGCTGTCATGTGGTGAAGCAACCTAGTGATGCGCAGCGTATAAACATTGTGCTTGAGTGTCATGCAGGCAAGCTATTCAAATGGCCATTCACGACGAAATTGCTGCAGCATGCTTGCTTTTACCGCAAACTATGTTACGCAGCACTAAGAAAACAGGGCCAAATATTTTGAACAGGTCTCTCCTTGTTCTCTGCAACATAATTCCTTTAAGGCACATTTTCTAGGTGCTTACTTGGTCTGCAAAAGAACGGCTGCACATCTATGAAACCGGCATATTCAGCTGATTCACCCATATTCAGTCTCTAAATGGAAGCACTGTATGCCAGTCCAAGGCTCCCATAGATTGTAATGTGCATAAAAAAAGACACCTTTCAAATTTTTAGGCCCCTGTCTTATATGTAAGCACTGAAGCCAGTATAAGCTAAGGTATATAAGTGGGTAGGCAGAGCAGTGACTTAGTTAGGAGCACCCGTTTTGGACACACAAGTAAGCATGCCACAACATCAGTTACATGCAGTGGCACGCTATGTTGCTCTCGCTCTGCAAGGTGGAAGGAAACCTCATTCTATTGTGACAGTTGCGACCGAGGTCACAAATGTCAGAACAGCCAGAAAGAACAAATGAATGTCTCCAATGTCGCTTTAATAATTTCAAGTGCAGTGGTGCTTTTGCTAAGTAGAAGTAAATCACAATGAACACGAAAAAGTGAATAGCTTTCATAAGTGCATCACGACACAAATGGGCAGACCAAATGACTTGAAGCATCCATCAACTCACGTGTGACTTGTTCAAGAAACTAGAATGAATATGAAACGCAACCAAGCACTGAATCCATGAACAGCTCACTTTCAAACCTTGCCACAATATTATATTGCTGTAGGCGTGGGTGGGATTAACATTGTAGGACAAGGATACAGAAGCCAAACAGCAATCAGAGGAGCTTCCTTTTGTGTTTGTGAAAGGGCAACACTCGGTTTGAACTTGTGTAGAATGTCTAACCACAGCAGAACTATCGCTGAGCTCAAGCAGCTGACTAAGAAGGCGCATATCTGGCAACACACCACCGATAAGTGAAACACCACGCACTGCAGTGCAACAGTGAAAGTTCTTGGAGAAGAGAACCTACAGTGCATAGCATGGCAAAACAGTTGCTTGTTGGGCTAGTTGGTTCATGGTACCTTGAGTAGCAGCACGAACAGAGTATGGAAAGGACAATGAGAAGGACGTCGCCCTTTCCGTACTCTGCTAGTGCGGCTATTAGAGGTAGCATGGCAAAGCATACCTATGATATTATAAAGAGCTCTATGACAGTGTTTTATTAACTGTTCTTCAGTCAAGCATATGTGTTGACATTCAGAGGCCCACATGAGTGCCTTCTCAAACAGCATTTTCTCATCCTCCTCTGTAACAGAGGCCAAAGCCAACAATCAGCGGCTCATTCTGAGCAATGCCTGTGGTCCTCCTCCTAACACCTACTACCTACAAACCTCCGGCTGCAAAAATCAAAGCGCACAGAAGGCAATTCTTTCTAATCAGCACGGAGCGAGTTTGTCTTCAGTTCGATGGACAGCCAACGTATTAGTTCCTTCAACAGTCTGAAGTACCACTTAAAAGCATCACCACGCTTGTCCAAAGGATCTTCACTTATCAAACACACTCAATGCTAACTCAATAGCGCACCCATCAAGGAGGCAAACAGAGGAATCACTGTGCTTATAGCAAAGCGAATGCTATCTTCTCAGTTCCACAGAGAGGCCGCTCACTGGTTTGCTTTCACTGGATTGACAGCTCTGGTGACGTGCGCAGAAATTGCTGTCCCACCCCGTGATGTCATGCCAGTGGTTGCGAAAAGTGGTCAATTGTGGGCGGTGGCTTGCAGTGGCTCAAACGGAATTGAACCAATTTCACAGCAGATCAATCCTCCCGCGAATTCAGCCCCAGTGCGAAACGTAGAGTGCGGTCGGCACACTATTAGTAGACCAATAGCTTGGGGTGGTTGGGAGATATGAGTTGCAAAGGTGAGGAGGGCTTATAGCCACAAGCTATGCCATGATGACAATGCTATAGGTTTCACAGATTTTTTTTAAAAACAAAATACATATTATGTCAAGAATGAAGAATAAGGAGACACATAAGAAGAAAGGTTTGCTTACCCAGTGTTTTATGGGTGCATATGTTGGAGAATTCACTGGCTCCAGCCACATTGAAGCATTGCATCTTGATGTCATATGAGGTATCAGGCAACAGGTAACTGACTGTGTATGAGCGTGTGTTTGAGCCAGCCACAGTGATCTTAAGGTAGTCGCCTGCGCTTTGGGTGAGACGGTAGTAGATGTAAAAACCCTCGACATCCACTGCATCCAGGTCCGAGTACTGGGTGAAGCATAAAGAATGAGACCACAGTCATATGAGAGCAAAATTACGAGAAGGTAGCACGAACAATGTAAAGTAAAAGGGTGATGATACACATATCAAGAATGCCATTTTTCTACAAGCCACGCAACATTTCCCAGATGCCATTAGACGCCAGGCTTCTGCCAAGAGTGTACTAATCTCTGTGAGCAACTGGTTTTGTAAACAGCCACGGAAACACAGCAAACCTCTACAACAGCAAAATTTTTGGTGCACTAAATAAGATGAGCTAATCATTAGAGCAAGTAATAAAATCATTTCTGTGTATTTCAGCAGTGCATATTTATAAGAGCACTGCCGCAAAAAGCAACAGTTCTACAACAAACTAGCTGCATAAAGGAGAAAACAAAAGCACCAGTACACATTTTAACAGGGTTCCAAGGAGATATGATATATATATACCTCCCAGAAGAGGGTGATTGCTGTTGCGCTCTCGGCCTTCACATGACGAATAATCGGCCCCTGCATGGGCTTCCTCTTCGGAGGATCTTTGTGCAGGAGAAACTTGATTGAATTTGGCCCATTTTTGTTGTCGTTGTTGGAATAAACGGCCACAATGCGAAATCGATATCTTCCTCCTATCAGCAGAAAAATAAAATGAGCAAACAGATCATAAGCTGAAAATTGGCAACTTTTCAGAGCCAACAGTGCAATTAAAGCGACCAAAAAAGATGTAAGGACACCTTAAATTTAAGCTCCATGAAAAATGAAATAAACTGCTCCTCCCACATGCCCCTTCAGAGCTGTGCTCAAACCTTAGGTGCACGATAACGGCAGTGTATGCAGAGTAAGAAACAAATTTTGTACAATTTTCACAAGCTGCCTCACCTATAGAGTGGAAGTTACGGGATCTCCTGCCTCATATACAGAGCGGAACTTATGTGATCTCCCCGCTCCTCCGAGCATGCTTCAGCATGATGTTCGGGGCAGCGACAACGCGTCCTTGACACGGCCACAGTGCAACCAGCCGAGAGCATAAAAAGACAGACCGCAGCACGCCCGTGGCAGTGCGCTCTGGGAAGATTCAGTCTTCCAGGCCTCTCTCGCGGCCGCTTGCACTGGGAAAGTGTCCTTTTTTAACCAAGCCCGTGATCAACTCATTGTTCTCATCTGTTTGGCCGCCGCTACCGATCAGCTCCGCGACAGACGCCTCACCTAACAAGAAAGCCGTGAGAATTCCTTTTTGCCACAGGCTGTCGATTATTAAAATATTGTTTTTGCCTTTGTTTAATTAACCTTGATCTGTCTTAGTATTTTTTTTTTTTTTTTGCTGCGTGTTCTGTGTAACTAGTGCCCTTAATTACTATATCTGAATACTTGCCTTGTTATCTTTATAGTTGTCTTTTATCGCAGTGTTTTATTCATTGTCGGGTGTTTTCCCTCCAGTCATTTACCGAGTAGTCCTTTATCTCTATTGTGCCATGGCGTCTTTCTTTTTGTTCTATTATTATTATGCAGTGTATTTTCGACTACTAGCTATAAATATCCCATTGTTTGTAAAAGAAAGTGACTTTTGTGAACTTATTCTTTAATCACACACCGACACACATACTTCACGAATTGATCGGCTTAACTTTTAACTGTGTTCTCAAACCTCATAGAGGGACGACAGGTAACCACAAAGGGAATCTCGTGCCTCTGTTGACCGTAAAGGCGAGGGTTTGTGACAAAAATGAACAAGCTAAATTGCCAATTATGGTGAGGCAGTTTGCTGAATAATGAGCACAAACACTGTTTAACTCTATAGGGAGTGTCACATAACTCGGCAGCACAGATTGGTGCCGCTTGCAGATTCTCAGCAGATGACCAGCACACAAGAATGACTTAAGTGTAGGGTTTCTCAATATTTTCAGACTGGGGGAAATCCAATGTCCTTCATAATGCATATGTCCTTGCTGGCACCTTTTACTAAACATGCATACCGGCTACAGCCTGCAAACGGGAGTCCTAAAGGCATTTCTGATTCAATGAATTATGATTGAATATATAGTAAAACAGCCCGCTATAAGCAAATGCGGTATGTTTAGTCCAAGGTTGAAGTGGACAGAGGAACAGTTGGGGCTGAGGCAGGCGTGCATACTTGGGTGCTCAGGGAACTGAAAATACAGTTCTTCAGCAGGCCTCAAATTCTTCAGGTTGAGAACTACTGATGCAATTTCAGCAACAGAAGGCAGTGCCAGCCATTTGCAGTTGATCGAGAAACCCATCCCCATGACAACAGTGGGTCATCACCTGCTTTGAGGCCAGTGATTGCATGCGAATGGATGTGTGGTGGCACATCTTCCTCTACCGTCTTCCAGTGCGAGTGAGCAGTGGAGACGTCCCGGTACTGAACCTTGAAGAACGAGATGGGCAGCCCATCGTTGTGTGGCACACTCCAACGGACCATCACCGAGTCGTCGGACAGCCGTGATATTTCTGGCCGGGATGGCAACACCAGTTTAACTGCAATGAAGACATAACCATTCCAGAACAATTTCAAATCCACAGGTCAATCTACATGTAGATAAATCAGCTTAGCAAAGTCAATGTAAGAATCTATTACCGTCATTATGCACTTCATCGTATGTGAATTTGTTTCAAGTCGGTTGGTGGTCTGGAAAATGCATATGCCACTGTCTCTCAAATAAACACCACATGTCTCTAGGTTTCAAATAGTATGCACCGCGCGCTAGGCACTAAAATTTTGCGAGTAGAATCATGGACTTGTATGAGTATAAAATGGCAATACATCGAACACCCCTGTCATCGCCTCTTTAAGCACTCCTCTGTTTAAAGCATCCCCGACGGGATTAGCCCTGATGATGGATCGGATAGTGGAAATGACAAGTTTCATGGTGTGTACAGTCGTCCGTGGGTGAAACACAATAAGGCGAGCGCTTACAGTCTTCGATAAATTCTATGCTTCGTAAAGCTTATGTGCTTAGGCAAAAGCTCAGAATATTTGGTGATATGACTCTCAACGAGCACTGCTTTTAGGCCGTTAAATGCATGTACCCTGCGCTCGGAGCACTGTGTTTCATTCACTAAAGCTCCTATCTGACGGTCATCATATCCATCTACTTTACACTAAGGACTATAAAATAATCTGAAAAATTAAGTGCCAAAAATACGCATCACTGCAATAAATAAGTCATCTATTACAGGTTTATGCAGTAACCAACATATTGTTTCCTGTACCTAAACGCAAATGGTTGGTTGGTTGGTTGGTTCACAGGAAGGGAAAGGCGCAGTATCTGTCACACTTGCTCTGTGGACACCTGAACCGCGCCGTGAGGGAAGGGAGGAAGGTGGGAGTGAAGGTGGAAAGAGAGAAAGGGGAGCCGTAGTGGAGGGCTACGGAGTATTTTCGACCACCTGGGGATCTTTAATGTGCGCTGACATCGCACAGAACACGGACGCCACTTCGTTTCGCCTCCATCGAAATGCAGCCGCCGAGGTCGGGTTCGAACCCGGGAACTCTGGCACAGTAGTCGGGCGTCTTACCACTGCGCCACCCCGGCGGGGCGCAAATGGTAGCGGCAGTCAGGAAATTCATAATGACATGCCGCTACCGTATTTACTCACATAATGCTCCCACTCGCGTAATGCTAGCACCTGTCAAAAATTGGAATTTTTTTCCCTTCCCATAATCATCGCACCACCAATATTACCACCGCGAGAGTCGTCTGCTAGTAGTAACAAGCGCCATCTTTGGAGTGCTACTGAACCTAGCTGGTCTCGTTGTGTGCAAGCGCTCTCCATGATGCTCGTAGTCGTCACCATTTTGCGAGGTGTCTCCGCGTCTCGTTTTCACTGTTCTTTCGTTCAGTCCGTGTTACTTGTTTTGTTCCACTGTCTACCGTGTTCTTGGTGCCGCGTTGCGGTGGGTGCTTTTAAGCTGAAAGCTTTTGAGTATGCGCTACAGCATAGCAACCGCGCTGCCAGCAGGCACTTCGGCGTCAACGAGTTCTGCGTAGTACGCTACTGGAGACAGCGATTGCAGTGTCGACACGAACTCAGATCAAGTCTCTGATCAAGAGTAAAACTGTATGGTCTGCTGTGAGCATTATACCATGAAACGCGGGGAGTGATGATGAGGCTGCGAGCGGTAAATAAAGTGCTTTAGCAATTTGTGCTTTTGGTGACTCTGTACTTTTATAACAAGGGTAAGTTCTGCTTGAAAGTAATGATTTGGTTTTATTTATAAAAGCTGACCTAAGAATCCCGATTCGTATTTATTTAAATTTGCTTTTAGCGCTCCAAAACATTTGCTCGAAACTTTTCCCGCATAATTATCTCACCCCCCAGCTTAACATCAATTTTCAGCGAAAAAAAGTGCGAGCATTATGCGAGTAAATACGGTATTATTTCAGATGCTTTCAAATCGAAATATAAGACAGGAAAAACAAGTGGCTTGTTAACACGAAGTGAACTGAAACATTATGCTCTCGGTCATATTGCTTGCTGAGCTGGCACGAGTAAATGTCCGGTGCATTTTTTATTGCTTTTGACCACCTACCAAAGGAAGAACTATTGCTGGAGATGCCCCCAGTTTGCGTCACAGTGAACTGGCAGCGGATGCTGTTTATGCAACAATGCAAACACCATGGGAAAACTAATCCATGATGCGACGACTGCATAGCAACATTAGACTAGCAGACGACGCGGCTGGCTCCACTCCCGGATGTACTTATGAACTCCTCCACCAGCAACGTGGCCATCATTTTGCATGCCGCCTATAGTCCATTTATGCAGATTTGGCATTAAAAAGCTGACATGTAAAAAAACAACACATGCAGTTTGTTAAAAATGGGTTTCACTACAAGTGCAATTTAGTTTCTTGAATTCCAGTTTTGCATATAAAGATCGAAGAGTTGTGAAAGCAATTTCAAAGCACTTCAAGGTACCTTAAAACACAGATACATAACATTTCCTACAAGCTTTAACAAAACATGGTTACACTGCTGCTCATGTGTTTACAAAGCATTTTTATCAATGTAGTCATGATTTCACGTGCCAAAAATTATCAGTTAAATATTAAACAACTGAGCTCTAGCTTTTGATCCCAGTTCAACAACTGCGGGCTCATACCTCCTTTGCTCTTTTTTCTTTTGTGGCCATCTTTCCTTTTCCCAGCGTTTTCTGCAGCACCATTGATGCTATCAGGTTCATTTTCATCGTCACCTAAATGGAGGAAAGTTTCTCCAATTCATTACCACAAATTGATGGCTAAAGATCTCTGAAATGAGCATACGATAAAGAAAACCGATGACAAACCGTTCTTGTCTGGAATATGAGATTCGTTCAGTGGCAGGACAGAGACGTGGGCTGTTGAATAGACAGTGCCCAGGAAGTTGTTCGCAAAGCACTGATACATGCCTCCTTGGTGCTTGGCCATTTTCCTTATGTGAATTCCCATTTCTGAGCATTGCAAATGATAAGAAACAATGGAAGGATGTTATACAGCAACATCAGGGTATTATTATTCATCAAAAAACCAGCCCGAATGTCAAGGTCTTGTGCCTAGCTAGTGTTTAAGGGTGCTAAGAGGTGCGGGCATCACATGTTTATCTAATGTAAATCCTATAAGGCCTATAAGCTGAGAGAGCCCGAACATATTTAAGAAAACTGACTGATTCTGCAATGCATGTCTTCCTCTCTCCCAAGAAAGCAATTAGCAAGTAATAAAAAAAAGAACAAATGTCAGGCGGTCTTCGTGTGCTGATGCTACTAAAATAAAGCTTGAAGGGTAGGTGGCCAACCAGTAAAATCATTGCTGCTCATTAGATCTCTGTCAGCCCCTTAAAGCATTAATAAGTGTGGTCAGCAAATCTAGCATTTCTTCAGCGAGATTCTAATGCATTATTTTTTAAGCTCTTTGTTCTCTTTTACACAAGATTAAAGGAGCCCCTGCTCTATGCACTTATTATTATACACATTTTACTGCTATTGTTTGCTGGTGAAACAGCTAATATGACCGTGCTGGCTGCCAATTACAAAGCAGCATCATCATCATCTTGAG
Source organism: Amblyomma maculatum (assembly GCF_055883805.1). Taxonomy (NCBI): domain Eukaryota; kingdom Metazoa; phylum Arthropoda; class Arachnida; order Ixodida; family Ixodidae; genus Amblyomma; species Amblyomma maculatum. The sequence continues at coordinate 7,207,633 of NC_139349.1, read as the reverse complement.
CCAGACTATACCCACTGCAGGGCGAAGGCCTCTCCTATATTCATCCAATTAACCCGGTCCTGTGCGAGCTGCATCCACTTGACCCCTGCGAACTTTTTAACCTCATCCACCCAACTAATTTTCTGCCGCCCCCTGCTAAGCTTTCCTTCCCTTGGAATCTAGTTTGTTGCCCTAATTGACTACAACTACAACATTCAGGAGTTAACCTATTTATTAACCCTCAAGAAATAAAACAGAATAATATGCAAGTCAATGTCCCATAGTCAGCATTATTGTTTACGTTATATTGGCAATTATAAGTCGACGTTTTTTTTTTTTTTTTTTTTTTTTTTTTAATACAACTGCCTGAAGTTTGGGGAACAGCTTACAAAAGTCAACCTATGCACTGAGTTGCAAATTCGACCCATAGACCTTTTTAGTTTCGATGCCTGGGTGCAGCCATCTTAGTTTGATGGTGGCGCCCCGTATGAGCCAAACTGGGAAAGTCCGCTCCGGCTTCTCCTGACGCCATCTTGGGCTGTGCTGTTCGCGTTGATGCTGCGATGCGGTAGTGTAAAAGTGCTGTTTCGCGGTGCTCGTGAAAGCTGTCCAACACTTTGGTGCTATTTGTGCTTTGTTTGAGCGCGCGAGCAAACCGTATACCATCCGTTTGGCATGGCGGCCGCTGTTGGAAACAGCACTAGCGGCCGGAGTAACTGCGAAGGACTGCGCTTGCCTTCCGCAGTGAGGGTGTATCCTTTGTATCTTTCACGATACATGTATTTTCAATTATATTTTATAATCGCAATCGTAACTGTACATACAAACACACAGCGAATGAACTGTACGGGATGCTACCAAAAGCGGAATGCAGATATTACGAATGACGCTTTCCAGTTATCGCCGCATTGATTTAACGTGAAGTGCGACCCATTTCGATATACGATCGAGCTGTCGTGCTTCAACAATGTATACTTTCAAGTTAAACCATGGTTCAAGACCAGCACATAAAAGAAGTAGTGTCTAAAGTATCATCCGTCGACGTTTTTATGCAGCCTTAGTGTTCATCCTGCAGCGCAACAACATCGTATACCCCCGTCCCGTAAGTCGTAGCAGCATCGTTTGCACGACGCATTGTTGATCAAAACGTTGAAAAACTTGCACTCTCAGCTGCACCATGAACGAAGACGACAAATTCGCAGCACATACAGCAGCGCTTACGAAAGCAGTGCCGTCCGCTGGCGCGGCAGACTACGGCACTCTCGTCAAGCGTTACTCCCTAGTCGTCGTTAGGCCTAAATTGTTTCGCATCGAAGGCACATCCGATGGCGCTTTGTAATTGCTCAGCGCTAGAGTAAATGGTCTCTCATGGAACTGCCTTACTGCCGATCCCATAGTACCATTAAAAGAAAGATGTAAATTTCGGTGACGCCTTAGCAGCGAAGCCAGTGTGCAGATGATGACCCATGCGCTGCACCAGCGGCAATGTGTTGCATAATTTATTTGTATTGCAATTATCAATAACACAGTATGGGTCAAAAATCCGCAAAAAAGTTTTTTTTTTTTTTTTTGCTGTTGGCTTATTGTTTAAGTATAGAACAAATTTTAGCACGCTCTTGCGCTGGCGAAAGAGATCCACCGTATCGTTGGCGCGGAGGGTTTGGGGGAGGCACAGACTGCCCGGCATAGGCCGGGCCTCCCCCAAGGCATAGGAAGTGAAATGGGCATCATATTCGTGAGTCCGTCATTGGTACTAAGTCTATCTGGCTTGCATAAAATGTTCATAGGCGAAATTAATCAGGATAGACTGGAAAGCGGTAAAGCAGAAACATATCACAGCAGAATTCGGACTGTCGATGCATGCTTCCCGCATACGCTCTCGCAATCATCTTGCGATTTTTTTAATTGTTTGTGCATTCCAGGATCACGCATTGCTGTCCAGATGACATTACCACTAAAATGGGCGCTAATAAATGTATTTAAGTCTCTCAAACGACGATATACCGAGGTGCAAGGCCGCTCTGCTATGCATGAAGCGTGCGAATGCACAGTCCACTCGGTACTGGCAACAATGGACCGGCGCAAGGAATCTGGTTAGAGAGTATTTTCCTCCTCTCCTGCTTGCTCTCGGTAAAACGGTCTACATGCAGGGTCAAAACCAGTTTCATTAGAACTACAGGTAATATCATGCACATTCATGCATAATTCTGCAATAGTTTTCAGACATAGTATGAAAGCAAAATGCTTAAAAACAAGAATTTATCGTAAGATATGCTTCAAATTTTGTTATCATGCGAGAGAAACCCTTCTGTATATGAACCATGGGCATTCCATGTAAAAACTGGCAACACCATGCCATAGGCCCAATCCAATCCTCAACCACGTCACCAGTCACAGGTTCCTTGAAGCATCTTCACGCATTTAGTCGCCATTTCTGCATTTCACTTCATTGGTGTCTGATCGTTGGCTGCCAGTGGTGTGCGTCATTTGTGCGCCCAACGGATATCAACATGACGCCGCAACCTTGGCAACAGTAGAGCGTGGCTTTCAAGCAGCAGCAGGGAAACCAGAAGACGCTAAACAGGTGACTAAGGCACGGTTGTTGAAAAGTGGCACAATGGGTCAACAATATTGCTTTGGTCATGGGGGCGTTTTCCATGTGTGGCATTAGGAGGCAGATGACAAATGTGACTGCGTCCTTCTCATCAGCGACGACGAATCATAAAAGACGTTTCATGTACAAACACATGACCTCGAATGACTCTTGTCTTCAGAAAAACTAGCTGGCGAGACATAGCTTCAGCGCAAGTTAGTGCTGACCTATATTTGGGGTTAAACTTTCTTCTCTTAAGGAGGTTTTGAGAGTTGTGGGGTCGACTTATAATCAAGAGCATACAGTACTTTTGATGTTTGAGTGCAACCACCAATTCCATAACAATTAATGACAAAGTTAGAATACAAATAAAGGTAGGTACAGTAAACTGACATATTTCTATATTTGTCTCAACTTTATCCAACACCAATTGTCAAAACCACTGCACAATACTGACCTGAAATGGTGATGTGGGATGTATGATGAACTCTTTTGCCATTATGAAACCAGTGGACGGTAGGCACTGGGTTACCCTGTACAGAGCACTGCAACCGCAACTCTCCTCCATGCAATACAACATGGTTTTGCAGAGGTGTCACTATGTGAGGAGGCTCTGGAAGCAGTTGTTAGGCAGAGTAAGCACTGCGCAGCACGCACACTGTAACTAAAAAAAAATCATTGCCACTAGTTGACTGGTGTTACTGACAGGCTTTCAACAAGCAGGCCATTATGGTATTGCCATGATACTACAAACAAAACTGAGCTACAAGTGTAAAAATGAAAATTAAGATTTTTATGCCTTTCGACGTTATCGGTACTGACTGGACATGCAAGCATAAAAGTATGTTTTTACTTCTTGCAAAATGATTTCTTACCTTGAACAACTAACTGTGTCTTGTGACCAAAAATTGTCCCGAGTCGGTTAGTGGCTTGGCAAACATATATGCCATTGTCTCTAGAATGAACACTAAAAATTTCTAGATTGCCTGCAAGAATGAAAAGAAAAATCAATTAATGTGAGTGTGCATGCATCAATTTCACTCTATGTTTGTAAGGGAAGACTACAGTTAAATCAGGTTATGACGAAACTGAAAAAAGTATAAAAGGCTTCTATTCTGATCCCACCCTCGGTCTGCTTGCCACCATTGCCCCAGGAAACGGATTCTGATCCCCCTTTCTCACTACCGAAGCGTAAGAGCTATTGGCGGCAGAATCTCATGAACAATTGTGTGGCCATGTCATGTGTCATGTCCTGTTACTGTTTGCAATTTTGCAGCATGTAGTCCAAGTTACAAAAGCAAAAGCAGTCCACACTTGTCACGCAGCTGTGCCATCGGTTCTGGATCATGATGCGTTGGATCAAGTGTGGTTTCTTGTTGCGAAAGAAGCATCCCTTTTATGTCATTTATTGTTATGACATTTTTTCGCAGCTCCGCAAAATTTATAGTAATGCAGCGCTTGCTAAGAGGAAGTGGGTCAACTACCGCAACATGTCCTTTATATGGAGTTTTCAAAGACATACGCTTCACTGGGGAGGGCTTTGGTGAATTGAGGAGCCTCATACTATAGAGTATCTAGAGAGAAAAAACCATGCCACTAGAAAGGTATAGGACGACATGCAAGTTGCTTGCCTGAAAGAACATGAAAAAGAAACCTAAAAAACAACTGGTAGTTATTTTTCATACTATATTAATTCAGTCTCGTTTGAAAGTACCAACTACCCCAGCCTTCTGCTCAAAACGGAAAAGTATAACAGCTCCGAATAATGCAGTGCTCCTCATTTTTCCTCCCACAAGCTGTTCGTTCAAAGTCCACAGAATTAAAAGCAAGGATTCCTGCACATCTTGTAGAGCCACGGCATTCTTATAAATAACACATTTCAACCTGCACAATGTTATGTAAGTGGGAAACATGCACAGTACTGTCACGCCTTCCAAATAAGAATTCTAGATGATAAAAAAACAGCGACAATATGACTGCAGCAAATCAACACCATCCACTAGTGGAAAGTGCCAGCGACAAATTCGGCAACTCCTCTTTGAAGCAATGACGTCTATCACGCCTTCAGCATTTGAAGGAGACATTAATCGTAAGTATTCCGAGAGAAAAAAATTGTTGGCCAATAATACAGGCTTGTACAAATCGTTTTTTGTTCAAGTGAATTCAATACACACAGCAATTTTCTTCGAATAATTTTTAAGCAAATATTTTGAACACTCCTGACACAAAATGGTTGAACAACAAAATAGGTGCATGTTCAAAACAATGTATTTCTCTAACACACAAGGTAAAAAAACAACAACAGAGAGTTGGGGATTTGACCACGTGTGCACCACCCGAAGGAGGTACTATACTGGACTGAGACGACACAATGCAAAGCATTCCGGAAATGCTACCAGCCTGCAATTAATATTTCTTGACTTTGATCTCGTTGATCTCGCTAACACGTTTTTCGGCAAAATATGCTTTTTTTTTTTTTTTTTTTTTGTTCCTGGTTGACACTCCTAGAGGCAGCACATTTCTGTACGGTGAACAGGATCATAGGTCTATGTGCGTTTCGACTGCGAAAATGTATGAAAAACTTGGGTGCTTTCAAAATTCCCTACAAGAGGCAGCAATAAATTCCTAGCGGGGGACCAACAGTAGCTGCAGTAACAGAAAAGGCTTTGGGCCGATGTTTCAGCATTTGCTCGCACAATGACCCTCACCCCTCACTTTTGTCAATGAGAATTTAAATTGTTTTTTAAAGTTTCATTGCGGGTCTGTCAGTTTTGCACTGCAGACTATGGCAGCCTACCAAGATGCTACCCACCAATAACATTTTCAGGTGTTTATTTTTTGATGAGTGACAATCTTGGCGAAACTAGCAGAGTGCTAAATTTTAGACATTCTTAACCTTGCCGCAGCTACGAAGCTAAAAATAAAAGGCAACACAATTTTAAGAAAAGCTTGCTTCTGGACACTGAGAAACAGAAAGTACAGCACAAAATGAGATTAAAATACCCAAGAAAGGTCCGGTTTGTGATAAGTATGCTTCAGTCGTGACCTTTTGCAGCCTGTTTTGGATAATATCATTTTAGGATAAAACGTTTTATTTTCAATGCCCGTTAGAATCATATTGAGGTTCTACAATATTTAATCTGGATTGAATAAGAAATAGTTTACTACTCGATCAACTATTCAAAATCACCAAATATTCGGGCAGGCATACAGTAAATCTAAGCTTGTTCTCTGCCTTTCTAGGCATTTATTCCACAAATCCAGCCTCCAAAGGAGATCTGCCAACTGCACGTCTTCCATACACTGCACAGAAACGTTTATTGCTTCCTGCAGTTTGTTCTTTGCACTGGATCCGAATTTGCAGCTCAAATAATTGTTTCTGACCCATGCGGTTAACATACACCATTCTCGTATGTCTCAGAAATGTGCCCCTAGTTGATCAAACAACAGCGCAAATGCACATATGCAAGCAGATGGGCACTGTTTCAACTGCTGTGCTTTGATCTTGCTATCTGAATTTGAGAATCACATAATGATGTGGGGCATTACTTTCTTAATCTTGTGTAAACATGCCTGGCTATATTTCCCGACAACCTCTACTTCACAACTACTGCTCGATGCCCTCTTTTTCGTGTCAAACATGAATGCTGTGCCATGCTTCCAAAATATTACTTGATCATAAGGCTTCAGGCACAATGTACCGTATAAGCATGTATAAGGGCAGCACCCCCTATTTCCTGAAGCAAATCTTAAAAAAAAAAAAAAAAATATCGGTGTAAGGGTCGCACCCACTTTCCACGACTCGCGCGGGAATAGCCTTTATGCACGGGCACAGGAGTTTCCAGATGCCGCCCACGGATGGCACCCGAAGTCGCAGGTCATTATTATCATATTTTCCCTCTGCCACGAGCTTCCGTAATCCATATCGGCATTGGTACCGCCAGCCCCGGCCACCCCGGCTTTGTTTTGAGACTGTCAAAGGGGTGTGAGTAGTAGTAGCGTGGTTAGTGTGGTCGCGCGCCGTAGCTGTGGCTCTTGTGTGCTCTCTGCTTTGTTTTTCGTGAATTGCCGTCGAGCGTTGGCATTCAAGCATGACGGACACGCATATTGATAGCTACATGACAGGCTTTAAACTGCAAGTGGTGGAGTTTGCCCTCGAACACGGCAAGCATGCGGTAGGCAGAAAATTTGACGTGCACGAGTAGTGCGTCCGAAGATGGTGCAGCCAGAAAGATGCATTCAAGAACACCAGCTAAAAAAAGGCGTGCTTTTCGAGGCAAGCCATGCAAACAGTTTAGACTGGACTAAAAACAATGACTTGTGGATGAACGTGCACCAGAGCACAGCACTAGCTCGGAGTCTGAAGACTCCATGAGTGACATTTGAATGGTATAAACGGTAAACTGAAAAAAAAAAAATACTCTTAAAAAAAAAAAAAGAAGAAGAAGAAGAAGAAGAAGAAGCTGTTTTTCGTATGTTGCGTTTATGGGCCGGGCCGCAACCAGAAAATTGGCCCTCGAATCTGGAAAAAAAGGTGCGGCCCTTACATGTGTTTATATGGTACTCACTATCAGAGCTAATTAGACCTCGAGCCCCTAATTGTCTCACACTGCAGGTTTAGGCGGTAAAATTATTTAGCTACAGTTGAATCCCGCCACAACGAATACCGCCACAACGAAATTTCCGCGACAACGAATAATTTTTTATTCCCCGCGAGTATCCTATAAGAATTAATGGCCTAAATTTCTCTGCACAACGAACCATTTTTGCAGAGCGTTTCCGCTTCAACGAAATTTTCGCGTTCAAAATCGAAACCGAAACTAGTTTTATTGGCGAGAAGTCCAAGTCAAATCCAAAGCCACCTTAAGCATGAAATCACGTGATTGCAGTTCCGCCATTTTCGCTTTGTGTCGTGGTCGCATTGTTCACTCGCTGCCTTTCTCTTCGACAACGACGAGTTTTCATCCGCAGGACACGATGGCAACGCAAGTGAAAAAACGCAAAACTCTTTCCCTTGAGCAAAAAGCTCAAATAATCGCCCAAGCAGAAAGCGGAAGGAAGAAAGCGGCAATTGCTGAAGACTTCGGAATTCCTGCAAGTTCGCTGTCAACGATTCTAGGCAATAAGGACAGCGTGAGAATGGCACTTGCTTCAGGCACATCCTCGAAGCACAAAAAGGTGACGCGGCCCCTCCATGAAGAGTTGGACAAAGCAGTGCATGCGTGGTTTGTGGAAGCACGAGCCAGCAACGTCCCCCTGTCCGGAAGCATCGTCCAGCAGAAAGCCTTGAACTATGCATGCCTACTTGGCATTGATGATTTTAAAGCCAGCATTGGCTGGCTAAACCGTTTCAAGGCCCGCCATAACATCGTTGGAAAAGTGTTGTGCGGCGAGTCAATGTCAGCAGACGTGGACGGAGCAGCTGCTTGGAAGGCGAGTAACATGGCCGGAATTTTAAGCAACTTCGCGCCTGCAGACATTTACAACGCCGACGAGACCGGGCTATTCTACGAGATGTTGCCGGCTAGGACGCTCGACTTCAAGGGGCAGCGCTGTCACGGCGGCAAACACAGCAAAAAACGCATCACAGTGCTGCTTTGCACAAACATGGATGGCTCGGACAAGCGTCCGCCGTTAGTCATAGGCAAAAGTGCCAAGCCGCGCTGTTTTAAGGGAACTCGTAGCCTACCTGTGCAGTACAAGGCGAACAACAAGTCATGGATGATCCGCGCTATTTTCACCGAGTGGATGATGGCATTCGACCGCGACATGAAGCGGCAGGGCCGTAAAGTTTGCTTGCTTTTGGACAATTGTTCAGCGCATCACTCCGACGAAGTCAAGCTCACTAACACGGAGCTGAGGTTTTTCCCTCCCAATTGCACGTCTGTCTTACAGCCTCTCGATCAGGGCGTGATTCTTAGCCTGAAGCGCGCTTACCGCGGGAGGTTAATTCAGCGGCTGCTTTTTAACACTGAAACCGGCCGAGACACGAAGGTGGACTTGTACGTGGCACTGCAGATTATGTCTGCTGCCTGGAGCACACTGGGGCGCTCAGTAATTGTGAACTGTTTCAGGCACGCCGGATTTGCCGAAGGTCGACCCGTACACTCTGCTGGCCTAACACCAGGCGTTACAGACGACGACGAAGAGGCGTCACCGGCTCCGGGGATCGCGGCCGCCTGGAAAACGCTGGGAGAAATAGGAACCGTGCCGCCTAATCTCGAGCTCGACGAATACATCGGCGCTGACGCTTGTGTTGTTGTTCACGAAGATGTGAGTGATGAGCAGATCATAAAAGCTGCCCGGAATGATAAGGACTCTTCCGATGAGGAAGACGACGACGTACAGGAAGCGCTGGCTGCGGCAACCGCCGTACAGGTGATGGACGCTTTTGATGTCATCAGGAATTTCGTTGCTGTCCGAGACGACGATGTTGCAATGGGTTTGCTGACCGAGTGCGAAAATCGCGTGACGGCGTTGCTCGCCGTGAAGCGTAAGCAAACCAAGCTTACAGATTTTTGGCATTAAACGCCTTTGCTGCTGCTTGGGCAATTCTTTCTGCGTTTCACGTCAAATTTTTGCGATAACGAAGTTCCGCGAGAACGAATTTTTTTTCGTGCACCGTGAATTTCGTTATAGCGGGATTCAACTGTATTTGCATTCGCAAGGCAGCACAGAAAACATTGCCCACACGTGCACAAATAGAGACAGGTGCCCAGATCCCCAAACCTAATTATGCTCACCAAGCACCATCCTGTGACGAGCTCTTGGCAGATGTCCTCCTTCCTTGTTCCAGCTGATGGTGGGGGCTGGATTCCCATTAGCTGCACACTCCAGGGTAACGTTACTACCGGTGACCACATTCATAACTTCTGCTGGCATGGATGTAAAAGAAGGCACTTCTTCAGCTGCTGGCTCTATCAAAAAGAAGAAAATCCCATTTTTAAAGGCACGGTGTACACAAAATGGCCGCGATGCAAAAATGCAAAGGCTGACAAAATGTGGCATCCACTCGTGCTCCTCTTGAGAGGCAGAAACAAACGAGCAGCAGTGGCAGCCTAACTACGCTCTTTTCATGCAGCATAACCAGATTTAGGTAGGCAAGGCAGCATTCTTCTCACCATGTCCCACTTCTCTGGTAGACCGCAGTACACCTTCCCGTTATTTCTTGATTTTCATCACGCTGACGACAACTTTATAACCGACAAACTGGCTGAGTGTTTGGACTCGTTTTGTGCACTTAGCCGCGACGGCGATGTTAATGAACTTGTTGATTTTGAAAACATTGTTAAACTGTGCACTGAACGGTTTGTTCTTGTTAAAACAAAGAAAATAAATTCTACTCTTCTCTGGATCAATCGTGACGTTTTGCACGTCACGCCATGTGTCTCGGCTGAGGCGCATGATATGCAACAATAACCCTGATGCTGTTGCTTCCTTTCAAGCTACGAAAAATAAGCTTCGTAATAAAATGCACTCCGCTAAAGACTTCTTCATTCAACTGAAAGGGCTGCTAAGAAATAACCTTCGTAAATTTTGGAGCTCAAGTCTACCCTTGAACTCATCGCCCACCTCATTTGTTATTGATGATGAAATTGTCACTGACTCAGCTCAAATACCTGATGCATTTAACACTTATTTCCATCTGTTTTTGCATGTGATAACGACACAATTCCATTTTTCAGTCGTCTTAATTACGATCGTTCACTCCGCAATATCAAGGTTAGCCCTAAGGGAATTTTAAATCTCATCTTGCACCTTGACGAAAAAAAAAAAAAAAAGAGCACTGGGCCGAATAGTACTATTCCAAGCACTTTTCTTGTACATTATTCCCTTTGGTTATCTCAATATCTGTCAATAATTTTCAAAACATTTCTTTCAATCGACATCGTCTCCTCCTCATGGAAGCTCGCCACTGTACTTCCATTCTATAAATCCGGCAACAAGCAAATTCTTTCTAACTATAGGTCCATCTCTTTAACAGCACATTCATTTAAGACACATCATTTATAAACATATCATGGAGTTTCTTGAAACAAGTAATCTTTTGTCCAGGCTCAACACGGGTTTCGTAGGGGATTTAGTACAGTGATTAAGTTAACTGAATTTGCATATGACATTCTTCTTAAAATTGCTGCCGGCAACCAAATTGACGCCATATTCATCGACTTCCCAAAAGCCTTTGATATGGTCCTCCACTCTAAATTGTTATGCAAACTGAAGGTCATTCTCAATAACTCTCAAACGGTTAACTGAACTGCCGATTTCCCCTCACACCGCTTCCAGTCTGTTCGCTTCAATTCCGTTGATTCTTCTGTAGCTGATGTAACCTTGGCAGTTCCCCAAGGCTCCGTGCATGGCCCTTTGTTATTCTTATTGTATATTAATAATTTGCCTAATAATACAGCCTCAAGATCCGTTTATACACTGATGATTGTGTATTGTACCACACTATTAACACTGCCGGTGATCACCTTTTTCTTAATGAGTCTTTTGATATGTTCTGTGACTGGTGCAATATGTGACAGATGAATATCAACTTCAGCAAAACAGTTTTCATGTCTTTCACCCACTGCCTTTCACTTTCACATTACGCCTATTCGCCACTGCATAGAGTACATGAATACAAATACCTTGGCATCATTTTTACTCACAATATGTCATGGTCAAAGCACATCGATTACATCACTGCTAAAACTATAAAGAAGGTTGGTTACCTGAGGCACACAGCAAGAGCAGCTCCTAAAGAGGCTGAACTGCTGATGCACAAAACTTCATTCTGGCCTATTCTTGATTACGTCAAATGTCTGGAACCGATATACTATAAACACTGAAATTGATCAAATCGAATGCGTACAACAGAAAGCTGTAAGATTTATTTGTCACCACCATGACTTCCATTTTTCACTGTCATCTGCAACGTCTTCTATAAAACTAAGTCCGCTCTCATCCCGCCGTAAAACTGAGCCCCTCAAACTTTTTCATTCCATAGTGCATTCTTCCAACTGCCTTTCGGAACATATCTTGTTTTCAGAACCATCTGCAACTAGGAGACATCATAATCTTAATATACAACCTTTTTTTTGCCCGTACAAACGTTTGCAAATATAGTTTCTTTCCTCTTGCTGTGGAGAGTTGGAACTCCTTACATGGAAACATCCATTCATCATCAATTTCTGAATTTGCGTCGGCAATTGAGCGATGCCCAAAGTTGGGGGTGCTTAGATTTGAAAAATCTTAAATGATGCTCAAGTTTCAGGGGTGGAAGCAGGCTGCAGAATTTTGGAGCAGCTCAGGAAGCAGTAATAAAGCCATTTTGGAGTAGCTTTGAAGCAATACAACCAGTTTTGGGGCACTAGAATTATGTTTTGGAGAATGTTTTTAGTCTCAAACGCTTTTATTGCCGGCAATTTTCGCTTCCTGATATATAAAAAATGTAATTCGAGTACCTTTTTTTTACCATGTTCAATGCTTTGCTGAACATGTATGCACCTCTGATAAGACATTACAAATGTGCCCAATACATGTGTGAATCCTTAAAATAACACAACTGACCTGAGAAACAACTTAGAACAGACTAGCAGCAAATGGGAAATCTTGCTCTACTTCAGAACTGAACATCAACTTTAACTAAAAGCTTTTCACTATTTTGACTTGATAGAGTCAAAGATAGAAACTTGATAGGTGGAGTCTACTACTTTGACGCGCTCCAGCACAACCACTAGTTTGGAGTTAACGTCAATGAGCACCACATTTGTGCTATCTTGTGCATATTCTGTTTGATCCTATGCCTGTGCTGATAAATTTCTGGGCAACGGTCAGTGCCTTCAGGGAGGATAGACGGCACTGAAGGGTAGCCTTTTCCTCCTTCAGATTGTTTACTTCACGGCCTTCTGCTAGAGGCTGCTCACGTTACTGCTTGTGTTACGATAGGGCTTCCTTAATTTCAACACGCTGGCAATAGACCCTTTATGGCTTTCCAACACATTTAGTGATTGACACCTAAGTGGCATCACTCCCATAGCAGTTCAAGTATGCTTTTGTTGGACATAGGTATGACAGGTGCGGTGGTATACCTGCTCGGTTTCACAGTAGGACCGCTAGAGCAACTCGTGCAGTTCTTTGCAGCTGGACAAGTTTTTTAACAGCTCATGGCAGTTGGCAGTGTCTGCTTCGCTCAGTGCTCTCTGTTCCCTCACCACCAATGATTGAAAAGGCTGGGAGAAAGTGCTGTCACGTGCACAGAGCATTTTTTGCAGTTAGTTCCCTCTAGTTACTTGTTATAAATTTATGTGCGAACAAACATTTATTATGCTCCATGATTTTCAAGTTTCTGAAAATTATATGTGTGATAGACTCAGCACAAGGTAAGTTATATTGACACCGTCCATTCGTCGTCGTCGTTCTCCTGGAAACACGAGAGTGCGGCTGCGTGCGGGCTTGCCTGAAAAAGCTGAAGTGTCTGGCAAAGCGGATGCTCCGCTTTTGGGCTGTTACCGACGTCCACTGTCATCGCCTCGCAGCTCTCCTACTCAGATGTACCCAACCGTGCTTGACGTTCTGAACCAGGCGTGACGATATACTTCTGCTACTGGTGTGCTGCCATGGTGCGGTGACTATAGCGACCTCTATACAGTGTGTATGCAACTCGCAACATGCCATCACCCTGCTGCGATTATCACAGTCATTTAAGCAAACTGCAGCTTGCCGCATTTTTTGTAGGTCCACTGTGTGGCAAATCGTGTTGCACTAAATTTGATGGCAATACATCGATACTGCTGGTTTGGAGCAGTTTTGGAGCGATATTGCGTTTCAGAGCAGGATGGAAGCAGTTTGGAGCAGAATGGAGCAAATGGAGCAGCACTTCCATCCCTGAAGTTTGTCCTTTTGGCTTAGCAATGCAGACTTGTCAGCTTATGTAAGGGGTAATATGCATGGCATAAATATAATGACTCAGCCAGAACGACAAACTTGTAATGTACAGGACTATCACCCCATACCTGCTCCTACACTAGATATCCATAACAAGTTATATTTTAAGTTATACAGGAAAAGGTTAATTATTATGCTCGTATGAGATTCGATCAATAACATTCTGAACAATAAAGAATTGCCAAATATTTCACTTAACATCGCCCCCCTTGCTTTTACACAATTAGAATGCTCATACTGCCTTTCAACTCTACCAGCATAGCACAATGGAGATAATACTAGTACACTTACCATGCACTGTCAAGTAGACTTTGTGCAATGCCGTCAGCCTCTTTTTTATTAGTGGATTGTGAGCTGTACAAATATAGACACCAGAGTCCCAGATTGTACTTGACTGAATCTGCAAGTCTCCAGAAGGCATTATATGGTGTCGACCTAAAGAAAAAGGGGGAAAGAGCAAGCCAACATTGAAAGTGGTGATGTGTTCTTAGCCAGAATTAGGGGGGAGAGAGAGAGAAAGAAACGAAGATCTGATGAAACATGGTTGTGAAAAAACACAAAAACAATGAAGATGTCACAGTACCAATCCTGCCTTCAGCACTCGTGTGTCCATCACCTTTAAGCTGCATAAACATGTTTCACACTGACCTTCGCTAACAAGCCAGTCTTGGAAAATAAGATAACTAACCAACAGTTCTATTTACAGATGTTTTGTTGAAACGAAACTCTGCAACCGCAGGCGGGTTGCTGAAAGGAAGCCTGCAGGGAACCACAGCAGTGTTGCCAGCAGTGATGGAAACATGAACATCCTCTTGTGGCACAAAGGGCTCCAAAGCTGTAAGAAAAAAAAAAAGTAAAAATAGCAATAATAATAAAAATGAACCTTATTATGCCAATAATTTTCAGTGCCTATATTGGCTAGAACACAGTAAAAGAGTGTAAAGGTATTTTACGGTTTTCATTTACTGACCTTATTCGACATCCGATTCTACACTTGACTCAAGATTTTTTACCACCTTAAATACTTATACAATGTTGAGGATCCATGAACATTTTCGTTGTATAAGCTAAACCTCTTTAAAAAACATATACCCTTTGCTAAGAATTAGATGTGTGTGTGTACTGATACATTTATGTTTAAAAAAGACGGCAGAGCTAAAAGACAGAGGACGAGACAACTAAACAAGAACAAGCACTGAATATAAACATCTTCAGAAATACGTTTTAATCTCAGCATTCTAGTGCAAATGCCTCTCTGTCTTGATGTGGTCAGTCCAATTTGTGAGCCACCATCGTGTATTGTGGTCTCAGTGTGCCTCCCTGTATAAATAAAAAGACACCTTCAAGAAATACAGTAGGCTTATTACAGTAAAACCCTGCTGTATCTTTCTTTCCAATGCAAAAAAAAGAAAAGAAAAGCAGCACGCAGGAAAATGTATGATCCAAACTGCATGATTTTGAAAACAAATGTAACTGCTGAATGAGGTACGAAAGCATTTACCGACACTTTCACTTCATAAAACTTTCGATCAGCAACTCTTGGCATATGGTATGAACAGTTCTTTCATTTAGTTCTGGCACAATTCAGTTCGCACTGGCGCCGCACTTAGTGGGGAAAAGAACTCTGCCTGCAGTGTGCGGCACGAAGTCTGCATTTACCCTCCCTGATCTTCAAATTTTAAAAGAAACGCCAGAGTGCTGGGGTCGCCATACTGCACAACTGAAACTAATGGCCAAGTGCAAACACCGCAGCATTATGCCGTTGCGCTTATTTAGACAGGCAGTGCACGCCTAGCAGCAATTGTTTCTCTTGGTCAAGCTGCGTGAAATTCTCACAAGAGGATTGGACAAGGGTGACCCTGAATTATTCAGTCAAAATATTTGACTGCATAGCATGGAATGCTATGCGTCACTATGAGCTCAAGCAGTTGCTTCGCAATATTCAACAAAGAGAATACTCAGGCAGATGCAGTGTGCCACATACACAGAAATTGCCATATCTGTGCACGTGAAACAGAACTGCATTTAACAGTTGCACTCTGGCCTTCTTAACTCAAACTAGGACTAATCAGTCGGCTAGTCAGAATCACTTTAATTCACCTATACTCAGCTCTTCCAAATGAACTTTTTCTAGGCTGGCTTCAGACTGGAACAGCAGAAAGCTAAACGGAACTGCCACCGTCACAGTTTGCTTGGGATGACTTTTGGCGATGATGATAAAATGATTATTACTGGTAGGTGATCACTCCCGCATGGATTATCCAAAACATCCATTTAAAATAATTAAGAAGAGATGGTGAGAAGAACGATGTATCTAAAGCACTTATCTTTCTCGTGCTCGGAGAACAGTGGGCCGGTTTACCCACATTTAGTAAACAAGCATTGTTGCCCTCGTGAATCACTTTTCTCACTTCCTCAAAAGGGAGAATGCGTTAACATCCCCGACTGCTACATAGGGATCTAGCAGTTCATTTATGAGGTCTTCAAAGTTATGGAAGTTTATTGTTCGGTGTGGCTCAATATACACTCAGCACACTGTGAGTGTTTTAAATGTAAGTGAGGTGGCTGCAACCGCCTCAAATCGAGTACTGAGTTTATATCTTTATATATTTTTTTTAGTATATTTGCATGCTGCGGTCAAAGGTCGGTTTCCTGTATGCATAATGCAACTAGGATGTCGTTTATATCATTGTAATTGTTTAAAAACCTTCTACAGTTACACTGAACTAAAAAAGCCGTGCTCTAAGATTCAGGCCTCTTCCTTTTTTTTTTTTTTTTTTTCGCTCCAAGGAGCCCTGCCATCTCTCTGACGTTGACGGCGGAGAACTAGTTTGTTGTGTCCACTGCATCCTCAGATGCGCTGGACGATTGTGCAGACGGCAGAGAAACACCTGAGCTATGCCTCATGTTGCGAGGAGAGGCCTTGGAGCCAGCTGACTTTGAGGTCCGCACAACCTACTTTGAGGGTGGAGGAGCAGCACTATAGTTCTACCTGGGGTGAGGAAGGCCCTGACCGAGGCTTACTGAGTGCGTTTTTGTCAGGCACCGAAGCCCACTGCGACGCAGCGCCTTGCAACACAACGGAGTGAGTTGGATTTTTAACTGACAAAATATGATTTCGTGCTTCCCTGTAGGTGATATTTTCCTTGACTTTTAAGTGTGAAGATATCTTTCTGTTTTCTAGGTTGGACAGGTTCATGAGTAAGCAGGATCGCTGCTCTCACAGATGGTGAAATAAAGTGTTCCAGCTTCACAGCTATCAGCCGGATGCTCGAGGGAGGCATACTTTGCACATGTGAGTTGGCCTCGGCAGGTCTGCGAGCCATGGCCATACCTCAGACATTTGAAGCAGCGAAATGAGTTTTGTATGTCCGATTTCAGGTTTATCTTCGTGTACGCTACCTCCACAGATTCGGGCAGTGTGCTCGATGCGAAGTTAAGGACGCCCGGTCGGTGTTTCCTTATTTCCTCATCTGATTTTTATTCTGTACACATGAGTGAAGTTTTGACCTTTGAGTCCTTACAGAAGTTCTTCACTCAAGTACCTTAGGTTGTAATCAAAAATGACTCCAGGAACTGTTATCAGGCATTTTAAAAGGCCTGAAACTCCTCAAACTGATGGTTACACAGAAATTTCAAAAGGAGGCCATTGTTCGGTTATTTTATTTTGTACCCTTGACCAATTGCTTTTCTTACTGGCTTGGCAACTAGAAATGGTGAAATTAGTCAAGCAGATTTATCGCTGTCTTCACTATGGATCACGTGGAAATGCGGAAAGTTGGTGGCATTTTTCAGAAAGATCTTTGCAGTTTCATTGATGCGCCCCCTCTTCCTAGAGCGATAATTGGATGTGAAAACAAAGCCATTAAAATAAAGTTTTTCGGCCGGTATGGCAGCCAACTACCATGGAGCCCAACGAGAGGATGTGATAGAAACTTGGAAGCAAGTAAGTCCTGCCCACGTCAGCACCCCGACTGCAACCAAATATGGCATAATGCAGGTGCATAACCACACAAGATCAACTCTTACCACCAGGAAAAAAGAAAAAACCAGGAAGGGAGGTCAGGCCAGAGGTACCATCTATGGAAAGCGTGGGCCAAAGTGGTGTGCTGCCTGCGCCAAGGGGCCTTAAAGGTCCAAATGCTCAGCACTGGCTCCACCACCAGGATTCCCTTTTCTCCAGACACGGCTAATCCGCACATGACTAAGTGTGGCATTATAAGTGGGCTTCAACATATGGTAACATTCTAAAAACACAACGCGAATGAACGTTAAGCCTCACAAACTGCCAGCACACCCAATTCGAGAGAAATGGGCTTAGAGCGATCGGTGCAATTTGCCATATTTTTCATCACTACGGTGTAATTTTTCTAGTTTGGCACAGTTTGGTACAAGTGTGGATTCACTCGGTTTCTGCCAGACTTGGCAGTTTTGCGTGTTGCCATAGATCTGCTGTTTTGTGCCAGCTCTAGTCCTCTTCCAGCACAGCTGTGGCACAGTCATTTGTAAGAATGACTGTTTGGTGCCACATACAGCAGTAGATCTGCTGTTCTGTGCCAGCTCTAGTCCTCTTCCAGCACAGCTGTAGCACAGTCACTTGTAAGAATGACTGTTTGGTGCCACATACAGCAATATTTCTCCTTTGGCCCACTTTGGCAAAGCAGTCTTATTGCAGCGACTGATATGCTCTGCAATTCACCACATAATGCCACTCCCACCTGCCCCAACAAAATTTAGCACAGGAGCTTACCAGCAACAATGGCAGTGGCTGGGCTGCTCAAGATGAGGAGTTCGCCCAGCTGAGCAGCACACTGGTATGAGTGACGAGCATGGTGCAGCGATGAGTTGGCAGGTCTGCCAGCAACCAGCACTTGCAGCCGGTGCTTGGACAGCTTCACCACACCGGCTGACCCCTCAAGTAGGACACTACCATTCTGCAGCCACAATGTGTCGGCTGCCTTGGGTGACACTGAGCAGCGGAAAGAAGCCAGCTCGTGGTTCTCCGCATCCACAAACACCGAGCTTGGTTCTTCCAGAAACTTGAGGTCTCGATCTTTAAAAAAAAAATAATAAAAGCTTTGTTTATTTGTTTCAATAAGAATTGCTCAATGCCTGTATGCCCTATAAAAACAATAATCCTTGAAGTTAAGTGAACAATTTCAAGCAATTAAATGTAGTAGACAATGTTGTGCTATATAAACTGAACATACATTGACCGCTATAAGAAGTTATGATCCTCCTTGTTACCTTTACCAGGTTGCCATACGGAGTAGAATTAATGGAAACTTTTCACTCTGAATGAGATATGCTTTAATCTAATGGCGGTTCTTCAACCTCTGATGAGGAGACATTTGGCTAAATAATCTAAGCAATACAATCTCTGCTTCCATAGCACAGTTTACTTTCCATTTTTTTTACAGCCACCAGCTACAATTTTACCTATATTTCCAGCATCACCTTATCTTCATAACTCCTGTTCCAAATAAACAGACACCAAATTTTTGCTGGCATGTTTTTTTCTTTCAAATGAATCCATGTGACCATTAAGTGATTTAAAACTGATTTTCTTTCTGATGCTGTCTTGGACTCAATAAACAAACACAGACTGTGACACATAAAACGTGTCAGGTTCATGTCATGTATGAAAAGAAGAAAAGAACAATCCAATATAATTGCCAATACATAGTTTTAAACCGCTGCAATACTTAAGCCAGCCTGATCCTAGAGACAGCAAATGATATGTCAGCGGTTACATCAATTTTTTTCATGCCTCACATGACTTAAGCACATCTTTCATGTCACAGCCAGCATTCGGTTGTTGAAATCGAAATAGCATCAAGAAGAAATTTTATCATTTAATTTAGTGGCCATAGGCGAATATGTCGGAAGATACATGCATTCTAGTCTCATGTATAATTACAAAGAAGTAAACACTAACCAGAATGGGCCCACAAATTGCACAATGATACCTCAAATTATCAAGTTCTCACAAAGCACTAACCTGCAAAAATAGTCTAGTTTAGATCCCACACATTTTAAAGTGAAAAAAGAAAAGAAGACCACTGGCAAAAATGAAACTATTGAAGAAACTTATATACTGCACATGAACTTTACAACCATTGAGCAGACTATCAACTACTGGCTGCTGCTGAAATGGCTTTAATGGTCATTCTACCAACTGCTACTTGAGCCCCAAAGGTAAGCACATAAGCTATGTGAACAAATATCTAGGTACCACATCTGTGCACCTTTAGGCTTTGGCTTTAACTATATATATTAAACATACTAGTCTGACAACTGTGAACTGTATTGAAATTTGGAGGTGCTCAGGATGCAAAGGTTATAAGTCGCCACAAATTCTACTTACCAAGAAGCCACAAAGTATGAGAGAGGCTTGACAAGTAAAAGTGAAAGGAAAAGTGAATAGAAGGAAAATGACGAGCTCATTATGATAAATATAAGAAGGGAGCCAACAGCCACTGACACCAAGAAAAGCGTAAGGGATCATTTCTATGTGTTGATCAATGTGATATAATTTTGCGATCATGGAGATAACTAATTAAAAATCGGAAGAAAAAACAGCCACATGCCGGTGGTGGGATCCGAACCCACAATCTCCAAGTTCCGTGTCTGGTGCTCTACCACTAAGCTACATCGATGACCATTCCATCTATTTTTGTTGGCAGTATTAATGATACGTGTAACCATCCTTGAATGTGTTCACCAGTGACACCCTCATCAACAATGGCAGATGTAGAATGTCCTGTATTACCGCAAGTGTCCTGTGATATATGGCAAAAGGCAGAAGCTGTGCGTCAGCCTTCTTAGCTACCGGCCTAAGGCATCAACACTGCCAGAACCAAGGTCCTGATTAGACTAATCAGCAAACAAATATAGGAAAAATCCTCACATTAAAATCATTACAATGTCCTTTCTTGCAGTGGCATTGGTCTCTCATGTACTCTATTCAGCATAATGCTCGTACAATGTCACTGTGTTGTTGAAACTGCAACACAGTGACACACATTTGCCAAGCAGCATAAGCTTGAAAGGCACCTAAAGCAAAAAACAATGTGGAGTACAAAATTTAAATTAACACAACAGAACGAGAGATGCCGGATATTAGAAAGTACAAAAACCACAATGCTCAAATGCATACCTTCCAAGGAATGGGCAGCAGTGTGAAGATGTGTGAAAAGGCATGTATATACTGCCCAAGTTAACAGGTGGAAGCCCATTGTGTTCCTGAAATGAAAACACCATCCAATATAGTTCAAGTGAAAATTTCAACCCAAGAAAAAAAGATTCAAAATAGACACTTCAGACTGTTTACGTGTATGAATGTGAAAGCTATATAGTTCGGCGGGCCAAATGTTGCCAAGTGAGCATTTGAACACGCATTTAAGTTCTTTCTGCTGGTATTGTGTTCGGTGTGCATGTGGGCATATTCTAGGTAGGCTGCCAAACTTCACATGGCATCTGGGGACCGTATTCCCCAAAACCAAATGCAATACACCTAAAACCTCAGTGCAAAAAGACCTCAAACCACCAGGGCTGACCTCTTTTCACAAGGCAAAAGTGCTGGCTAGAACTGCGCAGTGAAGCTTGGCTACTCTTTAGTAGCTCCTCGAGTGCCATGACAGCGCTTTTGAGTGATGACTAGACACTAGTCATGGTCATGACTGACTAACACAAGCCATGGACTCCAGTCATACACATTGGATCCCTGATCTGACTGACTCATGACCAAACTATAATGACTCACATGACATGACATTTATATACCACTTGTCATAACATACACATTCATGACTATTAGTCTCATCTTAATGTGACGACGTCATATCACACACGACATTTTGCTTCTATGTTTTGTGGACACGTTTTCGCAAACATAGCCAAGATAGGCATTGTCTTAATAAAGATCATCAAACCATCCTCTGCAGATCACCTGGGCTGTCATTAGTGAAAAAAAAAAAAAAAAAAAAAAAAAAAAAGAAAAAAAAAGGAGATAAAAAAAAAAAAAAAAAAAAAAAAAAAAAAACTTTCCAAAAATTGCTACAGCAGCGGCTGCTTTGAAAAAGAAAAGTGAGCCTTTCAAATGGAAAGAGACAGATTCTCAATTTATGGTGCACTGTTGCCTCTTGTGCCTCACACTTGCTATAAAAGGTGTTGTAAAATGCCGAGCTTGTTACCAGAAATGGCTAAGGGAATAGTGGTAGACACAGCTCTTAAACTTGTTCAGGTTAACAGTGACCAAACCTGCTTGTTGCTTACCTACATGAAAGACTTTAGAGAGAGAGTGGTATGCGTAGTACTCAAAGTATAGCTCTGGCGTGCTAATATGACAGTAATGATGACATATGCTATTCACCTTCTGGACTTAAAATAACAGCTAGATAACTATGAGGCAGGGTAGAGAGGGGGGGGGGGTCATCAACCTAAGCTAGACATATACAGCCTCACCGCAGCTCCTTGGCTTCAAAACAGTAGCCTTTTTTTTCCTCGGACCTTACACATGCAAGCATTCAACCTTTAGGTGTGACAAAAAGGTTTCATGTTCACACCAGCTAGAACTGCCCTCCATAAGCTGTAGAAAAAGAACAAAGACATCCGATAACCTAGTGACACCTCTGTTCCAACACATCCAAACAGTTGTTCTCGATTCCTAGTCAGAATAGATAAAGGAACATTACTGTTTACAGAATAGCCTAAACAAGATGCAGAAATCTGCTGTACTACTTGCCTCCAGAAAGCGATACTAACGAATCTTAACAGCCTCATAAGTTTTACTGCTTTAGATGGATTGTGCCAGTGCTTTCTTTCCTCTGCAAAGTAGTCCAGTTTTGATTAAACCTTTTTGGAGATGACGGTGAACCAACAAAGTTGGTTAGGTATACTCAGGCCGTCAGCACAAAAATGTTACTGCAGAATTATCAGCAGAATAACTCAGAGGTGCATACAAACCAGTTTCCATTTGCAATGCAGAATTAAGCACCTGCATATTGACTGGGTATATTGAGTTGAGTATAAATTCTTAATGCTGAAAGAATGAATAAGTGCAAGCAGCCTACACTAACCAGAAATGAGAGAAAAAAAACAAAAAAAAAACAGTGATGGCATCTGACATACCACTAGAATGTGATGCACACACAGTCAAGTCTCAATAATTTGAACATGTAGGGAATAGGAACTTGTTCAAACAAGGGAGAGTTTCTTTTTAACAACACGTTGGCAGGACCAAATCACCTGTTTGAAAAGACTACAACTACTAAGCAAATACAAATTGCAAGATTTTTACTGCAACTCATTTCAAGCGGTTTTCACCCTGAATCGCAAAAGCCTATTAGAAGATATATAAGTGCTTTCTTCTTAATACATAACAAACTGTGCGGCACATTACTATGAAAAAAAAAAAAAATGCTTAGAAACTGCTCTATCTTCCTACCTTAGCTGGCACAGCACATACTATGTTACCACTATTTGTGCACACAACCTGAATTGGATGTGGTCATAGATTTAGGGAAAAAAGTTTTTGCCACTTATACAGAGAACGGTTCACATGCCCAAAAATGCAACACCCCTTTCCTCCTACCCCTTTACTGACAGTCTGTGTGAATCACTATTACACATTAACTAGTGCAAGAAGTAGAACGAAGATCATTTCTCAATAAATAACTTTTTATCTGAATATCTTGCATTAATCCATTAGTGAACAGCACAGTCAGTACACGAAAAACAAAGACATCAGCGGTTGTCCACTCGCTATTCGTCTATAATGACGTTCACTTCCAAGGATGAGCACTGGAATGAGTCACAAAATGCATAACTTTCTATTCTTTCAGTAATTCAGACCTACCATCAAGAGAGTGAGAAAAACACGCACACTTTGAAAAATCAACAGTACCGTACATAAATATCATTCCGTTTTCAAAATAGTGCGGGGAAAAGCAATCTTTCTTTTCTTTTTATTTCCCTGCTGAAACTTTGAAACAGCGCGTGAATCAACTGCCACAGATGCGACATCAAAGTTAAATTATGACCACTGCCACAGGAACTGTCCAGTTAACTTCAACTCGCGAACAGTGGGACGAATCACCGTCCCGGAAGTGACTACTTTGGAATCCTCTTTGCGTTATAAACTTTTGTTGTTCCCGTCGGCTCTTCCCCGCGCCTCCGCGGTGCTGTTGAACCCTTCGCGTGACAAATCACGTTATTCGATCTCAGCTGCGCGAGGCGCCGCTGACAAGAAAGGGCGTGTGCGACCGGCCCTCTTATTAGCGCAGTTTTGAAAGAAGCGCGGAACAAATTAGAAGACCCGCTGTGCCGAAGCGGAACGGCACGCTCGCGCTTTGTTTACTTGCGCGACACCAAGCTGCTCGCAGCGTGGGTCGCTGCGCTTCATCCACTCTGTCAGGTACGCATCCGAAGCCACTTGCCTTTGGCGGTGACATTAGGTAGTCCTCCGTCGCCCAGCTGACGTTCGGGAGATTCGTTTCACGGCGAACAGAAAGAGCCGTCCCGCGCAGGGATCGCTCATCCTGAATGACGCTGCTAACGCCGTCTCTATGCGGCCATCTTTGCCGGCCAGTCGCGGGTGAGGAGGATGGACGTGACGGTGGCAAGTTTTTGAGCGGGGTTACTTTTGAAGAAGGGAGGGCGAGGAGGAACGGGCGGCCGACAAGAAGAGGGTTCAGAATTCCAAGGTTACAGAGGGTCAGCTGCTGAGCCGGCGCGCCTCTCCCAAGTCTCCCTTCGCCCCGTCGCCCATGGTGCATTCCTGCTCGGGAGCTAAACAGCAAGAAAAAGGCGTCTCGTCTGCCGGTCTCTATCAGATCTCCCGCCAAGCAATGCGCGCTTGCGGCTTTAATGACTCGCAGTCACTCTCCCAGACGATGAGACACTGAACGGATGCTCATTTCAAATAGCTCCGGCGCTCTCTTGGGCGTCGTGTGTTGCCGAAACGTTTGCGGACCAGCGTGGGAACTGCTATGCACTATCAGCGCTGTTCTATCTTGAACCTGTCGGCTTGCGCGCGACGGATCCACCGTCGCATACAAATGAGGCCCTGCGCGGAGCATTTCCTATTCGCGAACAATTCCGGATTGGCCGTGCTTACGGTCGGGTTAAGCCATTACGATCTCCAAAGACCAACGTAAATTCCAACGTTTTTTCGGCCAGATGTAGTCCATGCCCTCCCAGCTCGACCTCGCTCATCGCAACCCCGCCGAAACCTTAGCCAGCGCAGCAGATAGAACGAGAATGGAACCACGTAGCACGTCGCAATTTGTGTGGACATTCCGACATTCTAGCTATTTTACACATGGCGACTATATATGTCAAAATAAAAGCAAAAGAATTCGTGCAGCATCAGCGGAAAATTAAATTTGAAATGATTGCATGGTGATTCTGATTTACTGACACTTTTGCCGCATGACCCCGCATATTACACGTCACTTTTTGCAAGGTACGTTTTATGGCGCATAGATCCTGAATCACGTAACACGGTAACACCGTCTCAGTCAAGAAAAATGATTAGTGGTGGTATACCATTTCCTTGCCCCCCCCTCCCCCCCCCCCCCCCTTTTTTTTTGTAACATATGAAACAAGGATTTGCCACGACCTCCGGCCGGATCTGATGCCACAGACAATTCCGGTATTTTTTTTCTTGGTCGCGACCAGAACTCGAAATAAAAGGGCTGTTAAATTTGGGCCGGACGTTGGACATCTGAACTGTACCCGAGGGAAGGAAATCTCCCTTAAAAAAAAAAATAAAAAAAATTACACTTCTTTTTGGTGGGAAGAGGGAAAAATGATTACCACGCGCAAGGTTTACTCTGGTTATCTGAGCGTAAGCTCTGCTTGGATATATGCTAATCTGGCGTTTTCTAAGCCAACTTCTTACTCTTCGTCGGTCTCTGGCTCGAGCCGATCATGCTTTCTCTTCGCCGCTGCTTCTCGGCCAGCATGCTGCATGCACCAAACCGTCGGAGCACTCGAACTGGCACGCACCATGCCGCGATTAAGCGACCAAGCATCGGTGCAGCAGACGTCAACCCCACCCCCATCCCATCCCTCAAAGTCACGTGGTATCACAGCGATGAGCCGAAGAGCCTCCGCGTCCACGATCACTCGATCATAGCTCGATGGTCTCGGGTAGTGCGCGTAAGTAAACGGGTAAGTGGACAGGAGCACTCGCATTAGGCTCCGGTTCCGGCGGCAAGGTCAAGCGCGCAAGTGAACTGACCTTGGGAGTTGCAGAGCGTGGAAGTTGGAAACTAAATTATGCCATTTTGTTTATCGCGCTGTAAGTACCAATCAGCACTATTAACACTAATGCAAATATGGAAATGTATGAAAGCTCTAAATGACTTGCTAAAGCATAATTTCCATATAATGCACGAGTTACTATTATGGCCAAATGAAAATACAATGCACACTATCACCATTGAAGTAGGATGGACAAGTTGGGCGAGCTAATTGGCAATATTTCGTAGTCATATTTAATAAAAAGTTGCGAGTCAGCGCTCGTCTGTGTTTCTCTTTGTGCTTCGCGTTATACCACCCACTATGACATTATCACCAGCCTTACTTGATCCAGCTCAATAGAAAATCCTGCTCCACATTTTGCAGAAACAATTATTTCTACTTTCAGTAACGGACTAACATTCAGTACTAATGGCATTAGTAGGTGCAGCCCTTAGATATTTTTTCTTGGTTAACAATACTTTGCTGTTATATGGTTGTACAGGCCTCTTTTCTCACTTTGCTGCACAAGCCTGCAATTAAAGTTCCAGAGCTAGTGCTCAGCCTTAACAAGGGGTCTGGTTTGGTTTACGGGCTTAACGTCTCCCAAGTGACTCAGGCTTTGAGGAACATCATAGTGGAGGGCTTAGGAAATTCTGAGTACCTGGGGTTCTTTAACGTGCACCGAGAGAGCACACAGAACACAGGCGCCTTGCTTTTTGACTCCACCGAAAAGTGACAACCACGGTCGTGATTCAATCCAGTGTCCTTAGATTCAGCTATCGAGCACCCTAACCAGTGAGCCATCGTGGCGGGGCAATGTTTTAGGGCCCAGAAAAGTTAATCAATCAATATAACACACACTTAAGCTTAAAGCCACTAATGTTCCCATGCACACCCGCCACTTGCAAAGAATCCTCTCATATATGCCGCCCAGCAGTCGTTTTCAAAAGTGCTTCCGGGATAAGAGTTCAGCTCCTGCTGATTTTTTCTACGGTGGCCTGAAGCATAAATTAAGGTACCCCTTTTTGTAGAAGCTAAAACATTGATGATGCTGGAGCCATTTGGGAAAAACTAGTGCGTGCACCGTGCCAGGTGCCTCCAACAAACGCTAAATGACCAGCTGCAATGTTGAGCCCCGCTTTACTGTGGCTATGTGCTGCATCGACTGATCAATTACTTCAACACAATATTTGCTGTTTTTTTTTAAATTTACCCTGCTTTGCTTTGCATATGTGCTCATGGTAATTAATACACCTCGACCCAATATATGAGACATTCTGAGCCACTCACAGCACTGCTCTCTTATAGGTATATATGGCTACATCGGCTGAATTCACAGGACTTTAATGTGATGTCGCAAAGCTTAAGGGTCCCGTGTTGCAGAAAATCCTGCGTCGTCGTTGGCCGTGAACGAAAAATCCAGACGAAAAATTTAGGAGCAGCTTGAAATGTTCAACTTTATGCTAAATTTCTCAAAGAAGTTCCATGACAAAAGGAAGATAATTAAGTGGGAATGAAAATTGAGTCAACTTTGAGTGGGGGTGGAAGTCTAAACCAGGACTTTTCGTGTTGTGAGACAGATGCATACTCACAGGTTGTGAAGGCTGTCTGGTTCAAGCTGAATAAAGGTGGACCTACTGAATTAGCGATGGGGTCAGACAACGCCATCGCTTTCTGATTTTAACGAGCCATGCTTAATTAAGTGCTCCATGTTTAAAGCATCCCCCACGGGATTAACTGTGACAATGGATTGGATCATGGCGACACGTTTTGTAGTGTGCTGTCGGAAGTGGGTGAAATACCATAAAGTGAGTACAATTTTCTATAAATTTTACGCTTCGTAAATCCTACACGCTTAGGTAATCATTCATTATTAATTTAAACAGCACGAACAAGAAGACAAAAAACAAGATAAAAAGAAGCCACAGTACAAGCGCTGACTCACAACTACTCCAAGGCCCAGATAAAAACAAACATGACGAAAACGAAACAATCACGTGAAACAACCCCTGGGTTCACCTGCTGCACAAAAAGTCACTCAAAAAAGACATCTCATTGCTTGAAAGAGCAAGAGGAGTCTTGCTGACACACTTATTCTCCGTTGAAATAAAATGATTCAACTATCTCTCTCGTCATCTTTTCTTTGTGGCGATAAAAAATCCTAACCTGGTCAAACATAGGAGTGCACTTCTTCTCCTTCATTTTTTCACAAGAATGGCAATGTGAGACCAGAAATGTTTTGTCCTTGCCACTTTCCAAGTTGTTCCGGTGTTCCAGTAATCTCTTGTTTATACATCATCCTGTTTGTCCTATATAACAGGCTCCACAAGAGAGTGGAAGCCTGTACACAACGCCAGTCTTGCATCCAACAAATGGGTCTCTATGTTTCACCCCACATTCTTGCTTCTTCCGATTCTCTTTCCCTTTGAATAGCCAGGTAAATCTTCATCTTGAGCGAGGCGGTCAATGTGACGTCAACACCATACCTCTCACCTAAATTTTTGAGGCCATGTGAAATTCTGTGCACATACGGTACCACTACAACCTTCCTCTTCTCACCCATGTTGGGCAGGGATTTCTGTCTGTGCGTTCCTATAAGGCTCTTCAGTACCCGGCAACTGGCCTCATTAATAACAGACTCCCGATAACTGGCCTCTGCAATTTTTGTCACTTTTCTTTCAAAACTCTTGCCCATGCCGTGGTAGCAAGATTTCTTCAACGCATTTAACAAGCATGTGTTGACCATCACATTCTTCACTAATTTGGAATGCCTCGAATTGGAGCTTAGCAAGGGCTTCACCTATCTCGGGTTGTATTCCCAACAAACATGATCCTCACCGAACTGAATCAATGAATCTAAATACTGTAACCAATCGTCAACTGGTTCTTCAACAGTAAATTCTAGCCCGGATCCCCACTCAGTAAAAACATCAATAATATCCCTCATTCGTTGATTGAATCCTTCACGTTCTGTGAATACTACAAAGTCTTCCACATACCTGAAGGTGGAATGATGTAGGCCCTCCAAGTTATCCTTCAGGTGTCTGTCCACGTACATTAAGATGTCACTCAAGACCGTTGCAACACTAGACCCAATGCATACTCCGGCCTTCTGCGTACACAGCTTGTCCTTCCAGCCTATGAAGGTGGACTCCAGGTAGAACCTCAAAAGTTCAATGAAACTTCATTCAATGAATTCAATACCTTGCCTTCCTGATTTTCGTTCTTCTTTTTTCGTGGAAGCCGAGGTAGAACCACCTTCCACAGAAATTCCGTCATCGTTCACTCAGGGCACTCCACTCTGTGTACTTACACCTGAAGCGTCAATGAAGTCACATTCACTATTGTCTTCAGTAATGCACATTTGAACATGCTTAAGAAGGCAGTCATGGGGGAGGCTATAATACAAATTCTTGACATCCATGCTGAAGCAAACACATTTTCTTGGGTTGTGTTCTTTGAAGAATTCAATAATGGCTTCAGAGTTGGGTAGCCTTAGGGGGTCTGATAAAGTCAACGAGGAAAGGTGTTTCTGCAAATATCGGGAGACCAGGTGCTACGATGGCTCTGAACGGAACATCTCGTTTATGGGTTTTTGCCGAGAAGAATACTTCCAAATGTAATTGCTTGCATTGTTTCATCTGTTCACGTATCCGTTCAAGCCCAAGATCACCTAGTAGAGCCATAGCCCTCTCTTTTACCATGGTCGCTTTCATAAGAAACCTTTTGAAATTCTTCTCAACTGCAGCCTTCGCTTTTTCTTGAAACTGATTCTCAGAAAAAATAGTAAAATACCCTTCTTTATCTGATAGTATAACTCTGAGGTCTCTCGAGGCCACCCATTTGGCAATATAGTTAATAGGGCACTGTTTCCCCTTTAATCCTTCTTTTGTGTGCTTTAACACTTCCAAGCACTCATGGATGCACTGCGACCTATCAGAATCTTAAACTCTATTTGCAATACAGCGTGACATGGTCACCTGTTCAGCCTCATCAACTCTAGGCTCAAAAGCATGCTTAGGATCCAGCTTCAGTATCTTATCAATATCTAAACGTATCTCTTCATCTGCGAAATTCAATACCTTGCCTTCCTGATTTTCGTTCATCTTCTTTTTTCGTGGAAGCCGAGGTAGAACCACCTTCCACAGAAATTCCGTCAATCGTTCACTCAGGGCACTCCACTCTGTGTACTTGCGACATGCACGCTGCTTGCTATAAGTGCACTCACACATGAGTCGTAGACAATCCTTGAAGTGGCGGGCTTGCCTCCCCATCTCAGACACCATTATATGGCAGTCTCCTGCAATGCCCAGTAGACGGCCTCAGGAACCCAAAAGTCTTCAGGAATTCCGGAAGCACTGTTCCGAGCTTGAGGTACCAAGAGGTTTTTCTTACTTGGCAGACACAAACGGCGATGGCAGGCGCTAACACCTCAGGGTCATTAAACGAACGAAAGGTTCTGAAGGAAACACGAAGAGCCTGTTGCACAAGAAATACGGCTTACCAAAATACTTTGATGGGCGAGTTTGTACACATTCGTTTTTATTTAAACAGTGCGAACAAGAAGACAAAGGACAAGATAAAAAGAAGTCACAGTACAAGCGCTGACTCACAACTATGGGTAAGCCTTTACTCCAAGGCCCAGATAAAAACAAACATGACGAAAATGAAACAATCACGTGAAACAACCCCTGGGTTCACCTGCTGCACAAAAAGTCACTCAAAAAAGACATCTCTTTGCTTGAAAGAGCAAGAGAAGTCTTGCTGACACACTTATTGTCCGTTGAAATAAAATATGATTCAACTATCTCTCTCGTCATCTTTTCTTTGTGGCGATAAAAAATACTAACCTGGTCAAACATAGGAGTGCATGTCTTCTCCTTCATTGTTTCACATGCATGGCTATGTGAGACCAGAAATGTTTTGTCCTTGCCACTTTCCAAGTTGTTTCAGTGTTCCAGTAGTCTTTTGTTAATACATCGTCCTGTTTGTCCTATATAACAGGCTCCACAAGAGAGTGGAAGCCTGTACACAACACCAGTCTTGCATCCAACAAATGGGTCTCTATGTTTCACCCCACATTCTTGCTTCTTCGATTCTCTTTCCCTTTGAATAGCCAGGCAAATCCTCTTCATCTCGAGCGGGGCGGTCAATGCGACGTCAACACCATACCTCTTGCCTACATTTTTGAGGCCATGTGAAATTCTGTGCACATACAGTACCACCGCAACCTTCCTCTTCTCATCCATGTTGGGTAGGGATTTCTGTCTGTGCGTTCCTATAAGGCTGTTATTAATAACAGCCTTATCGGGAGTCTGTTATTAATAACAGACTCCCGATAACCGGCCTTTGCAATTCTTGTCAATTGTCTGTCAAAACTCTTGCCCATGCCGTGGTAGTAAGATTTCTTCCAACGCATTTAACAAGCATGTGTTGACCATCCCATTCTTCACTAATTTGGAATGCCTCGAATTGGAGCTTAGCAAGGGCTTCACCGATCTCGGGTTGTATTCCCAACAAACATGATCCTCACCAAACTGAATCAATAAATCTAAATACTGTAGCCGATCGTCAACTGGTTCTTCAACAGTAAATTCCAGCTTGGATCCACATTAATAATGAATGTGTACCAAGGCGCCCAACAAAGTATTTTGGTACGCTTAGGTAAAATAATATATTTAGAGACAGATCTTAACAAGCACCACTTATACGCCATTCAGTGCATGTACCATGCGCTTGGAACACAGTGTTTAATTCATTAAATCTCATACCCGACGCTCGTCATATGTCCTTACTTTGCCTTTGGGACCGGCATGACTTGCCACAAAAATAGGCTGCACTACACTGAATAACTATTACAGGTTTATGCAATGATCAAAAAATTGTTACCTGTACCTAAAAGCGAATGGAAGCGATTGTCATAGAATTTACAATGACACATCGATATTGTGCTTTCATATCGAAATATAAGTAAGGAATGACAAGCAGGTTGCTAATGCGAGTGAACTCAAACAGTACGCTCTTGGTAGTATTGCTTGCTGAACTGGGACTAAGTAAATAGACTACCCAGCACTTTTTTATAGCTTTTGAACATCTACCCAAGAAAAAATGATTGCTGGAGATGCCTTGTAGTTTGTGTCACAGTGCATTAGCAGCGGATGCTGTTTAAAGAACGATGCAAATGCCATGCAAAAACGAATTCAATGCGACGACTGCATAGGAACACATGGTTAGCAGACGACGCGGTCAGCTCCGTTCCCGAATTTACTTATCAATTCTGTCACCAGAAGCGTGATGGCCGCATTGCACGGGGCGTAAAGGTCGAGTTCAAGATCTCAACTGTGCAGGCATCCTTCATAAGGCTGACTTCTGCAGTTACACCAGTGAACAAGCTTTCTTGCACAGCACTATCTGAAAGACCACCCTTCTGTCCAATGTGGTTAGCCAGAGCCAAGGCCGCCGCCGGAAGCCAACGTATAGGGGGAGCTGTGTCTCTCACCCGATCAACCATACTCTCTGACGGGTGCAAATAACGTGCTTTCTCTCTCTCTATCCAGTGGCACAAGCCAGGGCCCTCCATTTAATCTGGTTTTACCACAGAACCCCAGCTGGTCTAAAATTCTGGACCACTTCATTACAGTGCCTCGTGCCAGTTCCCTTGGGACATTAACACCTATAATCCAACCGAAACCACACTAAACTATTTGTCTGATGTATTCACCTGTCTAACTGCACCAGGTCTATCAAATAAGTTGTGCACAGCCTGCTTTTTCCTCCTTTTGTAATCTTATTCTTGTGCATCACGCAAAAGCATTCAACTTTCAGTGTCTTGCAGAAGGAAACTATAAGGCTGGTAAACAACAATCTGAGAAGCTTAAGTTTTTGACAGCTTTGTATGCATTGTGTCATTAAAACTGTTGGCTGCAGAATATGTGCATTTCATCAGGAGCAGTAGCAGTAAAAGAGAATGCAATGTAAGATATGCAACAAACTATTTTGCTGATTAGGTCATTGCTAATCAAAACTTGCTTACCTCGACCTTTCAGTTTAGTCAAAACTTGATTTAATGAAATCCGATTAACGATATCCCGACTCTCCTTCAGACACTCATATGGCCCAATGCTTTGAGTAACTCGAAACAACGAAACTAATTTCGCTATCCGTCCCGATTTAACGAACCTTTTGCTGAAAAATGAAGGTGAAAAAGTGTATTTGATCTATTGTGTACAAAAACGCTCAAAGATGTATTGACTGTGAGCAAATGGTAGCATCATGCAGAAACTATGTCCCGCTTCTGCCAAACTGCAAGGTACGAAACACGAGTTATATTGGTGTTAATTCACGAGATTTCACCAGCGGTAGAAAGCCGGCCCATCGATCCAGTGCTGACAGCGGTGCTGCATGCCAAAACCGGGGCAAATTATGGTTGCCCTTAATCTGCTACGACAGTTTGCCGGAACACGAGAAAAATACGGACAAGACAAAAAATCCCGGCAGACGTTGCTTACAAACCGCAAGCAAGCAAAGATAAGCAACGTCTTTGCTGGAAAAGAAATTTAGTCCCCTGGGATCGAGGTAAAATTTTCTTGCAGAGGTAAAATTTTCGTTGCTTCTTTTCCTACGTGGTATTGGTGTCTGTGGTCGCGATGGCCGCAATTTCATTGTAGCAACATAGCATAGTGGACAAGTTGGTATTGCATTTAGAGATGACATAACAGTACAGCTTCCCTGGTCCTTCGTTTATGTTGGCTGTTACATCCTTTCAAAACGCGATTTCATTTTCAGCGCATTTACACTTTGTAAATATGATGCCACGACATCACATAATAATAGACTTTATCGGATTAATGACTGAGATATGCCTTCTTCGATTTAACTGTATTTAAAGTGATGGCATGGTCCTGCCTGCAACGAAAGTATTAAGACAAGTACACTTGAATTAAACAAACATTCAATTTCCTTCAAGTCTCAGCTATTGAGTCAACTACTTCACACACCTCAGCATAAAGTTTCTTACCAAAAGTGTAGGTTAACATGACTACACTTATATTCCCAGCTTTTGGTTAGGTTCTGGTGTTTAACATCCCAAAGCGACTCAGGTTATGAGAGACGCTGTAGTGGAAGGCTCTGGAAATTTCAACCACGTGGGGTTCTTTAACATGCACTGACGTTGCACAGCACACGAGCGCCTAGCTTTTCGCATCCACCGAAAAAGCGGCCGCCGAGGCAGGGATTCGATTCCGCATCCTTGGGCACAGTAGTTGAGTGCCCTAACCACTGCGCCAACCTGGCGGGGTATACTCCCAGCTTTTGTCACATGTGTTTTAACGATGAGAACAGTTTATTGATAGATGCGTTCCACAATACTAGGTTAGTACATTGCTTCACTAGGTGGGTTTGCTACACAGATATCCTCATTCACTCCTCTCAATTCGGCAAAAAATTCCCATGCATTCAGACTGTACAATGTGTCCTTGCCCAAGTTCCTCTTAGCTTTCTTTTTAAGAAAGAAGAAGAATGGCACAGAACATGGTAACTTGGCAAGTCATATAAAACTGGCCAGTATACACTCATGCTGGTGTTGACACTTCCTCTTGGAGGTGGTCTTGTCCTGCCTTTGAGTCTTCAGGTTGTGCATCCTCGATGTTTGCAGTGCTGTCCTGCTTCTCAGTGAGCTGCTCTTCAGCCACCTGCTTGGATGCTTGAAAGAAACAAGTGACACACCCAATAAGAACTTGGCCGCTAGCTGTTCCAAGTCCCTGTCAAAACGCACTGCATAAAGTTGTAGTACCCTAGCCATTCAAGCAATGATTTTCCTGTGTGAAGTGTGAAACATGGTTTCGCATACACGGTAAATGCTAAGTCATTTACATTGCACATATATGCACTTGTGTATTTTGGCACCCTTTTAACATGCTAGTACCTATTTTTTTTAGCAGCACCTTTACAATTAACAAACTAGAGCAAGTTTGACTGTTAGTGAAAGTAAATGCAGAAACACTGCGCGGCCAACTGGCCTCAGTATGAAAACTTTTAATGCACTTCCTGGTCAAACCACTTACCCTTACTGTGCGTGGCATTTGCATAGTATTTTCTATAAAACAAATTCAAGTGTGACATCATCCATAGTGACTCTAGACCAGAAGACTACAATATACATCAGCCAAATAAATGGTAAGGCCACCTGATGTTAGCGGTGTGAAATTAACACTGGCAAGGTTCCTGCAATTTCATTCCCTAATATCAAATGTTGTCACCAATTTTTTCCCTATGAACGTCTGGTTCATTAGCTTGGCATGACTGAAAATGATGAAGATGATCATGATGAGCCGAATTTTACCCACTGCAGGGCAAAGGCCTCTCCCACGTTACCCCAATTAACCCGATCGTGTGCTACCTGCACCCGCTTGACCCCTGTGAACTTCTTAACCTCATCCACCCACCTAACTTTCTGCCTCCCCTTGCTATGCTTTCCTTCCCTTGGAATCCAATTTGTTACCCTTCGCGACCATCGGTTATCCTCTCTTCGCATGCCCTGCCCATGCCCATTTCTCCTTTTTGATTTCCACTAGAATGTCATTAACTCGAGCTCTCTTCGCATGCCCTGCACATGCCCATTTCTCCTTTTTGATTTCCACTAGAATGTCATTAACTCGAGCTATTTCTCTGATCCACTCTGCATGCTTCCTGTCTCCTAAATTACACCTAACATTTTCCGTTTCATAGTTGTGTTGTCCTCAGCTTAAATAGAACCAGGGTGTCTAGCAAACCACTATTTTCAATATCCCCGACTTTTTCAGGTTTCCCCCGATTATTTCAGCTCAAATTCTCCGACGAGTGAAGAGGCTCAAAAACGTAGCTGCTGAAGATAATGAGCATAGACTAATAATTCCCACAAGAAGCTATTTATTAATCATATTCTGCAATTTACAACAGTGAAAAGGCTGTCATTAGTGTTAATAGCCGTTAAGAAAGTCAAATATTACTGAAAATTAAAAGCACCCTGATGCGAGCCTCAGAGCACGCGAGTTGCCCACCCCGCAAACAGCCGAGCCAATCAAATCCAACTCTCATGCGGCGCTTCCACACATTTTACCCACCTCATGTGTGTACTAGTTCTTCTATTGTGGCAGCTCAGCCATGCGCTGGCGTCAAAGTAATATATCGTGCCTCGCCTTGAGGGCGCAACCGCACGCTGGCAAGACAGCACACACACACACACACACACAAAAAAAAAAACAACAACAACATGGATAACATATTTGCTGCGCGCCAGCTTAAAATGAAAATGCACTGCAGAATATATTGTGCCATTTTCCCTGACAATTCCTGGTTGCTAGACACCCCGAGAACCCTTTTCGTTAGCCTCCACATTTCAGCCCCATAGGCGAGTACAGGTAAGATGCACCTGTTATATACTTTCGTCTTGAGGGACACAGTGAACTGCTAGTCATAATCTGCGAGTACTTGCCAAATGCGCTCCATCCTAATCTTATTCTCCTGGTTATTTTTCTTTCATGGTCCAGATCTGCGGTTATTACCTGTACTAAATAGTCGTATTCGCCTACTACTAATGGCGCATTCGGTTGGGGGGACGAGAGCAGAGGCGCTGAGCAGTACAGAGCAGTACACACGCTGAGCGAGGGTGTAACTGTCCTCCCACGGGAACGCTCTCTGTGTGTAGAGAGCAGAGCGCCACGACCATGTGACCGCAATTCTCTCCCCAGCATTCTCCGCTTGCCCGCAGTGGTGGCAGTTGCAACCAGAGGAGAGGCCAACGCTCTGTGTAGAACCGCTTGTTTTGTATGCCTTTGTTCTCACAGCGCAGCGATCTGCCTCCTTTGGCCCTTTCGACGTCAGCAGCAACTCTCAAACATGCATACAGCACATGAGCAATGCTTTCCACTCGCCGACACTTTGCAGCCACCATTTTGAGCGTCGCCAACTCATGAGAAAAGAAGAAGAAAAAAAGCCGCAAATTTGACACTATGACATGCGACTTCCTCTACTCTTGCTTTAGACGAGGGAGCAGCCGGGAGTGCACTCGGGTGCTCTCAGCGGAGGAAAAGCACTCCTCCTCTACCATTGGAAGCCAGTGATTCTACTCCTGCTCTCCCAATGGAGGGCACCTGCTTGTCTGAGAGCACTAGTGCTCTCGAGTGCGCCTGCTCTCCCACTCGAATTCACCATAATTCAGGACCTGTGGATGCAGTGAACATCCTGTGGTCACCGCATAACACCTTTCAGATTACCTCTACATCCTACATAATGGCGGGATTAGAACACAGTATGAATTCAATTTCATTTTTAGTATCCCTGTTAGGACTTTTCCATGTCCACTTCTGGTTATTCTGTTTGCTGAAGAAGGTATTCATGATCTTTAAGTTATTATGCTCTGCAAGCTCAACTAATAACTCCCCCTGCTCTTCTTAGAACCAATGCCATAGTCACCCACAGCCTGGCCTCCAGTGTGCTTTTTGCCTGCCTTGGCATTGTAGTTGCCCATGAGTACAGTATATTGCATTTTTACTTTCCCAATTGCTGAATCTTCGTAGAAGCTTTCTACTGCCTGATCATCATGACTACAGGCCTGTGCAATCTTCAGTTTATACTGCTTATTAAGCTTGATTGCGATGCCTGCCACTTGCTTGTTAATGCTATAGAATTCATCTATGTTGCCAGCTACATGCTTATTGACCAGGAACCCTACTCCTAGTTCTCATCTCTACGGTAAACCTCGATAACACAATACATGCCCACCCTTCAGTACAGTATATGCCTCATTTGGCCTCTCGACCTCACTAAGCCCTATGATATCCCATTTCATGCCCATTAGTTCCTCAAGAGGACTGCTAAACTGGCCTCACTAGCTAGGGCTTTAGCGTTAAAGGGTGCCAGAGTCAGTTTTCATTGGTGGCCTCTCCGCAGCCAGACATTCTTAGCACCCTCCGCAGTGTTACAGTTTTGATCGCGCTACTGTCAGTTGTTCTGCAGCCGCTGGGGACTGAGGTTTTGTTAGAGTATTTATAGGAAGTTGTGGCGAATTACTACACCAGTACTATTTACAGCTTGCTTAGAGTAAGTATTCAGAGACTTGGAATGGGAGCAGTTAAGGATAAAGGTAGATGGAGAATACCTCAGTAATCTGCGATTTTCTGATGACATTGCCTTGCTAAGTAACTCGGGGGATGAATTGCAAATAATGATTGATGACCTAGACAGGAAAAGTAGACAGGTAGGCTTAAAAATCAATATGCAGAAGACTAAGGTAATGTTCAACAGCCTCGGGAAGGAACAGCAGTTTACGTTAGGTAGCGATGCACTGGAAAGTAGGCAAATATATCTACTTAGGACAGGTGGTAACCGCAGATCCGGACCATGAAAACGAAATAACAAGAAGAATAAGATTGGGATGGAGCGTATTTGGCAAGCACTCGCAGATTATGACTAGCAGCTTACCGGTATCGCTCAAGAGGAAAGTTTACAACAATTGCATCTTACCTGTACTCACCTATGGGGCTGAAACATGGAGGCTAACTAAGAGGGTTCTAGTTAAGTTGAGGACAACTCGGAGGGCTATGGAACGAAAAATGGTAGGGGCAACATTAAGAGATAGGAAGCGTGCAGAGTGGGTCAGAGAAATAACTCAAGTTACTGACATTCTAGTAGAAATTAAGAAGAAGAAATGAGCATGGGCAGGACATGTAGTGCGAAGAAAAGATAACCGATGGTCACTTAGGGTAATAAACTGGATTCCAAGGGAAGGAAAGCGTAGCAGGGGGCGGCAGAAAATTAGATGGGTGGATGAGGTTAAGAAGTTCGCAGGGGCCAAGTGGATGCAGCTAGCCCAGAACCGGGTTAATTGAAGAAATCTGGGAGAGGCCTTCGCCCTGCAGTGGGTATAGTCAGGCTGATGATGATGATGATGACTATACCAGGGTGGCCAAATCCTGCTCTGGTGAGGCAGTGTGTTTCCAGAGGTGTTCACCGGCAAGTCGCACCACAAACCTGTTTATGAAATTTCATCAACACACAGATTTTTTAAACTTTTCTTTTGTAATCCAGCGGATAATTGTGCAACACCTGGATTTGAACCACAATCCCCTTGTTTGCGAGGTGGATGTTCTACCTTTACGCCACTGCTGGTTTCTGGAAACAATGCTGTACTGCAGTTTTACTTTTTTTTTTTTTTACAAAATAAATTTAAGTACAGCTGGAAATGATGCTGAACTTAATTTATTTTGTTAAAAAAAAAAAAAAAAAGGTATACTGCAGTACAAGTTTTCAAGACCCATTATATACCATTTCTTTTTATGTGTGAGCCAGCCAGTTATAATTTAGCGAAGGAAACCAGTCTCCCTCAGCAGCATGCCATTTACTGCACAGAGGGTCACGAAGACAAGCTGAAGTTAGCTTGTCCCTACAGGTTACAATATTCTGATGACAAAGATGTCACCTTCACAGAAAATGGCACCTTCTATAAGCAAGAAAGGCCAAACTAAACACAGGCACTGGTATCAGCAGTTGACATTGCAAGTAAACTGCAGTGTGCTGAAAAAGTATTTTCTCCACAGATCCCAAAAGCTAGACTACAACAGCATCCACTTCGAAGCATGAAATCCCTATTGGTGTACACCTAAGCAGTTTTAATTCAGTGGACAATTTTTTTTCTCAGAAAAGAAAAAAAAAAAAAAAAAGTGTTTTTAGCCAGGTAAAACAGGCACATAGTGAGAAAGGGCCATATAATCAACCCAGAGGTCCACAGAAGAGCCATAGATGTTTTCTAGATATATAGCTAAGTGTGTTGTAATTAACAGTATGTTACATTATATGTTGCAAAGCTGGAGTTATGCAAAACAATATTCCTTAGATTATGTAAAGACAGTTACATTCTTTAGTTGTGTCCATCTT
Source organism: Amblyomma maculatum (assembly GCF_055883805.1). Taxonomy (NCBI): domain Eukaryota; kingdom Metazoa; phylum Arthropoda; class Arachnida; order Ixodida; family Ixodidae; genus Amblyomma; species Amblyomma maculatum. The sequence goes on along the minus strand of NC_139349.1, from coordinate 7,167,969 downwards.
CTTATGGTCCTTGTGCTCTGCATGCCTTCTTGACTCTTTCATCTGAAAATAAGAGAAACGAACCTAAGCTAGTTAGTATAAAGAAAGGGATTCTAAAATTAATTTTAAGCCAATTTAACTAAACTACTGGTGATAAAAAATGTATACTTAACACACAAATACCCAAATAAGGGATGCTAAGTTTTTTGCTTTATACAGGACTGTCCGGGAACCTAGAAGGTGCAGTACTGATATGATGATAACACAGGGGAGTAAAGATGTACTACATACTATATATATATATATTTTTGCAAATTACGAAAGGTTCTACTGCCAAACACTGAAAATGGCAAAATCAATGGTAAGCTGAGCAGAAAAGCATTGTACTGGCAGTTGAACGCCTTAAAGAGCCAACAAGACTTTACAGCCAATAGACGGCGTCAGCCTGCGACGCCAGTGGATATGCGGTGACGCTGGCAACAGCAGTGACTTTCGTGGTGTAGTCAAAAGCTCGGGCTATCTGCATTGAACATGCAGCACTGACGGTGTTCTTGAGATTATTTCGCGATATTCCGGCTAGCTGCGGGGCGGTTAGCTGCACTGTGAGTCAGAAGAAAGAAAACGGTACCTGCTTTCAGAAGTTTTTTGCGGTCGGATAGAGATGAAAGCCAGCTTTGGCGACGAGCAACTTTCTCGCGGTTAACCTGTACTGCACTTCTACACTGCAACTTCTACAGCCCGTTTGCAGCTCTTACTCCTCATATTTGCCCTTCGGGAACGTCACGAATAGCATAAGAACAAGCGCTTGCAGCCTGTGTAGGTTTTGTTGTAAACGCAAGTTTAGACGCGATATTCCGTCAAATGCAGAGAAGCCCTGATGTCAAATCCTATTCACCTACACTTTTGCCCGAGCATCTGTTCGTACAGAAAAGGACATAAAAACTGCTGTCAGTTTCCTTTAACGGTCTCACCGAGCCGTTATAAGCACAATGTTCCCGAAACAGCACTGGACTTGTGAAGCAGCGCGCTTTTCTTTTGACTTTCGCCAGTTTCAACAAATGACTTATTTTAATGAAAAGAACTCGATATTTTGAGTTCCTATTAAAAAACAAAAAAGCTGTAAGAGTTCGGTTGCCGGTAATACTCTACGTTCCCTAGAGTGAAAGTGTTTGCAAAAGCAGAAATCTTATCAAAAGGTTCGTCATATGAAACAGATTCTTCCAGCCGATCATGACACCATCCTCCTCCTTGCATGTGCTAGGAATAGGCCAGGAAGATGACGAGTGTAGACGACTGGTATTACTTTTACCCTGCACCTTCTCATTTTCATTTGATTTCATAAGCCAATTTTACAGCTGCCCACCGGAGCCGCACTGTTGTTGCCACGGAGAATAAAACTGATACAGCCCTCCGTGTGGTAATTGCATCTGGCGAATAGGTTGAAAAGAACTACTCTCTAGAAATAAACAAACATTTCTTAACACAAAATACGCGCACATTTTGAAATTTCGTACGCGCGAGTTGGTTTCGAAGACAGCGTTGCTTGGCGCAGTGTATGCACACCGCATTTTTGCCTACACCCTTGTCGCTGCCGATTGCTGCGCCACCTTTGTTTAAAAACATGACATTTGCATATAGGTACTCTCTATGGTACAGAGCAACAATAGTTATGTAAGGCCTAGCAAATGTCATCACGAAAATGCAACGCTGGGTCTCACCCCCTCAGCCTCTGCTGTTGGCACAATCAGCATGTTCTTGAATTTGTTCAGAAGATACTCGGCCTTCTTCTTGATTCTGTCATCCCCTGTAAACTTAGTGCACTGAAAAGAAGTACAAAGTATGGCAAAATACAATACAAATACAAATACAATACTTGTGAATACAAAAGAAAAAAGAAAGTTGATGCAAGAACAAGCTGATTACAAATGACACAATAAATTCGGATGCCTAAACTGCAAACACCCCAAAAGTGGTTTGCATGTCAAAGATTCCTGGCACCTAAACATTGTGAGGCTAAGCACAAAGTAACATGTTCAATAAATATCTCGCCATCTTGCTGCATTTCTACAAGACGTGGCATGGAAAAATACAGTGTGCCGAGACTGTAGAGCATTATTCATCCAACAGCTGTAGCTGCTCTCGGATCATGAGTTGATTTGGTACACATTGTTAAAGAAAACAAAAAGGGTATACAGTAAAAGCTTGTTAATTCGGACTTCTAGGGACCGTAAGATATGTCCGAATTATCGAGAGAACAAAAAACACACGCACTATTTTATCTCAACATACCTTTATTACTTAAAGTAATCACGGATGCTTGTCTGCTTTCCCGCAGAAACCCGCACGGATACTATTTTCCTCAGTCCTTCCAGTGCTCAGCAGCACGCATGCCATCTGCAGCGCCCCAACAAAATTCCTCTAACACAACGAGGACCTCTGCTGCTTCCTCCACAGTGCGAGGGGGCCGAGGCTGTTCCTCCCGTAGCCCCTCTTCCTCCTCCGAATCTTCGCCGTGCAGTACGTCCCGGATGATTTCTTCCTCAGTTAGAGAGTCGGCTGTAGCAACGCCGTCATCAATGCTGATGCAATCGGCGAGTGTCACCGCATCCGGCAGCACACCTCCGAAATCCGGGCAGTCATCTGCATTGTCGTCTGGCGACACTTCTGCCACTGTGTCATTGCAGGACTCGGGCAAAACGAAGCCACTGTGTCGAAAACAGTTAGGGATGACGTGCGCAGGCGTGTTCTTTCAAATGTAGGCAAGAATGTTGACCGCGCTCAGAAGATCCACGTCATACTGCTTACCGACTTCATTGCACAGTAGCATGCGTTCCAGCATGCTCCTGCGGTATCTAGTCTTCACATACTGAACTATACCTTGGTCCATCGGTTGGAGGGCCGATGTAGTGTTGGGCGGCAAAAAAACAACTTCAATGTTGTTCAGTTCGGTGGCACTGTTATGTGCACTACAGTTGTCAAGGACAATTAACACCTTGCGGTTCTTCGCGGAAAACTGTCGGTCTAACTTTTGTATCCAGCCGTGAAAAATTTCAGATGTCATCCAGGCCTTTTTATTAGCCCGGTACTCCACCGGAAGAGCAGGCACGTTCTTAAAGCACCGTGGCTTTTGTGCCTTTCCAATGACGACAAGCAGCAAGTGCTCTGTCCCTGTCATGTTTGCGGCTAAAAGAACGGTGACTCGTTCTTTACTCCTTTTTCCTCCGATGCAGGGACCTCCTTTCATTGTCACAGTCTTGTCAGGCAATGCCTTAAAGAAAACTGCTGTTTCATCAGCATTAAAAATGTCATTTGGATCATATGCTGCGATATGTTCCAGCAGCTGAGCTTTCTTCCAGTTGTTGGCAACATCTTCGTTGACGGCACCTCTTTCGCCGCACACAGTCTTGAAAACGAGACCATGTCTGCTTCTAAAGCGCGCACGCCACCCTTCTGACGCTTTGAATCCATCGATATGCATCATCAGTGCAAACCTCTCGGCCTGCGCCATGATGAGGGGTCTACTCAATGGGAGGTTTGCATCACGCGAGTTGACCACCCACCGAAGCAAGGCTTCTTCCAACTCCGGATGAGCTGCTGTTCGCAGACGCTTTCTTGACGCTTGGAACTTCTCGCTTTCGAACGCCTGAAGAATCTGTTCTTTATTTTTTACATATGTGCTTAAAGTACTCCTTTTAACGTCATATTTTTTCATTGCTTCTTGTCGGGAGAGCCCGTTCCTAAGGGCCCGCAAAAATTCCACTTAAGTAGCCAAGTCCTTGGCCTCGTAGCTCTTCGGCCGTTTCGCCGGTGTTGCCATCGGGGGCGAGTAAGGTGATACCAGCGCACAACACAGAAGCAATGAGCCGCACTAAAGCGAGCAGTCTTCAATACAACAGCGTAGCGCACCGACAGCAGCAAAACGACAAAATGGCACCGCCAGTAACGTCGACTCGTGAAAAAACAAGAAAAAGCACCCATCCAGCCACAAGTCGAGCCAAGTTGATTAATTGATGTCCATGGCGATGCTGCTTTTGGGTATCGCTATTGCGCCGCGTTCGTCTTATTTTCGTTTTCGAGCCTCGGTAGCTGCCCGAAGTTGTCCGAATTATCCGTTGTGCGGTCAAATCCGTCCGAATTAACGAGAGTTTTGTCCCATAGACTCCTATACATAATTCTGGGGACCAGGCGAAGGTCGAATTATCCGATTTTCCAAATTAACGGGAGTCGAATTAATGAGCTTTCACTGTACTAAACTGATACTTGATTACTATTATTTCTGCATAAATAAAATTTTGGTTCTTTCTTTCTTTCAGATTCTTTCTACCTCCACTCGTGCTAAAAAAAAAAATAAAGTTCGCCCTTAAATGACAAACGAGGAATGCCTTTTCAAGTCTCAAGTAGTTACTACCACAAGACTGAAGAAGGTACTAGACTTTGATAACACTAAAATCAAGAAAAAAAAAAAAAAAATTTTTTTTTTCAATTTTAATGAAAAGCATTACCAGTCAATTATACTGACAGCAAAAACTTATAAAACCCACGATACCACTGAAGTTGCAAAGCATCTCAGAAGCTGCCCAACTCAAATACTTTTTTTTTTAATATCTCAATTTCATTACTGAAATAAGAAATAACAAAGCAGTGGACTTATAGGCGTGTACTGAAAAGGTTGAACTGAAAGTCAAATCCTACAAATAAACACTGTGTATTGTACAACTCCATATCAGAAGGACTTGACTTCAGCCTGTGTAAGTCAGAGCGGAGCAGATTATGAGTTGGCCCAGCAATTGCAGCGTTTTACAGATAGCCTGCTAGCTCCATCTTTCTCATAGCATCACAGTCGCACAAAACATCCTTGCAGAGCCTGTCATTACAACCAGAAACATTTAAAAAATTGCTCATGCTGCGACAAGTACCAGCAGAACACACTTTACCTTGCTTGCCATTAAACAGCCCAAAAAAGGAGTCTGTTAACTGGCACACAAGCTTGGAAAGAAATGGGTAAAGCTGTGTTAGTTACTGTTGTAACTTTTAAAATAATGAAATGTAGCTGTAACTGAGCACGGCAAACTAAATTGTATATAAAACGGCCAATGTTGATAGGAACAAGCCTCCTAAAAGCATAATTTGCCCCAAGATGGCTGCAGGTCGAACTACCGCATTCCATGTGACAATGCACAACCTGTGCATTGGCTTTAATCGGTTGCACCCAGAAATACACAGCAACTAGAAATTCAGTATGTTCTAGGTTCCTTCTAAGGCAACCAGGCTTAGGACTCGGCTCCCAGACCAGAACAAAACTGCCATTAATTTGCTACTCAAATGAGACCATTTAGTCTTCGAAAGTGACCAGCAGGTAGCTGAATCAACATTGAGCTAACCTCAGATGAAAACGACACAATGCCACCTAATGTTAGATGACAATAAATAACTTTTACTGTACCCTTCCAATATGAGCTAAATTAGCACTAGGATGTGGTATTGCAACAGATGCAATGAACAGAAGTGATCTAAGCATGTTGAGGGTGTGGGCAAAACAGCACGATCAATTATATATCTAATCTTTCAGTATATCGATATCAATCACTGCAGATTAAGAATACTGCCAAGCATGACTCGAGGTTTGAAAACCTACAAATAGGATTCCGCTGCTTAAAGGTGTCCCTAGCGGGAGAGAAGCCGGGAAATTATATATATATATATATATATAAAAGAACACACACAACAAATAAAAGTAGTACAAATGTCACATTCATAGACCCCCCCCCCCCCCCAATTCTTTTTGGAAAAGAAAAGCCGTGCGTGCTCGATTCTGCCTAAATGCTGCATCCATGATTTTTCACACACAACGCCGGTGCCGCATTTTCTGAGTAACAGGACCTTTAACGCTGTCGCGTTAACGGTACATCGGTTAATAGATATAGCACTCAGTTATCATTTAAAGTAAAAACATTTAGACAGAGACGAAAACCAAGATGAGTTCTCCGGCACCCTGCTCTTCAAGGCAACTAACATCTGTCTGAAGTTCACATAGATTAAGGCTTGGGTCCCACTCTAGCCGTGCGAATTCTCTATATTAGGCTATGCGTGTGCGAGCGCTCTGTGCGTTGTTCTAGTTCAAAACGCACAATGCAGGCATCATGCAAAGGCTTAATGTACACTGTGCCAACTAATGCACACCCCTATAGTGTAGCATTATTATCAAGTTCACAAGTGATACTGCAGACAACAAATTCAGCAGTGTCATTGGTATAACCAATTTCAGTGAACTGTTCTGAAAAAACTGCTTAACATGTGACACTTTTGTTTGGCCTACATGTAGAAACGATATTTATCTAGTAATCAATGGGATTGAAATACATGTTCATTTAATTTTGTTTGACCAGCGGCCTCTTACTATATCAAAATTTGGCTATTTTAGGCATGAATATCTGCTGTTTATAGAGGTGCACAGAAGCAATATTTCCACCACATGGTCCAAATATTATACTAGCATAGTGTGCTAAGTTTCAGCTAATTTATCTTCATTAGTTTGTTCTTAACTGCTTTTGAAATTTGAATATTTTTGTAATATTGCTTCATGATCAGTACAAATGATTACAGAACTTTCTACAGCCTAGAAATTAAGCATCATAAAACTAGAATGTGTGGTATAGTTCTAGTATTGAATAAGCTTTTGTTTCGGTTTGAACAATTAGCTCAATATTACTAAGCTTTCAATTTAAATTTTTTTTTCCTACACAATATTCGCTCTAGATGGCTTCTGTACTCAACATGAGCCCTGTTTGAGTCTCCTGCCTTGTAAAATGGTTGTAAACAAGGTTGAAAAGTAGTCCTAAACCACAGTGATATTAGGTATCCGCATCTTAACGACCCTTTAAGACATTTTTACTAGTTGCGTCACCTAGGTTAAAGAAACAAAACATCAGAGTCCATTGAGCTGTCAATGACCATACGCGAGTGACTACGCATGACTACATTTGAGCGCAGTCCAGATGATCATCACTGCTGGGAGGGATGTCCCACCTTTGTGACTAATCTCCCTCATTCACCTGGGAAGCTAGATCAAGAGAAAGGGGCATGAAGCAGTGCAGAGAGGGGTCTGCCTCAGGGCGCACAGTTTTTGTTTCACAGACAAGTGGAGCCACAATGGAATTTGAACTATACTGCTTTGTCCAAAATTGTATCCCTGCATTTCCTCAATGCTATTTTTATTTCCACAAAAAATGTGTATCGCCTGGAGAGGAGGTCTTCCAACTGATTTTAGCTGAACTGAGTCTAGAGGCAAAGCCAACTCTTGCAGCTGGCACACGCTTTCAGAACAAAGGCTGTAAGTTTTGGAACCTGCGAGCTGCATCACATGGCTCAGTGGGCCACATGTTGTCCATGTGTTTTGAGACCCTTGTAAATACTATGTGAGGTAATGCAGCAACATTCAAAAATAAAAGTTCTTGCTAAAAAAAAAAAATACACATGTCGAACAAAACTTAAACCTTCCTCTACCACCAAATGAAGACCAAATAAAGAGCATCTGCCCACCCCATCTCGGCTGCTTCCACCCTGCCACACAATGATGTTCTGAGCAGTTTTTCCCAGTAGATAAGGTTTAAAACACACAGTCTCTAACAGATTAAGTGGTCAATGAGGTATTCACCAATTACGTGTCTTCAGAATGCAGTGAAGTAACAAACAACCTTGAAAAGCAATTATTGCACTGCAAATCTTGCTTCCTTTTTCCCACGTCCACAAGACATGAAATTGAACTCTTGAGCACTAGCCAGCACTCCCGGCATACATGCTAGCTTTTGGTTCACAGGAATTTTATAGCGCTTTCAACCATCAGTATTTAGAGCGTCGCATGCTGGGAACATGACAAAATACTTGTGGCTAAAGTTCACATATGAAGTAAGATGCAGTGTACACTAGGAAAGCCACGCATTGGAGAGGTTGAGTGTTAACGGATTAAACATAAAGCAGTCAGCTCATGCCAAAGCGATGGATATCAAAGCCAAACACTGCAAACACTCAGGTAGAAATGACAAACATAGTTACCTTTTTCACAGTGTGAATAATGTCTTGCTCTCTCAAAAGTAGAGAATGCGTCAAAGGAAGCTTGTCAAGTTCATCGAAGGCCTGGAGTGCAGCACCTACATCCTGGAGAAGAATTACAATTAGTAAAACTGTGTATCACTGCAAACGAAGCCCTGAATATGCATTTGGGAAACCTCAGCAATGCATCAGATACAATGAAGCCTTATGATAACGCATAAAATGGTAATGCTGAAAAAGGAACCCAAGGGGAAAAAGCTTGCAAATGTTTTGATTAGATACAAAAGCATGAATGAGCTCTTTCTGACATGCATTTATATGAATTCTTAAGCTTTTTTTTGAGTAAAGTGCAATAAAGATATGCCACAAAAGAAGCTCAAATAGGCAAGGTTTAAGTAACGTGGATTTTAATGCATAATGCTATGAGCAAGCATAAACACAGTATTGAAGATTATGGCGATAGAAGAGAACTCTCAAAGAAAATAAAAAAAATTAAATGCTTCTAATTGAATTTGAAGGTTATAAAATTACGTCAGGTTCACCCCATCATGAATGCAATTCCTAATCACTTTATTCTTAAAGACATGCACAAGTTTTGTGTTCAAACCACGCAACATGGCCATACTTCACATAACGAGGTAGAATGGCAGATACTTGGGCTTGTTGGTACATGATCGAAGGGAACAAAATGTAGCGCACCAAGACAAGGACAGAAAAAGAAGACACACACAGCGAGGTAGAATGACGAGCATTGCATGCCAATCTAGCTCCGCATACTTTGGCCACGTTGGTTCAAACGTGTGGAGAGCGCATAAAAATAAAGCCAGTCATCAAGCGCTTGCAGACCAATTTGCAAGAGCAGCAAGAAGGTCCTCACCCTGGTATTGATGCCAAGACTATTCTTGATATCTCTGTCCAGCTCGCAGACACGTTTCTCCACTTGAGTTTCTGCCCCAGAAATGAATACAAAATGTCAAAAACATTAAAAGCATGGATCACGAACAAGTGGAAAGAATGCAGTCCTTACGCTTCACTTTTTCCATTCTTTCTTTGCGTTTCCTTTCGATCCTCTCGTTCTTCATTTTTATCTTTTCATCCTCTTTATCAGCGCTAGATGGGAAAGATAACAGTTGACCAAACTAATTACCACACTGCGTGAATGTAATATAATGCAAATTATGTGCGTGATGATGAATTTTTGTAATGCCATAGAACAAGATGACTTTCTTTACACCAGGCGGGGTTTTACCTCGCCTGGTGTAAAGACCCATTTAAGAGCATTGCAGCTACTGGCAAAAACGTGGCTGCATTTTGAGATCTGGGAAGATATAGTACATGCAAGACAGATATCTCCTGGACGTACAAGTTAGACTCCAGAAAATGACAAAGAAGTAAATGTAACCAGGAGAAGATAGTGCTATGCAAATTTAGCATGAACTGCCGTCATGCCCCTTCGGAGTAAGGCACGGCACAAAAACACAGGCAGCACTCTTATGTCCTTTGAAGAACTGTTTATTAAACACAATTTACAAGCTCAATGAACAACACGCTTCACACATTATGGGAGTGATAAAAAAAAAGAAAGTGCAGAATCACAACTGCAAACTGTGCAGTTTGCATTCACTGAGCCATCCACAGGCAGTCGCAAAACAAAACACACAAAAATGCAAGACAGACACCACTAAACATCATCTGCAGTTACACATGTTGCAAGGGCCAAATCTAAAAGCTTTCCTTTTTTCAAAGGTTGCAGGAAGACACAAAAATGAGTCACGAAAAAAAAAAATAATAATAGCTCACAGCTTTTTATGGCTTAGACAAAACAGTGAAAATATTAAAATTGTACTCTGCTTTGCTTGAATCTACAGTGAAATATATCAAACTGCAGAAGAGCCACACAGTTAAAGACGAAATAGTAATGCCCATGTGGAACGAAAAACAAGAAATGTTAACCGTTCAAATTTTGGAGACACAACTGCAGCACGTAGAAGAAAAAGAGAACAAGGAAAGACATGATGCCTGAAATGACCAATAGTGAAAATGCAAGAAATGTGATACATGATTCTGTGGGTACACGCAGCTTCAGAGAGAAGTATGTGGCTGCCATTTCTGCATTCCACTAAAAAATGAAGAAGAAAAAAAAAAAAAAAAAAAGGAACATTTTCTAGGACACAGCAAGGACAAGCATTAATAGTAGCCCAATTCTAGCATACTAGGTTACTGACGAGTATCATTCTTGGGTATAAACAGAACAGAGGTGTGCCGTCTACATGAATGCAAAAAGCGTATGGGCGTAAGCAAAAGAACATGTGGAAAGTGCTTGGCACTGTACACGAAGTGTCATGACGCTGAACATGTTTTTCTGGCCGATTCTTTTCTATGTGTAACATTTTGCAAAATTAAGATGCAACCACTCACACACAGCAAAAATTCGGCTCCTTTGCATTTTGAAAAGAGGAAAGAAAGTGAAGGAAAACAATGAATGAACGAAAAAAAAAAAAAAAAAAAAAAAAAAAAAAAAAAAAAAAAAAAAAAAAAAAAAGCAAGTGGGCAATGATAAATAACTGCCACAAATGAAAGAAGAAAGTGACTTCAGATGTCGAACAGGTTGCACACACGGGAGACGACGTCCATCAGCTCTGTGTCGTTCCGCTGATGCTCCTGGATCACTTCGTTCAGGGATTTGATAAACGTGTTAAATTCTTTGTTGTTCCCACTGTGCAATCCTGGAATCAAAATTTGTGCTAAGCATGGCATACACCCACACAACGTACGATGCATGCACGGATAGCTAGATACGCAGGCAGCCGCTGCACAAGGATGCCAGCAAAAAAAAAAAAAAATTGTTGGCCAGCAAGAAAATCGTGCGAACAATTTGCAGCCTGTTTCGCTAGATGACTGAGCGATGGATGGCCTTTTTTTAAACACGAAAGGCATTGCATAGACATTGGGCTGCCGCATTCTAAGACTACGGTGCCTGCAAGATATCAACCGCACTAGCTATCAAATTTTTGAGCCTCTAAGATAGTCTTATACGCCTGTAAACGGTAGCAGTACTGTGACGCAAAGCTATTGAAACAAAGGGCTTCTCAAGCAAATGCCATACATAAAAGAGGTCGTGCATATGGCACTTCATTTTCTTTGAATAGTCGGAGACAACTTCTCATTATAGTTGAGACAAACACAAATATCACCAATCGAATTAAGCATTCTTTCACAATAATAGGACTGACTGTTATCATAACGTTTGATTTCACCCAGTTCCAATTATGAGCAGTACTGATGGGAAGCCGCTTTTAAAGGAGTATAGACAAATTTTTGCTTGCATGGTTTTTTTTTCTTTAATAAGATGCATTAGCCATTAACAGATCACCTTGCAATGTTCTCCTATGTAAGCTAAATATTTTATTTGAAGTTTGTTCCGATGCAGTTTCAGTTTCATTGACCAAATGATGGCAGTGATATCAAGTTGGTGTTTATAGGTCACATGAAACGTAAGAAAAGCGACCATACAAATGCCGATACGGCATTTCTCATCCTTCCAGTCCTCGACGCAGCCTGGATTATGTCTTGTACTGAACTGAAACAATGTAATGTGACTATACTGAAGCTTTTTTTCATCTCTCATGTGACCTAAAAGTCACTGACACGTCACAGCCATCATTCAGAGGTTGAAATCGAAATCAAAATAGCATAGAGGAAGAAATTCAATTACAAATTACTTAGTGACCGTAGGCGAATACCACATGGTGACCCATTTATTCTAATGTGCAAGAAAAGAACACATGGTGTCTATAGTTCTTTGAAAAGAAAAAAAAAAAAACAAAAAAAAAAAAACAACTGCAGCCTAGTCTATGCCCACATAGAGCAGCTCTGTAATTATGCTTAGACGTGGGTGAGAATGATCAGACAACTGCACTCGGCACATATATACAGACAGGAAGGGTACTTGCAAATAGTGTACTGTGCAAGAAAAACACCAGTTCAGGTTTACCAAGAGAGAAAGGAAAGAATGAGGTACGAATCTCACCCCTTCCTTTCTTCTCTGCAAGGAAGTGCAATTCCGTTTTGCATACATAAAACGTACCTTCAAACCAGAAAGAGCAATCAGAGAATGCATAGAGAAGGCCCAAAGCAAACTACAGGTACAAGCCAGACATGCACCTTACGTGCGCAAAACAAGCCCCCCCCCCCCCTCCCTGAAGGAAAAAAAAAAAAAACTAAATACAGTAGTTTAATTGCCACGAAAGAGTGCACAAGACCAAACTGAGTGATCATGCACAGGTCCCACCTGCTTCATTCAATTGAAACTTTCTGTACTATTGATGGCCAGAAGCGTATGAAGCTATACATCAATTCAAGCAAAGAGCCCAGTTACAACTGTGGTATTAGACATCTTAAGAAAACACCTACACACTCCCTTTTCTCACTTCGTTTTAAACAGGGGCACGAGACTAAAATGCACTTGAGCTGTCAGCATGACGTCACTGAAACTTGCAGAGCTAACTTATATCACTGCTGGAATAATTTTTGCCAAATTTCCTTATCCTTCAAATAAAAAAAAAAGGGGGGGGGGGGGGGGGTTGCTTTCTTGAAGACAGGAGCTATGAAAGTAAAGTGGGGTTATTTTAAATCATTAGAAGGCAACTGTTGTCATTTCCTGTTTATTCAATAAGCTGTAGGCTTAGGAAACCTATAGTTCGAAATCTACTTGATAACAGTATTAGTATTGTAGCACGGTTTCTGGGCGGATGTTTCGCGAGGAACACAACTGTGACAGTTGTGCTTAGTTTGCCAAATTTAGCTTTTTCTCGTACTAAAGGTGAGTCAATGAAAAACCAGCGGCATTCTTTGTATGATGGCATCCTTGCTAAATAATTCCAAAGAAAATTGGGAAAGTTATTTCTTTCCTGAATGCTACGTTTTCCTAACCAAGCATAGCAATCCTTGCCGCATAGACATTCTTCCTACGTATTCTTATGAAATCTGGAACAGACGGTCCTGGCTGTGATATCAAATATCCCTGCACGTTTAACTGAAAATTGAGAAAGCAGTTAAATAGTCCGCCTTACCTTAATGATACTTGCAGGAGTATAATATAAACAGCAGTAGTATTCCCTGCTATGTGAGTACAGTATACAAGCATAGGATGTCCACATGGTGGTGAAGGCCCATAATTTACAAGTTGCGAATAGCTCCCAAATAAACTACAGAATAATGAACAAATTTGATGCCTGCCTTAGCCTTCAAGCTGAGCATGATTCTCTCAATATCTGCAAGCAAGGCATGGCATCTAAACCGAACACAAGAAAACAGGAAATCAGGTTCCCAACTGGATGCATGTGCACAGCATGAGGCAGATATGCTGGGAAGCAGGCAGATGTCATAAAAAAAAAAAAAAAAAAAGGACAAAAGCTATGCATTCACAACCTAAAAAGCAGCAAGGCAGAATTGCCACTGCATGGAAAGAATAATAAATATGGTAAGTGCACATGCACTTACAAAAAAAAAAAAAAAAAAAAAAAAAAAAAAAAAACAACGCCTTGAAGAAAAATGTACAAAAAAAAAAAGAGGAAGAATGCATCATGCTGTGTTAATTATGATCAATGTATCTCTGGTAGAATGCGGCAATGGGCGACACTAATTGAAGCAATAAGCACTAGGCAGTCAAGTAATAACTTTCACATTATGAATTTCACAACCTGATTTAGATGTCATGCAGCAACACGCACCTACCAGAAACATCAGTCTACAAGCGTAAGAATCTCCTGTACAGCCCAGTGGACAGTTATTAATCTCACTTAGTGTTCAACAAGAGTTTGTTCTGATGGAAGTGCCGCACATTCCCAAGGTTATGATGACAGACGACCAAAATAAAATCACCAGTTTTTCTTGTGCACAGTCTTACACAACTGTAAACTAAATGTTCTTTTTTCCTCAAGTCCTTTAAACAAAATGCTCTTTCCTAGCGCATGAAAATTACTACAAGACATGACCTTACTGAATGTCTGTTGAAATTCTGTGGCTCAAACCTCAAACTTATGCAGCTATAATTTACTCAAGATATTGACCACTACATTATAAACTAATAAAGTTAGTATCTTTGCGTTTTGAAGCGGCCATTTATGCCACAATGTGGTTAAAGGTGCAATCTTCAACAATGCCGAGACACACGGAGAATTCTTATTTCCTCATTATTTCCATTACCTTAAAAATACCTTCTGCGTTCGTACACCCTAAACTAAGCCCAAAATAATAAATTACTAAAGAAACATTGACAGGCAAAAGTACCACTGGTGGGAAAAGGCTCCTGATACATCCACAGAGCCCCTTTGCAACCACCCACCTCAGCTACAAATATTTCGACTGGGAGAACAGTTAAATTGAAGACGAATGGTGATCTATACTGCACACAGCACAAACAGTGCAAAGCACGTTTAGACCAACACGCATGCAGGCAGCATGCACACAACTACAGGCACAAACGGGGATGCATATTATTGACCAGACATGCAGAGAAAAGCACACATAAGAAGGAAGTGCCAACACTCACCATGTTGCTCATAATGGCGCAACTTTTGCTCAAAGTGAGCTAACGGGAGGCTTCTTCTGCAAACAAAAATGACCCTATTTTGGTGGAAAGGAATAGCCGCGATCCGGATTCGTGCAAGACAGGAGAAGGAGAAAAAACAAGAAAGAAGAAGTGGCTGCCAAGGCCAGAACACATCCACTCTAAGAGGATTTGCCAAACAGTGGTGTTGAACACGGACACGAAATAGCATCAGCTGCCAATTAAAGCAATGCTCAATGTGCACATGGAAAAAATGCACCCCTACTGACCGAACATATTGCAATAATGTAGTTATTTATAACTTCAATGTAATGAATGGTCTAAAATGTAAAGATAACCAGAACAATAAAACAAGACCTGCTTTAAAACATTATTTGTTTACCTAAACAGTTCCATGTTTCACACCTGATATGCAACCTATTTTTCATTTTGATGCATCAGATTTTATTTCTATTATGAACCTATGAACCACATCAAACTTAGCAACAAGATCATAAAAACTAAACTCATTTTCAACACCACATGCTCTTGTGCTCAGTTAACTATTAATCCTTGCACAGCAAACTGCTGCTGCTGAAGAAGAAGAAAAAAAAAAAGCAGTGTTACAAATGCTGATGCTCAGATCAGACAAACTGTAGGCGCACAATGCTTCAACAAGCACAAATGCAAAAGCCCGAAACTGCAGTACACTTCCATAGGCAATGCATATAAGCCATGTATAGTATGCGACGGTGCTACTACATGAAGTCAACCCCAACCCTGAGTGTGGTACCTGTAGGTCATCAACAACCAGTACTGCTCACCAGTAAAAGTGTTGAGGGCCTTGATATATCAAAAAGGCTACCCACGTAGGCACCTAGCACTTCAGTAAAGCAACCAGCCATTGAAAAGTAATTAGGTGGAAGAAGGGTTATGTGGCACGTTTACTAAAGCAACGCTTGTGTAACAGTGAGGCAATAAATGCAAATACTATATACACATGAAAACTTCTCAACAGAGCAAGACTGCATTATTTGCAAAAGTGACATTTCTAGTAATGCACAACAATATGCATGTATCCGAATCTGCACAATGTTGTCGCTTCGTAAAAGGGAAACCTGCCCCAACAGCGGACGACTGATCATTTCAGGATGCAACTATATTATGAACGTCCAACAGTGGATATCCATTCAGAGCATACTTAATGATCTTGGTATTAGGAAAATGAAAGCAAACAAATTTCAGTTCACCCCTGCTCCCTTATTGCTTCCGTGGCCATGCCAAATGCACTTATTTTGAGCACGTGCTGGTCCCTCAGAACTGTATTAGCAGGGCAAAAAGTAATAAATGCTCTTAGCTCTAGTTTCATTTTTAAACTAACAGATGAAAACCTCTGGTTTTGAATTCTGAAGTAAGGCACATATTATAAAGTGTACAGCTTCATGCACCAGTCTGTGCTTACACAAGATCCCTCAATAAGACATATATGTTCTGTGGGAGACTTGATTTTCTTTCTAGAGCAGAAATAAGGTTACTGCATGTCATCTTTCATAAAGTCACACTAAATTATAGCAAGTGGATGCTTCCTTGTTCCTGCTTCACAACATATCACTAAGCCCGTTAGTTTCTCTTAAACTTACTTCATTGAGAAATATATCTGAATCAACACAAGGTTCATAAAATGCATGCATCAAGGATCTTTAAAAGGTTAATCCATACCTGCCAACCTAGCAACATGAAAATTTGGGAGACCACCATGGTGGCGGCGGAGGCGAAAGAGAAAGAGAAGCGCCCCCTTTTTTTTTTTTTTTTTTAGTTTAGCAATTTGGATATTATTGAGGTTGACAACAATGAAAAGAGGTGGGAGTGGCGGCCCACTAGTTTACATGGAGTGATCTCTCTGTTGTTGCATCGTCAGAAACTCTTCCAAGTAGGTATATAGGCTTGTGAAAGCGTCCGACTCCTCGTTCTGGTCCATGGCAGCACTCTTCGGTTGCTAGCGTTAGTGGTGGTGCCGGTGGCCACTACCTCAAATTCAAGCTGCATGCTGGTGACTAACTGCTCCCGCGTTGCTTTCCGACATGGTTATTTTATAGGACGTTATGTAATTATAGCTATAGCGCAAAAAACGTGCTGGGCTAGGGCAGCCCCTTTTCTGGAGATTTGAAGTCGCGTCCGTACAATCGGGAGATGTAATCAAAATTCAAGAGAATTGACAGGTATGTTAATCGGCAAAATCAAGCTTTTAGGTGTCCACCATGTCATGAACCATCACCATTCAAACCATTTTACAGCAGAAACCTCACTGTTATGCTCAAGGTGCAGCGCCTTATCAGCTGCAATGTTTTTGTGGGCCAGTCCCATTCTAGTTTCAGTGCAAACCTCTGAAATATGAACTCTGCTGTTAACATGCAGGAGTGACAAGGTATGTCGCTGATGTCCCCTGACACTACTCTAACTCGTGCTGGAGTTTCGATAGCCTGCGTTTAATGCGTGCGGAATGGCGACGGCACAGCACACTGGGCATCCCGGGAGTTTACACTTTCCATTAGTGCTTCATTGCTGCGGCATTTGGTGGCCTTCTGAACAGTGCCACGCACTGAAGACAAGCCCGATTGAAGGTCTTCTGTAGCAGCTTTTGGCCCAGTTCTATTGACACTCTGACGTGAGCACATGCCTTAGCCACCCAAGACACAAAAACGAAATCTATATTGAAAGAGACACGAGTGTGTGTAGTATTGCACAAGGTGCAGGAGTGCATGTGTGCCACAACTGGGCCAGCTATGTATGTGCTGCACTGCTGCCTCCCTTCCACTGGTTCAGGAAGACAAGAAACCATCACAGGGCATTTTCGGATGTTCTGTGCATGCTAAACTATCATAAGACCTACAGAGCTTTTGAATTTCCAGATAAGTATAATGGTTATGCAGGAAATATTGTTTTTGCTCGCTATGATTCCTGGCTCTACCCATGTTTCTTTTCAGCAGTTCTTTGATTAATGAGTATAAACTCATAATTTTTGGGTTCATGTTTTATTGTTTGTAATGATGCATAATAAATTACTGTAAAAAGATACCATGTGATTTTTGACTACAACCACTAAATAATTTAAAATGAAATTTATTTTCCAAGCTGTTTCGGTTTTAATAGCTGATTGATGACAAAGTGAAGCCTAGGCCACATGAGCGGTGGAAAAACAGCCACATAATCGTTTTCTTTTGACGCTTTACCACAACATTTACCACAACATTAAATCCAGCCTGCCTCTACAACAGGAATCAAGACCAGTGAAGAATCAGCAATTATGTTTCTATTTTTTCATCCCTTACATGACCAAGATTTGAATTTCACGTCACAGCCAAAGCTTGGCTGCTGTAACTGAAACCGAAACAGGTGAGAAAACCAAATATTCAATTAGATTTTTTAGTGCTTGTAGGCAAAGCCCATGTGGTAATCCATATACAAAAACATAATACGCATCATTAACAAGAATAAAATGGAGTTGCACCTCCATGTGTGCAAATGATGTATCAATTTTATTCATTCATGTGCATGCACTTTCTAAGTTATGACTGCATATTACTGAAAGAACACTACAGGAAACTTCTCGTGACAGCTCCGAGGACGCTCTGTGCTGTGACAAGACCCGCTCACCCACCCATTTACCCACACACACATTAACCACTGCATACACCACACAACTGCATTCTGGCATACGTGATGCGCAAAACGCCGACGCAGCCTGTCTCCAAAGCCGCCAAGTGTAGGCGGGCTCAGTCAGGCGCTATTCATGTCAGGCTCCATGTGCGCATGGTCGTGTTTGCGTCTTTGGACGTGGTTTAACAGATATGTATAACGCCGCTGTCAACCTTCAGTTATGTGCGGGAAGAATTTCTGCATATAGTTGGCTTTGAAACACACATACGACTTTGCCAGGAATACGTTTCTATAAGGCTACAGTGATGCCTCATGAGCAAAAACAGAGACGGCGGTGAGTCGCGCTTGTTCGAAGCAGAAAAAAGCAAGCAATCCCACCGAATGACAATTTTTCACTTTAATGCAATTTTTTTTGACACGCTGCTGCACGATTAAACCAATTCCATTTCGAAATGATGGCAATTGCGATTGATACTGGAAACGTTGGTGTGACTTCAATATGTTCGAAGATGACTGCGCTATTTACGAAAGCAGCCTTTAAATTCATGTTCATATCTTGCATGCTACGTAACCGATCTGTTGACTATCGACTACAAAGTAGGCGGATGCGTCGGCAGCGCTTGTTTAGGAGAGGGTAGGGTAGGTGCGCGCGTTTACGCTAGAGTGCGAAAAGCATATGAGTGTCAAGTTCCAACATTGTACACCTTGCTTACTAAAGTAAGTGCCAAGAGCAACACGTATAATAGGCAGTATCTAGTTAGCGTACTGTTCGACGGTGCTTTTATAGAACCTTTGAGTATTGCCCGCAGGCATAGCATACTTCAGCCCCATCGAGTTCAGTTTTCGCTACATTGTTTGTACCACGTAAAGGCCCATCGAAAAATTCCTAACCTTAGTCTAAACAAGAAAGCAGATGACAAATTCGTAACGCTTGCCACATCAGATGCCGCAAGCTTACCGTAACGATGCTGCCCGCGAGAGCAGCTGACGATGGCGATTTCGGCGTGTGCTAGGCCCTAGTCATCGCTAGGCCTAAACGGTTTCGCATCGAAGCCACAGCTGGAAGCGCTTTGGAAATAGCAAATTGCCTATTTATGAAACTGCCTTACTCTCAGTTAAACTGCTTATAAGTTGCCTTACAGAAATTGAAGGTGTTATTTCGGCGACGCCTTGAGAGCGGAGCTAGAGTACCAGATCGCGCCACACCTGCGGCAGCTGCTCCACGACTGTGATCAGAAATTTGCTCGTATTGCAGTCACTTCTTCCAAAATCTTGTTAAATAACAACAATCCTCCGTAAAGTTTATTTTCGGATTCCTTCATCCAAGCGCGTATCACTGATCAACAGAGCATGCTTTTCTGAAGGTGGCGAAAGAAATCCGCCATGTCGGTGGCTCGGCGCCAACCGACTTCTGCAGCAGGAGCGGCCGGGGTCCGCCCGCACTGAGTGGGTTGGCTAGTAGCGAGCGTGGCAGTTTTTTTTTTTTTTTTAATTGCTATTTGGCATATTTCATAGTTTAATGACTAGCTGCAAAATTATAAGCGCACTGTAGTACTATAATGCCTGTGCCACTTTTTTAGTCTAGTTTGAGTGTATTTTCTCACGGAGTTGAAATAACACAGTTCCTTATTGATCGCATTCGAATGAATACCTCAAACTCATTCGATACGTCGTTTTCATTGAATGTCATATTTTCTGTATGGCAGCAAGCAAAAATCATTTTGAACGATTGCCATTGGATGGAAATCACATTACATTTGCTATGTGGCCGGGGTGAGTGATAACCGTTCTCAGAGCTTTCAACTTGTCTTTGCACCTTCCGTGAACGCTTCCTCGTTTAAACTTGGTCGCCTCCTCTACAGCTGGGAAGATACAATACGCATTAGATTTGATAAATGCTTAGTCAGAGTATTTTTAGCGCGTATTGACATTGCGCAACACAAGCTGCGTTTTGCGTTTCGCCTCCCTCTAAACGCGGTTTAGTTCTGTCACGATAACTCAGTAGCCTGAGCCACCGCGGAGAGTTATTGAGCAGACATATGCGAATATGCATTTTAAAACTTGCCATGGCATAGAGGAAGGCTAAGCCAGTGTCCCTGTAGTCTGGCAACATTACGAAAACAATCATAGACGTTGCTACGCTTGCTATTCAGTCTAAGGGCTCTGGAGCTGGTGAAAAGGCTTGGTAATTTTGCAGATGGGCGCGAATGAAATACGAATAAATATGGGGATACTACAACAATAAAATAATGCATAAAATTTAAATCTAATATGTTCTTGGCTAACCTGCGGCAGCTTTTCAGCTATGGCCACTGCTGATATCTCACTCCCGTTCTGCGCGAAATCTGTGCTGTACAGACAGTGGTAAAGCGCAAGCATAAAAAATCTGAACTCTCCAACATGCACTATTTTTCTCATGCTCAGAATGCTGGTTTGCAAGCTCGCTGGCTTTCCCCGCAGTCCCACCGGTACGAACCACCCACAGGTTCGACGACGCTGTCTCGATTTACTGTAGCCTGTAGCAACGTAGTGCATGTAAATGAAGCGTGTACCATTGAGCAAAGAAGGAACAATGGTTCATGGGTCAAGGAGTGAACGCATTAGCGTAGGTGTTGTAATGAAAGTGGGGTACTCAAAATGAGCTCCACTTCGTATGCAACCTTGTTGACATTCATCTGCAGCAGACACTTGGTGCATATATGGAGGCAATGTAGTCCCAGACAGGCGTGATATTGAACATATACGTGTCCACTATTATACAGTGTGATCCCCTCACGCACACTGTCACCGCAGAAGCGACCAAGACGCGCACAAATGGCAGATCACACGCACGCAACACGGCCACGCTTGCCGCATGAGACCCGCCTCAGGTTCTAACAGGTGGCTTTCATTGGCGCCCCTATAGGCGCTGCACATGGCGTATACCAAAGTGCAGTCCTTTGCTTAGCCACCCAAGATTTCCTACCCATAAAAGGCACTAAAAAGCTAGTCATCCTTTGTCTTGCACCGCCAGTAGTAATAAACTAATTGTGTTAGTGAGACTTTCTGCCTGTTATCTAAAATGTTAAGTTTTTAAAAGGGTTGTGCTAAGTAATTTTCTGAGTGACATTATCACGCAGTTAGCACAGTGCTAGACGTCTGAATCCTGTTATCTTTCTGGCAGAAAAGCAAAAGCTGCAAGTCAGTGTTTCCTACTTGACTTCACACCCCTTTTTTGATTCTGTTAGTAAATATCATTGCGCACGCATTGGGACAACAATGAAAGAAAAGAAAAATGCAGCCCCAAGCATTGTCTGTGTGTACACTGCTACAAGTATGCTGAACAAACAGCCCGCTAATACATGCTATAGGGGCACTGTGACGTTTCCTTTTTTTTTCTTTCCTGCCAATAATTGTGCTTAAATAGATCCTACACAAATTTTAGAAACAAGTTCAGAAAGTACTTTTTCAAATGAAGCATGCAAATGAAGTTCAATGAAAGTGCATTTTGCTCGCCCAGTGTTGACATTTGGTACTAACGATCAGAAACTAGCCTTGCTAGAAGCTTGCATGCAATTCCACAGCCTACGCCAGGACAGGCGTGAATAAGTTGACAAAGGAAGGAAGGGACTTCCATGTGCCTGCAGTTGATTCGCACTCCCTTTCTTGTGCAGACATGCTTGATCAAAGAATTTCACACCGTGAAGAGAACAGCAGCTCAAATTTGCACCGGTAGTCGCGGAAGCCATGAGGTCTAGTCCTGCACATGGAAATGGGCAGGCCACTTCCGGCTCGTGAGCAAGATGGCAGTGTACGAGCTCCTGGCTAGCATGGACCAAGCCCAGGAAGTGTTCTCGGGATCGGGGCTGTGGCGATTGTTGTCGTCTGGCATATCGTCTGAAGAGGGCTCCTTGCCAGATACATCGTTTCATAGCAACTCTTCTTCGGTATCTCTAAACGCGTTCGGTATCCCACATTTCTTGAAAGTGCCACTGACTAGCTTCTTGGTGCGATCATGTGGCTGGAGAGAAAGTAGCTGCAGGCTCTCCCTGCCTCATCCAGTCCAGTGGCGCTCTATGCAGTGCCGATGCTTTTGGCAGATTTGGTTACTTTCCTTTTAAAAATGCCGAGTGCTACTTTCCCAGTCCCGACCACGCTGGCCGCGACATGGTGTGAGGTGTGCCTATCCTGATTTTAGTTGCTTGTGTTCCGTGAGGTCAACATGGCAAAATTTTAATGAAACCCAAACCATCAAAATAACAAACGAACGCCACTGCTAGATGGCACCCCCTCTCAGAAGCTCGGTGCTAATAGCGCTTAATAACACGAAGAGGAAATCTGCGATGCTAAAAACAAGGAGGAGAAGGGAAACCTCGTTTTCTACGCAGGTTGTTACAGTATTCCTGTTCAGCTTTCATTTAGTTTGAATGCATGTTTTCAGTTTTATTACCATGCAAAGAAAGCTTACAACACTTAATGACATCATATTTTAGATCCCTTTCCTGAGCATCAAGGGACTAAGTTCAAACTAGATGCTCAACAAAAAAAGAAGAGGGACCCAATCTGGCTGCCAACCTGTTTCCACTGTCGAATATCTCTGCATGCAGAATTTCGAAGACAATCAAATCAAAACGAGTAGTTGTGGAGACGGTTAAGATAATAAATATTACAAATTTGGCAATCTCATTGGGCATTCAGACATCCCGATGTCCTGTATAATGTATATAAAAAATAGATGTCACATGTCTGAGTGACATTGCAGAACCCTTTTCAGCTTTCCTCTTGGCAAACAGGTTCAACTTTGTTGTTACTAATCGTTTACACAAAAGCCACAGGCGAGACACTTAAAAATGTAACCAACAGGCAAAAAATGTTTACGTCAGCATCCAGCAATAATCAATCAGGCAGTTTTCAGCAGCTATAAATCATCTCTGGCTGATATGTATATATCAGCAGGTGCTTGGTTGTCCAGCTCCCTTCTGCAGCTCTATTGAGCCCGTGGTGCATAACCAAGTGAAATCATGAGAAGCCAGGTGGATGGTGGCATAACTTTTGTGCTAGTCCTTAAACTATCACAAAATCCTCGAACAGCAAGAGCATGGGTAGAAGTGCAGGCTAGTTGATTGTTTATGGTAGAAAACAGCAGAAGCAACATTGCGAGCACGGTAGAATAACAGTGAAAACAACACAGGAGAAGAATGCTACTTTTTCTACCATGCACATTAACCAAATGGACTAATTTCTGTTTTAAGTACAGTATGTGCAAACTCTGTGTCATAGCCCTAGTCATTCATGCTGTCTGCTCAGCGAGAACACACCTTGGCACTCCAAACATTAACCCTTGTACATAAACTAAACAAAAATGACTGTCTCAAGCTTTCCTCCGAGTAAGAGTTCTACTACAGTAGACACCCTTTAAGACGAACTTGGAGGGATCAGAAAGTCTGTTCACCTCAACAACTGTGCTCCAGAAAAGATATGTGGGCCTGATTGCTGTATCCAGATATATGCTATATAAAAATAATGAATAAAAAGTCACTCAAAGAGAGGATAGTTACAAATAAAGCCTTTATTGCTCTATGCATTAAGTGAGCCAAAAACTAACAGGATAAAACAAACACTATATTACTTCAAAATAGCACTGGCCTAGTTTTCTTTTTTCATTGCCAGCTGGCGGGTGTATTTGGCAGCATGTGTGGCTTTTAATCTGTAGGAGGCAATGAGTGGCACATGACAAGCGCACGAAGATGACATTGCCTCACATTTTCCATACCGACAAAGAAGCTTTCTCCAAGATGGTACACTCCAACAAGATGGCTTCCCTTTAGGTTTTAACAAAAGTGCACAGAAACCATCTAATGGCAATATACTCTCCAGAGTAGAAACATTACCTTTAGTGCATACTAGGGCTTCTACTAAGCCATTTCAGGGTGTCTACGAAGTTTATGTGTGCAAACTCTCTAGAGTTTTCCAGATTTTACGCGAGTGCATTGTAAAATTCACTGAGTGACACACTACTTTGTTTTATGCCAAAAATGAACCGAGCAAAACATGCAAAAGCTTTTGCGCATAGATAGAAGCTAATGGAGACGACGACGTGCAATGCACAGCATGAGAGTGCGCTGTCGTCTGCATATGGTGCGACATGCTATGGTAATATCTGCGACGTTCCATGCCCGCTATCTCGGTGAGAAATTCCTGGGTTCGAATCTGCCTCACTACGTTTTCTTTCTTTTGCTTTCTTTCTTTCTATCTCTCTCTTTTTTTATTTTTTCCCCGTGTTTGAAGCTGTTACAAGTGGACATCCAAGCATTCGGTGATTTTACTAGGCTCAGAAGCTCCGGATTACAGGACAATGCCGCCTGAAAATACTTTCTAGCAAGCAGATACTACAACAAGAAGAAGATCGCTTTCGTGCGTAAAGTTGGCTAAAAAAAAAAAAAAAAAAAAAAAAAAAAAAAAAAAAAGTGAACTTCGCCACTCGCTATGTTTCGTTTATAAGTCGATAATAGAGAGTTGTTGCAGAGTGCTATCCACTACCATGATGTGCTTCCACGCGCCAAATGTGCTCAAAGGCTAGCTATAGTGCTGATTGTTACTGACAAGGCAGGCATGCAATTCCCTGAATGTGATTTGTGCATGTGCGGAGGCACCCCGCAAAGGAGGATTACACTAGGCCATTTCTCCAGTTACTGTTTCAGCCTCATGCTCTGCCATATCCACTCGCCCTGCTTCGCTTCTCGACAGTGCGACAGAGCTACAAGTAGAGCCATGAACGAATGCACGTGTTGCACGAAAATAACATTGAGTTTACATGAGTAACAAGAGTCGCGGAGAAGGTGAGATGGAACACACGAGAAGAAAGCAAACAATGCCAGTGTGCACATCCTGTGGCAGAAATGAACGCTTCCATCGAAGTGTAGAGCAGGAAGTAAGACCTCATGTGGGACTCACATTGCTTGCATTGCAAAACCACAGGCGTTGCAATGT
This sequence comes from Amblyomma maculatum, assembly GCF_055883805.1. Classification (NCBI taxonomy): domain Eukaryota; kingdom Metazoa; phylum Arthropoda; class Arachnida; order Ixodida; family Ixodidae; genus Amblyomma; species Amblyomma maculatum. The sequence goes on along the minus strand of NC_139349.1, from coordinate 7,142,765 downwards.
TCTCTGCCCCCTGGCTGGAGTTATCTACTGGGTAGCGCAAGAAAACAAGCGGAGGCCAGCGGTCATCGAACAGCTGATAAGTCGAAAGAAGCGCATTCTTTGTTTTGTACGCGGCGACGGCATTGAGCGAAAGACCAATTTGGACTCGCTTCGAAATTTGGTGACTGCAACGCTTTTGTTACTTTGCTGGGATGGTCCACTAGACAGCAAAACCTAGGAGCCCGGTGGTCGCTGAAGGGAGGACGTGCTTTGTACACCACATGTGAAGCACATTCTCTTTGTTATGCGACACAGCATAATAGAAAGTTGCACTCCCTTTAAGTAAAGTTACAGCTAATTTTACTTAATATAAACACAAATTACCTGGGAATTCCCTGTTTGCAGACAGCTTGCATTTAGTCATTGTGCGGCATCTGAAGCCTTCGGGCTCATGCACCAGCGATGCTCTACTACATGCTCGTGTCCATGTTGCCGGTTTGTGTGGCGTAACAATAGCACACGTTATGGCCGAAGTGGCAGGAGCTGCCAACTTGGGCAGCAGTTCTGAGGAGAGAACTGAACCCACTGGGAAGCTTAAATTTCGAATCAAACATGCTACTCCAGGGCCATACAGGCCCGCTAACGACTTGGCTAAATCAAGGTTTTTAAACGCTATATCGTTGAGAAAAATCCGGCGGCGGTGCTGCAAGTGAAAGATCATGAGCATGGTGCTGGCAGGCAGTAACTATTAGCTGGAAGCAGGGTTGCCTGACGTTACGTTTGGCAGGAGCTGCCAACTTGGACCTTTTCATATGGGAGGGTAATATCAGAACTGCTAGGTCCCTCACATTCCCAGTATGGCTTAGTTAAAGCAGGGCTATATATGTGGGGTGGTAGCCTACGCTATCGCATCATACTCGTAAAGACAGAGCTTAGGTGTGACCCATTATTTTTATCCATGTCCAGTGGTCTTACATACAATGTGGTGGATTGCAACTGTCAGTTAATAAGTGTACACAATTCGGAACTAAAGCTAAATTTAAAAGTCTAAGTGCTCAAGCAGCAAACTCGCATTAGGCCTAACCACACAAAATCATGCGTCATTATTTTTTTCATGCCCTGCGAGGACCCTTCTGCGGGGTTGCTGTGATTCACAATCATTGCAGAAGCTCCTCTTAAAGGTCCACAGAAATGGTCACCAAGAAGGGTAAACAACACCATAACACTGATAGATATTGAAACCACCCATCATTCTCCCGCAAAAATTTTCGATCTAGCTTCTGCAACACCAGAGATATCGACGATTAAAAATTACCCTTCCAATTTTCCCTCTCAACTCGTATGCCGAAGGGAGTCATAAAAAAATAAAGAACACAAGCAAGTTCAAAGCTTCGCCCAGAAATATGTCACTTCGACGAACTTCCGGTTGCCGCTCGCTCGCTCGCTGGCGTACTCGCGTCAACCCGTCCTCACTCGCACAGGAGTAGGCCAGGGTTAACCACCGTTTGCGTAATCACGATTACGCGAAACCGTGGTTAGCCCATGCTACATGGCGGACCAAACCATGGTTACACCACTAATCGCGGTTATCACAAACCGAGCTTGGCGACCTCGGTTTGCGTCATTAACCGAGGTTATGGCGGCGTCTGTTGACGGAGGCTACTTGTCGGCGCCCGAGTGTGGGAAACGTACGAGCGGGTCTGCTTCACAAAGTTATTCATTTACCTACTGTATATCACATTCAAAGATCGATGTATAGAATATGCAATGTCTACTGTGCCGCCCGACGTCCTCAATTACGGCTGACAGCGCAGCGACTGCGTACTGAAACCTAGTCCTGCCTGCAGTATCGCTTGAACGGCTTGTTGCTGAGCAGAACATAAAAAATGCGCGGCCTTAGCTGTAATGAAAGCACACGAGTTTGCAACGCTTGCAGCACGGGATGCCGCGAGCCGGCTGAGATACGTTATACAATTACCGCCGTGCATGACCATCCCTAGTCGTCGCTAGGCCTAAATTGTTTCGCTTCGAAGCCGCGGCGGTCGCCGCTTTGGAACTGATCAACGTTCTCGTAAATAGTCTACTGATGAAACTGCCTTACTGTGAATCCTATCCTGCTATAGTAAAAGAATCATAGGATTAACGCTGGCAATACATTAATCGCAAAGTTAGTACGAGCAGATCGGATGAGCCTAAATGAACCAGCGGCAGCTGGCTTGACCAGAAACTTGCTTGCATCACGGCTATCGCTCTTACCAGCAATTTGCTGCTGGTGCGATCCTCACGAGGGCTTCATACTTTATATTCGGCTCAGTATTCCAGACGCCAACAAATTTTAGCACGCTTTATTTCGGACATCGGCGCTAACGATCCGCCGTGTCGTCCGCGTACGGTATGCGGGAGGAGGGGCCACAGCTGCAGTGTTTACTGCGGTCGAGGTGGTGCTGCCATCGTGCGGTGCTTGACCGTGCTGTTGATGCCTCGTCGGACGACACTCTGGTATAATAACTCTGGTACTCCTGAAACCACGTTATATACATAAGATATTTGCAAATGCAGCTTCGTTCCGCCGATCACTGCATCACTTCGGTTACTGTACTTGATGGGCAATGGCTGCCTAATCGAGATGGGCGGCGAGCTGTGTAACAACAGCGAGCCGCGATTGATGCACGAGCAGATGACTTTCACAGCTGCCGGAAGTGTGTCCGTGACGTCATGGCTGCAGTGGCCGCAGCGAATGGCAGCTTCTAGCAAGCCTTGCCAGTCAATTCACCCGTGACATCACGGGCTAAGGAAATAGTTCCATGTGACACCGCCAAGCGACAACCTCTCTGCCCGCGAATTAAAAAAAAAAAAAAAAAAAAAAAAGCTGTTTTTAAAAATTAATAATAGCTGACTTTGTTCCAAGGAGTTCTATATTGGGTCAATGCTCAACAGGATTCGTTCTACACACTGAACACATTAATCAGTGGCTTCTTGGTGACAGTTTCTGTGGACCTTTAAGAAAGACAAACGAAACAGTTCGGCTTTAGCGGATATTGTTTTGCTTGGAGTCTTATGAGAAACTGACCAAATGCTCTCCCATTGCTAATCTTCAAGGCTTCATCTCAACTGAGTTCGTCTTAATGGGAATCTACTGTACCTCAACGCACCAAGCGTCACCTTTCTTACAAAGCTTCAAATGAACAAGCAAGCCACCTCTCCCCAAATGCTTAATAAGCTGCACAATAAAACAATGCAACTTACATTTTCTTCTGAAGCTTGTCATAAGCTGCAGACACCTCCTTCAGGCCATCCTACAAAGCAAAGCAAGACAAGGAAAATATGAAAGGTTAAGCACAGATGACACAGGCTCACACAAAATATCTAGCACGAAATTCAGAGTGGATTCCAGAATTACAAGAATTGGTTTTATTTGGTTTATGGGGTTTAACGTCCCAAAGCAACTCAAAGTGAGACACGCCGCAGTGGAGGGCTCTGGAAATTACGACCATCTATGGTTCTTTAATGTGAACGACATCTCACAGCACGCCCCCCTGCTTCTTGCCTCAACCGAAAAGCGGCTGCCATGGCCAAGTTCAGATCCAACGTCCTTGGGCACACAGCTGTCAAGTGCCCTAACCACTGCGCCACCGCGGCGGGGCAGAATTACAAAAATACCAGGGGCAACAATCAGGGAAAATGATTCACTTACACGTTACTATTCTTTTGACTCTTGCTGAGCTTTAAATTCCCTAGCATTCTCAAGTAGGGTAAGGGTAACCCCCCATAAAAATCAACATATTTTCGCATATTTTTTCCCCGACAAGTTATAAACCTGCACCACTAGTATCTTTTAGGCTTGCTGGCAGACATTCTACTGCATTCTCCAAATCTTGCACAGGCATTCCATGTGATTCTTATCTTAACAAGTATGCATAAAATGTCCAATACTGGAGCTGTTTTAAGATGCTCATGACATGGAGATATGTTCAAGCTTTCAAGGCAACTTTTCAGTGCCAATTTACCTACTGTCACCAAAATAATTGCCCTCTGGCAAACATGCACTTTGCTTTCTGAGGATCCTTTACTTCCATTCTTGCCCACCTACCAAACCCACATGCCGAGGCCAGGTAGGCCGAAACGTGTATTTTTCTACCTGGCATAATGTTCTAAACTTCAACCCACAGACACTAAAAGAAAAGCAAAATGATGCTGCGATGCCAACTACCCACAATAAAGTTGGGGCAGTATCACTGGCGTTGAAAAATGGAGAGCACGCATCAGAGAAGCCAGTAGGGGCACAGATTCATTATTGATATAAACAGCGCGAACACGAAAACAAGGGACAAGAAACACGAAAGCCACAGTACATGCGCTGACTCACAACTAAGCCTAAGCCGTTTACTGCAAGGCCCAAAAAAACAAACATGAAGAAAAAACGAACCCTTGTCGTGTTCCTCAAAGAACACAACACAAGAAATTGTGTCGGCTTCAGCATGGATGTCAAGGATTTATATTATAGCCTTCCCCATGACTGCCTCCTTAAGCGAGTACAAATGTGCATTACAGAAGACAATAATGAATGTGACTTCATTGACGCCTCAGGTGTTAGTGTTGAAAGTTTCCTTGAACTTTTGAGGTTCTACCTGGAATCCACCTTCATAGGATGGAAGAACAAGCTATATACACAGAAGGCTGGAGTGTGCATTGGATCGAGTGTTGCACCGGTCTTGAGTGATATCTTCTTAATGTACGTGGACAGACACCTGAAGGATAACTTGGAGGGCTTGCATTATTCCACCTTCAGGTATGTGGACGACTTTTTAGTATTAACAGGCCGTGAGGGATTCAATCAAAGAATGAAGGACATTATGGATGTTTTTACTGAGTGTGGATCCGGCCTGGAATTTACTGTTGAGAATCCAGTGGACGATCAGTTACAGTATTTAGATATTTTGATTCAATTCGGTGATGATCATGTTTGTTGGGAATACAACCCGAGATCGATGAAGCCGTTGCTAGGCTCCAATTCAGGACATTCCAAGTTAGTGAAGAATGGGATGATAAACACTTGCTTGTTAAGTGCGTTGACGAAATCTTGTTACCACGGCATGGCCAAGAGTTTTGAAAGATAAGTGAAGAGAATTGCAAAGGCCGGTTATCGCGAGTCAGTTATTATTGAGGCCAGTTGCCGGGTACTGAGGAACCTTAAAAGAACGCAAAGACTGAAATCCCTGCCTAGCATGGGTGAGAGGAAGAGGAAGGTTGCCGTGGTGCCGTATGTGCACAGGATTTCGCATGGCCTCAAAAATGTAGGCAAGAGGTATAATGTGGACGTCGCACTGACCGCCCCGCTCAAGATGAAGAGGATCTGCCCGGCTGTTCAAAGGGAAAGAGAAGAGAAGAAGAAGGAATGTGGGGTGAAACATAGAAACCCCTATGTTGGATGCAAGACAGGTGTTGTGTATAGACTTCCACTCTCTTGTGGGGCCAGTTATATAGGACAAACCGGACGGTGTATAAATAAGAGACTACAGGAACACTGTAACAATTTGGAAATTGGAAAGGACAAAACGTTTCTAGTATCCCATTGCCAGTCATGTGAAATAATGAAGAAGGAGAAGAAGAAATGCACTCCTAAGTTTGACAGTGTTAAGATTTTATATCGCCACAAAGAGAAGATAACGAGAGAGATAGTGGAAGCGTATTTTATTTCAACGGACAATAAGTGTATCAGCAAGACGTCTCTTGCTCTTTCAAGGAAAGAAGTGTCTTTTTTAAGTGATTTTTTTAAAGTAATTTTTATGCAGCAGGTGAACCCAGGGGTTTTTCACGTGACTGTTTCGTTTTTTCTTCATGTTTGTTTTTTTGGGCCTTGCAGTAAACGGCTTAGGCTTAGTTGTGAGTCAGCGCATGTACTGTGGCTTTCGTGTTTCTTGTCCCTTGTTTTCGTGTTCGCGCTGTTTATATCAATAATGAATAAGTACCAACTCGCCCAACAAAGTATCTTGGTAGGGGCACAGATCTCACCTGACAATGCTCTGCACGTGAAGAGTGGTGGTAACTATGTACACATTTAGGAGAAGCGTTGCTTGTAGGGCAGCGATCTGCCACTAGGCAAATACTTTTGCTTGTAATTCTCAGGGATATTCTATGACCGTTCAGTTATAAGTAACAATTAAGGACAGTATGATTCACCCAGTCCTACCTGTCAATTTTCCAGTCCCATCAGTCCCATTTTAATACAGTTTTCTCGTGCGTCCTGCGACTCGTTGCAGTATGATTCGATAGTACGCCACTAGAAATCACTTCAGCGTGGTCTCATGCTAAGCGTTATGGTTCTCATGGCAAAAAGAATGAGCTAGGACAGCCTATCTGAAGAATGAAGTGTTAGCTGAATAAGACTGGGGTCCAGTAGGCTTCGCTTTTTCCACACACTCGGAGCACGAGAAGACAACTTGGTGCACGTGCACCATTTGTTAATTACTGCAATAAAAAGACCGGAAAGAAATCTTTGCTCACCTGCTGAGCGACTGACATCATGCCATTGCTCTGTTCCACAGTGAAGGAAGTGCCTTTGTTTGGGTTTATCATATCTGACACATCCCGAAGCAGCACCACAGGATTGTGTTTGTGCTTTTCTACTGCGGGCCTAGGTGCAGTCCTGCGCTTCTTTGGGGGGGACTGTCGCAGAGGCACCGCAGTGCCATCCTAAAGAGGACAGGGAAGGGACCATTAAACACAGAATTCATTTGCACTGTAACACATGAGCCGAACAAGGTGGCAGACAGGAATCCCCGCTGACCATCACACATTCTCTATCCCCCCATAATGAGCCTACTGGCATAAAAACACGTCATAAACGTTCGGTGATGTTGTTTCATCTACATCCACAAGTAGAATGGTGTCTTGCTAATCTGTGCAGGTACTTCAGTGGCAGAGCTTTCAAGTATGAAAACTGCTAACTGCAAATTTTCAACCGATAATGGCAGGTGTGTGCTAAGACATGCGTTACATTCTGCGCACCCTGGGAAATGGGAAGCATCTGCATATATCTAAGGCCAATAATGCTATGAGTGACAATGGTTCGGCTCTGAGGGCACCTTCAAAAAATTTATACTAGCAATCAATGCACCACAAACTCAAGAAACATCACTATCTTTGAATGAGGTTCAGTTTCTGTCCTCCATTTTCGCCACAGCTTGATGCCACAATCTAGAATGTTTATCCATATACTTATCTTTGCTATCCATGTGGCATGCTATACAGCGGCCAGTCATAAAAAAGGTAAATAGGACCATGGAACTATTACAGAGGAGTATGTGCAATGTGATTTGGGCTAACAAAGAATTTGGCAAACAAAGATGGACAAACTCTGAACCTTCTCAGCCTCAGAGTCAGAGCTGCTCTTTGCATCACTCTCTTGCAGTCTCCTCTTGGTTCTTGATTCCCACCACGACTAGAACAAGAAAGAAGAGAAAACATAACGAATAGTGAATGTTAAAACAAGAACCCATGCTTGCACACAACAATATGCGTAATTTTTCTGAACACTAAATACTGTAAAATCGACAGATATTTCCATGCACCTTTTTAGCCTGGCCACTGCTACCAATACTGACCATGTAATAAGCTCTTTTAGAACAAAAACGTTTGCAGTGTTGCTCTTTCAGATGGGAGGGGGAGGACTTGGCACCCGAACGCACCTTCCCCAGAGTTTCACATAACTCATCTATCGTTGTATTGTATTGAGTTTAATGGCACATAAGCAACTGAGGCCATCACGCACCAGACACGAACCCTACCCATTACCATCCCTACAAACCCTCTGGCACCTCCCCCTACAATGCAAGTACATAAAGGGGAAGGTGACAGAGGACACTTTTGCTGAATTCTGCGGACCACACTGAAAGCATCTGAAGAATGACCTTGCAAGCTAACCCGAGAAAACTGGCCTGAAATATAAAGCAGTGGTGGAAATGACTACAGGCCTCTTGTGCAGCAGCTTTTGCAGCAGTAAAAAAAAAATCGCGTTTTTAAAAAAAGTGGTTGTAATAAAGTTCTGGCTACTGGGGGTAAAAAAGTGACTCCACTGCGGTGCATCATCTGCAAGTTTTCTGTTTACAGCGTAAGCAGATGTGGTCTTAGAAGAGTATAAGCAGATGCTGCCTAAGCATGAAAGCTTGAAAAAGCATTAGGAAGTTTTAGTGCCTCTGACATTTGTGCTTTCAGTGCATCGTGCGCAAACGAAGCCGTGGCAGCAACTTCAGCCTAGCTGCACGAGTTAGCTTTGCGAACTGAAACCATTTTCTTTTTTTTTTTTTTTTTTTCACTGAATGTTTTCTTTAAGCTTGGAAGAGATAAATTTATCCCCTGAAATACAAAATAAAGCTAATTTGATGCTCATGGCCATTGACGTAGACGAGATGAAGCCAAATGAATGCCCAATGCGCCATATATAACCAAAAAACAGGTAACAATGACGAGTTGACTGCTAAGCGAGACAGCCTGCTTCAAAGCCTGCTGCCATGCTGAAAACTAATTTTAGCATAGGCAAGAACCTGAACTCTAAATTCAGGAAATAGCATATGTAAATCAAGTTTACATTAGGGTTTGATTTGAAATAGTGTTTTGCAAATGCGCGCTTTAAAGCAGGTCATCCCATAAGCTTTACGGCCACTTTATACTGGCACTACACTCTGCAGCAACCGACTGTCACCTCTACACCCATGCTTGGTAGTGCTGCAAGAAGCTACTACAGTCCAGTCCATTTATAACAATATTAAGAAAACCTGAAAATTCCATCCTTATAACCGATTATCATTATATCTGGACCGGCGAAAAAAAAAAAGAAAAATGAGAGAAAAAAAAAAAAAGCACACCCACGTATTTTCCCATGCTGTAGGCTTGCCTACTTGCTAGCAATGAGTAAATCAGGTTGAACAATGCTAATCATCGTAAAGAGCACTAAACACTTTATTACAGTATACATCAGAAGCGATAAAGTAACTTAAGCATACTTAAAGATGTCGAAAATTTGCGCTCGCTTGAGCAGAAGCTTAAGCTTGACAATCGTTGTGAGCATCGCTTCCAGTAGCGGGTACGCTGGCGGCAGTCCTTTTTGCATGCACGAAACCTATTAGCAGCTGGACGAACTGAAGGACACCCCCAGCCTTGATGATCGTTAAAATCGTAAAGTGCGAATGTCCGTACTTTTTCACAAGGCTTCCAACCTTGAAACTCTGCCTAAAATTCCGACGAATCTGCCGTTTCATCTCGTGAGCATTCGCGCCGTCCGTCTATGTGGTCATCACCCTCTTCCACGGACGCGGAATCGGTGATGGCGATGACAGTACGGCCGCAGCAGCACCCTTTGTGTGGCTGCGATTGCGATGATGATAGTGCTCATTTTATTCTGTTTTCATCGCATATCACCGTTTGCCGTATATGTCCAGTTTTCACGTCATTGTCTTTTAAATATTTTATCTTTTATTGAATATTCAGTTAAATTTCCGTGGTAAACACCTACCGGGCGGCGATAAATCTATCGTTGCATCCGATGTACCGCCGATAATCGATCGTTATATCTGGTTTATTTTTACATAAGCGCAATGGAAAAAATGATAAATCACAAGAATTTGATTGCTATAAACGATATATCGTTATAAGTCGACTGCACTGTAATACAGAGTATACAGCGTCCCCAAACCTTCAGTTAATTTGGGATTTAAACCATATAAACGAAACTTACCAAACCAAACAATTCCCCCTTCTTCCATAACTACTCCTCTCTATTAATGCAAGGGAACAATGTAGATGTCAACATGGTCTGAGCAACAAGGGTCTGCATAGGCAAGGTGTCTCAATACAAGTACTTAAGAAGATTTTATAGCCTCCCTGCGCTTACTGTGCCCATGTGTGCTATAAAATTAATCCTGGAGATTGAATTTAATCTGTTATAAAACTTACAAACCTTTGATCGGTACCTCTTCTTTGGAGACGAGCTGCTGGATGACTCTGCTGGAGCTGGATCCCTGGAGAGCAAAGAATAATAACAAATAAAAAAAGAAGAAAAGGTATGTTGAGATCATGCATAAAAAAATTCAGGGAAACTTCGAGTCTCCTCTAGGGTATGGCGTTAATGGCTCCTGCCTGCAGGCCCTCAGGCAGATCATCGTTTGTATACATGCACTTTGCTACCTGCTGAAGTTTTGCTGCTGTGCCTGAGTTGCTACAAGAGAAAAACCAATAGGCACGAGAGGTGGGTGCTGAACAAAAGTAGAAGTGCTGGGTGACAGCAGCAGCAGCACAAGTACGGTAGGCGCTCCCAATGCATAAACTGCAGCAAGAGTGGCTTGTGCAATTTTGAAGTGAGCATCAATGAGTTTCAACTGCCAGTAAAATCAGAGTTTTTTAACAATCATACACATGGGTAATAATTTTTTCACTGCTGATAATCGCAAACGTAGCAATTTAATGCATTAAATATTTTGTTCCACACTCTCAGGCAGTTAAGAATGCAGTTTAGAAATCAGAGTGTTAACTGCCAAAAAAAATATAAAGTGTCTCTGGTAAAAGCTTACCCTTCCTCTCCTATCATTCGCCTCATATTGGTGTTCGTTGTATACATATAACTATAGTTGGTTTACAGAAAAGAAAAGAAAAGGAGCAATATCTGTCACACTTTTGCCGGCAAGTGTGCTTGGACAGTACAATGTCGCTCCTGTCGCGTGGCGTTCCTTGGCGCGCGTTGAAGTGTGGCATTGCAGATGACAGGAACGCTAGACAAGAAACATCTCGCGGAATATGACAGATCTCGCGCACAGGATTTCGTTCTATGAGCCTAGAAAGGTTTTTGCCGTAAAATAATAATAATAATAAAAAAAGAAGAGCCGCTAGTGTCCCCAGTGATTTGTTCGCCACATGACTTCTACAGAGTGTCACTCCACTACTAGCATGCCAGCATAGCCTAGGAGTAACACGTTTTATTCCTTGTACGAGCCCTAGAATTGTTGCCACTCTTCCAACACAACTCATCAAAAGCCTGGCATTTGGTTGTAGACACGATAGGGACGCTGTCGTAGTGGTGCGCGAGTGCCAGTGTCGATGCGATGAGTGACTGTAGAAGTTTGACCCAAAGAACTTTGATGAGAGTCGAAGGAGGAACGAAAGTGATGCAGTAGGTTCAAAAGCTGTGTGCACTGCGCTGGAGGAAGTTGACAGCACCTGTCAGGTTATGTGGTCTTATGATGACATACAACCTGACCGCCGATCAGTGCTCAGCCATGACAGCTGCCAACTACCATCTGCAAGAGCCATGCCCAAGACTATTGGCTTACAACGCTGGAATTTCTGCATGACCAGGGCCTTGAATGCTACTGCGATAACATTAGGGGGCACAGCTCAGCCTTTACGGGTATGGAATGAAAGTGTTATTGGCCAGCATTTGCCGGCTCTTCTTGTGGTAATCTTTTTATTAGTGCCTCTATTATTCCACACATACTCATCTGCATACAGTCGTAAGCTATCCAATTATATTGGAAACAACACAATACAGATGTAGACCCATTATTTAACCATACCGTACAAATATGCCTGCCTAAGTGACCTTGGGGCATTGTGTTTAAATCGAATGGGATCCAAAGGTACTGGAGGGCTGGGTTCAGATCTCATCCTTTTGTCTCAGTTGTCAGTGCCTGCCAAGAACTTGTCATGTGGTATCGCAATGTTGCACAACCTGACAACCAGTCAATGATTGGACACAGCAACTGCCAACCAGTTGACAGTGTTTTTGCCCGCGATTTTTTACACACAGTGCTGACACAACTTTTGGGGAGAACAAAGTTTTCAAAACTATTCTCGGCTGTTGCCTAGGCATGTCCCAAAGGCACTCTAAATTCTCAGTCCTTGTGGGGCCTCCACATGAGCTGCAATTATTGAGAAAACAGCAACATGGGCTCGAGTATTCCAAGCACATAAATATGTGCACATTAGTTAGAATAAAAGCCCTCATAGAAGTCATATATTCTATCCAGGTATTATGTACAGAATTCTAGTTTCCTTCTTCTCTGGTCTGCTTAAAGGGGCATAGTGACGTTTGTCAAGCCACTAATTCCAGCCAACCTCTAGGTTCTATGCACAGTGCTGATGTCAGTTCAAAAAGAATTACAAAAATTGGGGCGCAGAAACATGAGTTATTCGGTCTATAAAATTAAAAAGAAAAAAAAAAAAAAAAAAAGAGAATGAGTCTAAGCAGGTATGAGAGGGAGCGTACTCTTGAGAAGTTCGAGAACGAGTGTGAAAGGCAAGAGATGGAAGAATGACGTACAGGAGCTAAGAGGAACCCTACCCTGTACCTGTACAGGGCCAGCAAGAAGGTCATCTGCCGGGAGCGACTATATGACATCCGTTAACAAACTTCGCCGTTGTGTGTCGCTCACATCGGTGCCAAAACACAAATTATTAAGCGGATTAAAATATTAGGCGCTATGATTTCGCCGTTATGATTGGGTTTTAGGGCATCGGGAAGGTGTAAAGAACCTAGAGGCCAGCTGGAATTAGTGGTCTGGCGAACGTCACCGCGTCCCTTTAAGAAAATTCAACTGGGGCAGCACTGTGCCAAAAAATGCGCTACGATTAGCTCCAGAAATGCCTCGCCTTTAAAAATGTCCCTAATCCATGCCAGGTCAGAATGAGTAGGCATTTCGAGGAACTTCTGTTCACCTTTCGAAAGCAATAAAGTAGGCTTCAGGTCCTCCATCAGAGAAGTGACCAAATTCTTGGCAGAATGTTTATGATAATGTCTCACCAAGAAGGAAGCAAGCAGAAGAACAAGACTCTGAAAGAACTCTTTATATTTCCTTTGACCATAAACTTTTCATAGGCAACTTTGTACTACTGGCACATGAAGCAATAAGAAGCAGTTCACTGCACACCTGGCATCACCTCTTGCTATTCTTTAAAGCAGCTAAACCCAGCCTGTAGGCACAATTGTTTGGTTGGTTTGGTTGGTTTGCGGGGTTTAACGTCCCAAAGCAGCTCAGGCTATGACAGACGCCGTTAGTGGAGGACTCCGGAAACCTAGAAGCCCACATCTTTAAATGGTAGTCAGGCCTCCCCTTTGGCAGCAATGTTTAAGGTGTTGCCTGCCATGTAGCAAGTAGTATAATACAAGACAAATCATTTAATGCAGAAGAAAAAAAAAGACAACCACGAAAATGTTTAGACATGCCTAATAACTGCTTGTGAACACCAATTTCTTGAAAAAACTTATTTCAAATCTATTTTTTTTTTTTTTTATGTGCAACATATCTCAGACATGTGCATGGCCTACACTGAGTGTTTGCAGCTGCCATACTGAGAGCATATACCAATGTATTTTTTTTGCAAAATCAGTCTTCAAAACAGTAATAGCTGCATTATGGAGTGGCTGCACTAGGTAGTCCTTTCCGAAACCAATATCCACATCGATCAAATGATCAACTCGAAAAGAGAGAGAGAGAGAGGACACTTAAGGGGGGAGGCTACCCTTGAACACCAACTTTTTTATTTCTTGAGGTATTTGAATGAAATTTTCAGGGTATGCTCATAGTACACACATTTGAAGAACTACCAAGTTTCATGGAGCTGGGCTCATCGGTTCTCAAGTTAGAGGAGTATATCAAGATAGTTTACATAGGTCCCTAGGGGCGGGCCTGGAGAATTTGCAAAATGTGCTAGCAGTCTGAAATTTGTTATGGTCATTCCTGGATAGTTTCCCCAGGGCAAGACAATTCCCTTTTTCCAAATTTCCTCTCTGAAAAATTTTAGTACAGCCCCAAATTTAGTGTTCAAATTTACACCTGACTTAACAATATTTTAATTGACTGCCCCTAATTACACATGAAATATTTTGAAAAAAAAAAAAAAAAAAACGAATTGTCTTGCCCTCAGAATTTTACTTAGGTATATAACAAAAAAAACCTCATGAAAATCCAATAAGCGGTTCTTGAGCTATGACTTTCCCTAGCAGCCACACCGTGCAAAAAATTGATTCTGAGAAAACGGCTCTCAAAGGTTGAGAGAACAATAACTTTTTTGTTTCTCAAGTTATCATGATGAAATTTTCAAGACAGGCTCATGACATTAACAAATGAAAAACCACAAAGTTTCATAGAATTGTGCACGCTAGTTCTCAAGTCACAGAAGCATATCAAACTGGTTCGAATAGGTCCTTTATATCAAGCCTGGAGAAATTGTGAAAGGCACTGGCATTGTGCAATTTGTCATGCCGATTCCTAGATAGGTTCCTCAGGGCAAGACAAAGCCCTTTTTCTAAATTTTCTTGCTGACAAATAGCATAGAATTGGATTTTTTGTTATCAATTAGACCTATGTTGATTAACCAAATTAATTATGACAAATTCCAGACATAATATTTTGAATACATGGGCTTGCCTTGCCCTCAAAACTTTATTCAGGTACAGTCGAGCCCACTTATAACGGCCCCACTTAAGACGAACACTCGCAATTATCACGAACAAGTCCGGTGCGACCGCCAAATATACATTAGGGCTATGGCGCTCCGTCGACCTCGGCTACAGCGAACATCTGTGCGACTAGCCGATCGGCTACAGCGAACGCCTTGGTGCCGCAGACCACTTTCCACATGCTGATATCCGTCGATCCTGTGCACTGCAAGCCGCGACAATCGTCATTCCCGATTCCCCCGCGGCATTTCGCCCTAGCATGATGGGCGGCGCAGACGCAGCAAGCGGTTTCCCGGTTTATCTATCGCGGCATCTCGCCGGAGGAACGAGGAGCGGCCCAAACGCGACAAGCGACTTCCCGGGTTATCTTCCGTGGCATAAGCGCCGAAACGAAAAAAAAAAAAAAAAACGAAGTGTCTAAAGGTACGTCCGACGTACCCATTCGATTCTCGTAAAGATACGGCGGACGTCGATATACAGGCTCATGGCTATCAGGGTTGCCAGGTTGGGCTATAAATAGCCAAATTGGGCTACTTTATGTTGTGGTTGGCGGGAAATATTGTTGGTTGGCTATTTGGCTATCTTTGGGCTATTGCGCATTTTCGCTTGAAAGGTCCAAACCATTTCAAAAGCCTTTTCTCCAGAAAGGTTTAGCAGTGGGCCGCGATGCTGTGTGTACAGTAATAGCAACCAGCGCACTTTTCTTTCCTAGAAGATACTGCCAGTGTACATTCTAGGCCCACACTTTGGTCTCACAAGCTGTTTGCAGCACTGCGAAAGGCAGCTAGGGTAACCTTGTCCAACCCGGATCATGTGCACAATAGGTAATTTGCTTCTGTGCATCTCTCGCCCTGCGAATTGGTGTTGGTCCCACAAGCTGTTTGCAGCACTGCGAAAGGCAGAGGTAACCTTGTCCAACCCAGATCATGTGCACAATAGGTAATTTGCTTCTGTGCATCTCTCGCCCTGCGAATTGGTGGGGGTAATAGTAGGAGCACAAATTATCTATTGTAGTGCGCCGAGCACAATTGCCTATTCTAATGCACGAGATCCTAAATGGGCCAGGGCTTCCCTGCCTCACAGTGCTGCAAAATTCTTGTGAGACGAAGTATATATTTCGACTGTCAGAAAGACGGGCCTTCGCAGCCTGTGGTTCGATGAATGTTCGGCATAGGGGATTAGGGTACAGATGAGTGAATGGGGGACTTCGCACATGACGGGGTTGGTAGTGAGGTGTGCCTGGACAAAAGCTCGAAGCTCTTTTCCTTCCCTTTCCTGCTTCCCGGCGTTGCCGATGGTGTTAAAGTGGTCTATTGAATGGACAATTTGCAGAACTCAGCTTCTCTGTAAGGCTTGTTTTCCAACAGAAATTTCTCGTTCCAAGATGCGCCACTCATTATTCGAAGAAACGAGCAGACGGAAGTCTAGCTCGTTTTAATTTCCCCTGCACCACTGGCAACCACTGATTCCGCAGCAAGAACTTTGAGCACAGCGGTGGAGGTTTAACAGTCCGCATATAGTGAAACGTGCTTCTCGACGCCACTATGGGCAAATGGGCGAAGTACGCGCGGACGTACAGAAAAGAATGGGAAAAAGATCCTGCATTCAAAGGTACGTTGACCATCTTTAATGTTTTAGTGCTTGTTTGTACCAGTCCAAAAATTATGTTCCGCTTTTCGGAGTGCATTCCATGTGACCATGCCAGTCTCGATCATTAGCGCGTGACAAATTTTTCTTTTTGATTACAGATTGGCTTACGCGCTCACCCTCAGGGGATATGGCCTTTTGCACAGCCTGCAAAACAGAGCTACGTGCACACGTGCAAGATCTGAAGGCACATAGAAAAACCGAAAAGCATGCTAGAAGCATGCAGTCGTCGACTGCACCCGAACAAAGGCAAATGGATAGATTTGTCACCTCGCAGCCAAGGGCCGCCAGCAACAGACATGAAGCGAAGATTGCGGAGCTGCGTTTGGCGGCGTATGTCGCCGTACATGGTTCGCTTGCTACCGCTGACCACCTGACGCCGCTCATCAGCGACTGTTTCAGAGATTCGACCACTGCGTCGTCGCTATCCATGGGAAGAACCAAGTGTACGGCGTTAGTGAACAAGGTACTTGGACCAACCTTCAAACAGATGCTTTTGGATGAGCTGAAGGGAAGAAAATTTTCGTTGATCCTGGACGAAAGCACAGACGTGTCTTCGGCAAAAGAGCTTGCCATTGTGGCAAGGTTCTACTCGAGCGAGAGCAGCGCAATTGTAACTGCGTTCCTTGGACTAGTTCCAGTTCTGGACGCATCATCTGGAGGACTTTTCTGTGAGTTGAAAAACTTCCTCGACAAGTCTAATCTCTCTGTCAGTGACTGTGTGGGTATAGGAACTGATGGAGCCAGTGTGATGTGCGGGCAGCACAATAGTCTGTACACAAGAATGAGGGAAGTTAACCCAAACATCGTGTTGGTAAAATGCGTATGTCACTCCCTTCACCTTGCTTGTAACGAGGCAGTGGATGTACTACCCACACAGATTGACTACCTTGTTCGGGAAACCTTTAACTGGTTTTCCCACTCTCCAAAGCGTCAAGAGTTTTATAAAAGCATTTATGCTGCGATTAACTCTGGATCAACCCCCAAAAAGTTGGTTGGTGTGTGTGCGACGCGTTGGCTTAGCATTGCTGGTGCTCTCCGTGCAATTCTTGACCAGTGGCTGGAACTGAAGGCGCACTTCGATGTCGCAAAAACAGCTGAGCGTTGTTACTTAGCTAAAATGTTGAGTGAGATGTACAATGATGACCAGAACTTTTTGTATGTGCAGTTCTTGAGCCCCATTGTTAACGAATTTGACAAACTCAACAAAGTATTTCAGAGTGAGGACCCTGATCCATCAAAACTTTTCGAAGACTTAAGCTCGTTTGTGAAGTGTTTGCTTAGGCGGATCGTACTTCCCGATCATGCATCTCCCGACTCAGCTTGGGAAAGCCATTTGATGCATGTTCGAGCCTGTCAGCTGGGAAGCGTCTTTCGCGACTCCTTAGAGAAGTCTTCCCTCGGCGACGACAAGAAAATCGCCATTCTTGAGCGTTGCCGAAACTTTTTGGTCGCTTGCATCAAAAGCACATTAAAGCGCCTTCCAACAAATTTTAAGGTATTAAGTGAACTTCACCTCTTGCACTGCAACAATATTGCCAAGTTTTCTTTTGATGCATTCTACAAGGCCTTTGCAAAATTCATAGATCCATCAGTTGTTTCTGCAATGGAATCCGAATACTGCCTTTTGCAATGTAAGCTTAGTGAACTCCGAGACGACTCCGTGACAGTATTTTGGAAAAACGTTCTGCGTTCCAAAAACAGTGCTGGAGTCAGCCTATTTCCGTTGCTGTCGGAGCTAGCCATTTCTCTACTCACGCTGCCTGTATCCAATGCTGCTGTGGAACGAGTGTTTAGCCATGTCACTCTAACAAAAACCGACTTGCGGAACAGAATGTCTTTGGAAACCTTGGAAAATATTTTGCATGTGAAATTTGCACTGCTGAAAAATGGTAAATGCTGCAAAGACTTTGTGCCGTCAGATATTTTTTTGGAGCGCTTCAATACCGCCGCAATGTACAGTGAGTGATGTTTGGATACTCTTTTTTACATTCATTTGGAAGTGAATTCAAAACTTCACAGCAGACATGTTAATAAATGTTTGAAATAAACTGTGTACTGTAACTATGAAGTTTTCTGTTTTGGCTATTTGGGCTATTTTTATGGTTCGACGTTTGGCTATTTTTGGGCTACATCGAGCAAAAAATTTGGCGGGTCACGCTGTGAGTACCTGGCAACCCTGATGGCTATACACACGTCGAACGCGGCCACATTACGCTTGCTACGCGTGAATGAATCTTATCCTCTATGATATCAGCTAGCCGCGACTCTCGATGAGGTGCTACGAAGAGTGCATCCGTTCTAACATAGATCACGGTCTTCACTTAGGGTTGTGTACGGCAAGCATCGCTGTCACGCACATAGCTGCAGGCGATGCTACGTACTGCACCCGCTCCACCAGCTGGCATCGAGATACGCACATTCACGAGCAGCTTTCGCTTCGCACTAAACTATCACCTCGATCTGCCCGTAATGTAAGCGAGCTACTCCTAGCATTTACGCTGTCTTAGGTCCTGCATCGACCTCCGGAGATCTTGCGCCGGCACAACACACACACACCTCGCCGTGCAGAACATTCGGCAGTCCAAAGTATGTATGTGAAATGGCATTATGCTCGTTCCTCACATGCAGACCGAGGAAACAGGATGTTTCTAGCTAAATTCTTCGTTTAAATTCTACCTCAGAGCCGTGGCAGAAGACATGCCGAATTTACTAGAGGCCTGCTCTGCTACTGCGGCGAGCTGCACATCGACTCGTCGAGGCGAAGACCTACTGCACCGCAGCGCAAGAGTGCACAACCGGAAAGCCGGAAGCGCGAATGATCCGAATTCCCTGTGAACAGCAATGTTCTTTGGTATTTAGGGGAAGACTAGACTAAAGTGCTTAGCCTGCATCTTTTTCTTGTCGTTGAATTTTGCGTACATGTAGTTTAAACCCCCGCATGCTCGAGGTTAGCATGACCCGACTGAACGGCCGCGCAGCTTTGAAACGATCGGGATCGATATGCATGCATCGCCGGACTTGTATTAATAATAAAGTGGCCTTCAACAATAGTACAAAGCCTGAACATTTAGGAAGGTGCTGTGCCAGGCAGCTATTTTACAGAAACCTGAACCATTTCACCTGTAGTAATGCGCATCCCGGCGGTGTGGGCTGGGCACTTATTTTTCGGTCCACTAGCTTTAACATGCGAAAACTGCATCATGTGCATTCCCATTTTCCGAGTTTTGAGCTCTGTAGTGCAGGCTAACAAATTGCCGATGACTTATTTTCGTCTGATTGTTGCACAGCGAGTGTAAATAAATTACCACTGCACCTAATAAACACTGACATGCACGTGCAACATCGCCGATCATAAACGGACACACGGATGTCCGTCCGGACATCGGCGCACTCATCACAGCACTCTTCGTAGTCTCACACAGCACTCTAGTAGGACGTAATCCGTACATCACAACATCTCACGGTTAAGCACAAACCACACCTCCAACAAACACGAATGACGCGATGCTTGGGCTAGAGACCGCCGGCGGTGCCCAGCTTCGTAGAACTTGCAGCACCAAACCTCAATGCGAGCAGAAAGCGATGCGTTACGTGACGCATCTCATCACAGATGGAAGTGACGAAACTTTGAAGAATCAAAACTACATAACTACATAACGACCGTCATAGACGTTAATCCACATGAACGAGGACCAAATGAGCGGGCGTGCGGGCCGCGGGCTGGCCGTCAACACCGCGATTACATGCGCTTGCGCTCTGGTCGTGCTTGCCACCCTGCCGCGGTCCAACTCACGTAAACCTATCATCATGCCATCACGTAGTATATCACCCATTCTAGGCACTATTCTTGCCACTGTACTATTCTTTGTAATTTCACATTTCACGCATGCAGTAGTACATACTTCCTGCACCTCGCACGTACACCTCATACCAACTTCGATTTGGCTACATATGGCTACCATGTTGTTGTTACAACCACATCTGGGGATCTCGGATCCGTCCGGCTTTCCCGACGGATCCCAAGGCCCATATCGGAGAAAAATGCGTTGGGTCCGTCGGAAGAACCCTACCGATCGGGTCCGTCCGCCGTACCTCTGAAAAACATTTCCCGGATCCGTCCGTCGTATCCCGAAGAAAAACGCACCGGGTCCGTCGGACGTACCTTTAAGACCATTGATCGGGTCCGTCGGACGTACCTTTAGCCACGGCCAAAAAAAAAAAGCTAGCCAAGTCTGCACTGAATGCGTGTCGCACCTCGAGGCATCGTGAGCGACCACGCAACGTTGCACGAAACCGTTCAGAGGGCACGACGAGAGATCGTAAATCCGGCAATCGCAAAAATGGCGAAAGGCGAACAGAACGTAGGTGAACTAGAATACTTTCACTATAGTACGAAGTACAAAGACAGCCAACAACGACAGCAAGCAAAGAGCCGTAGCAGACGACGCGGGGAGGCGGAGACCGACGCGTCAGCGGCCGCAGCAGCCAATAGTAGTCGCCCGATCCCCCGCGTTCTCGCGGAGCGCGCGCTTTGCCCAATCGCAGCCTTGAATTCGAGCGCGGGAAACTTGAAAGCCGCCACGGGGCTCTCAATCGGTAGCAAGCCACGCCTCGACCGCGCCGCCGTCGCCGCCGCCGAGGGTGGCAGAAGAAAGCGCAAGAATTCACAAACAAAACAAGACCAAGATGGCGGCGCTCAGTTCGGCGGGAGAGGAATGGCGCGCGCGCGAAGTTTGGGAATTTTCGGCGCTTGCTCGCTGCTCCGCGGCTGCCGCCGCTTGTTAAATAATTAATTTCGAGTATTTCTACGGCGAGTTGGGAATTGATAATTACAGAAATGGTAGTTTATAAGACATACTACCGGAATATATAATCTTCCAAAAATCGACTGTTTCGCGATTTTTCAGTTTTCAAAGGTCGCGTCCCCCCTTAAGCTTTGCCTTTAATTGTATGACACGACAGCATTAATGCCTTCTGCTGCCCAACTCTCCTTGCAGATCCTTGTTCTAGTACATGGGAATTTCCTCCTTGCTTAATTACCAATTCCTTAATTTGGTTCTCTGATATGTCGCACAAATAGCAGATTTAAAGCCTCATTTAACAAAGCCATACGAATGTGCCTACATGGTCTAGAAGAATCACATCTGGCTTGGAATGCAGTGCTCCTGGAAGGTTTGACCCCCTCAACCTCCCATCCGATAGGAGAGGTCTATGTTGGCAGCTCCTGACAAATCGGCCATGCCATGTGGTCATGTGAAGTTAGGCAACCCTCCATCTAGTAAGTGCTTGGCCACGCCAGCCAACTGCCAGAGCCATGCCCATAATTTTTCACTTACAATGTTGACGCCGGATTTTTTGGAGAACAAGGCGTTCAAAGGCACAGAACCCCAAGCATAACTGTCATGAGGTTATGGTGGTAATGATGGTTTGGTTTGGTTTTGTAGTTTTTTTTATTTTGGTATTTTGTAGTTTGTTTTCTTTATGTGCGAAGGGGCCGAATAGCGCAGATATCGCAGGTGGCGGTGTGCGCTAGACCGTAATATTTAGCATGTTTTATCGCGACTGCCGTCTGACTAAAAAGAAAAGAAAAATTGGGCGTTTGTTGTGATGCACCGCCGTTTGCGAGCCGAGTGGTTGAGCTGGTCATGAGGCTCGCGAACGACAGTGCATTAAAACGCCGTATTTTTTTTCTTGTTAAGCAATCACGATAAAACATGCTAAATATTACGGCCTAGCGCACAGAGCCGCCTGTGATATCTAAGCTACCTAGCCCTTTCGCACATAAAGAAAAGAAAAGACAAAGTACATCGCCTTCAGGCCCCGGCGCAACTAAAGCAATCACGCACCAAAAAAATCCTCATTGCAGCTATCCTTGGTGCGCTACAGCCTGGGTGAAAACTCCAGTAGGTACTCTTCACCATGCATATTTCGTTTAGATGCATACATACCTGTAGTATCTGTGTTTTTGCCGCTCGGAGCATATGACGCACTTGATACTCTTGCACAACGCACAGTATTCTTTTTTAAATTAAAGGCTCGCCTTCGTGCACGCCAATCATCGGGATTTTGTTCCTTTGGTGTACGCAATCAGATGCACTTCGTTAGGGAGCTTGATAATCGTCTACGTCCAACCGTTTGCAACGGCAAGGAAACCGCCCGGCACAATAAATGAGTCTCCTGGAGGGTTCATGCTCGTTCACTTGCAGAGTGGATCGCTCTGGACGTAGAACAGGGTTGGTTCCTGACCGAGATGCGCATCCGATATGTAGGAGATTCACATGTGTCACCAAGTTGTTGATTCTGCAGAAATCGCGGCGGAGGCAGAAATGAACGTTGGAGATCCTTTCACAACAGAATGACCATTCTCTGCGCACCGAGAACCTTTTCACCACTGCGACCACATTCGCTCTGACTCCTGAGGCCAGAAACCGGCTACAGCAATCCTGGGCGGAGTCACCTTCTGCATCTGACAGCGGCTGTTCCGGCTCGCCAACACTTTTAATGACGTCCTCATCCCCGTAGCTCTTCATAGACAAGCATATCCACATCAGCGTTGAAGAAATCGCCCAGCTCGGTATCGCCAGGAATGTTGCTTGCACCCTGGAGGGATTTCCAGGCAGTAGTACTAATCCCCGGAGTCGACGATGATGGAATGTCATCTTCCGTGGCTGTAGCTGTGCTGGTAGCCTCCTGGTCAATAAACCCAGCGTGCTTTTCCCACGATGATGTGCCTTACTTTGAATTGATTGAGCCAACCTGTGCTGGGCTTAAAGTCATCCAGGCCTAGCAAACAGGCATAACTGAGGGCCTTCTGCTGAAAAATGCTTCCGCTAAGCGGGATGTTCTTGGCTCGTGTTTCGACAAACCAGGCGCGACAAACTTTATCAAGCTTCTCGTACGTTGGCTGTGTCCCCTTCTTGTGTTGAGCTTAAGTGCCCAACGCAACTGCCTTGAAGATAGAAGAGAACAAAATGTAGCGCACCAAGACAAGGTCTTGGTGCGCTACATTTTGTTCCCTTCGATCATGTACCAACAAGCCCAAGTATCTAGCCTTGAAGATACTTTCTTTACTCTATTCCCGGATGGAGACTTTTTTTTTTTTTTTTAAACGAGGAGGAGTCGCACACCTCCCGAGCGTTGCTAGGCAACGCTCGTTAAGCAACTCACTGGCGCTGTGTGTGACGTCACTCGGTTTCGCGCATGTGCAGAATATGGCCTTTGCAGCATACGGCTCACGCGAAGCTTGGCTCCGACCCTCGTAGTGCAAATGCATGGACTGTGTGGGGATACACATGAATCCTGTGTCTAGTCTCCTTTGGTGCATTATCACAAGAACAATCCCCATGTTCTTGACAGCTCACAGCGGTCTCCTCGGCAGAAAGTCTGAACCGCGTGTGTGCATCGTCACCCACCAAAAGACGCAAGAGAATCGCGAGAGGCACGCTCGCATCCGACTGTGGGGAGGAGGTCTCCCAGGGAGGCCGTAGAAGAGAGGGAAACTCGCGGCGGCTTCGCAGCAGGAGACTGTGGTGGGTGGCCAGTGTGCGTGGCCGTTGTAATGGGGCAGCGGAATCATGTGTATCACCACAACTGACGAGAGAAAAAGCAAACAAACAAAAAACAACAATACCGTTAAAACTGTTTTTAAAGTAGTATCTCTAACACAAGCATTAAGGTTGGTTGGGTTTAGTTTAGTCTATGGGATTCAACGTCCCAAATACTCATGTTGTCAGCATGACACCGTAGTGGAGGGCTCCGGAAATTTCGACTACCTGGGGTTCTTCAAAGTGCACAGACATCGCACAGCACACAGGCAACTTGCTTTTTGCCTTTATCTAAAAGCGGCCGCCGCGGTGGGAATTCGATCCCGCATCAATGGGTACAGCAGTCGAGCGCCCTAACCACTTTGCCACTGGGTGGGTGAGGGGTGGGGGGCAAGCGTTAAGGAATTGGTCACTTTAGACGGTAAGCTTTCCACAGTGCTGAGAAAAATTGAATGCTTAAAATCCAGTGTTCGTCCTTTAACATTAGGCGAAAAAAGAAAAAGGGGTCCCCAGTGTTTTCCCGAGGTTCATACAGCAGAATCTGCATAATTCCAGTTTAATTGAAACATCAAATAAGGTGAAGAAATTTCCAGTGTTCGTCCTTTAACATTAGGCGAAAAAAAAAAAAGGGGTCCCCAGTGTTTTCCTGAGGTTCATACAGCAGAATCTGTATAATTCCAGTTTAATTGAAACATCAAATAAGGTGAAGAAATTCTGCAGGGAGGAGGGAGGGAGGAAGGAAGGAAGGGAGGGACCATAATTCCCAGTAAAAATTTCACCAGATAATTCAAACTGGTGGCTCTCACCCTCCTGGTTAATTTGAAGATGTGCCCTATCATGATTAAGTGATGGCCCTCTAAGGATGCGAGGCTGTGCCGGTTCTATGTGTGAAGTGCCTCAGCCCCCGTGCTCCTAGCCCGAACAATACAGATGATGATTATGATTGATGCTGTAGAGTATTATTTGGCATTAGTGACCCCCTTCGAGGAGCTGCCACTGATGGGTTCAGATGATGCAGACTATTGATCACAGCTAGACATCCAACCCCCGCTAAACTATCCTGACCCAGTTCAGCAATCACAGTTCGACATGCCACGGCCCATACTCTCTGCCACCTGTCCTCTTCCCTCTCCACTTTGTTTTTGTTCTTCAGATCGACAAACAACATTGCCAGCACTAGTGCATGGTACGGCTTGCAGACCGCTAAAGAAGGCGTTCGCAGAGATGTACTAATGCTCTCACAGTATGAGCTACACTATGCGAGCCTTTGCCAGAGAGCTGCGAGTGTGCATTACCACCACTCGCTTACTCTTATCATCGCCCTCTTTTTCTTTACGGAGATATCAGTTTAAAAAAGGACAACAACAGTAGACTGATGCCCAAACTTCATGCTTGTGCACATTCTGCTTCTTGAAATTGGCGATAGCTGGCCTGGCCCTTTGTGTTCCATCACTCCATTCAAGAGGAATGCAGAAGTGATATGTCACACGCTCATAATAGCTTTTCAGTTTATGGTTCAACTTCACTAAAGGCAGGACAAAGCAGATATTATGATGGAAACAGCCTACAAGCAAGAGAGGCGATGCCCAGCTGCAAAAAGAGCCCCACCTTTTCCTGATAGCAGAGAAGCAGGATATCATTGACGTTGCTGTTA
Source organism: Amblyomma maculatum (assembly GCF_055883805.1). Taxonomy (NCBI): domain Eukaryota; kingdom Metazoa; phylum Arthropoda; class Arachnida; order Ixodida; family Ixodidae; genus Amblyomma; species Amblyomma maculatum. The sequence goes on along the minus strand of NC_139349.1, from coordinate 7,117,489 downwards.
CAAGGGACTGTGCTCGGTGCAGTGTAGCTCTTACTAAGGTCAACGGTATGCACAATGTTAGTAATAATTGCTTGATGTGTGATCAGAATGTAGCGAGGCTCAACTGCAGTTCCAAGAAATGGACCACAGACCAACGATGACCCATGATTGCCTTTACCTGAAAATCTGAGGTGACATGAGCTCCACAAGTTTTCTATAGTTTAAAGTGTGGAGAGAGCAAGCATATACAACAGAATGCTGTAAATATTAAAAAAAGAAAAAAAGGTTGGTTGGTTGGTTTGTAGGGTTTAACGTCCCAAAGCAACTCAGGCTATGAGAGACGCCGTAGTGGAGGACTCCGGAAATTTCGACCACTTGGGGTTCCAGAAGATCCAGAAGGCAATAGTCTTCAGCTAACCCTATGCATATGTTGTTTTATGATAGCTGCAATGGTAGTGCCGTAATAAGCAGAGTGCAAAGACAGTGCGTGACCTTGACAGAAATGCAAAAAGCCATGGCATGCTTGGTGCACTACCGCACACACAGTTTCGACAGTGTATTCTTAGAAACCCAATTAGTACTCGAGCACTACAAAGAGGCATAGTATTTTAAACCAAAACACCATGAAACATCCTTTACACAACTGCTATGGAGTAAGCCAGACCGACCATCAGGTCCCCATCAAGTGATTTGGCAAGCTTGTGATTGGAAGCGAATATATCCCCCTGTCACACCACAGCTAACACAAACATTTGCATTAAACACCCATGATCAAATAGTGATTTTTTTCTTAAATCTCGCATAAAAAACATGTGCTTGAGCTTCAGGGCAAGTGCTCAGCAACTTCTTTACACCGCCACAATTGGATGTCATCTACTTCAGATTACACCATGATAACACTAACACCTTCTGGAGCAAACAGTATCAAAACCAATGACCTGATTGTGGCTGACAGCGTGCTTTTTTTGATGGGCAGGCAGGTTAACGGATGTTTCTACTGACCGAAACTTTGACCCTTTGCAATGGGGATGCTCCTCCAATACTGCCACTACCTTCTTTTGAAAAAGGAAGAAAAAAAAAAAAAGTAGGCTTATTGCATGAATAAGTGTGATATGTAAAGTTTAATGTCCCAGAGCTGTAGATGGGTTATGAGGGAAACCATGGCGGAAGTATAGTGCCTATAATATTGCCACGTCTCGGTAGAACGCCAAGGAGGGCCTAGCGATAGATGGTTTGAATGGTCGAGCAGAACGAGTCTTGCGTTCAAGCTTCTTTCTCTTCCAGGCTCGCGCTTGTCGTCTCAGATGTCATCTTTTGTGTCGTCTTCTATGCGTCATTTGCCCCCCTCCTCAGGAAGCATTGTCTCGATGAGTATAAAAGGAAGTAGGAGGTCAAGGTCAGTCCGAGTTGTACGGCTTCATACGCACAACGTGGACGTCTGCTTGTTGCTGGCGTCGCTCTGATGTCGACACCTCGTCTGGCACCACCTCATAAGTGACGTCGGTTAAACGTCGCTGAACATAGGGCCCGAAGTATCACTGCAATAGTTTCTCGGAGAGTCCACGGCGGCGAATAGGCGTCCAGACCCACACTTTGTCGCCAGGATTGTACATGACATGTCGGTGTCTATGATTGTAGCATCGTGCATCATGCTCTTGCTGATTTTTGATCCGCACAAGCGCTAGTTGCCGAGCTTCCTCTGCACGCTGAGCGAATTCCTCGGCGTCATGATCGAGATCATCGGTGTCGGCAATCGGGAGCAACATTGCATCCAGCATAGTTGTAACTGGTCGCCCGTGAAGGAGGCTGAATGGTGTCATACGAGTGGTGTCTTGGCATGCCGTATTGTAGGCGAACGTGACGTAGGGAAGAATTTAGTCCCAATTCTTGCGGTTCACGTTGACGTACATGCAAAGCATGTCTGCGATGGCCTTATTAAGGTGTTCCGGCAACCCATTGGTTTGGGGGTGATAGACTGTAGTTTTACAATGACTGGTACCACTGAGGCGGAGAACGGTCTCCAAAAGTTTGGCCGTAAATGCAGTTCCTCGGTCAGTTATAATGAGTGCCGGAGCACCATGCCTCAGGACAATGTTCTCAACAAAAAACCGAGCTGCTTCGGCGGCGGTACCCCTTGGCAGAGCCTTGGTCTCCGCATAGCGAGTTAGATAATTGGTGGCGACAATTATCCATTTATTCCCGGTTGTGGACGTCGGAAATGGTCCCAGGAGGTCCATGCCGATTTGTTTACAAGGTGTCGTTGGCACTTGAAGATGGTGGAGTAGGCCAGCTGGTTTTACAGGGGGTGATTTACGGCGCTGGCAGTCTATGCATGTACCGTCTGTTGCAGAAGTTTGCAGCCCAACGCGCCGGGCGGAGGAGCAGTATTGCTCCCGAGAGGCAGCGCTGCCTGGTGACACAGCTACAAAGAGTGAGGAGGCTTGTTCTCTTCCCCTCATCCCGCGGCTGACATCTTTGCTCTCAGCCGCGGGATGAGGGGAAGAGAGCAAGCCTCCTCACTCTTAATAGCTGCGTCACCAGGCAGCGCCGGCGGGCGCAGCGCCGCCTCTCGGGAGCGATACTGCTCCTTCGCCCGGCGTGTTGGGCTGCAAACTTCTGCAACAGACGGTACGTACATAGTGTTTCACTGTCGCCGGCAGTTTTGGCCAGTAGTATCCATGCTGTACTCTAGCCAAAGTGTGGGTGTAGCCTAGGTGACCGGCGGTTAGCTCGTCGTGACACGCTTGCAAAACTTCACTGCGGAGAGCTGATGGGACGACGAGTAAATGACTGTTTCCCCCAGGGCGGAAGTTCTTCTTGTAAAGTATGTTGTTGCAAATAAAGAACGAAGACATTACTCGGGCGAAAATCTTAGGCACAACCGTAGTTCGCTTTTCCAAGAAATCAATAAGAAGGAGCAATTGCTGGTTCTCTCACTGCTGTTGGGAAAGCGTTGCGTCATCTATGACACCTAAAAACGCAGTGCCTTCATCGGTCATAGTGGAAGGTTCGACCGGCGCTCGGGAAAGGCAATCAGCATCCGTGTGCTTCTTTCCAGATTTGTAAATAACGGCCATGTCAAATTCTTGTAATCGAAGGTTCCAGCGCACGTCTCCCTGAAGGGTCCTTTAGGTTCGTCAGCCAACAGAGAGAGTGATGGTCGCTAACGACTTCAAAGGGGCGAGCGTACAAATAAGGGTGGAACTTCATAACCGCCCATACCACTGCAAGGCATTCTTTTTCGGTTGTCGAGTAGTTCGCTTCTGCTTTAGATAGGGTCCTGCTGGCGTAAGCAATTACTTTTTCCACACCATCCTGGCGCTGCACCAGCACAGCACCTAAGCCCACATTGCTGGCATCCGTATGAAGCAGTGTAGGGGCGTCGTCATTAAAGTGCGCCAGGACAGGTGGTGTCTGTAAACACCTCCGCACCTCATTAAAAGCTTGTTGCTGTTCTTCACCCCAGCAAAAGCCAGCGTTGTCACGCGTCAATGAAGTTAATGGCCAGGCAATTCGTGAAAAGCCAGCAATAAACAGACGGTAATAGGAGCAAAGACCCAGGAAGCACCGCAATGTCTTTTTGTCCGTAGGTGTTGAGAACTTGGCGACTGCGGAGAGCTTTTCACGATCAGACCGGACACCTTCTTGGCTAACGACGTGGCCGAAGAACTGCAGCTCCTCGTAACCGAAGTGGCACTTCTCGGGTTTTAGGGTGAGGCCCGCAGATCGTATGGCCTGAAACACAGCTAGCAAACGGCGTAGATGCTCTTCAAATGTGGCCGAAAACACAATCACGTCGTAAAGATACACCAGGAATGTTTGCCACTCAAGTCCTGAGAGCACAGTGTCCATGAGCCTCTGAAATGTTGCTGGTGCCAAGCATAAACCGAACGGAAGCACCTTAAACTCTATACAATCCGTCGGGAGTGACGAATGCAGTCTTCTCCCGATCCCTCTCATCTACTTCTATCTGCCAATATCCACTTTTCAAGTCCATTGATGAGAAGTAACGTGCATTTCGTAGGCGATGAAGGGAATCGTCGATGCAAGGAAGAGGGTACATGTCCTTTTTAGTCACTTGGTTGAGCTTGCGGTAGTCTATGCAAAATCGTAAGCTGCCGTCCTTTTTAACAAGTACCACGGGGGAAGGCCAGGGGCTCTGTGACGGCTGGATAACGTAGTCTCTAAGCATTTCGGCCACCTGGCGCTGAATGGCTTCACATTCTTTCGGAGCCACACTGTAAGGCCAGGCTCGCGCTTGTCGTCTCAGATGTTATCTTTTGCGTTGTCTTCTATGCGTCAATATATTAGCTAGTGCGCCGACACCGTGGCCTCCTGGGTGGCACCGCGAGTGATGAATGGCGGTGGCCGCCGCCAGGAGCGCTGCAAACTAGGTGGGTACCAGCCGTGCCGCCCGCAGCCTACCGCGCTCTTACATCTTCGGCAAGAGGACTGCTTGCGCCGCATTTTAGCTTTCATTAGGTCGCAACAGACCCAAGCTATAACTGAAGCCGCTGCAAGTTTCAGGGTGTGTTTCAAGCCTTGGACTGGAAGCGGCGCACATACCGTATACACGCGTGTAATGGCCGCACTTTTTTTTCCGAGATTGGGGTGAAAATCAGGGGGTGCGGCAATTACACGAAAAAAAAAAAGACAGCGAAAAAAATTATTTGCCATGGTACCTGCCTTTATTATTGTCAAACAACTCCTCGTCCTCCTCCGCTAAACTCGTCGGGATTTCAGGCTCGTCCCGTGTCCAAAACATCACTCCTTGTCGTCGTCCTCTTCTTTCCTCGAAAAGCGCGCCTCTGAACATTTGTTTTCCTGCGGGCATCTTCTTGGGAGCACCATCGCGTACACATTTTTCGTCAACGCCGAACTTTCGTCCAGCCGCTCTTTTTCCTTTTTCTTTCGCGTAGTGAATCACTTACTTTCAGCTTAAAGTGAGCGGTATAACTAACATATTTTCCCACCGAGGAAAAAGAAAATCTTCAGCTCACGAGCGCAGAACAAATCAGGGCAGCGATGCGTTCCGACTGAGAGATCGCACGTGATATGCTTCGGGCAAACGAGGAAATGGCTGTAAAACGGAGGAGCGAACAGACTTGGATTGGATTGGATTTGCTGGCCTTACCCTTTGTAACGGGCGGGCATCGCTGCGGCTAGGAGCGCCCCCTTTGTAACGGAGGTGGTGGCCGCTGCCCCCATGCTCGACTTTTTTTTTCCTCAAATATTTTATTCTTAATTTTTATTGGCAATTCTACTTCTAACCTTACGCTTCATTTTGGCTTTCACTTAATTTTTGGGCCCCACCTGGCGGCAGTAACCACAAAATGTTCCGTATTTCTTGCACCGCACAGTAGACGGCACTGCCCAACTTCCTGAAACTCATGGTGCGGCTTTTACTCGGGAAATTTTTTAAAAGTTTTTTTCCCCAATTTTTTTTCTAAAGTTCGGGGTGCGGCCATTACATGCGTGCGGCCATTACACGCGTGTATACGGTATTTAACGCTTCTCGCTTGTGAAGGCTTCTGCAAAGAATTTCTCGAACATCCCGTGCTCACAAAGGGAAACACGGAATTTCTATTCTAACAACAATTAAAGCATAGGCATTTATTGATATAAAATATATTTGTCATTTTTGGAACAAAGTGAAATGCTTCAGTTGTATTGACATGCATATATGGGTTCTTCCTGTGCACTGCACTTGCTGGCAAGTAAACATGTGCGCGCAGTTTTATTTATATACTGTATATGTAAACACAGGAAACAAATTCGCACACTTCTTTTAATTATGTATATGTATCACAAACACAGGCATAAGGCAGAATTGCATGAACAGCAGAGCACAGCGGCATAGTTTAAGGTATATCCCGGCCTGTGATTGCACACCAGGCTTTGCCAAAGTCATCATCCTTTGAATGAAGAGGCTGACGAAATTTTTTTGTTTTTCTCAGATTCACAATAGGCACGAGACGTGGCCGGTTCATGTGACATGAGTGTGTAGCGCAAAAGGAAGAAAGACACAGAAAAGGTACACAACACAGGTCCTGCGTGGTTGTGTACATTTTCTTGTCCTTGCTTCTTTTACGCAACACATGTACACATGTCATGAAGCAACGTTACTGACTCGGCAGAGTTTCCACCCTTGTGATTATAACTGCATGCTCAAAAAATGGTTCTCTCAAATTAAGCAGTTGGCGTTTCCCTTCCGTCATTGCCATCGATGTTTCTCTCCCATTCTGCAGAATGCGTATGTAGAATTAGATGGCGTGCATAAACATGAAAATACGCTCCTTAGCGGTAGACCCATTTGCCAACAAAGCATGTCTTCCCTGTGCACAGCCGCTTTCTCTTTGGCATTTTCCATGCAGTTTAGTGAGAGGCACAGGGGAAACAACAGTCAGGAACGCGCTTCACCACTGGTGACACAATGAAAAAAGAAGGGATTCAGGCAGGCACAAAACGCGAAAAAGAACCCATGCAATCGTCGCCGAGCAGCTAGAAGTGCGAAACGACTCGCATGTGCAAGCACCGGCACCAGAAATAAACAGCGCTTGTTCTTGTTTTTTCTTCCTGTCGTCCCCGTTTGTTCGCGCTGTTTTTTTTTGGATAATAAACCGCTGTATTTTGGTGAACGCAAAATACACGAAGAAGCAGGTTTAACATGCACGCATAACACCAACGGACTGCCGTCCTCTGAAGAAAGAAAACTGAGGCGTCTGCTCCGATGGTGCCCTCCCGACGAGCAGCGCCCTCTGTCGCTATCGATTGGCTTTCATTGCAAATGGCGCCATCCTTGCCCATAGAGAAGCGCAGGCGCTTGTCCACTAGCCGGTATATTCTGGGCACTATAGAGGACGGCTCCAGATTAGCTTTGACAACGTGGGGTTCCTAACATGCCCCAACGTCACACAGCACACGAGTGTTTCTTGCACGCACTTCTATCAAAATACAGTGGCCACAACAGGGACTAGACAGTATGAGGATGGGCACAGCAGACGAATGCCACAGCTACTTTTATATCACACTGGGTGATACATTTATAGGGTTTAATGTCACAAAACAACTCAAGTTACGAGGAACACTCTGGAAATTTCGACCACATGGGGTTCTGAAACGTGCACTGACCTCACACAGTACACTGGCACCTTGTGTTTCAAATGCCTCCATCGAAATGGGGCAGACACTGGCTGGTATTGAACCAGTGTCCTAGGGTTCGGCACTTGAGCACCCAAACCTCTGAGCCACCATGTTAGGGCATCACAGTAGGTGACGAATCTTGAATAGGCCAAGGTAAACCCTTTTATAGTAAAGTCACTGGGACTGGAAAAAATCTTTATTATATCAGTAGTTGGTGATGACATGGTACTGAAGCTGCTGTCTGGTAATTAAATGCCTACTTACTGAACATGTCTTGTTGCTTAATGAAGAAAAAAAAAACTCTAAAATACCTCCCATCGCTCTCTTATCGTCTCTTTATGCTATTTTTTCAGTTATGGGCTGCGTGCAAAGCGACAGCCACGCCGTTGGTGGCAGAGTTGGAAGTAAACCTGGCAGCAGAGCCAGCCGCGTCATCTGCTAGCCGTGTGCTTCTATGCAGTCCTCGCGTCATGAATTCATTTTCCCACGCCGTTTGCATTGTTGCATAAAACACATCAGCTGCCGTGCATTGAGATACAAACTACGGGGCGTCTCCAGCAATTGCTTTTTCCTATGGGTAAATGTTTGAAAGCTATAAAAAAATTTGCTGTGGTTTATCTTGTGGTTAAACCTGGAGTTAGGTGAGAGCTATCTGCATGGCTACGCTTAGGTTTGGCTTGAAAGTAAAGACACGGAGTTTGCACATAGTAGTTTACTCTATGGTTTCAGCTTTATTTATGCCACAGGGGGCACTTTTGACCACTAAAGTGCAATGAGCCAAAATCCTCTTCGCGCTGTGGTCCTAAGACCTCTACTACGGCACCTTTTTCTCTCTGCTTTCACTCCCACCTTCGCGATGATGCGATAGCGTAAGCTACCAGCTAACATTTCTCGAGGCACGTTATTTTTTCTTACTTTCTGAACGAACCGTGACGCTTTCTTTCCACATTTGTAGATAGCGTTATGTTTTTTTTTCCTCAGGTGCTGCACGCTTCAGCTCACAACTCCAAGGACTACCTAAAGTTGGCTTCTCCTGAGTGCTGCCAAGCTTAGTGAGAAAGCCATTGAAAAAAAACAAACAAACAAAAAAAAAGCTTGGTGTTTATTTTCTCGCGATTTTAGGCAGCGGCAATGTCATTTAGTGGGAAGTCGTCAGTGTGGCCAGATGTACTTATGACCGATTTTTACCAAAAATGTTTTTAGTATAAAGGGGGACAAATGTACAGTCTATGGAAGATGAACTACCTAAGTTTCACTTTACTGTAGCGGGGTTCTACTGTATTATGAAATTAAGGCGAGCCAAACTTAGACCTACCTTTCAGCTACTCTGCAGCGCAAAGGGCCACAACCCGAGAATGCTAGTTTGGAGGCATAGCCTATGTCATAAGCTTCATCAGGAAAAAGGCTCGACTAATTCGCATCTATGCTTTCTTGAGCAACAATGTTGTCAAAAGCCCTCAGTGCTATCTCACAGGCCCAGCTCTTGACCTCGGGGACTAGGCAGCACACACACAGATGAAACATGCGTCAAGAAAAAAAAAAAAAAAGAGTACAAGAGGGTTACTTACGGAGTTTCGACGTGCTCTTTCTCGTTTTTAACCTCGGTTGGAACCAAAGGCTCAGCAGAAATGTTGTTCTCTTTAGTAAGGTCTGAAGAGAGTTAGAGAATAACACCACCGTTACTTCATTACAGCTTCAGGAAAGTTTTTGAAGCGAAGAAGAAAAAGACGCAATAGTACATGGAATCTAAGAACCGTTGGTGTCACATTGCATGGCTGGCCACTGGACAATAAAGCGCTACACATACACGATCAAGCGGCCAACAATGCAAGTCATTCTCCAACTCCTTCGACTCTCACTAAGACTTAAAAGTGGCAGCAAGCAGGTTGAATGCACAAAAATTGTGCAAAAAGTCATGCTGCTGCTTTCAAAGTGTTTTCACAGCCAGACGTATTTCTTGACATGTCCTTCGACAGAAAACTTTGTGACACAGGGCCACACAGGGTAAGAAGCAAGGACAGAAAGCAGCTTTAACCAACAGTAGCAGCGTGTCCTACACCCTACTTGCATGCATTCGATAGTAAACTGCAAGCAGTGCACAAATGTAAGTTCCCAGTAAAACAACAGTTTTATTAACTGTATGACAAATTTGTAGGCACATCCATATAAATAACTGTACCCATACGCTTTCACACCCAGGTGCATAGTGAAAAATGTGACAACTAGCGCACTTTATGATCGAACATGTGAACAATGAAAACAAAATGGAGGCAGGGGAATAAAAAGCTCTGCTTCCGCTACAAGCCTTTTCCCCACATTTCCTACCCCCAACAAAAACAATGTCCAGCTCTAGTCAACATTTTTGCATATTTTCGCAGTTCCTTTGCACTGTAACACAACAGAAAAGGAGGCTTTGGAACATATAATTTAGAACCATCAATGAAGTCCTGAATGGCATTTAAATTACAAAGCACTAACAGGAGAAAGATATGCAAAGATTTAAAATTTTGAATTCCAAAAGCAATAACATTCATAATACAATGCGTGTACCGTAAAACTTTTCTAAGAATAAAGACCTACCCCGTTCCACACACACTAAAAAGAACACCATTTTCAACAAAAGACCCATTGCACAAGATACTGCTCGAACGTTCAGCTATACAATTACAAAATAAGCAAAAGAGTTACAGTCGAACCCGGATAATTTGAATTTTGGTTATATCGAACTAATGGAATATCACCTTGAAAATTCCATGTAGTAAAAGTATAGGAAAGTTGCGTCGTATATCGAACTCAATTTCACTGGTCGTTCGATATATCGAACTCCGCACTACGTATTGTACGGCGCACGCCTTCCCAAAAGACGATCACTCGGCCATTTGCCGCATGACGTTGCGAGGGCACAGTTCGGCGATGACTGCATAGTCTCCACAACGGCTGGCGCCGTGCCCTTTCCCCAATGGCGCGCGCATCTGCGGTGATCGCTGCCACGCTAGCACGTGACGTTTGCAAGCCATGTGAGTGAAGGAACGAGGGAACCAATGCAGCCGTGGTGTTCGGGAGAGTGGAAAAACGCGATAGAGCAAAGCGTAAGGGCGTAAGGGTGTGCCCACTCTTCTGCTGAGCTTTATCTACACTCTCCCTCACTCTTTCTCGGTCTTCGTTCGCAGCAGCACGCACTACACATGTGCGCACAAGCCAGCTCAGCCAAGCTCAGCCCGTGGCAGACACTTTTCCCAGTGTGTGTTGTGAACGCTCTGCGGGTGGCGGCTGACGTGTCGTCGTGCTGAACGTGCGTAAGCTACAGCGGCTGCAAGTGCGGCTTTCTTTTTTTGCGGGAGTCGTTCATTTTTGCCTTTGTGCTGAACGTGTGGCGTAGCGTATGCCATGGTAGCTGCAGATGTTAGGAACAGGGTGTCTAGTAAACCACTATTTTCAAACTCCTTGAATTTTCCAGGTTTTCTCAATCAAATTTCCTGACGAATGAAAAGGCTAAAAAATGTAGCCGCTGATGATAATGAGCATTGACGAATAATTCGCAACAAAAAGCTATTTATTAATCAAATTCTGCAGTTTACAATAGTGAAAGGCTGCTATTGGTGTTAATGGCGGGGAAAAACTTCAAAAGTTTACTGAAAATTAAAAGCACACTGATGCCAGCCTCAGCAGAGCTCTTTGATGCTATAATTTTTTTTTTCCCTTGCTGTTCTGCGTTCGCTGCAGTTTCATGTGCGTTTCCGTTTGCGCTCGTGTTTCTCGATGCACCGCTTTGTGCAGCTTTTCCTTGCGATTGAGATGCCGCAAAACAGTAGATTGTTACCGCAGATGCAACGAGCCTTTGGAAGCCGTAAGAAATGGGCGTGGAACAATAACCAGAAGATATCAGCTACAAGTGTGCTGTCGGAACCTGAGTTACAGCCGGTGCCAGATTTGTTAGATGTGCAGGGAACATCAACCACGCTGCCCGATGACGACTTTGCGGGTTCACATCTTACAGCGCTAATTGCATCCCGGATCACGGTACACTGAGTTGACGCCGCCGCCCCGTACGGCTACAGCGGAGCTGGCCCAATGTCCGTTATGTCAAGAAGTCCGCGACGGCCTTGCTAGTAGCGGGAGTTTCACCTCGGCGATAGCGCGGAATGTGATGCCGGTACCGAGTTCGTGATTGTGAACACGATTTTATCGTGCACACGAAGCGCGGAACTTGCGGCGAGATCGCGAAGACGTGAGTGGTCAACCGCTGGAGTGTCACCTCAGCTGTAGCTCAGCTCGCTGATCGCTTTTGCGCTGGCCGCTGCCGGCACAATTATTCCTGCTTTTGGTCACGTACTACTCTCACACAGCCCTTCCGCATTATTCATTGAGTACCCAACTCATGTGCGTATTGGTTCTTCTATTGCGGCAGCTCAGCCATGTGCTGGCGTCGAAGTAATATATCGCGCCTTGCCTTGCGGCACAGCCGCGGTGGGGGATGCGCAGCACAGAAAAAAAAAGAAAAAAAAAAAAGGCATGAATAGCATACTTGCTGTGCGCCAGCTTAGAATGAAAATGCCCTGCAGATTATATTGCGCCATTTTCCCTGACTTGGTGAAATTTTTAATGGTTTCCCTGATATTTTCTTGCATTTTCCCGGTGCATGAAATTTCCGACAAGTCCCTGTTGCTAGACAACCTGAGGAAGCAGCATTTTTCTTTTCTTTTGGGAGAGTCGTCCTTACTTGTCGTGCTAAACGTGCGGCGCAGCGTAAGATATGGTGGCTGCGAACATTAAGTAACAGGCTTTTCTTTTCTTTTTTTTTTGCGGGAGTTATCTATTCTTACATTTTATGTATCAACGAAAGCACGCCGTCAGCTGCGATCATGACACAGACTTTTAGCATTGTTCACTTCAAACGGCATTTGCAGCATTCACGCTTTCCAATGATTTTGTGGCAGTGGATTACGCCGCCCCAAGCGCGGCGTGATAAATCGAACCAGGCTTGTGCAATCAAGCCATCACGGGCAATCTGCCAAGTTCGCTCCCTGCCACTGCAGGATCTATCAAAAGTATAGTTAAAAGATAAATACGCCATGATGTTATCGCTGTGTAGCATCTTGGCGCGCTGCCAATAAATGAGCTGTGGATGCGACGGTCGAAACAGAGGGGTGCGCCACTGAACTCGTTTCTTCTTCTTCTTTTTCTTTTTTTAAATCCTCCGCGGCAAAAGTGGGGGGTGGGCTCATTATGCGAGTTGGTTGATTACGCGACAAATACAGCATCATTTTTCACGATCGCAAGCGGCGTCTCAAGCCAATTTCGGTATATCGAATTATCAATACATCGAACTATTTTGAGACCCCCGTCGAGTTCAATATATTCGGGTTCGACTGTACAACTTCCAAGTAACATATGGCCTCTGGAAAGCAGGTATCACCTCTTTCATCATATATAATATTGAGCAGTCAGTAAAGTTTGTGCTTCTTTGCTCAAGGTATCTAGATTACCAGATGATGATGAGGCGGAAGCTTGTATTAAGTTACAAAATTAGATGGGCAAAGCAAAGATTCTGCTGCACAGCAGACAAAAGAAATGAGACAGTAGTTCTAATATCCCCTGCGTTGGAACAACTCCGCTTCCACAGTTTATCCAGCAGTGTTTCAACATACGACCCACATTAATTCCTAAGGATGTTTTCTCAAGAACATCTCAGTTACACATGGCTGCTTGCCAAATACATTTTCCATCACAGACCAGGCTTTTCTTCTGCAGACGAAACACCCAATAATATGTAAGGGATGTGCAAAGCTTTTTCAAAATAGAATCGAATACAAAATGTTTTTACGAGTATTTGTAACTTGCACCAATACTCGTACAAAAAAAAAAAAAAAAAAAAAAATCATATCAAACAAGAAAGCACTAGCAGTGGCACACTGTTACGACAATGTAGCTTACAGAATGTAGCTTACAGAATCTACAGCTGTTAAAAGAAGTCAGGGTATTAAAGGAGTATAAACACCTAATTTCGGTGGCATTTTCCTTCTTGGTAATGATGCACAAGTGCTAAATAATTTATAACTGAATTTACTTTCCTCACCAGTTGCAGTTTCAACAGCAGAGATATGGCTCTGACGTCGCAATCCAGTATAGGTCATGCGTGGCAGGAACAAACAGCGGCATAGTCGCCGACACTTTCCTTTTTGTGATGCCCGTTATTGAGGCAAGCTGGCTTTAGCATTGTAGCAAATTCGAACAGAGGAACGATTCCATCAATGTTTTTTAAATCACTCCCGTGACCTAAACTTGACTGACATCGCAGCTATTGCTCAGCTGTTGAAACCGAAACAGGTGAGAAAAGAAATTCGATTATGAATCATTCAGAGACCGTAGGCAAATATCACGCGGAGAATTGTGTACCGTAATGTCTTACGCACCATTACAAAGGATGAAACGAAGCACCGCAGAATTAGGTGTATATACTAACACTATAGCCTCTAAGTTACACATACCGTAGAATCACCTTTAGTCTTTCACGCATTGCAAAGCTGCAGTAAGGTACTACAATCAACCTTGAGAAATTATTGAAGCACACCTTATTGTGAACAGCTTCTAATGAGGAACAAACTGCAGGTAAGAGGGAGTAAATAAAGCAGTTCAAGCACTGCCATATCACAACAGATCACATTATGTAACAGTTTCGGGCCTATGGAGAAAATGAGAAGGACCATGTAAAGCCACAAAACAATTTTATTTTATCATATTAAATATAGTGGAACTGAACTTATGCTCAATGAAATGCCCTGTTAACCATCCTCGGTTCAGGCTAAGTAAGGTCCGAAAACAACACACCATAATTCCGATTGTTAGCATTCTCTCCAGTGGGCACAAAACTGATGTGAGAAAACAATGTGCTTCAAAATGCTTTCAAGAGGGCACAAACACAATGAATCTCTTGAGCAACATAATGTGGCGTATGAAGCACTAAACAACCAACTTCGGCCATACTCCACTGAACCTGGGCCCGCATTCTGGATATGACCACTAAGTGGACACGTCAACTTCGGCCCATGATCAGTTGAAGCTTCAAATGCAGGGGGCAACAATCGTATCACGACAGTTCACTATGTTTTTCTCCTATGCCATCTCAACTGAAAGCACCCTTGCCGTTTAAGCGATAACTGTAGTACCAAAGTGAATGATGCAAGACTGCTGCTACGGATATCTACAATTTACGATAAGATGCTCAAAAGTTGAAATTGGTGGGGCAATGTTTGATCAAACAATTCACAATTGAATTTTATTGATTCTGCAGTCTCAATGTCAGGTTGTCGAACCAAGGTTCTGATGTCATAAATGAGTACATGATCACGTGACACAAACAGAAGCTAGAATATATTTGCTGCTTTGTAGTTTTATTTCGTGTAAACACTCACACTAAGCTGCCTCAGAAAGTGGGATGACAGCGACTGAACCAGTAGCTATTAAATTGCTGAATTTGTCAGTTGCATGTGATCTTATACTTGCGAAGTAGAAACTGTTGTCCCGCAACGCGAAACCAAAGCCGAAACTAGTTAGCAGAATATGTTCATTTATAAGCTATTTACTGTGCACAAAAAGAATTTCGCAATTTCAGCCAAGTTTACTTATGTCTTACATGTGATTCCAACGCACAAATACACTGAAAAAAGTTTGGTGTGTCTACCCCCTTAAAGGCATTTACACAATGAATTTTATTCGAAGCGGCAGCATCAGCTGTGAATTGGGGCGAGAGAACTTGTCCAGTTAAGGCCCCACCAGTTTGGACAAGACTACTTAGTGGACACTTCCATGGTATGAATATGGGCCCTGATGTGCTGAGCAGGTTTAACTACCAGGAGGGAAAACAAAAAGTAAAATAGAAAAAAAAAAAAAAAAAAAAGGGAGGGAGGGAAGAAGAGAGAGCGAGAAAAAAAAAAGAAAAAAAAAGAAAAAAAAAAGAAAAGAAAAAAATTGCACTGCTTATTGATGCAGGCAAGTCAAAGCACAAAAGAGAAACAAATGATGCAGTTCTTGCTCAAACTAAAGTGCTGGCAGTGCTGAAGTGGGTGCCTAAAATGGTGCTTATAATAAGCATAGCCATCACCAAGTGCAAAACGCGGCTAAATTTCTCACCTTCACCAGTATGAGTAGACAAACTTAAAGCACCAATAGTGTCATGATGGGTGAGCCTTATGTAGAGCATAAAGGGTTGTTGGTGGGAGAGTATGTGGCAAATCGCCTGATAGACATGATTGATGAAGAATGCTTACAAGTTGGAGTATAATAAATGTGGCAATATTTTTCATCGCCACAGGAGTGCTTTCTAATGTCACATGGATGATACCAACAACTGAATACTTGTACCTGCTTCAGAATAATTCCAGCAAGGAGAAACATAAGCTACAGTGCAGAGAAGTGCAGCACCGGTTGTACTGCTGACAGGTCACCTAGTTTACAATTGAATTAGGCCCTAGTCCAGAGATAACTCCCGCTCCCTAGCCAAAACTGCCCCTCCAGAGCAGCCCATAATCGCACCCCTGGTTTAGTGGAGTGGGGCAGATGGCGGCTTCTACTGGTGTGCTATTGCTGCACATTAACCAGAAAATACCACACATGCACAGATCAGACGGTGTTTAAGCTGCTTATTTCCTAACACCCATGGATGGAGCTGCTGCTAGAGACAAACAGGGGAGGCCACACAACATGGCCACTAACAAGTGCAGGCACCATGCTCAAGAATGAAACATACTTCACTCACCTACCATCCCTTCACATAAATTTGGCAGGTTTCAGTAAGAGAAGATCTGCTTTACATTGTTACGCAAAGAACTTGCCCGAATGCTAACTGCCAGTGTAGCATGCACCGCTATGACAAAGTGTCAGTGCACTTCATTGACACATTCTGCTCAGCGTGTCTTAAAAAATAATAGAATTTCCAGAGTAAAAAGGAATATGTTCAATTACCAGAGCACTCTCTTCACACAAGACAACATTGGAGAAGCTGACTTGGGACACATAGAAAGGCAATGGTGTGACTCTCCACATCATAAACCCATGAAGGAAGACACACAAGAATGAGAGCATTATGCGGCAGTAAAAACGACTCTGGAATTCAGCAATCTGAGGATCACTGCCCCCATAAAAAATGCTTTCCTCCTTTTATTTTCTTAGTTTCGAAAAAAAGAAAAAGAAAGAAATACAAGTACACCCATACAATAACATACATATGAAGGCAAAGTTGCTTTACGTCACTGTGAGATACATGAATGCTCGTACCCAAACACCGGACGAAGAGAAATGGAGAGAACTCAAAGAACTGCAGAAAATGAGCACCTTGTTCAAACGGCCGACCTACCAGTGTTTTCTTTGGTGGTGGCAGCTGCTTCAGAATTTGCATGCTTGTCCCGGCGTCGCCCTGACTTCTTTGGTGGCTTGGCATTGATGACTTCTGTGGGCAACGGTGCTTGAACGTCATCCCTCTTCTCTTCTTGTGCTTCAGGTTCGGGTGGCGGTGGCAGTGCCATTTCAGGAACCACCTCTTCACTCTTGTCCTTGTGATGATGTTTTCCTTTCTTCCCACGGTGCGAGGCTGCACAGAAATGGCGACCCCATGAGCAGGCTGCTTGTAACTTAGAGAGGTAGTGCTAACTCTCAACAAAAGGGTCAGTACAAGGTTTAAGCAAACCTCCAGTTGTAGCAAAGTTTGAGGCATTTCAGTGATGCACAGATGTATACGAGGTAAATCTGCCTCCTTGCTCGTGCCAACAACCCCTGAGCACCGAATTATTTCAAACTGGATAGCTCAGACACACTCGAGCCAACAGACACTGACACAAAGGAAAGCATAGATTTTTTTTCTTCTTGTGTCCATGAAGGTGAATTAATTATTATTTGTGTAAGCAACTGAATAAAGCCTACAGCCACTGTCATAAAAGAAATAAGGGATTTTGTTTTTGTGTGTGTGGTCATGCATATAAATAATTAAACCTGTAGGTACTCTATAGTTGGTTAGAATGTAGGAAAAAAAAAAAATCCACATGCCAGCGGTGGGATCCGAACCCACGGCCTCCAAAGTGGTACTTGCTGGCTTTTCCTTATTCCTCCTAGAAGACATACCGGTATTCTGAAACATATTTCCTTAGCTCCTTAGTTCCATTGTGCTGAAGCAGCATGCTCATTACACACTGCTTGGCGGCAGTGTGATGGAGACAAACTAACCTGTGCTAGCGCATTTGAATTTTGCTTCCACAAACCTCGCTGCGATCACAAATTGTAATGCATTTGACAAATCACCACTGATACGAAAACATGCACAAATGAATCATCTTAAATCAGGACTGTTGCCTGGTTTTTCACTAAATAAATCTGTACAGTTAAACTTCTATACACAGCGAATTCCTCAATACCACGGAAGTTTCCAATTCCCCGTCGCTGCCCATGAAAGTGTATGTATCTGTAAACACCATGCAACAAGCATGTTAAGACGGTTGACTTTGATTAACAAACACTAGATGTCGACTGTCGCTTAGCTAGTACTGAATTACTGGAAATTACTGCCGTGCCCTGCTTATGCTTCGGTGCTTGCTGCTCCAGCACACACAGGATAGAGGCCACGCTACAGGTGCACCACACAGTAGAGTGTAGTGATTGAAACTAATTTGCAGCTTGCCAAAGATACATTTTTTGAAAGGACATGTGATGGACAAAATTTGATGACTAGCAACAGCAAAGAAATTTGTGTTTTCGAACAGCTGACCAAAAACCTCCACTTATATTTTGGCACCTAAGTGTAACAGTTGTTTACCAGCTTAATAGTCAGCACGATTCACCTGTCTTCTGATGTAAGCCAATGTTGATATTTCAATGCCGATGAAGCCTTCTCGATATCTCAAAAGGTGTGCTTTTTAAATACAGGTTCATCTTAGTTCAAATAACATGCCGATGAAGCCACCTCTATATCTCAAAGGGTGCATTTTTTAAATACAGGTCCATCTTTATTGAAATAACCAGCATACAGCTCACTTCATAGACAAGAAGCCAGCTAAGATGGACAATACTATATTTCCAAGCTTTATACGCATTAGAAGCGAAAAGTTGTCATGCAAATGTGAATGGGCTATCTTCTGAGCACTTGTGGCAGTCAAAATTCACAGCAGACTATGGTGATAATTTCGGTTGGTCTTATTCTTTTCCACTTGGCCATATTTTTGACACAATCAATCCTTGACAATACTACCTTGGTGTTTCCAAGTACACAAAGTTTCTCTGATAATGCCAGGCCATTAGACACAGCAGCTACCCGTCAACTCTACCAACTACACTACCTCACTACATTTCCAGTGAAAGTGCGTTAATTCAAACCTCGATCCTCCGATTTTCGTATAATTTGAACTGCACTACTTGGCCCAGTCAAGCTCTATCGACGTCAATGGATGAAAAAGGTCGCTAGTTCGAACGCAAGTCATTTCTACCAAGGATAATTAGAACTATGTGTCACCATGTCTGGGCAGCCTGTTGCCTGGCAAATGGTTAAGAAACTCCTCCCGATAGGGTAGCATAGTTATGAGGCTGTTCACCTCTAAAATGGGGAGAGAAAATAAAATCTGGCACAACCATGGGCAAGTGGATAAAGCCAAACTGGAGCCATGGCCGGCACAGCAGCCAGAGAATAGGGTAGTGGCGGCGGCTGCTTGCTCTCTATTCAGTGTGATGTCCGAGACTTGCATCTAAATGCTTGTTAATTCGACACCCCTAAATTCGGAAATACAGACAAGTCTTACTGTCAGTGCGATCCTAGTCAAACCCCATTGTAAGGACATGGCGCCACATATGTACTATTAGTCTTGCACCAGCTAGGCCACATCCAGGTATGACAGGCACTGTAAGCGATCGTCATGTTACTACTCCTCAAGCCTGAACTGAGTGTTGCAGAGCTGACCGTGCACCACTAATGTGGTTGCAACTGTAAGCAAAACATGATCGGCCTTGTCTCCAATAATAGGCTGGCTACTTTGTTTCCGTTTCCTTTTATGGGCTGCACACAGTATGTGCCAACCACCCATGGCGACAGCGGCTATAAGCTGCACAACAGCCATCTAACCGATCGCATTTGTGCAACGTTTTGGAGAATCATTGGCGGTACTGAGCATTTTCCATGCTTCCATCAAAGTGGCTCTTCCACTGCTCCAAAAATGAGTGCTTGTCAAGTACCAATCAGCGTGTCGATGTAACCCTGTGAATAACAAAAAATTTTGCTTTGGAGTTTGCTAATTAATTATGGTAACTTACCTGAATTAAATATGAACTTCAGACATTAAACGGGATTTGCAAAGTTTGGGCGCACCTTCGAAACCTTCATTCCATTATTTGCTATAAGGAAAGACTCCAGCGTACAGTTAAACCTCGCAATAACAAATCCGCAGTTTATTTCATAAAACTGAAATTTTGCACACTGAAGTTTGTCACCTGACATACATTTCAGAGACTGTTCGCAGGGAAAGGCTCGGATTGTGGTGAAAGTAGAGGCTACGTGAGATATGGGCACGATGCACCAGCCTATTCTAGTTTCACTATTATCACTCTGAACTGCGAGTCCTCACGGGCAAGTGCAGTCCATCATATATAATGAACTGCACACCATCGCTTTCCGCCACAAGCGCGAGCTTGTGCATCCTTGTTTGCACTACGCGAATGGGTATGCAGACCCTTCCAGTCCTTTATAGAGATTTATGATAACAAATAAAAGTGACAATTCATTCGGCACCCGTCTTGGGCAAGATTGCGACAAGCTGTGCCTGATCTTGTTGGCTGCACGTTGTGCACACGGTCGTGCTGGCTGGTGGATTCGCCCGACACTATGTTAGCGTACTTCGCCCGTATAACCCCAGATAGTGCAGCAGGAGGCGCGCTTGCTGTAACAGCCGCAATTACGTTGGCCATGTGCTCTTCACCTGCTTTCCAAGCAGAGCCCACTTTCATGATGTGCTCCAGTGCACACTTCTGCATGCACCCCGCTCAACACTTTGAGCTTGCGGCTCAATCATTCCCCGTGATCGTCTCAACACAGAACAAAATTTAGCTGAACGAAAAGTGCACTAAAATTTATTTGCTATACTTGAGCTACAAACTCATTGTGTTCTAAGGAAACAAGCCTGTGAAAACCAAAATAATTTGTTTCGATACAATGCACTTTGTTACATCAAGGTCTATATGTATTCTTTCTTCTAGCACAAAAAAAGGAAGCCCATGAAATAATAATAAAACCAAAATTCACGTGACCGCATATTCGCACGCCACTGTCAAGATACTCTCAACTGTGGTTTGAGTGAACGAAATTAGCTACAGCTGTACCACCACACTGTATTGTTTTCCTCAGCACAAAAGCAATGAAAATTTAATTGAAAATTTCGTATGACATCCCCGCCCCCGTGGGCTAAAGTCCAAATGTACATGTGTATAGTACACACACACACACAAGTACATACATAATACATAAATTAGTAAATATAGGCGATCCCTTTTGAGCTTAATTTATCCAGTTTAAACTGTAATGCTCTGCAGCACTGGGCATTTGCTGCCAAAACACAACAGGTAAGCATGCATTCTCACTCTCTTTAGGAGCAGGGGGCTCTTCCTTGACAGGAGCTTGCTCTGGTGGAGGTGGTGGCGGCGAGTCGGGAGCTGGCCTCTCCTCGTTCTCCTCTTCAGGTGGCGGAGGTTCTTCCTCATCACTGGGCTCCTTGTGGACTTCATCCTCTTCTCCAACATCAGCAGATTTGGGAGCCTCTTCTCCTTCGCTCTCAGAGCTGAACTTTTTACGCTTTATCTTCCGGCCACTGCGACTGCGACTTGGTGCAGCCTTGGAGGCAGCGTCCTTGGACTTGGACCTCTGATAGCAGAAAGAACAGCAGAATGAAAGTTTGTTTAACAGACAAAACCAGCACCATGGAGTAAGACAAGAGATTAGTGTAGATTGTAGCGCGCTGCAATCCATTCATCATGGCCAAATTTTGCTACACGAACGCCGAGCCCGCGTCCGGCGCACAGCTTCGCTCCCTCCACTCCCCTTTGCTCGCTGACACGGATTTGAGCACACATTCCTCCTCTTCCTATCATCCTCGTAAAGAAAGCCTGATGTGCCACCTCTCGACACTGCCGCAAAACGAAATGCCCTAACACTCGGTCCAGGCAACCGCGTGGTCGCGACCAACAGGCGAAGAGCCGACGAAGTGGTAGCTTTGCACAATGTCTGCTAACCGAAAAACACACAAATGGGATCGTGGTCATTGTTGCACATACGCCAAACTCTCTTCTTTTAAGATAAAACATTTAAGGTAACGCTCCAATTGCGACATTTTTTTGTGTTGGCTGCATGTATCCATAAGAATGAATCGAAAGAGGCACGCAGACTACAAACCACGCAACGATTTCACTGGTATGCAGACGATGCGGCGCGCCAGACGTGTGAGAGGCAGATACCGTGTGTCATTATTTCAACGCTGATGGTACGAAACCACAAGGTAGAAGTTTTTTGTCCTTGGCTGTGAATCACGGTATCGCAAAGGAAAAGCAAAACCGTGCCATTTTTTTGTAATCGTAATACCGTGCATAAAACTCACTGGACAGCTCTCCATAGAGTGCAAGAGAAAAAAACCGAGGACCTAGCGCAGCAAGTAAACTGTATGAAGAAAATGACAAACGTGATTGCGAGGGCTATATGCGAGCGGTGACGCAGGCAAGGGACGACACGCCAGTGCAGTTCGACTATGCAAACGAAGAGTGCGATTGCCAGGGATATATGCCAGTGTTGACGGAAGCAACATGAAGAAGACAGCAGACGCAGCGGCACCATAGAACTGCCAGAGCAGAGGAGTGGCAGAATGCTTCACTAGCACTGATGACAAATCCAAGCGCCATCTATCAGAATTGCCGCAAAGCTTTCTTCGATGTAGCAAAATTTCCTGTCCTACGTTATTTCCTAATCATCAGCGTTTCCCCTCTTCTTCAAGCTCCCACAGGCACTTACGCGATACAAGCTCAGCTGTTATGCCGCAACTGTGCCAGCTTTCCTTCATGCTACATCATGAAGCTCATTTTGAGATAATGGCTCAGCCTGAATCAGAATTTTGACAGCCTGCAGTTAGCGCGCACACAGTGGCAACATGCACACGTGGAACTATCGACAGTTGCCTGCCACCATGTTAGCACCTTCCGGTGTTTCGCACTGTGAAGTTTATTGGGACGCTATCTGGTGCACTTCCATCAATACCATGGTGCGAGCAGGAAGCAAAGAAGGCACGAAAATGGAACTACACATGGGCACTGTGCAGGCTGGCTTCCAGGCATGTTTCAGAAATATCCTTCTTACTTTCGTTGTTGTGTGCATCTTAAAAATTCGATTTCTAGGTTCCAATGGACGAGGAGAATGGTCACAGTGAAAACAATGCACAGGCATGCACATAAAGCGAAATGAAACTCAGCGTGCATGTGCACATACTTCACATCCGGCTAACTCAGTTAAATCAGCTGCATTCCCCCCCCCCCCCCCCACACACACACACACACACAATTATGAACATCTCAAAAAGCCTTTTCTAGGACCTATAGTTGTAATATAAAAACTTTTACAGCACTAAGAATTACAAAATATTGAGTAATGCAGAATAATGATCGCAATCTTATAGCATTTGGACAAGATAAATGTCCCATCTATGAATCTACATCTACCACAAAATTGACAAGTTTAGAACAATCGCTACGCAGTTTTTTACACTACAACTAGGTCTTTTGCTGTTCTTGAGGCTTGTGCCGACGGATATTCGCGCACCCTGTCAGGTTGGTCCCAAACATTATTAGCCGAGAACTTCACAGTCTGCCTTTGCGAAACTCGCAAGCATCTTGTGAGACCTGTCGAGGAACCAATTAGCAACCATGCGCACGCATCCGTTGCGGCCCGCGGACAAACGCAGCGAGAGCAGACCGGATCCTTTTCTGGCTTGGTGCTCTAGCCCTGCTGTAGGTCTCGCCGCACGTCGCCTGGACTGGACACATAGATCGTTTTAGTGGAGAGGAGGAAAAAAGCCTTGAACTGGAAGCACTGCGTGGCCTAAATCCCGACTTGTGTGCTCATTTTTGCTTGACAGTGCAAAATGAAAGGTAAGGTTTCGCGTGCTTATACCACGCTTAAAAAAAAAAAAATAATAAAAAAAATAAAGAAAAGCCTTTTTTTTTTTTTTTTCAGCTCTGTGCTTTCCATTTTAGGGTAGCCTTTACTTGGGTTTATGAACAGAATTTTTTTTGTAGGAACTTGTGTGTACTTTTACAACGAATATCGGATATAACGAACGAATTTCCACGCAAAATGAGACTTCGTTATAACGAGGCTTGACCGTATATTTATATTTTTTGAAAATGCGCATCTCATAAGTTTTTGCTGCCGATAATGAATGGAAATATGGTCAAAGGAATAGCTGTGATTTCTTGAAGTAAGCAAATCTTGCGACGGCAAATGGAGTATATAATTTTTGATAAAAGCAACTTTTGGTGAGGTCATTATGGGACATAATTTAATGTCATTATTTCATAAGTATCAATTTTCTATTTTCTCTTTCATCCGGATGTCAGCATGACGGCAGCATCAGACAAACGCAGCCAGTGCCCAGTCAATGAAATTGCAGGATAGCAGCTCCCGCCGTCAACAAGTCATCGCCACTTCCCGCACATACCGGCAAACTGGTGGTTGAGTCATGTAGGCAATGCTGAAATCCGACTGCCTGGCAGTGGACGCTTGAAAACCCCACCTTTGTCACCCAAAAAAAGTAGCCTAGCGCAGAGTAAATAGATCCGAAATCGATAATGGATCCTTAAGAATAGAACCCCAGTGGAAGTGTTAGCACCCCGCAGTAGCTGTTCAAGCAGTAAAGAGTATATGAATGATCAGCTGACCCAACAAACGTAGCGCGATTAACACTGCTACAAAACATGACATGAAACGACTATATTTGCTTGCTTTCATTGCTTAAATTTTTACGGTAGCCCGTCTCTAGAAATCATAAAAGGATAAAAAGTAAATCGAAAGATGCCCTGCCTTGCTTGCTTCATCGCCCACGCGGCCAGTGGTGCGCCGCTGCACTTAAAACTAACACACCAATTGTAATCAGGCTTGTAGAGTTCAGCTGACCCAATGGCTTGGGTGCTGCTGAAAAGGTATTTTCTTTCAGCCAGGTACCCCCAAAAAGTAAAAATTTGCATGCGAAAGCTCAGAAATGCCGATGTGCGCTACTTGTCGCCTGTTCCGTGGATGGGACCACACATACCAGCATGGCGGTTGTTTTCAACTTGGCTGCTACATGGCGACACATACACAAAATGGCAGCGCCCACGATAAAACGGTCTATAAGAAGACAACGCTTAGGCTGCATACTGAAGCTGGGCAAGGAAGGATTTAACTAGATGCCCCACAGGTTTTACAGAACTATGCAAAATCACAACTCTGGCTTGACAGCTACTACAGAGCAACCATTCTTAAAGTAGGGTTATATTCTTGAAAATTAAGGTAGAGATGCTATGGTGCTCGAGTAAGCAGGCCAACACACCTTTTTCCTAGGCACCTCTTCTTCAGCAGTTTTTTGGTCATCTGTGGAATCCTGCAAGACGATAGTACAAACTTTTTGTCGCTTCTCGTCACTAACAACTGCTCATAACTTCTGTTGCTTACAACAAGGATCAACTGTACTAGGCAAGAATACCAGCACTGACTTTTCAACAAGTTTATCTCAGTTAAAACTTCTTTACCTAGCTTTGCTCAAGTATATCTCATCATTTGACAGACATTAGACGCACCATGATCAATAGATGACGCTAGCTACAATAAAATTTATTTCTTAGACATTACTGCAGCCAAACAATGCTGCCATTTTACCCACTAAACAGGCCAAGTATGTGAGTCATCTTTCCTTTGTTCTCACCACCGAATTATGATCCTGATGGTTTACAAAAATAACTAGTCGGAAGAGAAAAGCTCTTGGCTTATGGAAAACTACAAGCTTATCGTTTATTGCTCAAAATAATGTACCAAAATAAACATTCCCTTCTGTCAATACACGTCAAAAGAAGAAAAAGAAGAAGAAGAAGAAAGAAAAAAAAAAAAAAAACGGCAGGTTTAGCCTGGTTAAAAGTGTACTGTAAAAACCCCTGTATAATACGAGGCGTAATTTCGTGGTAGCAAAGAAGAAAAAAGTTTTCATTCGCATATCATGCGAGCCAGGAAAAAAATCAGTAAAGATTTTTACTCGCACTACACTTCATGTTTGCTCCGCAAAACGTTACGTGCTCCGCACTTTCGCGTCCAACGCCACCCAGCATCAGGCGCCGAATAGTGCCCGGAAGTTTTATACGCCCAGTGCTGGTTCACTCTGCTTCTCGCACCAACACGCTTGATCGAAGAATTTCACGCACAGTGAGAAGAGCAGCTCACATTCACCCCGGCAATTGCGGAAGCCACATGGTCCTCAGTTCTAAAACCAGTAGCGGCCGCTGCCAGTGAAGAAGCAGCCAGCTAGCACACGCCGCATTCACGTTTCTTCGAGTCCAGCACCATGCAATGGAGCGAGGCATATGCACCCAAGAAATGTTTTTAACTTCAGGGTTTTCACGATCGCCGTCGTTCAGTATGTCGTCAGCCGCGAGTCCCTTGATAAAAGACATTTTGCTCTTCAGTACCTCTAAAAGTGCTTGGTATTCTGCCCGACGTGCTCCTTGGGAATGCTGGTCGAGCGTCCGCGATTCAGCACTGAGAGGCGCGTAATGGACCTCGTGCAACATAACGAGTGAACCCTTCGCTGTTCCTATATCGTGCAAAGCGTTATCGACTTTTCCAGTTGCGTGTGCAGCACAAGGGTCGCAGGGTCAGTGCGGAGAAACCGAAACCATAGTCAGTCGACGCCACCCCTAGATAGTGCCTCTCCTGGCTGGGAGACTGATGCTGATAATGCTGAAAGTTGTTCTGATCCACGTACAATACAAAAAACCTGGCATAATAAAATCAAGAAAAAACCTCATGCTATGTGCGGGTTTTTAAAGTAAGCTCTGTTAAGTATGGCTACAAGGTCAGATTGGCATTTCTTCTCCATGAGAGCTTCTCAGTCTACCAAATGGTCTCTTCTAACATTTCTATACAAGCGTTCTGAATATAATACTCTCCAATTTCTGGCTACACACTGAACACTGTACCAAGCCAAAGAGGATAAAATATGATAAGCTCGTTTTCCAGACAACCTAAGAAAAGTAACATGTCAGACTGTGAAAAACCCACCTTTGATGCTCTTTTGGTGGCCTTTTTCTTCACAGGTTGTGGTTCAGGTTTCTACATAAAAATAAAAAAAATTGGATTTGTTTAACTTCAGAAATGAAAACAAAGGTATCATACAAAGCTTTTCTTCAATTCAAATTTCTTGAGACTTCAAAACAAAGCTGTAACAGTTTTTTCATGCTTGCATGCCCTCGACAATGGTGCAGTAATGGACAAAAAGCTAGCGGCACATGCTAAAGTAAACAGCTGAAAAGCAGACTGCCAGTGTTTTGCATGCAGATTTGTCTTGCAGTATCAGCACACCACACGCATTTACTACCTCAACAAACTCGTGCAAAAATCCCCAAATAGGAAAGCTTTGCAAGCTTGGAAGAGGGAGAGCAGCCACTGCCAATGGCGGATCAG
The DNA here is from genome assembly GCF_055883805.1 of Amblyomma maculatum. Classification (NCBI taxonomy): domain Eukaryota; kingdom Metazoa; phylum Arthropoda; class Arachnida; order Ixodida; family Ixodidae; genus Amblyomma; species Amblyomma maculatum. The sequence goes on along the minus strand of NC_139349.1, from coordinate 7,090,656 downwards.
CAGAAGCCTAGAGGGCATGCATAACAGGCAGCCGACAAGTGTCTCACATTTTTCGACGGCTTTTCATCAATGACCAACTCAGACTCCTCCTGCTCTTCTGGTTCCTCCCCACTCTCAGAGGGTGGCTTTTCCTTGGCGTCCTTTTTAGCCGAAGCCTTGCTGCCAGACCCCTGATGACGACAGTGAGAACCCAACAAAAGAACTCTCACTGAAGGCCAGCCCGTGAACACCTATGCTTACTGCCATCAATCAGTCAGGTCAGTTTTACCCACACATAATGGCAGTACACAATACTATGTGCCTCAACTTGTGGCACTCAATATTGCATTGTGTGCAAATACCAACTACCTCAACGAGTACAAAGCTGGCAAATCACAGCTAGGCAGTTACCTGGTTGCCACCACGGCTTGGAAATCAGTGCACCACATTCCTGCCACCTTCACCAACGAATGGGTCCGACTAAACATTTAGGCAATGTCCAATGAGGCCTTTTACACAGAGCTGGCTGTAGCAGACTTTACCAGCTCCAAAAATCTGGTTTGGTTTACAGAGTTTAACATCCCAAAGCGACTCAGGCTACGACAGACAGCGTACTGGAGGTCTCCGGAAAACTAGACTACCTGAGGAAAAGCTTTTTTTTTTTCAGGGAGGGCTTTCGTCTCCACTGAAAACGACCACTGCAGGCGGGGTTCGATCCTGCCACCTTGAGTACAGCAGTCATGCATCATAACCACTGAGCCCCTCCGCAGCAGGGCTTCTGTTTAAGCAGCTCTGTTTGAAGCATGGTCCAAACTGATGGCTGTTCACCAGCAGCAGATTCTTCAGCATTGCGTTGCATATTGGTGAGCAGAAGTCAGTTGTAGTTTCAGTTTTGAATAGACTTTGCAGCCGCGAGGCACGCTGCCGCCATATCCATAAGATGTGGAAAACGCAAAATGCTCGCCTTTTCTTGCTATCCCTAAGCACAAGAATTCAGAAGTACATCACTGAAACATTTGCAAATATTTCCTCTTGAGCTTTCATAGTGCCATAATTTCAAGCACAGAAAATTTTAACTTTCCAACCTTGCCCCGCACACGTGGCCTAACTAGCCCTAAACACAAACATATGCAGCTGCAAACATGAAATGCAACCAGCAACAGATACTTTTTGGCTTTGATAGGCTACTAGCCGATGATGCCAATGGTGCTAGTGTGGCCACTGAAGGTGATGCTCACGATTACGATGCAGCTGCAGATTCTGCGGAGCTGGTTCCATAAAAACCATTCTTGTGCAAGCAGAGGCAACTCACCAGGAGAGCTAAAGCAGTGGTCGTACAATCGGAAAGTTTAGTAAAAAAAATTGGGAGTCTCCCGGGCAGTGGCATAGCCACAAACATTTTTTGCGTGGTGCAAGTCACCGGGGAAATAAAATAAGGGGGGAAGAGATGCCCTCAGAAAAATTCAGTGTGTTCTGACACAGAAACTGCCCACCCCCACACCTAGCAATGGCATAAATTACATTCTTAAACTACTACTACCTTAAGAATTTCTATATTGCAAAAAAAAAAAAAAAAAAAAAAAAAAGTGCACTCAACCACAGTTAAGTACACATTTTATGTTCAAAACCTACTAGTGTTTTCATGCTAAATAGGCTTAGAAAATGTTTAATTAGGGTAAGCGTGCGTTCAGAATGCAACATACTACTCTAATGTGATGATACACACTTGTAGGCTAAGCTAGAACCATCAGGCTTAACTAAGCCCAACACGCTCACTTATATGCATCATAGCAAAGCTACACTTGGTTGTAGCCATAGCAACAACACTCAGTTAGGCGGATTGAAATCACAATCCGGAAATGGTGAAATCCATTGTGCTAGGCTAAAGTGCTTTCACATTAACAGGTGTGCGGCAGCCAAAATGTGTTTTTGAACAGCTGTGTGGCAGAAATTACTAAATATGTAGCAGCAATATCTGCTTTTCGGAGCAACTTGAAGGCATGCGGTCAACGCAAATCGTCATTAAAATCAAAAAGGCCTCTGCTACCGTCTTTGCAGTGCAACACAGTAAAAGTGATGCCTGCTTACAAACGGCTCCATCGCATTTTGAGGATGCTTCACTTCACAGACGAACATCGGGTGACTAATGCAGTTTATGAGTACAGGAAGAAGCATATGTGGATGCAATTGAGGGAAATATGCGCAGGCATTAGAAAGCGTCATGCCATTTTTAAATAAAAACATATGACCAGTGATGCATCAAGCAGAGCTCAAAATGGCGTGAATGGCTGATGCGCGACTGATCGGAACCGCTGGATGGCGTGAAGCTGAAGAAAGTGAAACTTAACCATGTGACTGAGCTGTATTTCAGAAATGGGGGACTCTGATTGTTGTTGTGCCTGCCAGAGCACATAAGATGTGCACGCGCAACACTACTCCATTTTTATTAAATTCTGACTTGGGAGACTGCTCATATTAGGCTCCTAGCCGTGGTTTGCATGGCTCCTTCAGTGGCAGACGAATGAAGCCGAGCGGATGCCGGCGAGCACCTGACACCCCTTTACAATCCCCGCTGCTGCTCCGCATGGCATTGGTGTATTGAGAAGCCTCGGCGTCAAACACGTCTAGACATGCTTGGCCAGCCAGACCCCATGGCGCCTCAACCTCCTCGCAGCCGGAGCAGATCCCCAATGGGAGACCAATGCGCTTACTATTGGGCTGCCGCCAACTTACTGCCTCCGGATTAGACAGTTCAAATCCCAACAGCGTGCAGGTCTATAAAAGAAGGCGCACTGCCAGTTGTCGAGTGAGACCGTTGTAAGTGTCCATCGAGTGTTGTGCTCCTCACCCAGATAGGACATCGCGGATTCTCCCTGGCCCAATGCTGTGCAAAGACACTTGCGTGCATTCAGTAGCTTTCGGCACCCGTGCCGATGTTGTTCTATCCTGTACCATGACTGTAAATAATGTATAAAGTCACCATTTGTTCCCTCTTCTCAGTGACTCAGAGCCTTGATACACGGATTGGAATTCTGACCGTGATGTTCTTGCTCCGGTTTGATCGGACGTCGTCTTGGAAGAAGATGGTCCAAGGGGCACTGACTCCTAGCACTGGAGTTAACTGTGGGATTGTGAAGCGACTCGCTCCCCCACTTGTAACAAGGCCTATTTCAGTGGCTGCTGACTATACGGGTCACTAATACACCTCAAAGCGAACCCCCATCAGAATTATAAAATGCCCGACACCATAGTTACATGGGCCTGGACAGCGCTCCTAGTCTGAATTAACGAAGTTCGAACTCAGTTACAATATTTGTGCAGGATTAAAGCGGTTGCATCAAAACGATTGCCGCAGCGCACGCATGCTTTGTCCGTTCAGGCATTCTCAAAAAGTGTTAAGCAGGTTCCAGGTCTCTCATGGTACAGTGATCAAAAATGATTGCAGCACTGGCACCTGCTCCCATTTTTTGCTGTTAATCATCCCCCGTTTATTGCGCTGTGATACGATGCTATGACGTGCCGCACTGTAGCAAGTTTTACATGCTGGTGCCACCATGTTGGCTATTAATGCCATCAAAGCATCGCCTCCTTGCTTAACTAGCAATACTGCGCATGTTTATTTCCATGAAAGAAAAGCAACTGATGTGACCGTTGTGAAATGCTGCAACCAGTGAACGCTGTTTGAAATCCACAATGGCCGGCGGAGAGTTCAGGTGCAAAAGAAAAAAAAAGGAAGAAAAGAAGAAGGAAAGCCCGTAATTTCCGACTACTATCCACACTGAGTCAATGTACACAATGAGTGTGGTGCGAATGTAAAAACCATTGCTATCTCAAAAAAGAATTGTCATGCTTGCTTGGTCTTTTCGGCACAAGATGGGCCAATTTAATGCATTTAGTGGAGCATGGCACAGCTGTCCATCGCCTGCATCAAAAAATCTACCAATGGGGCTAGTGACTACAAGCAGGGTGTCTAGCAAACCCCTATTTTCAAAATCCCTGAAATCCTTGACTTTTCCAGGTTTTCTCCGATTATTCTATGTCAAATTCCTGACGAGTCAAGAGACTCAAAAATGTAGCTGCTGATGATAATGAGCATAGATGAATAATTCCCAACAAAAAAGGTATTTTATATTCATATTCTGCAGTTTACAATAGTGAAAGGCTGTTATTAGTGTTAATAGTGGGTAAAAACGTCACACGTTTACTGAAAATTAAACGCGCACTCACTGATGCCAACCTCAGCAGATGCCTTTAATACTACCAGTTGCGAAATTTCTATAGGTCCAACGCCGGTTTTGATTGGATAGGGTGCCGCGATTCGAGGCACTCAAGGTCACGGCCGGTCTCGAGGGTAGCGCGCTCTCAGAGACTGGCCATGCCTAAGTGCATGCCTAAGTGCCTTTAATGGCCGCCATTAAAGGAAACGGCGTCTAAGTTACAAACCTTCAGATTGTAGGTAAATGCGCAATCAGCTGAAAATAAAATTAGTTGACATGCAGTAGCGAAAATTCTGAAAGAAAGATAACAGCCAAAGAGTTATTTAAGGGGCGACGCGACTCAACGGTAGAAAATGTTCAAAAATTGATTTTGAGACACTTTTTCGGAATGCTTATCCTTTCGAGCACCTGCATTCAAATTATTTAAAAAAAAAAAAAAAATATTAACACTGAATTTGGTCAGAAAATGTGATAAAATCGGCTTTCAGAACGTCACGGCAGCCATGAAATTCCCCTCGATGAGAGGAATTTTGTTCAAAATTCCCGCGCGTGTTGCAGCCAGCCGATCGCCACCATCTTGGGCTTGGTTGAAAGCTGTTTTCTTCGTGCGTAATTTGCACTATCTTAAAATGGCTTCGCTCAAACGGACTGGCTGCGCGCGCCAGTTTTCTGAAGATTGTTTATGATCTCTGATTAGCTCTCACATGGCGTGCTTGCTCCCACTGGCTGGCCTGATCGGCATGTAATTTTTTTTTTTCTTGTTATTTTGCATTCGCCGCCGTGGCTGTCGCTTCATGCGTGTCCCCGTTTGCGCTCGCATTTCTTGATGCACCGCTTTCTGCAGAGTTTTCCCTTGCGATCCGATCGAGATGTCGGAAAACAGTAGATTATAACCGTGCACGCAATGAGCCTTTGGAAGCCGTAAGAAACAGCCGTGGAACAAAAACCAGAACATGCCGGCCACAAGCACGTCGCAAAGACCTGATTTACAGCCTGCGCCAGACTTTTTAAATGTACAGGGAACATCAACCCCGCTGCATGACGACGACACCGCGGTTTCAAATTGTATTTCGGTACACCGAGTTTACGCCACCGCCATGTACTACTACGGCGGGACTGGCGCACTGCTGTTCTGTCAGGAAAGTCAGCGAACCAATGCGAGTTTTACCTTGGCGTTAGTGCAGAATGAGATGCCGGTACCTAGTTCTTGTGGACACGAAAGTGTTAGGCAATTTTATTGCACACACGAAGCACGGAACCTAAGACGAGATCGCGAAGATGTGAGCAATCAACCACTGGAGTGTCGCAACGGACCTCAGCTGTAGCTCAGCTCACCGATCGCTTTCGCACTGGCCGCTGCCGGCGCGACTATTCCTTTTTGTCGTGTACTACCTTTACGCAGCGCTTCCGGATATTTTATTAAGTACCCACTTCATGTGCGTATTGGTTCTTCTATTGTGGCAGCTCAGGCATGTGCTGACGTCAAATATATCGCGCCTCGCCTTGCGGTGGGGGCCGAGCGCTCAGCACAAAAAAATTGCATGAACAACATACTTGCTGTGCACCAGGTTTAAATGAAAATGCACTGCAGAATATATCGTGCCATTTCCTGACTTAAATGTTTGATGATTTCCCCCATTTTTCCCAGTGCATGAAATTTCCCTGACAATTTCCGGTTTTCCCAGTTGCTAGACACCCTGTTACAAATACACGAGTGGTAAGTGCTGTTAGATACAAGGTACAAATTGCAATTACAAATGGCTTAACAGTACACTCTAAAACCCAAACCAAACCTGCAAGGACATAGCACGGCCTGCAGAGGAAAAAACAAAACAACACTGGAAAAATGCTCCTGGACACTGATGCTTACCGCAGAGCCAGGCTTGACTGTAGGGTTGTGCTCAATTTCCCAGAGGCCATCATTGAAGAACTTTCTTTTTTGCGGCTGGCCATACTTATCCTTGAACTCCTTGTATGGAAACAGGTCCTTTGGGTTCAGAGTTGCACTAGGACATTGCAAAATATCGAACAGTCAAATACATATGAACATCCTGATTAATAGATGCATGGAAGCACCAAACTTTTATACACCTTGACATCAGATAACATTACCCTTTTACCCCAGAATTCTCTGAAGCATCACCTAGATGCCATGCAGCTGTAAATGTTACAGCCAACATAAGCTGTACCAGCAAGCAACACACTGATCCAACCACCTCAAGTTTTCAGCATGCCACAGCTGCCACCAACAACACTGGTAGTTGTGGCCTTCGTTATCATCAGCCCAATTACATCCACTGCAAGACACCTTCTCTTACCTCAAATTAACCCTGCTCCGTGCCAGCCGCAGCCACCCATATCTGCCAAGTTCCTAATCTCATCTAGCAATCTGACCGTGCCCTCCAATATGTTTGTATGCCCAAGGAACACTTTTCATGACCCCCAACAAAACTAGGCCATCAGTTCGCCATGTTACATGCACTGCTCGTGCACATATCCTTTTTTTTGGTCTCTGCTACTAGTCAGGCCATGTTATTCTTTATTTGTCGAACAACATTTTCTTTTTAGACTGGGTGCGGCTAGCTTCTAATTTCCTGCAAGTCTAAAACAATAGCAATAAGCCAATGAACTAGAAGCATCATACCAACAGCGTAAATAGTGCACATGAGCCATCAATTCAGTAAGACCAGTCCACTGTGAGAGGCTATCGCATCCGAGCCATGATCCTTATCGATGACCCGGTCGGCTGACTCTGCTTTTTGTAAGGCACAACTGCAGACCTGCTTTCAATTCAGCTCATTAAAGCAGGCTGTTCATAGTGCCTATGTGACAACAGACAAAAGTTACATTAAAGTTACTTTACCAACAAACGATCGAAGCAAAGTTTTGGGGGGTCATTTTAATGGCATCAGCCCCAATGACCTCTCTAAACAAGGACTTTCCTGGAACTAAATTAATTTAAACACTGCACCTTCATTACACATGAAACTTGGATTAAATGCTCTGTATGGTGTCAAACATTTTTTTTTTGTCAATAAAATAGGGTTAGTATTGGCCTCTTATGCTCCAAAGTGACAATGGACAAAGTTGCATTAGCTCTACGATATAATTAATGGCTGCCAACTCTATTGGCAAAAGTTCACGAAAATACAGCTACCTTACACAGTGAGGTGTCAGTAATGACATTTACATCTTGTTTGTCCTTATAATAATTAACCTATTTCAGCCCCTCAAATTAAATTTATGATGCGATCGTTACAATCTCCTGCCAGACATCGTACAGAAATACATAAAATTCAGTAAGCTTGTTCACTGCGAAAAAGATATGCAGCTAGCATTGGTCTTTTTGTTTGTCATTTGTTAGTTTATTAAACGCTTAGAGTGGTTTGATGCATTATCAGCAAGAATGCATCACTTCCAACCTTACAATACCTTCGTCATTAGGGCCCAAAGCAACATGAACAAGGGCTGAAGGGAAGCCTCAGTGAACTAACAAACACTTTGACAAAAGGATTCGTTTTCCGTTTCTCATCTGTTTCGGTTTCAAAAGCCGATCAGTGGATGTGACGTCAAAGCCAAGTCTAGCAATGCCAAAACCAGCTTGTTTCAAGAACAAGAATCACAGTAAGCAAAGAAACGATTTTACTGCTATTTGTTCATACTTCACGTGACCTAGACTTACTTTGATATCACATCCATCACTCGGCTGTTGAAACCAAAACAGGCAAGACAGAAAGATTTAATTATAAATTATTTATCAGCTGCCGGGAAAAAGTCACAGCAATGTCTTACACATCATTAACAAGAAGAAAAATGGAAACAATATATGGTGACTATACTTTTTGAATAAATGAAAAAAAAAAATTGCATCGCAAATGCATAACCTGTATACAGGCACTGACTATCGAAAAGATTCCTATCAGGACACAGAGAACACGCAAGCCAAGATAGTGCATTTCTGTGATCCCAGATGACTTGTACATAATGACATGGCCAGCATGATGGTGAACCCCTCGCAGCTTCCATGGGGCAGGCCGTAGCTGAGAGCTTTAACTCTTTTGGCACTGCTCCATAGAGTATCATTCATATATAAACGATGGCATTATCCGCGCTGCTACGGTGCCATGCCAAGAAAGGAAGAAAGGAAAGTATCGTGCAAGCTGCCAAGCTCATGAACTGGTACACGTCTCGGCACCTAAAAGCTGGTTTCGTGATTAACCCTTCGGTTAGAGCATAGTATTTTTTTCTCAGCAGGTGGCGAAATTTTCACCTGGAGTGCAACAACGGCTGAATGGAAAAAAACAAATTGCATTTTGAGCTTTGCCGCCTGGTGGATTCGCCACAGGCTATGCTTGCCCAGATGGTATAAGTGTACAGCGTATATATCTAGGTTAAATGAAGGAGTGGCGCAGATGAAACTTCGCAACAGTATACTGTTGCAGTTGGAGCGTGATGAAGATTACGATGTTTACTGCACGGCATGAGTGTGTTGCAGTTTTAATCTAGGCATTATCGACTGCGGCGATAATATGGTGCCCTCGTGTGTGGGCCAGAGAAGCTGATCTGTTTGTTCTGCAGCAGGTTCCCAACCCAGTCGCGGCACTAAGTGTCAGTTTGTGAGGACATACTCTGTCCACAGTTCCTGCACACGCCACTCATGAGATAAGAAATGCTTTCACATTCAAGGGGCCCAGCAACGCTTATGCCTTAGAGTCTAAATTTATGCAACGCAGGCACCGACTCGAAAAGATTACAAGAACGGGAGTTTTTTAGCACGCTTTATTGTGCAAGTTGGAAGTAGTTCATATTGAGGACCAGAGCAAAAGGGACAAAGGAACAAGAAAAGGGAAGATGACACGGACACTTCCTTCCTTCCTAGTCCTTTTTGCGCTAATCTTCAAAATGAACCCTTTCACTTGCTCAATGACTACAGGACCAACTGAAACAACCTGCATAAGCATGTCATTACAATGTTGCGGAAGATGGCTTTTAATTTTTATTTACCAACTGTTGTCACTTGCCGCTGTACTGTTTTTGCTACAGTTGACGATGCCTCTTCCATGGCTACAACCACGTGGTTACCTCACAGAAATACAATGAGGAACAAACAGACCACAAGCACGCATGGGAAGGAGACGTTTTTGTCACCATGCACCCCAAACTGCAGCACTTTCTTATGAGCCGCTTGTTGACCGCCTTACTCTCTAGCGACTGGTGAGGTGGACAATTTGAAGTGCATTAGCAGCTTAACCAATCATCAACCGATGGTCAGTTGCAGTCATATCTGCTGCAAAGGACCATCGCGATGCGCCGGCTAGAGGTGTGCATGGGCCGATATTCTGAGCCTACGCTAAAGACCCAAGCTTGGCCCGGCCCGACACTGAAGGGGCCTTAGCCCGGTATGGCCTGGCTCTCTTTTCTTGGACTTAAGGCCCAGGCCCGGCCTGAATCCAGATCATGAATCAAAAAGTGCTAAAGCTTTTTCCGCTGCTGGCTGGAATGACTACAGTGAAACCTCGTTAATATGTACCCGCTTACCAAGTAGTTGCGGTTAAAACGTAGTTATGATGATTTCCTGGCTAAGTCGCTATTGAAGCCCATTTACTGGTTGACCGCTTAAAGCGTAGTGGCTCGTGAAGTGCCTACCTGTTAATATGCATTTTTCGTTGCAGTTCGGCTGACGCCGTGCTGCGACGCAAAACGTTTTCACTTTAACGTGCGCTATATCTGTTTACAGCATTGGGCATACAAGAAATTTTTGAGAGGCAAAATGGTCTTCTCTTACTACATCATAATCAGGAAATCTCGTGGTCACTAAAACGCTAATGAGAAACACTGTATTTAGGCTGGCCAGGAAATGGGCGCTGCTGAGAAAATATGTAAACCTGTGTCAAGTACAATGTGAATGCTAAATAAAAAAAATATTTGCTACTTGAGGAGAAATATGTGTGGAAACCATTAACACTCTAAACGGCAAGCTGCGTGCCTTTGAAATTAAAAAAAAAAAAAAAGAATTCCATGTTCATGCTCATTTCCAACAATTAAAATGTTTTTTTTTTCTTATTCACCTTTTATATGAAGCCGATAGATTTTGTGACCATGCGGTAGTGAATGAGCTCTGAAATAAGTGATTTTATTAGGCGAGACGGACATGCCACTAACAAATGTTCACAAATTTTAAAGGCCCACTGTCCACCCTCCGGTCGAAAATATTTTCTTCCCCGGTGACTGTGGGACTTTGCCCCCAGAACACAAGGCCGCAAAATGTTTTTGAAAAGAGTAGCTAATAACGCATTTACAGCCACCCCAATTACCCGATTCTGTCGTGTTTCTCTCCTTCCGTTCCCTCGCAAAGGTTTTCCACTTTCCTACCCGGTAGGTGGGGCGTGGCGAGGGAGCGCGCGCCTCTGGATTCAGTCGGGCCGTGCCGAGGGTAATGCGCGCAGCGAGGGGTAGACACCCATTCTTCACCCTCAGACAACGAGACGGACCAATGGACGTCGTTCACGGGACGTACGTCATTACTGTGGCTCGACGGGCCAGCACAGGAAACGGGGAAGCCGGCTTCCCGAAGGAGAGCATGAGAGAGCTTTGATTTGTATTTTCGTTGCTTTGCGGCGCGCGTGTCACTGTAGCATTTTGCACAGACTATCTCCGGTACCTGATTGAAACACTGGGCTCCTTCGCCTAAAAGGCTCTTCCCTGGACAGTGGCCCTTTATGAGTATCAAAGCAGAGCTCTCAGCGCATTTTCATTAGTTGACAAACGAAGAGAGGAAAAAGGACAAATTCATAGCGAAAGTAGCTGCACAAACATTGTCTCTGTCCATCACTGAAGATCGTAATGCGGCCCGAAAGACTATGGTGGCTGCTTTTTCCTTTTTTTGTGCTGGGGTTTTCTTATACACAGGCAGGCAAATGCTAGAGCGTTGCAACTTACACTGTCGGGTTCCTTCAATTTCCAATTGTCAATAAAGTGACTAGAGATGAAGGAGTGCGACTTCGTCTCTGAGACTCTCGTGCCGTCACTCTTGGGGAAGGACTTAAAAAATCCGACTGTTCACGGCCACACAGTAACCAAATACGTAGACGCGTGTTTCCGTCTTTCAAAGAAACGTGCTTAGGTCACCCGCCACTCATACTTGTGTGGAAACCTGTAGAAATGAATCAACTTAAAAGCATCCAAGTTCGCGTACCTGCCAGTGCAGTCAACAACGCACCACGTTTCGCCAGCCTTGTTTGGCCCGACTTCGTTTTACCGGACATATTCACACAACTAGCCAAATGTTCTGCTCTCCTGAGGATATATTCATGCACAACATCATCTAAACATTAGGATTTCCAATTTCGACACAAACCAACAACAGCGCGCTCCAATGCGCTGGCGCATGCCAGCAATGAGCGTTGCGCCGAGAGGCAGCGCTACCCGTTCAGCTGTCCGGTCCCTATAGAGGAAAATTTCAACGCCTAAGTTTTGGTATGTTGTTTAAATACTCCAATCCTTAAAAAACCTCTACAAGAACACGCAAAAATTGTGTTTGCACAGTCCCAGAACAATTAAATGAGTCACAGCAATGCACAACCTAGCATTGCGCTCCTGATTTGCTAAATAGGGGCTGCTGTGATGCCTGTGCAAGCCATCTTTAGCATGGACTTGTTTTCTTTGGAGCACAAACAAACTGCAGAATTGCAATTCAAATGCGACTTGCCCCAAACTTACGTCTCGTATGTGCCATAAAAAAGCACGGAGTATTTCTGGTTCTTCGGCTTTGATTTGTCTCCAATGCAGTCTTCAATCTAGACAGAAAAGCAAAATTGAATAGGCATGTAGTAGTATGTAGCAACAGCTAAAATTTTTTTCTGCAAAACAGGGTACCTATAATAAAAGCAATAAGTGGCAAGTAACTACTGTTCTAACGGCAATGTAGTATAGGGGCAATTTACAGTCTGTTGCGCATTTCCTTAGCTCAATACTGATTTTAAAGCTATGTCCAGGCAATTCCAGCACAATATATCATAGGTGAGCCACCTGGTTCATTCTGAATATGACAATGTACTTGACGCAACAAGGCTAATTGTCTCCCACCGCTGACAGAATAAAATAAAGATATTTGTCCTCCTTTCATGAAAACAAGCAATCGATGGATGAACGCATTTAGACGGTAATGTTGCTGTTTGTTAGCTAGTTGCAGGAATAGAAAAAGGCCTTTACGCACATCCTGCATTCCGTACAGAGCAAATGGGGAGTGTAACAGTCGATGAAAACAGGCGCAACAGCAAAACCCTAAGCAAAGCGTTACACGCGGCATTCTACAGAATGGCGCGTTCCGCTAAGACTCTGGTGCAACCAGACAACTACCGGTATTCCCTAACACTGTGCTGTGCGTGTACAAAAAAAAAAAAAAAAAAGTTGAGTACAACGTTAATGATTAAGATTTCCACTTTGGAATTCCATGACTTGACTATAACCCGGCATTTCAAAATTAGACAAAACCCACACAATGCAACATAGCCCCCAATCTGGGCTCTCCAGGAATAAGCGCCGCTCTTCAAACCAAGTGATTTCACAAACTTTCTGAAAAGCCATGCACTATGCTACAAGCATACCGAAAGCACATACTATATCGCTTATGCCCGCACGCATAACCAGCACGATTAGTACGTACAGCGCGCCACACAAAAGGCCGATCGCCACAACGCCGTGAAATTACCTTCCAGCAGTATTCGCCGAGGTGCAGGTATCATTCAGTACAACGTTACGATATCCAAAGCAGCGTCGTTCACTATAATGACATATACTTAATGCAAAGTCAGCATAGCTTTACCTGGGAGATTTACGACTATTTTCGAGAAGTGCAAGGAAGCTGTTCGAAGGGGAATCGGTAGAATTGCTGGATATTCAACCATGAAGGCGGCAAGTTAGTCCCGCTCAAGAAGCCGGCTTGTCAACTGTAAATTACTAAAGCACAAACGTACAAAGCGCGCATTTCAGAACACTGAGGAACTGTAATATATGCTCAATAAACTCACCCTTGCAGGCCAAGGAGGATACCCGCGCACCTTGGCAAACACGCGATCTCCGACGCTAAACGACTGTTTCGTGGACATTTCGCCGACAGCCTCACCGGTATGACAAGTACTTGGGCACAAACGGAAAAAGTCGCACAGAAGGCAGAACGCTGCTAAATGCTGGCGTTGAACAAGAACATTACAAGGGACAGCACGCGCGGCACCACCACAAGCGACACCGCGAGCCTCCCTCTGCAGCGACGAACTCTTTAGGCCTAAGCAGCGCGCTAAAACGATGGAACGCAACTGACAACTGCGACAAGGGCGAGGGGAAAGACGAACGGTACAGCCAGGTGGCGCTGGTAGGTCACGGCAGAATCGCAATATACCCAGATTTATATGCTTTCTCGCTAAAATTTTAATGCATATCGGTTCTTTTTGAATAAACCAAGTTACGATTAAGCGCTAAAATGCAATAAGATCACTCCATACGCTGCGTCAGAAGCCTCGTGCAATGAGCGCCATTAATTTCAAATCTGATCATTCGCACTACGAATTTGCCGCATGCCAATAACTTTTAACGTAAAGCAATAGCGCAATAGTACTTATTTTTGCATCAGGCACTCTCGTTACATTTTCCTACGGAACATTTTACCTACACGCCTAAACTTTCAGGTAGCAAATATCAAGCTGCAGTACCTACCTAGGTAATGCGTCGAAGCGAGTATATCCGGGTTGCGGCTCTTGCCATTGGTCGATCGAGGAACAAAATCTCCAGTGAAACGAAACTCAATTGACGTGATGAAATGTTATATTTATAGCTTCTTTCAAATTGAAAGTGACAATATAAATACTTTGTACACATCCGTATTAAACAGTCACTTTCTGCAGCTTGTTTATTTCCACACTGCAAACATTTCAATTCTTTTGAGGATCCAATGAGAAATTTACAAAACCAACAGTACCTCAAGAACTGCTGGTGTGATGGAACTTTGCAAGCCAGCCTGCAAGAGAAGGCTCGAAACAAAATCGCTGCCTTCCCTTCCGTCTGCAAGGTGGCTTGCTTAGTGTACATGATACACAGCCTTTTCAAGATGGGCGTTTCACAGCCTCTGTACAAGCACATCCCAAGGCCGCTGCAGCAACTCCCCAACCCCACCCACTGTACACTTTCTGCACTGGGCGCCCTTCACGAGCGGACAGAGGGCGAAGTCCGGAAGCGTCGGAATGGGCGGTATGGTGGCCGTGAGCAGTCTTGCACTTGGATGCAGTTTGTTGTGCATTCGTACCCCAAACCCAGGAGCCAGTCCTCGCATGAGCCGTTCTGCTCACTGTCCACATTCTTGTCTAGCCAACCTTGATGCCACTTGCTGAAGCTGCGATGCATCCGCTGAGACACCTTTCGATGAGACTGCAGAGAAGAGGAAGGGAAGAAAGCTTTATTATTATGCAAACTAGAGAGGTACCCCCCCCCCCCCCACAGCTTTCACTCTATCAACAGTCACAGCTTTCACTCTATCACTATGTTCAAGCCATGCTTAAACCTCCACAATTAATACTGCGCCAGGTTTCGTGTCGTTGCGTAGTCCCGACGGAGGCCACATTTGGCCTTGAACAGCCGCAAGAACGCTTGGTCACCGGCAGCTAATGCTTTCACTCCACATTCTTGAAGGATGAGCTTAAGTGTCCCCAATAATGCAGCACCTTACACTGATAGGCCGTGATAGGGAATAATGTAGCAGGCAAAAGAAGCTTCCGCCGTTGCTATCGCAATTCAACAAGGGTTAACCAGAGTGAAACTAATTTTTTTTGTGAATATTGTATGTCAGAGGTAACTACAATCAGGTCCTCGCTTAGCCCATTGAATGGCACAGCATTTGCGCTGTGTACCAATAAGTAGTATGTATTTCACATATTGTAGGTCCAAAAAACATGCAAAACATGCATTTATCATCAACCACTGAAATTATGTAAAAAATTGGCTAAAGTTTACCCTGCTAAACCTAGTTAGGCAAAGTGAAAATGTTTTGCTTTGGTTATTGGTTAGGCTTAGACATAGTAGACGTGGTTTTACAGCCATTAAATTGACGACACTATGGATTTGAGGATACTGTCAACTACAAGAGGGGACACTGGATGCTGTATTTGCCGTCAAAGGTCAAGATCAATGGTGGTACCTCATAGGAGGCACCAGGGTTAAGCTATATAGCCACACTGTGCGTGACCTCAAGCTCGAAGGTCAAGCAGACGCACAGGCTGATTTTGGTTGATACATGGCGTAGTGAAGCTTTCACTTCAAAAAGTTGTCTGCCACAGAATAAAAGAAGTGGTTTTCAGGTTTCCTCTGAAACCGAGTTGCTCACCTGCTGTGCCCGACGTAATGCTCGCCGGTTGTAGATGTAACTTGAGCTGTTGACAACAAACACCATCTTGTAGGAATTGAGGTTAAAGTTGCACTGACTGTCCTCCACCATGTCCGTTTTGCCTGAACCAGCTAACGTAGATGACGGCCCCAATGCACCACCACCTACGGCCGCCGCAAAGGGCACCTCATCATTGGTGCTCTCGTCGTTGGTGCAGGGACTCTTATTGCAGGTGCCATTGTTGTTTCCATTGCCATTAGTGTTTGCAGATGCCAGTTTCTTCGCTTCACTCTCTTGCTTCTTCTCTTGCTGCCGACGCGCTCGCACATTGCTAGAAAAGAAAATGGCAAAGTGCACAAACTAAACAGTGTATTCAGGAAATAAATTATACTGAAGAACTTAGAGTACACCATGTTACAATCACAAAAAAGTAAAAAAGTTAAGGCAACAGCCCGAGTTGGAACATCTTTAGACATGAATTTTATAAAGAAAAAACCGAACGTGAATACTGCGGCTTTTAAACCGAATCGAATACCCAATCAAATACAAATCATACCTGAAAGAACAAAATAGTGGCAGGCAAACTATAATATGGTGCTGCAAAGGCAACACAGATCTCCCCAGGGATACAAACCACTTAATGTGTATAATAAGCCTATGGTTGTTAAGCCATGCATATAATGATTGTTACCAAAATCAGCTAGTAAACTACTACCACATATCGGGAGGTGAAAGAGCGTGATTTTGTTCTCTCAATGGTAGGATCCTCTAAGCAGCATCACCTGGCAACAAATAGCGGAAATATTGAGAAAATAAATAAGAGCCCATTTAAAGCCCGCAATTCCCATTGCTTATGAGGTGCAATAGATTAATAGTACTTATCTCGGCACTCAAAACATCTGCTCAAATCCTCGCAATTTAAATTACTAACATTTTTCCTGGGGTGTGTTCCCCTTAAAGTTGCATTATGTGATGTTTTTTATTCTTAACAGTCACAAAAGCAGCCGTGACAGAGCCAGGAGGTGATGGTATGGCAACGGTTACACTATGCAATTATCTTCACCATAATCATTTCCTGCCTTCAGTGAGCGTATGTTACCTTTAGGTTGCATTCAGACACACCTCTCAGCAACTATGGCCGTTTAACTTGCTGAGAGACAACCAGCGAGGAGAAAGTTACGGGACCCTACCGTTCAGAGAATGGCATTACGCGGTGAAAGACAATAAGCTACATGGATTTTGAGATCAGACGTTGCGGCTGGGTCTCTGAAACCTGGCTAAGCCCTGCTACTTCAAACAATCCAGAGAATATGTATAAATGGCACTGAAATATGTTGCAGTGCTGAGCTCTCCCCTGTGCACAGAAAACTTTTGAGTCGTGTGAATACGAAATATGCTTCGTCATAACCGATTTAGTGTCAAATTTTGTTTTTCATTTCGTTATACAGATAGAACTCCCATAGAAATAAAGCACAGCCTACCAAACTTTGCTTTTACTTCGTTATATCCGATAATTTGCTGTATCCGTGTTCGTTATAACGAGGTTCGACTGTAGTTGTTGCCCAACAAAGCCACCCATAGCCAGCTCATTACTGCATGAATACATGAATATGTATAAATATGCATAAATGTAAAAGCAATTAGGCTCACATTGTTGAATTAAGCCCTAAAACAACTTGCAAGTTGCAGCACATATTGAGCGCAACAGTACAACACTGCCAGTACAGACAGGAGCTGCTAAATTTAGTGCCTAGTGACTCCCCTCTCCCCTACTCGTAAGAATGCCAAAGCAGGGAAGGGAGCATATGCACACTCAAAGCACATTCCTCCGAGACATGCTACCTCAAGTGAATCCACAGCAGCATTAGAAATCACATTGCCCATGTAGGTAAATGGCTAATAAACCACGCTAGCATGAAGGAAACACAATTCACACACAAAAAACTCTTTACCGAGGAAGGAAGACTGGCTTCTTTGCCAGCTGGTCTCGCAGCTCATCCGAGATGGAGTCTTCTCCAGCAGCATACTTTTCGACATATTCTGACCACTTCTCTATCTCCACAGGGTCTTCAGACATGTCGCTCTCCGTGTCTATCAGCTCTATTGTGAGCTTGGTCTCCTTCTGGTACTGTGGTATAAAAGAAAAGAAAAAGAGAGAATGTGGTCTGCAAACGTTAACACAAGTGTCCACATGGAAGTCATAATACATACCAGGTAAAAATAACACAACCATATTACTCAAGCAACTGTTGCTGAAGTCCACGTCAAGGTTTAGTTTAGTACAAATCTTGAAAAATTAGAAATGCCATGGACTCGCTAATTCTGCTTGCCTATACTACCTAAGCTGCAACAGTAGCCTAGTAGGCAGGGCAACCAGAGGTACAGCTCTGAAAAAGCTCTCTGTCGAAAACACAATTTACCGTCACATTCACAAAAACACCTTCACTTGACCTTCGGCTGTTTTTCCTTTCAGAAACCGGAGCAGAGGAAAAACTTAAGTCTTCTTGAAAATCTTGAGTCTCAATGACACTACCTTAGGCAATTCTCGACCATCACTCAACTTGTAATAATGGCGGACGTCGCATAGTTCACCTGCTGTATGAACTTTGTTCCATCATTATACCAAGCTTTTCATGAAAGTGGATACAACCACAATGGAAGTGGACAGAATCTTCTTCTGAAGTGCCGACTAAGTGAGTGCCCTGGAACTTCTGGCACAAGATCACGCGATAGCTCTGGCCTGGCTACACAGTTTTTCAGGGTTAAAAACACAAAAGTTCAAAGGAGACTTTAGTTTCTCAAGGTAAAAGAAGCACAAGAGGAGTGCGGAAACTGAGAGCACGTGCGAGACAGACGCAGAGAGACAGTCTCTACATCGTTATTAATGCCGGCATTGGTGAAACTCAAGCTCTGGCTGAACTGCTGGACGGTGCTGCAATGCAAAGCATCTCGGGTGTCTGGCAAGTGAGTGGCGCAGTGGCAGAAGGAGCTGAATTTCTTCGAGCGGCATGCATACCGCTTCTAGCGACATGCAAACCGGCGCCGGCACGTTGTCTCTTCTCAACGTCCTCAGCAGGCTGTAGCACGATGGCTTATCAATTGCACATTTTTTAGAGGCCAGCTTAGCCTAGACTCAATTCAAATTTCGCGACCTGCTACTGGACTATGAAATGCCAAAAATGAGGTAAAGCAAATTGGTTGAGAGAAAGGTACTCCCTCAGAAGTCAATTCATCGCAAGAATTTTTCAGCTACCTTAATTAACAGCAGAGATATCGGCGATTAATAATGATCCCCCCCCCCCCCCCCCACGCGCTTCCACCCATGAAAAGTCATCGGGTGATGCTCGGTTCACAGAATTTAGGTTGTAGTGCCCTTCTTCCCGGGCGTCGCCCACACACTCATCGGTCTCTGCCTTTCTTTTCCAGTCTGCGCTGGCATAGCTTTCAATTTGTCTTGTGTTTTCCTCAGCCATCGCTTCTGCAGCTTTTTGACCTCTCCGTGTGCGACAGCAACCTGAACAACCCGGATGATTTGCAAGCGCTGCAGGTGGGCAGGCTGTTGTCCACACCGGCGGCCGCCACGAAGAAGCACTTCCCTTCATAATCCTGTTCTAGTGAGCGCTAAGTAGCGTGCACTCCTGCCGAGTACAGCTTTCTACAAGACCCCTTTCTTCTCTCGCACTGTCTGTCAGTCTACCATGTCTGAAGCTTTGGTACAGCCTTCTGTGGTTTGACCAACGGCGCCGGTCTCCTAGCAGAGTTGACTCGATAGCAAAGACTCTGTATGGATGCTGGCAGAGCACACGTGCAAACGTCTTCAATTTTATTATTTCCCTGTGATTTTTGACAAGGCGACAAAAAACTGGTCTGACCTTGTCTGGATGATTTTGATGTGTGCGAATAATTGAGACTTTGAATACTATTTGACCTATATGACTGAAGTGTTAATTATGGAGTAAGTAAAATGTTGAATATAGGCTGCAAGACTTGTTGCCCACAAAAATATTGTCAGTCTTTCAACGCTCTTTCTTGTCATAAAACGGCAGCCAAAGTTTCATATAAAATCAGCGCTGGCCGCTAGAGGCACAGCTGTGCATTGATGGGTCATTTTTAGCCAGGAGCACACTTTCATGGTGGTTGGCGAGAGGCATCTCTTGTCAAGATCATTTCAAGAGATCACTACGAAGTTTGGAGGACGGATTACAGGTGAGCACGAATTACTTGTCTGCGAATCTTAAAAATTGAGAATAAACAAAAGGGTAGTGTAGTGGTGTTTTTTTTTTAATATCCTTTTGCACATTGTTTAGGAAGTGCCAATGTGTAACATGAATGAGTGTTTTAACTCGTGTATGCATCGTCCAAGCCAGAATTGACGGCATGAAACATCAGCAAAGCAGCTCGACACATGCTGTTTGGCAGCACGGGTTGTCACTGATTTCCGCAGCTAAACGCAAGAATCGCACACAGGAGCATGGAAGCGGCTACGCAGCAAAGCGGGCGATTCCAAAACGCCGTCTAGCATGGCTTCGATGCCAAACAAGGCCTAGCAACGACCAGAGAGCAGCGCACGACCGGAGTGCCGTAGGCCGCAACACTCGCAGACTGCATCTCAGCAGTAACCTGGCTGGCTGCATCCGGTGCGAATTTGTGTACTTAAATGCAGCTGAGGGCAGGCCTTTTTTGACGCACGTTCCATTTATTTATCAACACGCCACACAAATGATCGATGCTGCAAAGACTAGGTGGAACTACAATACGCTGTTCGCCATCGGAATATTTTATAGCAGCAATATATGGAACCCGGCCCGGACTCGATCGTTTAATCAAAACAAAGTATTGCGACCAACGTGTCAACTATAGGTGCTTGTTTCAAATTTCTTGTCTCGCTGGATAGCAGAAAGTCAATATGTGTTCTGCTTAACACCTTATCCGGTTCAGCTGAATAAATAAAACAGTAAGGTATAGCAGACATGATCGAACCAGACAGTATTTGTTAAACGCTTCCTCGAGCGCTGTTTCAGTGTATGATTTTCTCCGCACAGTACTAGGACGGTACGATTGTCTTCCACCAAGACTGTTTTTAAGACAAAAAGTGCGCTCAAACCGTCAAGAGACAGGTTCCGCATTGAAAAGCGCAGCGCGCTATCCGGACCTGTATGCCGCCAATGCTGCCAAGGCCGCGAACGCGGAGCGATAGCACCTTAGCTATTGGTAGCGCCGCCCCGCGGTGGCGGCGGGAAGGCATCACCACGGCGGCCACGCGAGCGCGCGCTCTCGGCACACTAGCCAGTATATTCTAGGCACTATAGCAACGCGAAGACGCAGTTCCTGCCCGTCCCCCGGCAGGCTCCCCTAGCTGACCGACGATGAATGCAGTAGCGCGCCTGCAGCCATCGACACTTCCAAGCCTGGCCGAGTGACGGTGAAGAAGCGGGACCTGCGGCCGCCGCTTGTGTGCCCCTAGCCCCAAGGTCGTCTCCTGTGGTCGTCGGTCTTGCCTCTCCCTCAGACACCCGTACCCGTGGCTGTGAGCTGTCTGCAACTTTTTATATATTGTCACTTTTGTTTGGGTTTAAAAGTTAAACGGCGTTTAGCCAGCCCCCTCGGTATATCTCTCGGTGAACGCGACTATTTTTAACCGCACGGCGGTTTTAAGGAGGGGGGGATGTGGGGATTCACAATCCCCTTCCTCCATTATAACGCCCGCGCATAATTAACACGCATATTTACACGCGCTTCCCTATTAGGTGGTTTTTATTTCACCCCCGTACGTGGCGTTTCCTCGCTACCCGGTGGTTGTTCTTGATTGCTATTCCCTTGCCGTGTACTCGAGCAAAATAAACTCTGTTCGAGTATGTAACTCGGTGATTGTCCCCTCTGGCCCGAGCCCGCCGCAGTGGCGATTTCTCGCACCGCGGGTTCGGGGTCACAGCTCTGTCTACTAGGGCTGGCACGTCGGGGCTAGAAGACGACTGTAGCGTCTAGCCCCCCCGTGGCGCATTCTTCCGAGAAAGAACCCCCATAAAGTTCAGCATCCAAGGCTTATTAAAAATAGTGAAAAATTAGGTGTCTATGCCACTTGTGAGAGAGCTCAAAGAGGCACCAACCAGCACCAGCTTGAAGCAGTTGTCGTTGACCAGGGCCTGCTCAGCCTTCTTCTGGTAGCTGGACTCCAGGTGTGCCCGATGTGCAGCCGTGGTGCAAGGTCCTCCTGCAGCTCCAGCCCGCTGCTCCTCCATGAAGAGCTCGGTGCAGCGCAGGCAGGCCTCGTCGCACACTATGTGCTGCAGCTGCCGCACTGCATTCTGCACCACCTTGTCCAGCGTGAATACAGTGTAGGCGTGGATGCCGAACATCTCACGCAGGGTGTCCTCGTACTGGGTGCCATCCACATTGCCATCCAACAGGCTCTTCACCATGTCCAAAAACACCGGGTAGTAGTCCTCAATCTCCACCTGTGCACATTTTAACACGATGCCCCATTGAGCAGAAAATTAGCACCAGGGTTCCGCGAGGTGAAAAGCACGATTGGTAAAAAAAGTCGTGACATCACAACCTTATGACCTCCTGAAGCTAATTCAAGCACCTTGCAACACTCAGTAAAACAGTGATAACAGGCTGAAATTGATTACAACATCAGATAAATCGTTTCTAAGGTCATAACATGACAAGCATCATTGTGACATGCAAGAACACAAATTGCACTGAAAAGGAAATCAGTATGAGATGGGAACTTAACCTAAGACACTTGTGTTGCGAGTTTGACATGATACCACTAGGCCATGGATGCGCTTTCATTGAACTTGGTTAAAGGGACACTGAAAAGAAAAGTTAGTTTAGTGGGGTTTATTGGCACAAAGGCTACTAAGGCCATCATGCGCCAAGTGCGAGGTTTAGTCTGTTTTACGTGTGATGTGTCTAAAAAGTTGGTTAAAAAATCTATAAGTCATTTAAAAACTTAGCTTCTTTTGAGAATGAAACAACACATGATATAAGCTTCTTTTGAGAATGAAACAACACATGATGTATTGACAAGTCATTTCCTAGAAGTAGGCGAGGATGAAAAGGAATAACTTCATTGAAGAATTGTGGGAAGTGTTTTTTCTCATCTTGTCCAGTTTTTTGCATGAACATAAAATGTGGATATTACTGTCATCTATTTTCCACACAGTCCACATGTCTGTCTTTCCTGTGAAGTGGGCTTGCATCAAGAGAATGCCAGTTCCTGATCACAAAGAGACCACTCTTAGTGAAAACAAAGTTCTAGTAAGGTAGAAAAGAGCAATAGAGATACAGGTATCGCCACCACAACCGAAACGGCTGAAGCTCGGAAGTGAGAGTGATGTGACACTCAATAAATATCAGAGGCTGACAAATTTTAATTACGCTGCATGTTTCAACCGAGTAGTAGGTTTTGTTTCCAACATAACATGCTTTTATCACGTGGAGGCGACAGCGAAAAGGCAACCTAAATGGGGCAAGGCAAGAAGAAACATACTTTGCAGCGCCACAGGCGGCCTTGTTTTTAGTTTCGGTAAGGTTCCGGCGCAGGCATGCTCGCATAGTTTTGTTTTCAACGTGCAACTACAATGGCTAAGTGCTCTTCGGAAAATCATGTTTTGCCGCACACTTGCGCCGCTTCAGCCAGCAAAAGCCATCACACGATCTGTGGGATTGAGGCCGCTGCGAGAACTTCGATCGTTGTAGGATTTAGAAACCAGATCTATGGCTGAAGCAAGCGAGACTATGTAGACGACGGCACGACTACTGTCGGGTTCTGATAACATAAAAATTGTCATCAGCGTCCCTTTAAAAGGAGACTTTGTACGTCTTATAAAAAGATGTACTGTGTTTGACAAGCAATATGCGAAGAGGATGCAAGACATCTAAAGGGATTAACGCCATCTAGTCATACCCTTTGGGCACAGCTTAACTCCTTCGTTACCACGCATTAACATCAAATTTTTTTGATCAAAATACTTCCAGCAAGTCAAATATCGAATCACATCGTCAACTTTGTTATCCGACGCTGGTGAGTGGCGACACCTACCCGAAAATGGCACCAGCTATTCACTAGTGAGCCTAGACTGAGCCCAGGTGGCTTTATTCCATAAAAATGCACCCCTGAAGATCTGCTGCATGTCAAACATGTATACCCAGCCTCTACAGCCCGTTTGCAGCAGTTTTGGTTTTGTGCCTCACTAAAATCAGCAACTACTTCAGTGCATGGCACGAGAAATGAGAATGTTTCACAAGTAGTTTTTTTTTATGTAGCTGAAGAATTCCGCTGTACAGATAATTTTCTTACACAGTGTTCCTGGGTCATTGATCTTCAAACTGTATATTTCAAATTTTCCTTGTTAATATGTGCCTGTAGATATCGTGCTTTTCTATCTTATCTTTACCAACTCGCCACAATAACAGCAATCTTCCAATTTTTTGTATGTTCCCTAACAACTTTTTTGCTTCGTAACTTACGTTTTTGGAAAGAGCATTCCATTCTGTGCAATTCTGTGTCCTGCAACGTGTGCTTGCAGTATTATTTCTACTGGCAAAAAAAACATCTTCCAAGACCTATGAAAAACGGCTATTTTCTCGCGGTAATAGCTATTTTTGGCAGTGACCATAATTTCATTGCCGAGATAACATGAAGCAGCATTTGCATTGAAAAGGGGTGCTCACGGGCACGGAAGTCACTGCAGTTTGTTGCATTGAGCATAAATTATGGCACAAATCGTTTTTTTAGATATTACAGATGCAGAAGGGTTGTCTTGTTTAAGTGACACCAGTTGTAACCTTTGAAAAGCAGGCAGTGCTGGAAAACAGTGAGTAAGGTTGCGAAAAGGCAGCCAAAAATCTGCAGACGCACGCAGCTTCTAACGCCGGATGTTGCCGACAACTTTGGACTCACCATGAAAAACTTACGACGCATACATGTTTTGAAGCAATATAGTAGTGCCTGTGGCTAAGTTATGCTGCAGCGATGCATTTGAAGCTTACCACCCGGTTAAACATTAAAAAAAAAAAAAAAAAAAAAAAAGGGGGGGGGGGGGGGGGGGGCGAGCACATAGTGCGCCCAACTACAGCCTAGTGAGCCTAGCAGACGCGCGGCTAAATCTCAATAGGACGCTCTCGTCACTTGTCGGCCAAACTGGAAATGGAGACACAAGCGAAGAAGCACGGCGCCAGCGGAGAGTTCGTGAACTAAACCTAGTCTAGTAACGTTGGTTGAACATGTGTCTGCCTTAGTTTTCCTGTGCTCCTTAGTCACACTACATGTGACTGTTTACAGCGGTCATCACAGTTGCCTAAGCAGTGTGCTGCAGTGTAGGTTCAAAAATATCATCCATCCAGAGTAATTACTGCGCCAAAATGCTTCAAGGGAATATTGAAGCTATGTGCAAAACACCAACCCATTATTGAAACAGTATACAGTCAAAGAACGTGCACATTGGTTTAGTGGTTTTCAGACTATGCTCACAGGTGATTGCACATTCCTTGTGACGTTGGTGCACCCCTCGAGTGCACAACTTGGGACGCGCAGAACGCTGCCGCCTATCCAGTTAAATAGTGAAGAGAAGGCCTTCTGCCAACTTCGAGCCTTATAACAGATGATGCTGGCTACTGCCGTACAGGAGAGGAGCAGAGGCATATTTTAATAAAATGAGGCAATCACACTGCCCAAACTGCTACTTGATTATGCACCATAATTCCTGTTCACTTTTGTCAAGTTAAACTTCAGTTATTTCGAATTGTGTGCAAATTGTCACGCAGTTCGAATTAATGAGCGTCCACAGTGTACAAACTATGAACACCAAAATTTCAGAAGCGGAATCCCACACATTTCCACAAGGCTGTAAACAGCACAGGAGTTTAGCCACACAATACAGTACACAATATGCAATGCGTGCAGTCATGACAAACACCCACAGATGAAATTGAAAGCACATCTCTTTTAGATTACACTGCTACTTTTTATGAACTTACCAGTGAATCACTGTGACAGTAATGGAACTCATTAATGCAAAATGTTACCAGCTCGAGATGAATTTTAACAGCATGCATGAATTTGTAGATCTGAAATTAAACTTTACGCCACACAGCTGTACCTAGTTAAAATTTTGGGCCATACACCACAGCTAGGAACAAAACGTGCTGGCATGTGCAGACATACACCTTACAGCAAGGTGAAAAGCAGCAGCTTTTCATGCAAGACGTGAGCATTTCCAACCACTGCAAGACAAACCGGATTAACTTTCTGGGCCATTCAGGTGCTAACAAATGTACCAACCTCGCTCCGAGGCTTGAGGCGCAGCGCCACAGCCGTAGACTCTTTTCGGTCCTTGCGCTCCTTTGCCTCATCAGCTGCCAGGTTTGTCGACTGCCTGTAGATTTTGGTGAGGCGTTCACACAGCAGGTGGTGCAGCCGAAAGAACAGGTACCAATGGTCATTGACAAAGAAGAGTGCATATGAGTCATCCAAATAGAGATTCTGCATGGGTTGCGCACTCAATTGCGAGCCATCTGTGCTACCTGTGCAATCTTCCGAGCTTGGCCGTAGAGTGCCCTTGTCACTGTCTTTGGAAAATGAGTCATCTGGCCGGTGGTTGGGCGTAGAAGGCAGTGGCTGGCTCTCGCCATCTTCAGTTTCCATGTCATCATCCTTGTCGACCTCGTCATCTGAGAGCTCACCCCGTGGTAAACAGAACAAGTCTGGTATAAATTGACGCAGTAGCTGCTTTATTTTCTGCTTGTCCTCTTTATTGATGCCTGTTTGCCGCTTCACATGGTGAATTATCAGGTTGGCTGCATCTTCCAGGATGGATCGGTCAAGGTAAGACAGGCTCATATGTGGTCCCGTAGGCACCTCGCCTGCACCTTCTTCTATCTGTTCACGGCGCTCCTCATAGATGGCCTCGATCTCGTTCAGGAGGCTCTTGGAGCGCAAAAACTTGATGTCATTTTGTTTGAACGTGAGGCCCTGGTGATCCAGCGACTTGAGGTAGTATTTCTCATTCTGCTCTCTCCAGACCTAGTAAAAAAATGCACACAAACAGATTATTGGATGATAAAATATATTGAACCGTTATGTTTAATATGTGCATCTTATTTTGGTATCTTAAGAGATTTAAAAAATGTTAATGCTCAGTACGCAAGGTGAAAACAATTTAGTTTACAAATATAAATCGCTGCTCAAAGTACACTGTATAAATCCCAAGCTGTGGTAAGTTCCCGAAAGGTTCAAGAAATATGAAAAGAAGCACTTTATTAACATGCATCCAATAAATAAATACTTGCCTAGTAACAGTAACAACATACTTCTCGAAGCAGATTTCACCTTAAAAAATTGCACTACAAAAACAGGGTGTCTAGCAAACCACTATTTTCAACATCCCCGACCTTTTCCAGGTTTTCCCCGATTATTTCAGCACAAATTCCCTGACGAGTGAAGAGTCTCAAATATGTAGCTGCTGCTGATAATGAGGGCAGAAAAACCAGTCAAATCTCGATATAACGCATATAACGAATTATTGAATACATATTCTTCCGAAATATTTTTTGTCAAACACATGTATTTTTAACTTCTAATGGCGAACGCGGTTCGGCATAAAGCGGATACAGTCGAACCCGGTTATATCGAATTTTGGTTATATCGAACTCACGGAATATCCCCTTGAAAATCCCATGTAAAAGTATAGGAAAGCCGCGTCATATATCGAACTCAATTTCACCGGTCGTTCGATATATCGAACTCCGCACCAAGCACTGGAAAGTGTGCCTTCCCCAAAGACGATCGCATCACCCTTGGCCGTTTGGCGCGCGACGTTTTCAAGCCACGCGCGGAAGGAATGAGAGGGGACAGCTCTGGACAGCGCCGCGCCCATTCCCCAAAGGCGCTTGCATCTGCAGTTATCGTTTCCCGCGCGCCAACACATGAGGTTTTCAGACTGACGCCCGTTTTCAGACTGACGTCGGACGCTTCCCTCTGCCTGCGACGGCTGACATGGCTATGGCGCCTGCGAACATTAAGAAGCGGCAGCTCTCTCTGTTTTTCTTTTTTTTTGCGAGAGTCGTCCTTTCTTATCGTTGTGCTGTACGCGCGACGTAGCGTAAGATATGGCGGCTGCAGACGTTAAGAAGCGGCAGGCTTTTTTTTTTTTTTTTTTTTTGGCGGGAGCCGTTTATCTTTGCATGTATGAATCAAAGGAAGCACGCGGTCTGCTGCTGCGATCATGACGCCCGCACCAAGCGCGGCGCGATAAATCGAACCAGGCTTGTGCAATCAAGCCATCACGGGCACTCTGCCAAGTTCGCTCCCCGCCACCGGAGGAGCTATAAAAAGATAAACGCGCCCTGACGTTATCGCTGCGCAGCATCTTCGCACGCTGCCAAGAAATGAGCTGTGGATGCGACGACCGAAACGGAGTGACGCGCGCCATCCACATGCAAGCGAAAACGCTCGCGATTTCTGCCGCAGCGACACAGAAGCCTTGTACTGAGGTGTCGTGGTGGCTCGAGCGGCAAGAGGGACGCAGTTCCAACAAGTTTGAAATTTTTCGCTCTGTCGCTGCCGCTCGTCGATGAGATCGCTCAATCGCTTGCATGCGAGCGAGCTGGTCTTAACGCTTTTTTTTTTTTTTTTTTCAAATTCTCGGGTGCAAAAGTGAAGGGTGAGTTCATTATGCGAGTGGGTTGATTACGCGACACATGCGGTATCGTTTTTTGGCATCGTAAGTGCCGACACAAGCCTATTTTTGTATATCGAATTATCGATATATCGAACTATTTCGCGATCCCCTTAAGAGTTAGATATATCCGGGTTCGACTGTATTACAAACTTTGCGACGCCAAGCACTACCTCACTTTAATAGCAGGAGGCAGGCTTCGTTACACTACATGCGTGTTGTGCGGCGCAGCAAACGTTCAGGACTACCTCGCAGGCGCTGACAGCGCAACAGATGCCACAACGGCATTGGGAGTTGACAGCCAAAAAATCTATGGCCTCCGAGATAACCCCTGCGTGCCTGTTCGTGTGCGTGGAGGTGATCTCTGAGGCCATAAGAAATTGTTCGCATCTCACAATCGATGACAGCGCCGCTTCAGCAGCAGCGGCAGCGGCACGATCGAATGTTGCTTTTTGGTTTTTGCGTCTTTCGCGTTTTTTAGTTTTAGTATTAGCGGTGGCGGTGCGGCGTGGCCGTCGTAGCGTTCGGTGGAGGCTGCGTCAGTCGTCGTGTCGAGTGTGGTGCGCGGGTGTGCGTAGTGCTGTGATGGCGGTGAACGTGAAAAAAAGAGCAGCACTGACGTTAAAGAACAAGCTCAAGATAAAATCAGAGCCTTCAAGGCAGTTTACAAGAGGAGACTGATTGACACTCTTCTCGTGAAGCAGGACTTGAAGGTTGACTTGCTGGGAGCATTAAAGCAGCGTGGGACAGCGGGAAAGGCGAAATGATTCCCAACTGCTTTCGGCACGCAGGTTTTGTTCCAGCAGAGGCCCGTGCATCAAGTGGCGATGGGGATGATCCAGATGAAGCAGAAGCAGAGCCCCGCGAGCTCAATGAGCCTGAAACAATTTTTCGCGTTTTGTTGGTGACATGCCCGCAACAATAACTGTAGAGGACTTTGGAGGCGGCGACGACATTGTGGCGACCACGGCTGTACTGACGGAAGCCGAAATCGCTGAGGAAGTTTCTGAACATCCCGCAGACGAAGCTCAGGCTGACCCTGAAGACGATGAGAACATTCCGACTTCACAAGAAGCGCTTGCTGCATTGGATTTACTGCGCCGCTATTGCAGTGCTATTGAGGGCAGTGGGTTTGCCTTTGTTGTGTGTTTGCAAACTGTGGAACAGGGCGTGATAAGGAATGCAATCAACACAAAAAAGCACGCAGCGATAACGCAGTTCTTTGCGCGTAAATAAATCAACGTGACCCAAGTAGGCACCCCCAGAGTTGCTGTGCCTTCTCCGATTGAATGTTGCTGCCCTTGCATGTATGTTCTACGAAATTTTATATTACAAATTATGGATAGAGCAAACTATTTTCCAATTTTTTAACTGTTTGTTATAATGAGGTTTCACTGTAATTCCCAACTAAAAGCTATTTATTAATCATATTCTGCAGTTTACAATAGTAAAAGGCTGTCATTAGTGCTAATGGAAGGTAAAGTTTACTGAAAAATTAAAAGCGCACTGATGCCAGCCTCAGCAGAGCTCTTTGATACTAAGAGTTGCGAAATTTCCTACAGGCCTTATATATAAAAAAACGGCGCTTTTGATTGGTCAGAATTCGGGTGTATAAAGGGGGCCTCGCATCGAGGCACCCTAGGTCACGGTGACCGGTCTCGAGACCGACCGTGCCTAGGTGTATAGTGGCAGTGCCCGCAGGCATTAAAGAAAACTGCGTCTAAGTTACAAACTCCTAAAGTCAGTCGATGTGAAATGATGGTATGTCGCCATCACAGCCTTCTGGCCTCTATGTCCCCTGAATGTGACCTCAGTGCCCAGCCATAATATGAGGTCAACTTTTTTATGAGATCAGCAGTTAGCCTGCCCTTACCACTGATTCTGTCGGCACTGTCTCTGTGCTTGGCAACCAGGTTGCGTAAAGCTGTGCCCATGCGCTTTTGCACGTGATTAATGCATTCTTCCTTAGTGATAGGAATGAAGCCATATACCTTAGCTTCTTGAAGAGCTAAGAATGTACGGCTGTCGCCATCTGAAAGAACAGTAATATAGCGCAGGTTGTTTTGCTGGAGTGACCTTTGGAACAATATGAGGGCAGCTTCCACCTCCATATCTCCAGCTTTCTTTTCAGTACTTTTTGACAGGCATGATTTTCTTTCCTTGTCGAGCAGGCGGGGTCACTCTCTTTTGGCCCTCGCTCACGTGCGGCACAAAAATTCGACAGTACCACAATGTCTAATACAAGACCCGAAAAAAGTTCAATCACGGTGCCCACACCGATATGAGAAGAATGACCGCGCGCCATCCATGTTCCGTCGTATGAGACCGCGATGTTGTCCGGATTTCCTATGTTTTAAGTCTGCGTACAAGTTTCGAAGGGAGCTCGCACATTCGGCAGTCACTTTTTTTGCTGCACGCACCGCCGATGGCGTCAGCTTCGTTTTCACGTACTGCTGCCATGTCTTCGTGTGAAGGCCGCGATGCGATATATTCATTACTGAAAATATATCATTAAGAGCTGTCCGGCGATTGCCGGTACTCGGCATAGCACGCGCAGCAAGAATATTCACTGTGAACGGATGCACGTTCTGATCGCCGTTCACGCGCGGCGAGCTCCACGCCGACGCAATATCACCGCACGTCTCGCACACAAGAACAAGATTTATAGCGAGTCCATATTCACGCGCGCACTTTTGCACTGCGACATCACCGCCGCATGATTTGAACTTGACTTGGTGCGGAAGCGCGTTCACTGATTCCAAGTTCACAATCACGAGCCTCTTATCGTCGGGTGGGGCAGCTGCGGCATCACTCACATGTTTCAGAAAACTCGTTTTCCGGTCCGTAGCACAAACAGATGCGATCTCGCATAGTCTAGCGTCGGCCTTGGTCTTAATCTCTTCGAGATCTGAGGGCGTAAACATAGTTGTGTCGAGACGAACGCGGCCGCTGCTCGGAGCATCGGGCGACGCATCTGAGACCGGTAGGCTTATCTCGTTCTCGGCGGCCCTGTCACAAGTCGTAGAAGCAGGCACGTCGTCGCTGCTTTCTGGCACCGCAGAACACTTCTTGAAATTGCCCGCGAGCAATTTTTTTTTTTTTTCCTGCCGAACTTATGGCGCGTACAAAATTTGGCCTGTAGTTGCGACATCGTTCAGGAACTTCTGTGCCGACGCTGATATGACAAAATAGCGCCTCGCGTGCGGTGCGTCGAGCAGACGAGACGGACCGAAATCCTCCAATCAGAGGAGCTGATTTTAGTCACGTGGGTTCAGCAACGAATTGAATGCGTGCCGTGGCCCTTTTTTGGCGCCGAATTTCTAGTCAACCAATGCGCGAAAAACAGGGAACACGGCGGGAAACTGAAAACCAGAAATCACTCTTTCAAATGAGACCAAGATGACCTCGCTCATGGCCGTTAAATGGACGCTGCGCTTATTTGAGAAACGCAGTTTTTGCGCGGTTTGATGTGCGAATTCAGCGCGTTTATACTTTATAAAGTGCAATTACAGCAAGAATCCTGACCAGGGAATGAATAACCTTGCAGATATGTAGATGGGCTGTAGATTTCGAAAATTCCACTTTCAAAAAATCCATTTTTTCGCGATTTTCCGGCCCTCAAGACCAGTGTCCCCCCTTAAAGGAGTATAGACACCTATTTTTGAAGCGTCAGATGGAATACAATTGCTTTCCTGGTTATACAGAGATGCCCCTCAAGCAATCCCAACCTTGCACGTTGCCGCGATGATATTTTAAAATTTAAAAAACAAGCCAGGCAAATGCTCCTTTTTTCAAGACCCATCGGCAGCGACATCTCTGTGACGAAAACGTGTACATAGGTAAACAACATGATGTCATCAAACAACTGTAACGTGGAGTCGGCAAAGCAAATAGCAGTGACGACATATGGCCGGACTCGAACAGCGGCAGCGCCGCCGCCGGTACTGGCTGTGCCCTGAGAAAGTAATATGCTTCTCGCTTTACTCTATGGCTTCTTTGTTGGTGCATGTTACAATTACCTCACCAGTGTACGTATGGAGAATGCCTGCTATACTCGGGCCCCAACAGCATGCCTGCACAAATGCAGGGCTTTCGGCAATGATGCCTCTTGATGGCGCGCCGGGAACGAACTGCGCCGCTCCCCTCCTACCCTAGATGTCGCTAACCCTAGCTGGTTTCACATCGAAGCGCCAGCGAACGGCGCCATCGGAACGGGCTAACGCTGTAATGAAAGTCGGACTTTAGCGTTGCTTTACTGGCAAGTCCATCTCTTAAAATATTTTCTTGCTTTGAACGACGCCTTCAGCAGCGGAGCTAGCAGACGTCAGGTGCGTCGCACCGGGCAGCAGCTGTAGGAAAAAAACGTTCGCCTGTATCACTGTAATTACTTCTACCAAGACCTCAGTATTGGCCGAACAATCCTCGCAATTTAATCATTACTGATAGTCCTTTGTACACATAGTTATGCAAGCGAATGAACAGCGATCCGCGATAGCTTGATTACCGATAGCGGATGCTATGAGGCCGCTATGACTTGGGAGCCGATTGCGGCAGCCACGCCTATATTATGGCCTCCGAGATCACCCCCGCGCGGAGGTGAACTTGGAGGCCATGCTTTTACAAACCCAGATTGCCTTGACTGCACCAGATGGCGCCACATGCTTGGACGGCGGCATGCAGGCCCTTTGCGTTGGGACCAATCAGCACGTGAGCATGGGAGCTATCGGGAGAACTTACGGGTTACATTGGCTGATCGCGTCATTGCTAAAACATTTATTTAGAATGCCAGCTTAGCTCACAGCGCTGGCTAACCGGACTGATAAAGCAGCATATCTTCATGCTAATCAGTTTTTGTTCAACATTCCTACTAGTTGACGTTTCCTGTGCCGCTGCGCGTCAACCCAGCTTTCGTGGCTGCTGCTGATTCCTGCTTCATCGCTTGAGTCGCAGGCGAGCGGGTCGAAATCAAAGTGCCAGGCAATGCCAGTAACGTCGGTGCTATCAGGCGAAACAACGTCGCAGTACTAATTCTGCTACGCTGAAGCGCTGCTCGACTCGATTTTCTTGCATGTGCGATCACAAGCAGACAAGAAAACGCGACCCGAATGCGTCATCAGATTTTGTGTTCACGCGACCACCAACCTTGCCAGTAGGGGGCGCTCGTGTGGCGTTCTTGTAACTTTGACGTCATCGCGCGCTCGTGCCAGGAGAGAACGAAATCGAAACTGGCCCTGATAAATGCACTGATAATAAATTAATTGAGCTGTGCTGGAACTTTTTGGGTCGCAGTCCTCCTGTTTTGGACCACTGTGGATCGATTAAAGCGAAAATACCACAACAAAAAATGTAAGTGTCTATACTCATTTAAAACTGTTTTCTTTGAGCACAAGCGGATAGGCTGCGTGCGCCGGTTTTCCGAAAGCCGTTTACGGTCTCTAATTAGCTCTCATGTGGCACACTTTTCAAGTGTGCCGTTTTGCGTCTCCCATTGGCTGGCGTGACTAACGTGTCATTTTTTTTTCTTGCAGTTTTGCGTTCGCCGCCGTGGCCGCCGCTTCATGCGCGTCTCCATTCGCGCTTGTGTTTCTCGATGCACCGCTTTGTGCAGTTTTTTTCTTGCGATAGAGATGCCGGAAAACAGTAGATTGTAACCGTGCACATTATGAGCCTTTCGAATGAAAAAAAAAAAAACAACCAAAAGACGCCGGCCACAAGCGTGCCATCGGAACCCGAGTTACAGCCGGTGCCAGACTTGTTACATGTGCAGGGAACATCAACCACGCTGCCCAATGACACAGCGGGTTCACATTACAGCACACACTGCATCCCGGATAACGACACACTTTAAGTTGCCGCTGCCACGTTCTACTCTACAACGGAACCTGCGCACTGTGCTGTGGTGGGCGCAAAGTATGTTCTGCCAAGGAATCCGCAACATGCGAGTTTCACCTCGGCATTAGTGCGGAATGTGATGCTGATACAGAGTTAGTGATTGTGGACATGAAAGTACAATCGACGACCGATTTTTCGGACTCTCAACGGACCACGAAAATGTCCGAAAAAATCTGCACCACAAAAGCTCAATTTATTGCCTATTATTCACTTTGAGGCCGGAAAAAGTCATGAATGCTTTTCTGCACCACGCTCCGCTTCCGTGCTAACAGGTCCACCTGAATTTCGCTTGCATCAGCTCAGCTTGCGTCGGCTGCGCTGCTGCAGGTGAGTCATCGTCGTCCTCGCTTTCGGACTCCACAAGCACTTGGCGAATAATTCCTGTATCTATGAGCCTAGAGCACAGTTCCAACTGGTTGTCCACGTCTGTGAACTTTGAATTTCAGAGACGGCCGATGGAATTTCGACACCAGCAGTGCGAAGGTCGTGAATGAACTGCTCACTGCCTGACAACTGCTCGACGACGCTCTCCTCGTCCAAGGCAGCCGACTCGTCATTCAGCCCAAATCCCCTGTCGCGGAAGCAATTGCGCAGCGTTGTGGGTGCTACAGACTTCCACGCATCGGCAAGGGTACTAAGTGCTCCAAGCAAATTGTCAGAGTAGGTTTTCCTATTGTCGAAGCACATCACAACACAGACTCCGTTGAGTGCCTTCTCGCTGTCGCGTTGCACGGGGAAAAAAAAAAAAGTCTTATCAAATCCGGAAACAGAACTGAAGCCGATTCAATAAAATACAAGCCACAGTAGTGACAGAACGTAGTTCTCGCATCAGCATGACCACGGCTAGGCCTACTGCAAACACACAGAGGAACAGGCAGTAAAGCGATCACGCTAAAAGAAAAAAACAAAACAAAACAAAAAAACGAAAAAACCGAAGCACTCCGGCAGCGACGTCCCGGAAACGGAAGCTGCTAGGCAAATATTCTAGCCTCGATCCAGCGCGTTTAGCTAAGAAGCGGCACGCAAGGTCGGCACCGGTTTCGAGGCTATCGAAGGAAAAAGTAAACAAACAAGATGGCGGAGACACCACTCAAAATGTGTGGCAGTTGGCCCGGCTGACGCTTGGAATGTCCGAAAGATCGAACAGCCCTCCTTAATGTGTCCGAAATTCTGAGCAGCGTAATACATTGACTTTATAAGGTATGTCCTGGACCGGGAAAAAGTCTGAATAATCAAACATGTCCGAAAAATTAGTCGTCGCCCGCACTCGCCCAGATAGGGCTTATGTGCATGGCGCATTTACATAGGTTAAGCAATTTTATTGTGCACACAAAGCACGGAGCCTGCGGCGAGATCACGAAGACATGAGCGGTCAAACGCTGAAGTGCCACAATGGACCTGAGCTGTAGCGCAGCTCGCCGATCGCTTTCACGGTAGCTGCTGCCGGCGCGATTATTCCTGCTTTTTGTTGCGTACTACTCTCACGCAGCGCTTCCAATATTTTACAGAGTACCCAACTCACGTATGTATCGGTTCTATTGTGGTAGCTCAGCCATGTGCTGGCGTCAAAGTAATATATCGCGCCTCGCCTTGCAGCGCGGTGGGGGCCGTGCGCTCAGCAAAAAAAAGCTGCATGAATAACATACTTGCTGTGCACTGCAGAATATATTGTGCCATTTTCCCTGACTTCGAGAAATTTTTGATGGTTGCCCTGACATTTCCCTGATTTTTCCCGGTGCATAAAATTTCCCTGACAGCTCCCGGTTTTCCCGGTAGCTAGACACCCTGATAAAAACTTCGGCTAATCCCGGGTAAAGATAGGTTTCATATCATCCCAAGCGTACTACTATTAACGAAGAAAGGATGAGCAGACCACCTTGTTGAAGCTCTTCTGTGCCTCACGCCACTCCTCCTCCTTGGCCTTGAGCCTGCGCAGCACCAGGGGAACAGCCACCACAGGGTTGCGCTTGAGCCCTTCAACAATGTCGTGTGACTTGTCCCCATAGATGCGTCGAATGGCCTGCTGCTGCAGCACAGCTGATGAACCACCCAGGTTGTCGCCCAACTGGAAGCGCTGCCTTTCCTCCGCACTCATACGCTGAAGCTTCTTCTGTACTGCCTCGAGGATGCGGATTGTCGACAAGTTGGTCTCAACAACCACGTCCAGCTGCACAGAGAAAGGAAAACTTTGGGCAAAAAAAGAAAAAGCAATTCTAAACACTCGCTAAAAAAGCGAGTTCAGTTAGAACGGCTTCGTTTTAGTGAAAACGGTGCAGGTATATAAATGTAATTCCGAACTTGCCGGCTTCTTTGGTGCACGAAGAAACCATCTAGCAGCGGTTACTAGAATGTCTAAAGAGCAGAATGCGCAAAACAGAAGCCGGTAGGAAACAGATGTTATTGAGGTGAAAAAAACCATGGGCATGTTACCTCTCTGCAAGCATGGTAAAGCCTGTGTCCGCCTGGATCGCATTTTCATCTGCGAAAAACAATATCTGGCCCAAACTCAACAATTTCAGCATTTCAAGGATAAGAAGGGCCAATAATCAAGAATACAGACCAAGAATCTTCTGAATCTTGCTTAGTTCCGATTTTTCTCTCCACAGCCACAATCTCTGCTTTTTTTTCCTTTGTCCTTTCAGCAGAAACAGTTAGCCGTGAGCGCCATGCCATTCTCGGTATCAGCATCCTCGAGAGACTAGCTGTCTACTTGCATAAAAATTCTAGAGCATTTTTTTCTAACAAGTTCAGTTTCCTAAAGGGGTGGGGACACCAAATTTTTGTGCTGTACTTTTGTATTCCAAATAGTGCACAGCGATTCTGTAAGCAAAGAGCATGGTGTTAGAAGCCCAAAATTATGTTGCATAATTTATTATCATATTTCAGCACGCTGCAATTTTGGTTCGTTGTTGCCAGGTTTTTACTTGACACCAAAAAACAGAAGACATAACATTGAAATGTCACGTGGGCCAATAACTCGTGACGTCAACGAGTAGGCCCGTCATCTGCTCTATTTGCAGTGTGATTCAGCCGTATGCTGTCATGGTGGAGTCACACTACTGCATCCGTAAACGTGATGTTTGCGTTGTTTTGGCGATCCTGTCACGCCGCACCAACACAAACTATTCGGAAACATGCGTTGTCGCCTACAAACAGCTGTTGCCAACTTGCTTTTCGAAAACTTGTTGCTCGTAGCAGTGCCGATGTCGACCGCTCACTTCACTACAATTTTGCCCAAATTCCTACGCTATGTGAGCGGCTGGGAAAAAATAAAAAGCAGGAGAGGCTTTGACTATGAAAGGAGCGCATGTAAAATCTCAGGAGTATATAGCTTGAATCGCACTGATAGAGGCACCGCGTCTGTGCGGCGTTTCAAGCCCCGCTTCATGTGTGCAAATCTGGTGACTGTTGAGAGGAAATTCACAAATTTTAGCGAAAGAAAATAGTCATCGAGTATAGTTTTGGCAGAAATGAACTGAAATCGACAATTGATTACATCGCAGAACATGTGTACAATCGCTGCAAAGCGCCGGTGTGATCCCGGTACGCCGAGCAATGCTGCAAGCGGCCTGGAAAAGTCTTCAGCGCTACTTTTGGAGAGCAACTTAGGCGAATTGAGGACAGTCGCCACATACAAGTTTTATTGAGCTTATTTTATGAGATAGGCGGCCTACAGTAAAGTGGTGACGGAAGACTAACCTTTATTAGAGCGTTGAATCGCTAACCCGTTCTGAAGTGTCGTCCAGCGAAACTGATTAGGCCTAGTGAAGAGTAGGGCAGGCAGAGAGCAGCGCAGTTCGTTGCCTGGCGCGCCCACGGGAGGCATCGTTGCCGAAGACTCCGCGCTTGTGCAGGCATGCTACTGTTGCACGAGTATACCAGCAGTCCTGATAACATTTATCTTTTCTGGTACAAAGCCAAGCAGTGCTGATTGCCTCACTGCTGCGCCGCCGGCCACTCCGGTCTCGAATACGGCAACCTACAACAACGCCGTCAACAGCAGCCTTCACAAATTTTAGTGAACGAATATTGCCATTAAGCATAATTTTGGCTGCAGTGAGCTGTCGTGCTGTCTGTCAGAATGCTGCCCCGCTGGTATACGTACGGGTGCAATAGAACAGTCAAGACGAGGTGAGCAGTAACATAGTCTCTTAAGTCAGAAAACTGCGCGATGACGTCACAAATATTTGACTATGGTTTTTTCAGTGAACCTACATCACAGTTCATGCGCTAGCGATGGGTCTGGAATGCGAGAAGGAGCATTTCCATCAACTTTAAAAAAAAAAAATTAAAATATTTTCTACGCCTCCTTTGAGTCTAATACTTGACTGTGATGGTCTTCAAATAAAAAGGAAGCATGTGACAAGCTTTGCACAACCTTATAATTTGATGTCTCTACCCCCTTAATTTCAAACGTTCCATGCTCACTTTCTGCCACGTAATTATGATATCGTGCAGGCATATCCAAGACTATTTATTCGCAACAGTTTATGAAAACTAGCAAAAGTAAAAGAGGAAGTTAAATAAGAGAACCAGGAAGCACATCTTGGGAGGTGTTTGCTTATCCTCTCCCTTCGTTCCACTGTTCCATAGTCGTCATGTAGCCTTATTTCTAGGGTTAAACCAGCTTGGCCCTTAATTTTCAAATAAATTGGGGGCCACAAATCATTTTTTTTATGGTATTTCAAGTGCCCTTGAAGCACTTTTTTCGGAACTTAAGGGCATTCAAGAATTTCAAGGGCCTGCGGTACCCTGCCAATTTGCAGACAGCCCCCACAAAAATGCCACAAAGTCCCATTGCATACCTGTTACTGTGAAACT
Organism: Amblyomma maculatum; assembly: GCF_055883805.1. Lineage (NCBI taxonomy): Eukaryota > Metazoa > Arthropoda > Arachnida > Ixodida > Ixodidae > Amblyomma > Amblyomma maculatum. Next base: position 7,051,690 of record NC_139349.1, on the reverse strand, counting down.
TCTGCTTCTGCTGCCCCAGTACAGGAAACAACAACGCTACTTTTGCATGCACTCAGCACCTACCTCAAAGCGTTCATCCTCACAGCGGTAGATGTACTCCTCGTACTGAGTCTTGCGTGAACTCACAAATGTAGAATCTTCTGACCATGAAGGAAACGAAACCCAAGTATCATTCAGGACCTGTCGATTAAACAAAAAGACGAATAATGAGTATGTTGTGTCACTAAAATAATGCCCAAACAGAAAAAAATGTTGACAAGCTCAGGTTAACTCACCTCTTTACAAAGCTGTGTCCTACCACTACACTTTGGCTGTACAACGTTTTTGGGGAGTGCCCGATAGCTGGCACCATAGCGCTTGCAGGCAGAGTAATCTGAAACAGAAATGAGAGTCCACAATAAGCTTAGTAAGAGATCACCAACATACCCCGTTAAAAAATTGAACTACAAGCTGCACAGTCAATTACACAATGCTGACGTGCGTGCAACAGCAGACGTGAAAAAATTAGAAGGGTCGAACACTGCTGAACCATATATGGAGTGAAACCATTAGCTGCGGGTGACCGAGCGTTCTTCTCCTTTTTAGTCTTTTGTTAGGCACGGTGCTGACTCGGGGACCACGGACACGGCACACAGCGACAAGCAATTAGACCTGGCATAGTATTGCTTTCGCAATAAAGCTGACAGTCATCTCCGAGAGCAGGCCAACCACTTTGCATTGGTTCGGCTCTAAATGCTTTGCATCAGCCCGCAGCAACAGCGGCTATGGGACACGTAGTAGTGGTCCTTGCTAGCTTTTTCAGGGTAATTTGATAATCTGAACTCCGAATAATTCAATCTTTTTTTTTCACGTCTCTTGTAGTTCCAATTAACAAAGTTTTACTGTAATTCTGCTTGCAATTTGCAGAAACACAACAACTTCCAGCAGAAAATAAATGACATGAAAAAAAAAAAAAGGAAAACAGACCTTTACACTAAAATTTGTGCTTTGACCAGACTTCGTTAGTAGCCAAAAACGTGTGGCTTTGAAGATCAGTAAAGCAGCAAATAACAATGGTCACACTGCCATGAATGTGTATTCAAAGTACAGGTTTGCATATTAAATACTGGCCACTTAAATGTCAAATCGAACTATTAAGTCTTGGGTGAAAAGGTTCATAAATAGCCAAACCCTAATACACCAAACACAGAAACAGCAACATTCCTGCTAGAATAAAGTATTTCAACCTTCTCATTAGCTAAACCGAGGGTTCTCACACTTTTTGTCTCAAGGAACTCCAAGCTATCAATATGCACAAAGGAACCTTTCTGCTCTCTCCATCGTCACAATCAGTCTTGTTGCTTGCATATAGATTTGTATTCAATTTTTTCTGTCGTTTAGTCTTTTGTAAGAATCCGTTTTCTTGCTTCTGGCAATCAGCTGTTTATCAGATGCTCACTTCCTGCCCCTAAATCTAAAACAAGAACATAGGAACTACACTCACAAGAGTCACAAGAGGAACGTGGCTCGATCGATTGGGCTGCGCACTCCTTGCTTTAGAGGCTGCGCCGCACAGGCATATCCTTCTACAGTAGAATCTCGGTGATACGAAATTCAAAGGGAGACGAAAATTTTCGTATCACCCGAAATTTCGTATCACCAAAAAAAAGCGAGCAAAATCCGTTTTCAAGCCTTCCAACAGGTACGAAATATTTATTTCCGTTGAAAGAAATCGCGTATAGCCTTCTGCACCTTTTTTTCCGCGAGATCTGATAACAGAGAGTTTTGAAAACTGAAAAATTGGGCCGCTGTCTTCTCTTGCAAAGACTCTGAGGTCACGGCGCGCCGCAGAACATCGATGCCGTCGACGGTGGGTCATCAACGCTTTGGTCGTCGTCATCTTCGTCACTGCATGGAATGCCAGGCTGTGATGACGCTTCCTCCGCAATATCTTCAACCGTGGTGGCGAGGTCGTCGTCTGCGGTGACGAAATCGTCAACGCAACAGTCGACGTCAAGTTGATTCCAGACATCGATGAGAATCGGGTCTGGCACTTGCGAGGCAGTAGCCACAGCGAATTTGAAAACCCCACACTTCGTGAAACAATTGGCGATGGTCGTAGGAACGACGCGATTCCAGGCAATTGCAAGAAAATGCACAGCATCCAGAAGAGTGATCTGGAGATTCGCGTCCTTCCTTTCAATCTTCGCAAGGAGGCGGCGCACCAACAAAGCTTTGAAATGGTGCTTAACCTTCCTTATAATCCCAGCATCCAGTGGTTGCAAATGACTTGTTGCATTCGGGGGCAGGAACACCACCTTAACACTCTGTAGTGTCATTTGTTTTGGATGGGCGGTGCACTGGTCCAGCAGCAAAACTATTTTTCTGCTGTAGCAAGACATCTTGCGGTCGAGGTACGTGACGAATTCCATAAACAAAGAAGACGTCATCCATGCTTTTTTGTTCGCCTTGTAGACGAAGGGCAATCGACCGGCTGCCTTAAAGCATCGGGGCTTTTGATATTTGCCAATGACTGTAAGGGGCATCTTTTCCGATCCGTTGGCGTTGCAACAAAACAAAACTGTGATACGTTGTTTGCTCTTTTGTCTGCCCCGGCAGGCATCGCCTTTAAAGCACAAACTTTTTTCGGGCTGGAGATTGTAAAACAGCCCCGCTTCATCTACATTAAAAACATCACGTGCCTCATGTCCCGCTATGTAAGACGACAGTGTGGTTGTCATCCAGTCTTCCACGGCGGAGGCGTCGACTTTTTTTCCTTCGCCACAAACAGTCTTGAAGGAAAGATTATGACGCACCTTGAACCGGTGAATCCATCCACCGGAGGCCTGAAAGTCATCAATTCCAAGTGTGAGTGCGATGTCCGCTGCCTTCTCACGAAGCACTTTTCCGTCGATGTTGACGCCGGCCGCCGTGACCTCTCTGAACCATGTTAGAAGAACCTCTTCCAACTTCACATGGTGGGCAGTTTTGGCTTCTTTAGAATTCATCGCGAAGTGCTGCACATTTTGCATAATTTGGTCGCGCTGACCAACGATCGTTGACAACGTTGACAGCGGCAGGCCTAGCTCCTTGGCCATGTCAGTGCGCCTTTTCTTGGGCTCTTTGTCCACCTTATTTAAAATTTCCAATTTGTCTTTAAAAGTCAGCGCCTTTCTCTTCCGTGACATTGCAGTAACGACGCGCTATCAACGCATTGTCAGCCTCAACAAACGAGAAAACGAAGCAACATGTAGCAACGTGTTGCCGCTGCAGCGGAGACTCCGGAAAGCAGAAGAGCGTGGCCTGCGGGGCGGCGGAGAAATGTCGAGAGGGCCGCAAGGCCGTGCGCACAACTAAAAAAAAAAAAACAAAATGCGGGAAGAGAGAGCGCGGGAGGGGGGGGGGGGGGAGGGGGGGGGCAAGATATCGCCGCCTTCCTTCGCCAACTTCGCTGCTGCCGCGGGTTGCCAAGCCGGTTTTTTCTCGCAGTATTTTTTTTTTCGTCTTTCGCGCGTGTGCGTGATCCGTGCTATCAGTGCTGCGCCGCTGCGCACGCTTTTCTCGCCGTGCGTGTGTGCGTGGGCCTCGACCAGTCATCATACCAAAGTTCGTATCACCCGTAGCGAAAAGAAAAAGTGTTCGGAACATCCGATTTTTTGCCCACTGAACGCAATGCAATTCGGCCGGGGAATTTTATGAATTCGTATCACACCGAATTTCGTATCAGCCGAGTTCGTATCACCGAGATTCTACTGTGCTTAGATATATGCTGGTTTTTCGGCACAAATGAATTCGTCAGTAGCAGGGTGAAGTTCTGCCACCGCCACTGAAATGTAGCGCCATGCCCCTCGTTTGCCACCAAACAGAGCAACTTGGCAAGCTGCCCTGATATCGGACGGGCTGCTTTTTGGGACAGTGCAAGGCCTGTGCTGCAGATAATGCCACAATGACTGTGCGAAACTGAGGCATAAGCTAGGATAAGCCGACACTTTAATATGGGCTTTTTGCGAACTGGGCACTGTGTTCGGCCAACAGTGATACCAAAATCGAAACAAGGGAAATGGTGGCAGTGGAAGGCAGGAAGGCAGTCCTGAGCTAGAGTAACACAATGTAGCTAGGTAATTTCCACTTTCACCTGTATTTTCCAAGTGAGGTTCCTTATCAATTATCAATGCAGTTGTTGCGAATGAAAACTAAACAAAATTGAATATTTGTTGATTTTTATGCATTCAAAATTAGCTATGAAGCTTTCGGACTCACTGTATCATTCTATGAAAAATGGACAGAGTCGGCATTAACAATGTACCGCTGGCATCCCAGAAAGGTCTGTGCATGATAGTGTCGTGCAGGTGTGAAAATGTCTTCACCTTTGCTTCAAGCATGAGTAGCTACTCCATCTCACAAAGAAAAGTTCTAAGCCAAATTTTTTACACCGCTGCTGAATGGAAAGGCAGAGGCAGAAATTACACTCCTAGAACCAAGACTGGAAATGAAAAATGGCACTGCTCTTCAATGCAAGGTCTGTGTACATTAGAAATGGCGCATAGCTCACCCCCAATGCCAGCAATGAGCTATCCAGCACTTACCTTGCCCACCTCAATTCAAAAATGGTCCACTGTACAACATCCCAAAGAAAGGTTACCTTTCTTTCGGTAACGAAAGAGGTAACTGAACGCTGGTAAGGTGCTTGATGCAGGTTATTCTAGCTGTCTTGCCTCATCTTTTACGAAATCTCAACAATTGCAGAGTAGTGCTAGGAACTTCCTGCCACAACATACTCCCTTTACCCATCAGGGCTGCCTTTTCAGGTGCACTTGTGACAATCTGTCTTTTTGATACGGCCGTTCTGCGCATGTGCGCCTCCCCACCAGTTCAAAGCAAATCACCAATCACAATAGTGCATGCGCTGTTTATACTGGCAACAGGCGTATGCGGCAGATCTCAACCATACGTTTTTCCACTTCGCACGTGCAGTTTGTGCCTCATGGAACTGGACCAGGGCTACGTCTCTTAAATGTGTTTTACTCCAGTAGAAAACTACTTTTAGCCTCTCCACAGAGGACGCTTCATCTCAAGAAAAAGTCGGCTAGTGCAGATGTGCCGTCCCTGAGCACAGAGTAAAAAGCAGCTGCAATGTTGCCCATGATGGTACTAACACAATGTTCGCCAACATTTGGAGAGATGAGAATAATTTCGCAGACGTTAATCCTACTGGGGCAAACGGCAGCGAGTTCTAAAATCAGACTGCAGGACAAGTGTCAAAATGAAGCAGCTACCTAGAACACTGCAAACGTTCTATGCCAGGCAAACATGCTACGACTGCCAGTTGACCTCATGACAAACAAGTTTCTGCTTTAGCGAAATGTTTAATTTGCCCAACAGATTTCCTAGCAGCAGGGCTTGATGTGGTTATTACTCCTCTTGCGGGAAAACAAAACTGCAAATGCCACTAAAGGTAAGAACATGGAAACGGGCTTACCAATTTCCATAGAAGGATCCCCCGAGATGCGTTCTTGCTGGACCACTTTGTTGGGAATGGGTTCTATCTGTCCACCAAGGTCTTTGTAGCCGATAAAGTCCTTGAACCACTTGAACAGCTCAGGAAACTTGCTGAAAAATGCCACAAAAGAACTCCCCTGAAGTCAAAGCAATAATGTTGATGAAGTACAACTTGACTTTTAACAAAATTAGATATGCCGCAGTTACCACAGTAGTTACAAGGTGACGCCATTGTGGCAAACTAATTGCCTCCATCTTTGCCGCGGCCGATCAACACCACCCCAGTGAGCGTCGTGGTAGCGCCGGCTGAGAGAGGAGGTAAATACCTCCCCTTGGGGGAAGGAGACTCAGCAATGGGTGCGCCACCAAGACGTCTACACGGGTTTCCGCGAGAAGACGACAGAAGGATTCTGTATCCAGCCGGCAAAACGAGCAGCGGCGGGAAATGCCGGGGGATAGCAGGCAAGGAGTACACGGCGCACACGAGAGGACATGTCGTCTTCTGGTTCCCAATGACGAAGCGACCAGTAAATACCACACGCTCTCGCCGACTCCTGCAGCAAACGCTGTAGTACGGCTTTGTACGAAGAATGCGGCGCAAACAAATGTCCGCCACCGAAGTCGCACCCTCATCCCCCAGCCCACGGTGAGTCAGAAGTCCTTACGTAACCTTGCCCTTCCAAGGAAAACCTTGTTTAAGTATAGCTAGCCGGCATGCTCTGTATTATTTGCAAGTGCAATAAACAGCATTAGAGTATTAATGCTGTGTCACCCCCGTCCTTTGTTCCCTCCGCGGGTCGCTAGCGAGGACGCTGCACGCGTGGGGTGGCGGCGGGACGGAAGACCGTCCCCCTCAAACCTCCACATCCTAGAGCCACATGACAGAGAACCTAATACAGTGAAACCTCGTTATAACGAACAGTTAAAAAATCGGGAAAATATTTCGCTCTATCCATAATTGGCAATATAAAATTTCATAGAAAATACATGCAAGAGCAGCAAAATTCAATCAGAGAAGGCACAGCAACTCGGAGGGTGCCTACTTGGGTCACGTCCATTTATTTACGCGCAAAGAACTGCGTTAACGCGGCCTGCTTTTTTGTGTTGATCGCGTTTTGTATCACGCCCTGTTCCACAGTTTGCAAACACTCAACAAGGGTAAACCCACTGCTCTCAATAGCACTGCAGTGGTGGCGCAGTAAATCCAATGCAGCAAGCGCTTCAAGTGTGAATGTTCTCATCGTCTGCAGGGTCAGCCTGAGCTTCGTCTGCGGGATGTTCAGAAACTTCCACAGCGATTTCGGCGTCCGTCAGTACAGTCGTGGTCACCACGATGTCGTCGCCGCCTACAAAGTCCTCTAGAGTCATTGTTGCGGGCATGTCACCAACAAAACGCGAAAAATTGTTTCAGGCTCATTGAGCTCGCGGAGCTCTGCTTCGTCTGGATCATCCCCATCGCCACTTGATGCACGGGCCTCTGCTGGAACAAAACCTGCGTGCCGAAAGCAGTTGGCAATCGTTTCGCCTTTCCCGCTGTCCCATGCCGCTTTAATGCTCCCAGCAAGTCAACCTTCAAGTCCTGCTTCACGAGAAGAGTGTCAATCAGTCTCCTCTTGTAAACTGCCTTGAAGGCTCCGATTTTATCTTGAGCTTGGTCTTTAACGTCAGTGCTGCTCTTTTTTTCACGTTCACCGCCATCATAGCACTACGCACACCGCGCACCACACTCGACACGACTACCGACGCAGCCTCCACCGAACGCTACGTCGGCCACACCACAACGCTGCTGCTAACATTAAACCAAAAAATGCGAGACGCAAAAGCCAAAAAGGCAAAAGCAACATTCGATCGTGCCGCTGCTGCTGAAGCGGCACCGTCAGCGATTGTGAGATGCGAACGATTTCTCGTGGCCTCCGAGATCACCTCCGCCAAACAAACAGGCGCGCGGAGGTGATCTCGGAGGCCATAGATTTCTTTGGCTGTCAACTCCCAATGCCATCGTGGCAGCTGTCAGCGCCTGCGAGGTAGTCCTGAACGTTTGCTGCGCCGCACAACACACATGTAGTGCAACGAAGCCTGCCTCCTGCGTCGCGAAGTTCGTAATATCCGTTTTATGCTGAACCGCGTTCGCTATGGGATATTAAAAATACATGTGTTTGACAAAAATATTTCGCAAGAGTTCAATATATTCAATAATTCGTTATACAGTCGAACCCGGATATATCAAACTTGAAGGGAATCGCGAAATAGTTCGATATATCGATAATTCGATATACAGAAATCGGCTCGGGACGGCGCTTACGATGCGAGAAAATAATACCGTATATGTCGCGTAATCAACTCACTCACATAATGAACCCACCCTCCGCTTTTGCACTCAAGAATTTGGAAAAAGAAGTGTTAAGGCCAGCTCGCTCACACGCAAGCGATCTCAGCGACGAGCAGGAGTGACAGAGCAAAAAATTTCCAACTTGTTGGAACTGCATCCCTGGCAGCTCAAAACAAAGTTTCTGTGTCGTTGCGGCGGAAATCACCAGCAGAAATCGTCAGCGTTTTCGCTTGCTGGTCGCACTCAGTTTCGGTCCGAGTGCTTCGGTGGTCTCATCCACAGCTCATTTCTTGGCAGCGTACCAAGATGCTGCGCAGCGATAATGTCGCCGCGTGTATCTTTTGATAGCTCCTGCGGCGGCGGGGAGCGAACTTGGCAGACTGCCCGTGATGGCTTGAGTGCACAAGCCTGGTTCAATTTATCACGCCGCGCCTGGGTCGGGCGTAGTCCACTGTCACAAAATCATTGGAAAGCGTGATACAGTTGCTGCAAATGCTGTTTGAAGTGAAAAATGCTAAAAGCCAATGTCATGATCGCAGCTGACCGCGTGCGTTCGTTGATTCATACATGCAAAAATGAACGACTCTCGCAAAAAAAAAAAAAAAAAATGCGGCTTCGTAACGCCATATCTTACGCTACGCCGCGCGCGCAACGGTAAAAATAGAAGACTCTCGAAAAAAAAAAAAAAAATCTGCCGTTTGTTAACTTTCGCAGGCACCATAGCCACGTCAGCCGCTGCGTGCAGAGGGTTCACAACAAACGCTGGAGAAAGCGTCCGATGTTCTGTCTGAAAACAGGCCGAGCTGGCTTGGCGCATGCGTAATGCATGCTACTGCGAAAGAAGGGCGGGAAAGAGGAAGGAGAGGGATAGATAGGCAAAAGAATGGGCACACCCTTGCGCTTCGCTCTATCGCGTTTTTCCCCTCTCGTTCCCACCGGTTCTCTCTGGTTCATTCACGCACATCTTGCAAACGTCAGGTGCTGGCGCGCGGGAAACGATAACCGCAAATGCGCGCGCCTTTGGGGAATGGCGCGGTGCTGCCATAACCGAATTGTCCCCCCTCATTCCTTCCGCATGACTTGAAAATGTCACGCGGCAAACGGCCGAGGGTGATGCCATCGTCTTTGGGAAAGGCACACTTTCCAGTGCGTGAGGCGGAGTTTGATATATCCAACGACCGGTGAAATTGAGCTCGATATATGACGCGGCTTTCCTATACTTTTACATGGGATTTTCAAGGGGATATTCTGTGAGTTCGATATAGCCAAAATTCGATATATCCGGGTTTGACTGTATGCGTGTTCATTATATCGAGGTTTGACTGTATTGCTCCTGTGTGCCGTACAGTGTACCGTATTTACTCGCATAATCCTCGCACTTTTTTTCGCAGAAAATCGGTGCGAAGTTAGGGGGTGCGATAATTACGCGGGGAAAATTTTTGAACAATGCTTTGGAGTGCTGAAAGCAAATGTAAATAGGCTGTGAACCGGGGTTCTCAAGCCAGCTATTGTAAATTTAACCAAAACTTCAATTGCAAGCAGGACTTACGTTTGTAATAAAACCACAGAGACGACAAACACTAGCTGCAGAAACACTTTATTTGCGAAGGCTGGCCGCCCGCAACATCACCATCACTCAGAGTCCGCGGAGTCCACGTCGACATTGCCATCGCTATCGCTGGTCGCTGCTTCGTCGGCTTCCTCAGCTTCACCCTCTTCATCTTCGTCCCACACCAAGTGGTCTTCTGTCGCGTCTAGGGCGTTGGAAATGCCAGTTTTCTTGAAACTCTTCACGACCACGTCAGCGCCAATCATGCTCCATGCATCTGCTACCCAGCTGCACAGCAGCTCCACAGATGAACTGCGTGGCCCACCCGTTACTTGCCCGGAAATCTTGCGCCGAGATGCCTTCTTTCCTTGCAATTACGCGCGCCTGGTTCCGCATCTATTGACACGGCGCAACCATCCGCCCGTAGAGCCTTAATGTAGTCCAGGAGTGCAGTTTCAACCCCAGGAAACTTTCCCGTCTTCGGACCACGGAAGGCACGCCGAGTCTTGCTGGTTGCCTTGAGCTTGTCGTGCTGCCGTCTCCAGTAGCGGACACAAAACTCGTTGACTCCGAAGTGTCTGCTGGCAGCGCGGTTGCTGTGCTCCAAAGCGCACTCGACAGCTTTTAGCTTAAACGCAGCGGTGTAGCTTGCCTATCGCCCCATGGCGAAGCGGCACCGAGAGCACGGTGACAAAAGTAGCACGCACTGAGCGAGGCATACGAAAGTCTTCGCAAAATGGCAGAACTATGCGCGCAACTCGGGAGAACGTGCGGCGGTACCAGCGGAACAAAACTGACGAAACACCTTGACGTTTCCTTCTCGAGGCGCTCGGAGTGGTCGGAGCTGGTGATGATGATAGTCGGTTGGGTCGGGTAGCGCCTCCTGGTAGCGCACGCACCTAACGGGGCAGCTAGTTTCAGTAGCACTTGAAAGATAGCGCTCGCTACGCGTAGTCGACTGCCGCGGTGCAACATGTCGACTCTCGCGGAAGTGATGTTGGGGATGCGATGATTATGCGAGGAAAAAAAAATTCAAATTTTCGATAGGCAATGTGGGGGGTGCGAGCATTATGCGAGTAAATACGGTATTTGCCAGGGTGCAGTCTTTGCTGAGCAGTGACCAGTAATCACTTTATGGAGGAGCGTTCCAGGTCACGCGCTGCCATATAGGCACAGATTGCTTTCTCCCATATGCAAAGTTCCACATCATTCAGGCTGTGTTGCACCAAACTTTAGACTCAAGAGAGGCAGAGACACGAGGCAAATTTGCACTCACACCCCGCATGTAAGTGCACCAGAACATCAGATGACAATGAAAGTGACCACACAATGCAACCAACTGCGTATCTGATATAGGTGATTTAGGTGCTGAGCAGGTTTTTAAAAAGCTTGTTCAGAAATTTCATCTGGGTTTGCAGGAATTGGCGAGTGGTGCTGCATACAAAACATTCTAGGATTCCTCACCCCACTTGCAAATTACTGTATATTTTAGTACACAACGGGCATCAAGAACACAACATATGAAATCAATAAGTGGGGAAGCAAGTTTTACACATATACTCAGTTCAGGAAGGGGTGGGGACTCAACTTCATGATAGTTCAAGGTGTCCCAGACAGTGCCTGCAATCACAAAGTTAGTTAACGATGCATGTCAAGCCAACAACAGGCAGTTTATGAAACAAATAGCAGACTCCCATGCCAACTTTGACGCACTCCAAAGCACCACTGTTATGCCAACGAATCATGGATGCATGAAGGCCTGTCCTAGCCAATGATACTGAGACCAGCATCAAAGCTATGAAAGGAAGGCAGTACGATAGTCATAATTACCGTTTTTACTCGATTCCAAGCGCCTCCTTTTCTTTTTATTGTCCCAATGCCCAAAGAGAAGGGGGTGTTTAGATTCAATAATTCCCTTCTTTTCGAGGCGATATCTCAATGAGAAGAGCACAATAAAGAATTTATTTGGCAAACTTCTTTCGCAAACGCGACTGCAGTTTTCCTAAATTTCAAGCTGTAGGCAGCCCAGCACAAACTCGTTCAGACTTCCAATACAGCTCTAAAGAAAACTGACATCAAACCAAGCAACGCACGACCACGATGCGCATGAATTCCGCCAAGTGCCTCCGATACCAGGCCCACATAGCGACATACTGATAGAAGTATCGGGATCGCTTTCGTCCAGTTTTCGCCATTCTATACAGCCATCTGCCACATAGTGTCAGAATACAGCAACACATGAAGCTGGAGATCACACTGGAGACTCTGAGCGTTCGATGACAGATTGAGCAAGTGCGCTTGGCGGCCTTTAAGGGGGGACACGGCTCTTTGGCACCGAAAATCGGCCTGAAAATCGGATTTTCAATTTTTTCATTTTCGTATTCCTCGCACCATTCCGCATCTGCACGCAAATTTTCATCCTTATACCCCGCGTATTTATGAAGTTATAGCGATTAAAAAATGCAGTACCACACCCACTGCCCTTTAAATTGTGGACAAACGACACCCAATTTCGATCGCCCGGCGCATGAGAACTACGCGCTCCACCGCGGCGATTTTGGTCTCGTTCGAAAGCGCGCGCTTTCGGCTTATTTTTTCTTTCGGAAAGCAACCCTGTGCGCTCCGCCTTCCCCATAAAAAACAAACAAAAAGATAGCATGCAGCGCGCGCTACTATTGGCCGGTTAAGGCACGTGATCAAAATGGCGTCGTTTGGTTGGTTCCGGCAAGCTAGCCCTGAAATGCGGACTCCCAGTGACGCCATTTTGTCTTTCTGCCGACCACGCTAGTGCAACGCGAGAGTCATGCCAGGCGCGAAGAAGTACCGCTCTTTGCACAAGTTCGGGCGAAAGCAACCAAAGAAACGCGTTAAGAATGCGACTTCGTTGCATACTGTGCAAGAAGCAAGTGCCAGTGCTGCGGGATTGTGTGACGATCACGTTGCGGGCGGCGACGCTTCTCCGATTCCGCTGGACAACGGCGCCGTTCTTCGTGCCGACTGCAGTCGTGTACGTATTGATACCGCGCCTGTCACTAACAGTGACATAACTCAAGTGAGTGCCCGGGAGCAGGCTACGCTTGATAGACTGGTATCGACGCCGGCGACGGCACGAAAGACCGCGCTGTTCGCCGATGCAAGTGGTGCGTCCGCAGAGTCAGATGCGGACGGAACAGCCTCCTATGCGGTAATTGACCTCAGCATTGTGAATATCCTTCTGGATGCCGTGCGGTGCAAAACGTGTCGTGGATGCGTGCGTTTAATTACCAGCGACCGGAGCTATGGCCTCGCCGTAAAACTGATCGTGCTGTGCGACAACTGCGGTGAGATTGCGGCCGAGTGGAACTCGCGGAGGATTGACGGCGAGAAAAGGTGCAATCCTTTTGAGCTGAATATTCTGGCTAGTCGAGCAATGCTGTCGACCGGTAACGGCCAGACAGCAATGAACGATATCTTTTCGGCGATGGGGTTGTCGCGGCGCGGGATGCACAACAAGACTTTTCAACGGCATCTGAAGAACACACTGCAACCCGCTGCTACCCGAGCCGCCACGACCGCTATGGCACAAGCCGCGCAGGCAGTGGCGAAGGTCTACGATGACTTGTGTTTTGGGCATAGGGGGAACATTGCCGTGTGCTACGACGGCACATGGATGACGCGCGGACACTCATCACATATAGGCGTCGGTGCCGTGGTGGAACTCTTCACTGGTTACGTGCTTGATTATGTGGTGTTGTCAAACTTTTGTCTGGGCTGCGAAATTGGTCCCAAGCCAAACACTGACGGCTACGAACTTTGGAAATCACGCCACCAGTGCCAAAAAAACACCAACTCCAAGGCTGGTCAAATGGAGGTAGAGGCTGGCAAAATTCTGTTTGAAAGATCTCTGCAGCGCCACAACATGCGCTACACAACCATGCTATGCGATGGGGACAGTCGCACGTTCAGTGCTCTTAAAGATGCTGCAATCTATGGCTACATTGAAATAGTCAAAGAGGACTGCATAAATCACGTGCACAAGCGTATGGGAGCAGCTTTGCGCAACCTCTTGCAGAGACACAAGGGTGCAAGGAAGCAAAGTCTTGGCGGCAGAGGGAGGCTGACAGCTGATCTAGTTGACAAGCTGGCAATATATTATGGCCGAGCGCTTCGATCAAATGTAGGTGATGTGGATGCCATGCAGCGAGCTGTGATGGCGACATATTACCACATCACATCTACTGATGACTGCCCCAAACACAGTTTGTGTCCTACCGGTGAGAAGTCATGGTGCCGCCACAACGCTGCAAAGGCAAAAGAGGAGCCTGCACCAAAGCACAATTACAGTCTGCCAAGAGATGTGGCTGATGCTCTTTTGCCTGTTTATAGTCGTTTATCAGAGAAGAGCCTGCTGCAGAGGTGCATTCGGGGGAAGACCCAGAACTCGAACGAAAGCTTCCACTCGGTCATCTGGACCTTGATCCACAAAGAGCGGCACTCATCACTGTTTGCTGTGGAAGCAGCCACAGCAGAAGCTGTGCTTCGCTTCAATGCCGGCTGCAAGCATACAGCAGCAGCAATTCTGCAAGAATGCAGTACAAATGTGACAGCAACTGGGTCCAGGAGAGCTGAAGAAAAGGACTTGCACCGTAGCGCACGTTCTGCAAAGAAGCGGGCGGCTTCGCTTGGCGTTGCTAAAACAGAAAAAAGAAAACACCGCGACAGCATGCACCCCGACTATGCTCCTGGTGCATTTTAATAGCATGAGGTCTTTGGGGTTGCCCTTCCTGATTAAATGCCGTGAGGCTTGAGTGCTTCCGACAATCCCCCAATTTTGGTAGTGTTGCATTTTTTAAAGATCAATATCTCTGGTCCTGTTCTTGCTATTGCTTTAAAAAATTTTTTTCTAGAAAGGGAATCCTGCGAGTCTCATGAAACCAAGGTAAATGCAGTGACCACAAAAGAAAATTTGCTGAGAAGGTTATGTTGTCTTCGGTACCCAAATGGAATTTTCCTTTCAAACGTTTCCTATTGCGTAACTTTGGCTCAAATTGGCATAGGCCATTAATTTTCGCTTCAGATCACTTTCCACCTGTTTCTGATCTTGTTGACATATCAATCATTGACATAATTTACACCTACATGCTGTGAAGTGTTTTTCCTCGTTTTCTCAAAACTGCAATTTTGAGGGTGCTGCAATTTTGGAGGAGAGATATCTCTTGGTCTATTTGTGCTATAGCTCTCATTCTTGTCTTGTTAGAAAGAGAAAACCTTCGACAGTGCCGTAGGACAAAAATATGTACAGTTATTATGCGGCAACATTTACAGAATTAATTATCAATCTTAGGTGCCAACCTGGGCTTTTATTCATAAAAGTTTGACTTATTGTAACTTTGGTTCAAATTCTTCTACCACGTTAATTCATGACTAGCGGCACTCTATGATCCTTCTAGATCACTCTGGCAGGGCTATTCTCATCATGCCATAAAGTGTTTAGTAATTAACTCACCTCCAAACGAAGAACATGAATTAGGTAATATTTTGAAAGCTATTTCATCTACAAAAAAACTAATCAGATATTTGAAATCAGCATGCAAAAGTACAGTCGACGTCACCCCTGTGTAGAGCGCTCGATCGGCGCACTTCCCTGCATAAAAATCGATAGCTCGTCACAGTTTCTACATTTTACAAGCAATGCTTCTAAGGAAGTAGATCCACACAGACCTATGAGGAAGATGAGCATGAGCACTTTTTCCGCAAATCGTGGGTTCATTTTATTTTGTTTTTTTATTGCGCGATGAGCACTGCCCGAGCGCTCTACACAAGGGTGACGTCGACTGTACATTAATGGTGCAAGTTTCAGTCAGATCCACCCATAAATAAGGAAAAAAGTTTTAAGAGGGGTGTCCCCCCTTAAGTGCTCTTCCTTGCAAAAAAGCATCCCTTGATTCGTACGCGAACATTTTTAATTTTCTTTTTTTTTTTTTTTTTCGAAATAGGGGGGCACTTAGATTTGTGAAAATGCGGCAATTGTGGTGAATGAAGCTATGTAGTAAGCTTTGCTGGAAGTTTTTTTGCACAACATCATTACAGTCCCCAAAATAAAAAAAAGGGGCTAATTTTATTCCCTTCAATTAAGTGTGCAACTTATGGGAAGAAATACTCTTCTATTGCGTTGTTGAAGGTTGTGGGAATCGTGCTGCCCAAGCGACACAAAACATGCAGCCACTGCTGTTTTGTTAGCTAGAGACCCCCTGTGGAGTCACTGCAAGAGGGAGGAGACAGCAACCGCGCTGCTGACCCCTCCCAAAGGAAGCTCTTCTGCGAATTGTCAACAAAACATCGTTACGTTCTTCCCGTGTCGGTTTCGCATCACGACTGGGCCACCCTCTGGTGGCGTAATAAACTCTGCGCAAGGCTGCGCACCAGAAGCAAATGGGGAGACTGCCATAGACTCTGGCAGCGGCATGTACGTACGGTGTTACCTCCGTGTTCCTTGGCTTTGGCCAGAGGGCGAGTGATAAAAGCACGCATCTTGAATGCTTGCTCGAGTCCAGGCCCAAAAGAAGATCAGCGGTGGCCTGTGCGGCAGCGGCACGTTGAGTCGGGAGGGCCCGGTATGGCATCGTTCTCCGTAACCGCCGGCCAGTGCATTGAGCCAAGTGCCTCCGCTCGATGACCAGCGTCATCGAGATGAGCATCCCTCATCTTCCTCGTTATGTGTCGTGTGAACTTTGAATCTTTGAGCCATGCAGCCTGCGAGCTCTCTTACTCTGCCGCAAATGCGAGTAGCTTTTGATTTGTGCGCGCAGTGCTGTGGCCCCATATATTGGGTGCTGCGGCTTGGCTACGGCTTTGTACTGAGGCCCAAGGGTTAGTACAGTGTCTGTGATAGAGCTTTTTGTGCATTAAGCACTTGTGCTTATAACTTGTGCTCTTGCTTCCTTTCGAGCAGAAGAGCAGGCGCGTAGTGCATTTTGACTGTGCCCTTGGCTTGATCTGACTCAAACCTGTGGTATGTGGGTGAGGTGGCCACACGCCATCCAACGACAACTTGTGAACTAGTCCCACAAGATGGTGAGGGTACAGGAGCAGGTAAAACGCGTTAAAATGTACTATGAAACGGCAGCAGCAAGGTAGATGTGCCTTTCAGATGTGAGTCTCAGACAGGTCATTCAGACGAGTCTTTCAGATTAGTGCTATTTTGTGTTCCTGGACAGATAGTTTCAACTAAGCGTTACTGTCTCAAAAGCAATTCATTCATTTGCCTGTTGCAGCCACCGATATCCCCACTTACCTCTAACAATCGCTCTGCAATACTAAAAAATCTAGACAGCAAGACCGGAAGTACATTATGAAATCTATCCACAGTGGGAAAATGGTGATGTATACAGCTGCCCCAGGATAGGTTAGCTATAATTTTCATTAAGGGCAGACAGCTACTCTGGCTTAACATGCCCTTGCAAAGCCATCGACTACAAATACACCTTCAAAAGCCTAATACACTTCCACATAGTAAAGAATGGCAAAAATTGTGCAGCTTACCCAAGGAATGGTGTTATAAGGTGAACGAGCTCTGACCGAGAAACAATTTCCTGGTTGTAAAGAATTAAGCAACGAAGAAAATTGTCGTACACTTCCTGACCACGCAAAGCCCGGCGAACCTGTTGAAAAAACAACACACGAAATGCTTAACACTCTGGCTTGCTGATGCAAGGATGCCACACTGATCGTGCATGCTTTATATATATATGTATACATAAAAGAAATGCAGTAAATGTGAAAAGTCTACCTTATCAAAGAAAGCAAACTCATTGAGAGTGCCATGCTTTCCGGCTTCAGCAAGGCTCACATCCTTGAGACTTGTCATCTTTTGTTTCTGAAAGGATAGAAAACAACCATTAGGCCACTCAAAGAAAAAAAAAGAAAAGAAATAATACTGAAATCTCAACTGTGTGTTAGTAGCCACACACACTTTTATTGCGGAATCTGCCCATGGAATGTTAGAATAATGGAAATGCGGTTACTTTGATCATCTGAATTGTCTCGAAATGCAGAATCTCGTCATAAACTAAGCTCTGCTGATACCCTCATAATGTTGCCCACCTTCCCTACTTCAAAAAAAGGAAGCCAAATGCCACAGTTTTGGCAGCAACCTGCTAAAGCATAGGTGGGATGAGTCACAATACTGGGACCCGTCAACGATACTGCAGTACTTTCAGATATAAATATTTTAAAAACTGTCTGGTAATAATAAAAAAAAAGCACTTTTTACTATACTTGGAATCAAACTAGGAGAACAGAATGCATCCCCCCTAGATATAAATATTTTAAAAACTGTCTGGTAATAATAAAAAATAAAAAAAAAAGCACCTTTTACTATACATGGAATCAAACTAGGAGTACAGAATGCACCCCCCTAGATATAAATGTTTTAAAAACTGTCTGGTAATAATAAAAAAAAAGAAAAAAAGCACTTTTTACTATACTTGGAATCAAACTAGGAGTACAAAATGCATCCCCCCCAACATACTGTTCTTTGATTTGCCCACAGTAAGCTCACCCACTGGGCTTATTGTGAGCTGTGAGGAAAGCCGCCTTCTCAACAACGCTGGACCACTGATGAAACGCGCAGCCGCAAGCATTCACGCGCAGGAGTCTTCCCACGGAATCGTGCAATTTTATTAGATAGATTTAGCATTGCGTGATCCACCACCATGATCCACTGCCGTGCACCACTAGAGCGTAGGTGCTGATTGGTACTGACGCAGCATGCCTGTTTCCAGCCTGTGGCACCATCTAGCGCCATCAAGGCAACGTGAGCATGAACAGTGGATAGCACTATTATTCAGAGCAGCTCTGCCGCTTGCTTACTGCTGCCGTGTGAGCGTAAGTACGCATGCGCCGAGCAGCCTGAGGGCGATAGATGACACCATGTTCCCATCATGACGGCGGATTCGACGTGCAGGGACTAATCGGCACACGATAGCAGTAGACGGTAGCACATATAGGTGTTCTCAGTTAGCGGATTTAAAATGTTCCTGCTCCAGAAAGCTTAGGCCAGTTGGCACGATGTCTAGTTTGCATTGAGAATGCTCGCTTAGTATGATGATGGCGCAACCACCCTGACGTATATTAGTGCCACGGCGCCGAATCTAGGAATGAACGTCTGCGGTCACAACCCTCAGTTACACATCCATCATGCTGGCGCCTGCAAGCTGCACGTCAGGGCACGCTGCACTGTCTCCCAAAGCGGTTCTATATGAATCGACGAGACCGCTTTCACGTTTTGCGCTAAGGTAGTGAAAAAGATGAAGCTTATGCGAAAAAAATAAAAGGAAAAGAGTCACTTGAACTCTCCAGGAAACTGCATCAACGCGACGCCAAAAGTGCACGCCGACTGCATGGCTCTCGACAAATGAGATCTGCGGTTGTGCTTCGAAGACCTAAGCGCTGATACGAGCATACCCCACAAAAATAAAGTTCCTTCCTATAATAATGTGTCCGTGCTAAGCTCGAGCGTTGCACTTTAGCTGGCCGAAAAATTTGACTCAAGCTAAGATTAGAAAGGGAGCTCCATATGTTCAAAAACAGTTGCTCAGTGGGCAAATCTCACGCAGGCAGTATTGTCCATCAGAGGATACGCGCTATCATTTTGTGCTTGTGCGATCAGCGTATAGTAAACACCCCTTAAATCTGTCGCACTCACCTGCTTTTCGGTAAGCAAAATAAGCAAATGAGCATCCGTGCCGTGAACGATTCTTCAAAGGCTGCTTTGACCCGTGCACAACTTGACATGGCACCTCACTTTCCGGAGCAACCACCCACAGCTCGGTACAAACGCTCTCCGTTATCGACAAGCATAATGTTCACTCTGATTTGAAAAGCTCCACCTTTTAGCCATGGCGAAAGGGATATTTTCCTTGTCGCGCAGGCAAAGGCTGCACCTGTTGAGGCGGCTACTTTCGCTGAAGCGACGAAATAACAGGTAGCCGAGCAACACGAGCGAACATGGCATGCGTGGTCAGCGGAGTTACCCTGGCACAGAGCGGCGATTGGCAAGGCAGAGAAGCCTCGCTGTTTTAAAGGCATCAAGACGCTTCCTGTTGATTACACCGCAAACAAAAAGTCGTGGATGACACGGGAAATTTTCACCGACTGGCTGCGCAAGCTAGACAGGAAATTCGCTGCACAGAACAGGAATGTTCTCATGTTCGTGGACAATTGTACAGCTCATTGTGACGTGAGTAGACCGACAGCAATCCGCTTGGCATTTTTGCCTAAAAACAAGACTTCTGTGCTCCAGCCTATGGATCTTGGAGTTATTCAGAACTTAAAAACGCTATAGGGGAGAAAACCTGGGCAAGGGGGCGCTGCGCCGCTCTGTGCGTCAGCGCCCTCCATGAAGATCCCGTCAAAACCTACGCGCAGTGCGGCCGCGTCGTCTGCTCCCCGCCGCATAGAAAAGCATGCTGTCGTCTGCTCCGCGCTGCTCTCCAGCACGTGTTTGCGCGCGCGCGCTCGGTTGTTTCTCTCCTCCTCCGGCCGCATTCTGGCCGCCGTCGCGCTCCAACAAAGGGGGCAAGAAAAAAAAAAAAAAAACTGGAATGAAAAAGTGACGGCGCGCTTTTTCGCAAAACTCGTGAAAGTGTTTTTCTCTCGTGTTGAAACGATGGTTGTCGGTTCTTTTTTTTTAGGTATCTCGTACAGCTCGTATCTCGCACCTCTGTTTGTAACTGTCTCGCACCTCTGTAACTGGCGGTGCCGCAGCAGCCATCGCAGAACCAAGTCGGCCTCAAGAAACAAATATATGTCATTAAGGGGGGACACTGGTCTTAGAGCTATTTTCATTATTTTAAAGCCAATCCTGATAAAATCATACCCTCTTGTTCAGACTTTTATGCTGATTTCAAAAATGTAACTTGTTTTTCTCTATGTCAGTTAATTCCCGAGATAATAATATTAATTATTCATTTAATTAGTACTTCCGCGCAAAAAAAACGCCTCTATAAAACATCATTTTTAATGCATGGCGGTACAGTACAATGACCAAAGAGTGCAATGATCAAAGCAGTTTTTCCATTTTACCCTTATTAGCAATTTTGCTGCACTTTGAAAGTTGTCCTTCAAGACGTGCCTATCATGCTTCAATTAACTTGGCAAAATAAAAAATTTTTGAAGCTTGAATAAAGAATTCTGTTTCGATCATTGCATTCACTGCACCTTCAGCTTTATGTAGAAAAAGGAATTACATCTCTATCTGTCCTAGATGCAGAGATATCGACGAACTAAACCAGCCAAGTGTCCAAAATTTGAGTTTTGAGAAAATGGGAAAAAACAAACTAGGCACAATTTATTCAAAATTTCGAAAAGATATATGCATATTTACACTTGCAGACAGCTAATATGCACCAGGCATGTAATCTGACTGCTTGGGCTGACTAGAATGCCGCTTTTTCAGTGCCCGATGCATGTTTTCCGCAGAGGCACGCTTGCGTACTGATTCGGCTGTTCGGCGCCTGTCCTTCTCAGCCATCCTCCTGATATTCTGGACGCCAGGGTTCATATTTAGCTCACTCAGTATTTTTGAGCATGCTTGTAGGTTTCCTGCATTGAAGCGGACAACAGCCTCTGCAACAGCTGCTTGAACGGAGAACAGTGACGCATGGCGCTCCTTTGGTGCGAGTGACCATATTAGGGAGTGCAAGCTTTCATTACTGTTCTGGGTTTTTCCCTGCTGGCACCGCTCCAGCAGCTTTGGGTCTGCCAAACGCTCATAAATAGGCAAAAGTGCTTTGCACACATGTGGTGGCAAACTGTATCTGTGCTTGGGAGCAGGCTCTCCCTTGGCTGCAGCAGCATTCTGGCGGCACCACGAGTTTGCGCCTGTCGGGCAGAGGGTGTGATTTGACACGGTATCATTGGAGGTTACGTGATGATAGGTAGCCATCACTGCCTTATGCATTGCCCCAACATCTCCAGCATGGGACTTCAGGGCCCAGCTGTAATACGATGTCAACTTGGTGACAAGGTCGCCTGTCAGCTTTCCTTTGCCACTCAAGCTCTCTTTTGCATCACCTTTATGCTTGGCAATTGCATTGCGTAGGGCCGTTCCCATCCGCTTCTGCACATGGTTTGTGCAATCTTCTTTGCTGATTTCGATGTAGCCGTACACAGCTGATTCTTGCAATGCAAGAAATGTGCGGCTATCGCCGTCTGAGAGCATGGTCGTGTACCTAAGGCCATGTTTCTCCAGTGACCTTTCGAACAAAACAAGTCCGGCCTGAACTTCCATTTCACCGGACTTTTTGTCCGTGTTCTTTTGGCACAAGTGGCTTTCTTTCCACGCCTCATAGGACGGGTCACCTTCTTTGGGCCCACGCTCACACCCAGCACAAAAGTTACTGAAAACTACATAGTCAAGTACCAGTCCAGTAAAAAGTTCTACTACGGCGCCGACACCGATGTGGGATGAATGACCCCGGGTCATCCATGAACCATCGAAAGAGACAGAAATGTTCCCGGGGTTGTCAAGGTTCAACTCGTTATAGAGTTGCCGAACAGAACGGGCGCTGTCTTTCAACACTCCTTCGGCTGCGCGTGTTGCTGCGGGCGTCAGCTTACTCTTTACGTAGTCCTGCCACGTTTTCGTGTGCAGGCCACGATGAGATATGTTCATCGCCGCAAACACATCATTCAGCGCCGTTTGCCTATGTCCGGTACTTTGCATCGCGCGTGCAGCAAGGATATTCACGGCAAACGGATTTATCTTCTGGCTGCCTTGCACGCGCGGCGAACTCCATGCCGATGAAATGTCCCCGCAAATCACGCACGCGAGAGAGAGTTTAACGGCTAGACCATATTCACGATTTCCTTTTGAAATATGGACATCCCCGCCACACACTTTACATTTCACAGCAGACAACAGTTCGTTCAGCGACTCCAAACTCACAACAGTGAACGTCGTATCGTCCGCACGGCAACCGCCGGTCGCGTCAAGAAGACGGGCGTCAGAAGTGGCGATGAAATCCGCTTTCCTCTTCGTCGCTGCGGTTGAACCCAGCTCCTGCAGCATTCCTTCGGCTTTTCTTTTCTTTTCAATCAAGTCCGAAGGCTGCAGCATCGTCGTGTCGTGGCGGACGCGTCCGCTGGGCGTAGGCGCCGCCGAGCTCGCTAGGCCTATTTCGGCCGCGGGGATTTCTTGACTTGCCGCTGGCTCCTGCACATCCTCGGAGCTTTCGGGTGCCGCAGGACGGTTCCGAAAGTTGTCGCCGCGCGCACTCTTCTTCTTTTTGCCGAATTTGTGGCGCGAGCGGAATTTACTGAGGGGCATCGTCTCGCCTGTCTCGACTCAGAACAAAATGGCGTCTCGGACGCTTTCAACGGCTGCTGGCCCGCCGCAAGCAGACGACGTGCGATAGAATCAGCCAATCGGATGGCTCAGTTGCAGTCACGTGCGCTCAGCAGCGAATCAGATGCCGCGTTTTCGTTTTTCTTTGTGGTTATTTTTCTCAGTGGCCATTGAGGGCAGACAAGCGCTAGCGGCGGGAAATTGAAACCCAGAAAGCGCTCTTTCAAACGAGCCTAACATGGCCGAGATCGGTCCGGCGGAACGGCAGTTGCGCGCAACGAAAAATGTGCCGTTTTATCGTCTGCTGCTGCGCAAATTCAGCCCGCGCGATGATTTCAATTCGTTATTATGCTGAAAATACTGACTTCTGGAAGAAGAAAATTGGTGAACTTGTAGATTAATAGCCACAGATTCCAAAAATGCCATTTTCAGAAAATCGGTTTTTTGGTCATTTTTTGGTCCCAAAGACCCGTGTCCCCCCTTAATGCCATCACTCGGCGCTTATAAAGGGAAAACACATACGTTAATCGTCCTATCCTCATACGCGATCCTGCTTCGGGAGCTCAAAACTGCGCATTCGCAAGAGGAGATAACTGAACTAAGGATTGCACAGCGTAGCTGTGGAATTAAGAAGACAAAGGTTTACTTGGAGAGATGTCCCCTCCTGCATGAAAAGTCGTCAGGCATTTCCTCGCTCTTCGTCTCACGGAGAGAGGAAACTGCCGAAAGAATGGCATGCCTCGGCTTCTCGTCAGTGATCCAGGTCGTTAAGAAACCTCTCATCGTTAAAGGTAGATAAGTGATTGATTTCGGATGGCAGCGCCACAGCAGCGAACTCCCCATGACCGCTGTTAGCAGGAACCAAAGGGTAAGGCGGCATGCTTTGTGCTTTGTAGGGAACGCGTCCTAAACGCGCCGAAAGCAGGCACCACGGCGCCGGCAGCATCGCCTAAAACGTCTGTCCCCAAAGATGCCCTTTTAAGTGAGCAGTCACAAATGGAAAGGAAGCTCCCCAACCAGCGCCCGGAGCACTCGTCGCTGTGTACACGCGTATCAATTCTCAACGAGAAGGCTGGACCCTTCATTCTCTGAACAACATGTAAGAGACATCAAGAGGTGCCGCCTCAAGTCCTTTAAAATACCTGTCGCTTGCCTCTGCGTTCGAGTACCGAATTCGCGTTCATGTTTTTTTTTTTTTTTTTGTCTGAGCCTCCCAACAAGCGCTCTTTGGAAACAATGTCCGCGGTGATCAATTAATCATAATTTCTCACTTTCGAAAGCACCGATAAAAAGCGTGCCTCCAGCCAGCCTCTATGTCAGCCGGGGCACAGAAAAAAGCAAAAATAAGGAACACCACTGGCAAAGAGCGCCGGCTTTGCGCGCACAGACGCACGACCATCCCCCCTCGACCTCGCTCTCCTTCTCCCGCTCCGCGTGCACGTGCGGCTGCCTGTAACACGCGCTCCCGAGCGAGCGGGCTGCGCAGACTCCGCAGACAGCCACGCGCAGCGCGGGCGCGGATGCGCCTAGGTTTTGTAGTTCCTCTCCGCTCCGCTGGAAACCGAGCGCTGGCGTCGCGGAGCAAACTCCAGGTTTGGTTCCCTATACAGGCGCCACCTCCTAGAGAGACTTCTTTGTTTGGACAGTGGCAAGTCGTAAGACATCGGTTTGCTTGGAACTGTCCACATGCTGGCATCATCGTGGAATACCGTCAAGCCGGAAACTATCAAAAATTGTTTCCGCAAGTGTGGCTTCAGTGACGCCCCAGAAGCATGCAGCGCGGAGGTAGCGGAGGCTTAGTCTGATGATGACTCAGTCGTGCTCGACCGTGGCTACGCGGCTTTGTCGGAGGGTGTCGCCTTTGAAGCCTACGTTGACATTGACAACGGTGTGGAGACGTCTGGGCCCTTGAGTGATGAGGATATAATTGCGGCTGCATGTGCTCCACAGGGCTCACGGGTGGCGAACACAGCTGAAAGCGATGAAGAGTCCGACGAAGGCGACGATCCAGTGCCACACCCTAGTGCATGTGAAATAGCGTCGGCGCTCGATCTCGCTGCACGATACTTCTCCGCCGATAAGAATTCGGATCCTGCGCTGGAACTCTTGGGCAAGCTGCAGTCGACGCTTGTGGAGTCGCGGCACAAGAAACGCAAGCAAACGCACATTACCGATTATTTTTCCGTGTAAATAAACATGTTTTGAAGCTCGCTACTCACACGAATGCATTCCGGTTCTTGTTTGCGGCGCATGACTGACCGATTAGTCCCGTTCATTCGCCGTTGCGGCTCGATTGCAAAATTATCGGAATCGCCCTCCGTAAACATGCAGTAGCGCCTAGCCCTCTTTACTCATGGTAATGAGTCAACATGTGGGCTCGGCCAGCACGGTGTGCCACGATGGCGCTCATTCCAGTGCCCGACTTAATTCGAACAATTTTTTTGGCCGCTTCAAGTTTGAATTAATGAGCTTTTACTGTAGTTATATCTTTCGCGCTGCCCTCCAGTGCTGCGCGAAGCACAGAACCAATTCACAACATTATCCCCAAAGCACAGCCTAAGTCTCTTGAACAGCATGGTAAGCTTTTTGTGCATGAAAACCAGCCACCACTGACGTCGCAACCCCACACAGAGACTGTGTGACAACTCACGATAGGCAGCCATCAGTTAGCGCTTAGCAAAGACGACATATCCTTACATAACCAAATGTGCGGGGGCAGATTTTGCATGTGGCTGATCCAGGATTTCAAGAGGGGGAGGGGGGGAAATCTAGGAGGGCAAGAACTCTCTTTAGACCAGGCGGACTAACAATTCTTTGCCTTTTATCTCAGATTTTCCTCTCTGTGGCCACCTCCGCATCATTTTCCCTTGCCTTCCGGCAGAATCTGTGCAAGCCCTGATATGAAAATTTCTGCAAATTTTTATCACAGTAATCTTCATGAGATTATGTGCCACTTCATATAAATTTGAGCAGCTTCACAGCTTTGTTTATTTTTGCAAACAATTTCTCAAGTGTCAGCTGTTCTGTTCTCCCTCTCTGACTTGCCTGCCACATATCTGCTTCCCGAATTTCTGCTGCCTCCTCCCGCATACATACAAGCATCCAGGACACTTCTTCAAAAACACCCATGAAATTTCCAACAGCATAGCTGCCTCTGTACGCTGCTGGCAAAGGGGCATGTTACGAGCTCTTCAGGCAACTTTCCAGTGCTCAATTCATACATTGTCACCACATAAGCAGTCTTTTGGCACTACACGCATTGTTCTATGCAAATCGCTTAAGCTTGCTCTTCCCCCCAAAACCATAACCCATATGGTAAAGCTAGGCAATCTGATAAGATTTTCCGTCAGGCACATAGTTCTAATTTGCACCGCACAGCATCAAGAATGAAGGCGAAATGATGTGGATTATGGTCAAAGGCTTCAGGGCCAGCGTCCCTGGTCTTGAAAATCTAAGAGCCCATTGGAAGGAATAGTGGAAGATGAGGATTGAAAACAAGCACCCCGCCGCACAAAAATTACACAAAGGAAGCCAACCGACGTCAAAACTTGGCTAGCTGGTTGTGACTAAGGGATAAGGGTGCATACAGCGTGCCATGACAGAAACCTTGCAGGAGTCCCCTATATTATCAGTCCACTCACTGCAAACATTAGTCGGCCCCAGCAGACAAGTGGATGTTCATGCGTACCTTGGCCACAGAGCCTGACAAGTGAGACAGTGGCCTTTTGAGTGGTGGGCCTGCCTGCTTGAGAGAACTGCTCAGGCCAGAAACAAGGCTTGGCTTGGTGAGACCTGTGCTCGGCTTTTTTGCTGCAGCAGTGTGGTCATTGTTGACTGCCTTCACTGGCTGGAAGCCGAAGTCCAGGCCGTGCGATACCTTCAACACAAGAAGAGAACAGTGGCATAACCCACAACTAAACAACACAGCAAGCTCTAGCAAATCAAACGAGTGTTCTTAGATGTTGACTATATTTCAACTATGCAACTTGGCTCGTCACATCAAAATGGGCCATAAATTCTGTTTAAATTATGGCAAATAAACTGAACAAAATGTTACAGCATGACAAAAATTAAAAAAAAAAAAAAAAAATTCATCTTAGCACCACATCCATCTCTACAGGTGGAGTACCAAAATATGGAAACAGTACAGTGAAATTTCGATATGGTCCTGCTTAAGGGGGGACGCGGGTCTTAAACTAGTCAAATTGGGCGAAAAAGTGATTTTGACAAAAATGCATTTCCGAAATGCTTGTACCTTTGAGCACTAGCCTTCAAAATATCAACACTGAATTCGATCGGGAAATGCGGTAAAATCGACTTTTAAAACGCCACGGGAGCCTCGAAATGGCCAAAAAGGTGTGTCAGCGATACGTCGGTGCGGCTCTGGAAGGCAGAGATCAGTTTTCTTGATCGGGTTTTGTGATATTCCTCGATAATGTTTTGTAATATTCCTTATATTTTTTTCCTCTGTCTATGTGATTGTCATGTACTGCGCATGACCCCTTTTCAGCATATATTTGCTGTTATTGCTGCAACAAACCAGATGTGAGTTAGCGCGTGTCCTGTGTCTTCTTCTCTTGTGTGTGTCTTCCCGTGCGCTTTATCTTCAGTCAAATCTCACCATAATATGTGAGGATGACGTTCCTTTTTGAGAAAAACGAAGGATGTCATCGGGTATGGGAAGACTTTGGCTATCAATCTATGTAATTAAAAGCAATGAAATGCAATGAGAAAGTTCATTAAAGCCTGCGTAAAAAATTCTCTAATTATGCTCTGGACTTTGTTAGATAACTTTTGATCTAAGACAACAAGCTCAATTATAATTACATTTTTGAAATCAGGAGAGAAAACCACATCTGTGTGCAATGTTTCGTGAGATTCTAGCCATAACTAAAAAAGTTAGTTTTAAGACCCTCGTCCCCCCTTAATAAATTTTTGGCATAATACGGTTCTTTTGTCCTTCTCGGAGACACCCTATTGGGGCTATTTGTTGGCCAAAAAGTTGGCCACTGTGTGCGCTTTCTTTGTTTTTGTACACATCTTTCCACGCCACATCATTTCTCCCAAAAGCAAACCACACTCTTCCTTAACCATGACAAAATTATTACAGCTTGAATTATAGAGAGTTTAATCAATCAATTAAAATGCGTGCTGATAGCACGTCCTTATCCTGTTGTAATCTTCAGACACCCTTCACTATCTCAAAATTGTCGGATCATGCTGCGATGGCAGTGAATGGTAGTGAACACGATTTGAAGTGAACAATGCTAAATATCAACAACACAATCATGAAACACAAGCGATAAGGCTATCGCATCCGATATACCGCCAATAACCGATCGTTATATCTGGTTTATCTTTACATAGGGCAATAAAAAAACTGATAATGGCCAATAACTTGATCGTTATAAGCAATATATTGTTATATCTGGTATCATTATAAGTGGACTGCACTGTAGTAGGACGCATTTTAAATATATCTGGTATCATTATAAGTGGACTGCACTGTAGTAGGACGCATATTAAAGAACAGCAGCTGCCAACTATGCGCCATGGCGTGTGTATCACTCAGTTGTAAACGAAATCTACTTTTAAAATTAGCTGGAAGTAGCTGGAAAAGCTTTAGCAGCGGGCTATTTCCTGTCCCAGAAGAAGTACATGTGATGGTTACTACAGAGTTGAGTTTTATCCAACTATAGCGCACCATTCGCCCAGTGTCACAGACCTAAATAATATGAGTCACATTGAAGCCGCAACAAAGGTGCTTTGCATTTAGTCACCAGTTATCCATTAAATGTGTAACTATGCTATTAGTTTACTGTCACACATTAAACTCTTATTAAAATGAACACATAACTTGTTTTCGCAAGGCTCTGACATGGATGCACTCGGGTATGCAGGCCAGAAGAAAGCCACCCCATACCAACCACTACAGACTTAGTGTGTAGAGCGTCAATCCGAATGATCATAGCGTTCATAGCGAAATCAACTAGGCACTGCTGCAGCAATAATTGCCCACATGCCCGCCTAAAAGTATGCCCACTGACTTTCACTGACCAGGGAATGCGTGGAGGCTCCGTTGGCATCTGGCAGGAACTGGCCAAACTCTTGTAGCAAGTCCTCTTGATTTTGAAAGAGCTTAGCCACCTGAGCATACACTTCAGACTCTGTCAGAGGCTTCGCACCTGTCTGGACACCCTACATATGAAAAAAAAAACAATTTTTTTTTTTTGGTCATCATGCTTATACGACTAAAGCCTCGCTTCTTGGCTAATCAGCCACAAAAAAATAAAACCAACCTCTTTCAAGTTCCGCTGCTCCTTCTGGTACGTATGCAATATCTCCAAAAACTGCTTGTATATGTCTGGCTGGCCTTGAAAACGATTCTGCAAAAAAGCCAAAAGCAAAAATGTAAAAGAAAGGTTGCAAAAGTTACTTGCCGTACACATCAGCAAGGAAAAAATAATTCCATGAGGTGCGTAAACTCATTCACATACTAAATAACGGCACAAAGATATACAGTAAAACCTCGTTACAAGTGACACGCAAGAGACCCGGGAAAGATGTCTCTTGTAACCAAAAATTCTTACCAACTCGTATGTGCAGCATTTTAGATTCTCTTAACTAAATTCTGTTCCATATCAGTGCTTGTTTTGTTGCACTGTCAGGAACCAAAAAGGAGTGCATACTCTTGGCTGGGAAGTCAATATGTCCCTGTTGTTTCAGTCACACAGGAATGTGATAACAGCGGCAGAAACAATAAGGACATTTTGACTTCCCAGTCAGGAGGAGGCACTCCTTTCACTACTACTCAGCTGCTTGTGTCTCTTATAAATAGTGAAGAAGTTGCTTTAGGGACCTGCAAAAGTTGCCCTTAGTAACAGAGTGTGTCTTGTAACCATGTCTCTTGTATGCAATGTTATGGCAAACATAGGAAAACCAACCAAGCCATTTTCAAGTATCTCTTGTAATGAGATTTTACTGTATTCTTCAAGGGACCCCAGATTTCTCTTAAGGGGGGACACGGCTCTTTGGCACCGAAAATCGGCCTGAAAATCGGATTTTCAATTTTTTCATTTTCGTATTCCTCGCACCATTCCGCATCTGCACGCAAATTTTCATCCTTATACCCCGCTTATTTATGAAGTTATAGCGATTAAAAAATGCAGTACCACACCCACTGCCCTTTAAATTGTGGACAAACGACACCCAATTTCGATCGCCCGGCGCATGAGAACTACGCGCTCCACCGCGGCGATTTTGGTCTCGTTCGAAAGCGCGCGCTTTCGGCTTATTTTTTCTTTCGGAAAGCAACCCTGTGCGCTCCGCCTTCCCCATAAAAAACAAGCAAAAAGATAGCATGCAGCGCGCGCTACTATTGGCCGGTTAAGGCACGTGATCAAAATGGCGTCGTTTGGTTGGTTCCAGCAAGCTAGCCCTGAAATGCGGACTCCCAGTGACGCCATTTTGTCTTTCTGCCGACCACGCTAGTGCAACGCGAGAGTCATGCCAGGCGCGAAGAAGTACCGCTCTTTGCACAAGTTCGGGCGAAAGCAACCAAAGAAACGCGTTAAGAATGCGACTTCGTTGCATACTGTGCAAGAAGCAAGTGCCAGTGCTGCGGGATTGTGTGACGATCACGTTGCGGGCGGCGACGCTTCTCCGATTCCGCTGGACAACGGCGCCGTTCTTCGTGCCGACTGCAGTCGTGTACGTATTGATACCGCGCCTGTCACTAACAGTGACATAACTCAAGTGAGTGCCCGTGAGCAGGCTACGCTTGATAGACTGGTATCGACGCCGGCGACGGCACGAAAGACCGCGCTGTTCGCCGATGCAAGTGGTGCGTCCGCAGAGTCAGATGCGGACGGAACAGCCTCCTATGCGGTAATTGACCTCAGCATTGTGAATATCCTTCTGGATGCCGTGCGGTGCAAAACGTGTCGTGGATGCGTGCGTTTAATTACCAGCGACCGGAGCTATGGCCTCGCCGTAAAACTGATCGTGCTGTGCGACAACTGCGGTGAGATTGCGGCCGAGTGGAACTCGCGGAGGGTTGACGGCGAGAAAAGGTGCAATCCTTTTGAGCTGAATATTCTGGCTAGTCGAGCAATGCTGTCGACCGGTAACGGCCAGACAGCAATGAACGATATCTTTTCGGCGATGGGGTTGTCGCGGCGCGGGATGCACAACAAGACGTTTCAACGGCATCTGAAGAACACACTGCAACCCGCTGCTACCCGAGCCGCCACGACCGCTATGGCACAAGTCGCGCAGGCAGTGGCGAAGGTCTACGATGACTTGTGTTTTGGGCATAGGGGGAACATTGCCGTGTGCTACGACGGCACATGGATGACGCGCGGACACTCATCACATATAGGCGTCGGTGCCGTGGTGGAACTCTTCACTGGTTACGTGCTTGATTATGTGGTGTTGTCAAACTTTTGTCTGGGCTGCGAAATTGGTCCCAAGCCAAACACTGACGGCTACGAACTTTGGAAATCACGCCACCAGTGCCAAAAAAACACCAACTCCAAGGCTGGTCAAATGGAAGTAGAGGCTGGCAAAATTCTGTTTGAAAGATCTCTGCAGCGCCACAACATGCGCTACACAACCATGCTATGCGATGGGGACAGTCGCACGTTCAGTGCTCTTAAAGATGCTGCAATCTATGGCTACATTGAAATAGTCAAAGAGGACTGCATAAATCACGTGCACAAGCGTATGGGAGCAGCTTTGCGCAACCTCTTGCAGAGACACAAGGGTGCAGGGAAGCAAAGTCTTGGCGGCAGAGGAAGGCTGACAGCTGATCTAGTTGACAAGCTGGCAATATATTATGGCCGAGCGCTTCGATCAAATGTAGGTGATGTGGATGCCATGCAGCGAGCTGTGATGGCGACATATTACCACATCACATCTACTGATGACTGCCCCAAACACAGTTTGTGTCCTACCGGTGAGAAGTCATGGTGCCGCCACAACGCTGCAAAGGCAAAAGAGGAGCCTGCACCAAAGCACAATTACAGTCTGCCAAGAGATGTGGCTGATGCTCTTTTGCCTGTTTATAGTCGTTTATCAGAGAAGAGCCTGCTGCAGAGGTGCATTCGGGGGAAGACCCAGAACTCGAACGAAAGCTTCCACTCGGTCATCTGGACCTTGATCCACAAAGAGCGGCACTCATCACTGTTTGCTGTGGAAGCAGCCACAGCAGAAGCTGTGCAGCGCTTCAATGCCGGCTGCAAGCATACAGCAGCAGCAATTCTGCAAGAATGCAGTACAAATGTGACAGCAACTGGGTCCAGGAGAGCTGAAGAAAAGGACTTGCACCGTAGCGTACGTTCTGCAAAGAAGCGGGCGGCTTCGCTTGGCGTTGCTAAAACAGAAAAAAGAAAACACCGCGACAGCATGCACCCCGACTATGCTCCTGGTGCATTTTAATAGCATGAGGTCTTTGGGGTTGCCCTTCCTGATTAAATGCCGTGAGGCTTGAGTGCTTCCGACAATCCCCCAATTTTGGTAGTGTTGCATTTTTTAAAGATCAATATCTCTGGTCCTGTTCTTGCTATTGCTTTAAAAAATTTTTTTCTAGAAAGGGAATCCTGCGAGTCTCATGAAACCAAGGTAAATGCAGTGACGACAAAAGAAAATTTGCTGAGAAGGTTATGTTGTCTTCGGTACCCAAATGGAATTTTCCTTTCAAACGTTTCCTATTGCGTAACTTTGGCTCAAATTGGCATAGGCCATTAATTTTCGCTTCAGATCACTTTCCACCTGTTTCTGATCTTGTTGACATATCAATCATTGACATAATTTACACCTACATGCTGTGAAGTGTTTTTCCTCGTTTTCTCAAAACTGCAATTTTGAGGGTGCTGCAATTTTGGAGGAGAGATATCTCTTGGTCTATTTGTGCTATAGCTCTCATTCTTGTCTTGTTAGAAAGAGAAAACCTTCGACAGTGCCGTAGGACAATAATATGTACAGTTATTATGCGGCAACATTTACAGAATTAATTATCAATCTTAGGTGCCAACCTGGGCTTTTATTCATAAAAGTTTGACTTATTGTAACTTTGGTTCAAATTCTTCTACCACGTTAATTCATGACTAGCGGCACTCTATGATCCTTCTAGATCACTCTGGCAGGGCTATTCTCCTCATGCCATAAAGTGTTTAGTAATTAACTCACCTCCAAACGAAGAACATGAATTAGGGATTATTTTGAAAGCTATTTCATCTACAAGAAAACTGATCAGATATTTGAAATCAGCATGCAAAAGTACATTAATGGTGCGAGTTTCAGTCAGATCCACCCATAAATAAGGAAAAAAGTTTTAAGAGGGGTGTCCCCCCTTAAATTGTTACCGTAGCACTGTTCAATGCCCGCAGCGGTGGTGCAGTGGTTAAGGTGCCCTACTACCATGCCGGATTCCCGGGTTCGATCACGACCACGGGTAGTTGCGTTTCGATGGAGGCGAAGCGCAGCGGAAACGGTATCCGTGTGCTGCGCGATGTCAGTGCACGTTAAAGAACCCCAGGTGGTTGAAATTACTCCGTAGCCCTCTACCACGCCACTTCTTTCTCTCTTTCCATTTTCACTCCCAAATCTCATCCCTTACCGCACGGTTAAGGTCACAGAGCAAGTGTGACAGATCCTGCGCCTTTCCTATTTTGTGAACCAATTATTATTATTATTATTAGCACAGTTTAGGCACAAATGTTTCTGCTTTATGTAGATGTAGCTCGGCACACTAATTGTATTTTAGAACCTTTCTTCGGTACAAATACTGCTGCTACCAAGCGCAACATAAAATGCAAGTGGAAGGTTTTGATATGCATACAGTGCAGTCTACCTATAACGATATTGAGAAAACCTGAAAATCCGATCGTTATAACTGATTAATGGCAAAAAGAAAAAAATCACACATACACACACATATCTTTTATTGCATGTAGGCTTGTCCTTACTAGCGACGAGTAAATGGGGTTGAACAACGCTAATCATCGTGAAGTGCACTAAACACTACAACAGTATACATCAATAGCCATAAAATAACTTAAGCATACTTAAAGAAGTAAAAAAATTCGCGCTCGCTTGAGCAGCAACTGAAGCTTGACAATCGCTGTGAACCTCGCTTCTAGTAGTGTGTACGCTGGCGGCCGTCCTTTTTGCGTGCACA
Organism: Amblyomma maculatum; assembly: GCF_055883805.1. Classification (NCBI taxonomy): domain Eukaryota; kingdom Metazoa; phylum Arthropoda; class Arachnida; order Ixodida; family Ixodidae; genus Amblyomma; species Amblyomma maculatum. The sequence continues at coordinate 7,017,828 of NC_139349.1, read as the reverse complement.
AAATTGGTTAGCAGCCGGATGAACTGAAGGATATTCCCAGCCTTGATGATCGTTAATATCGTAGAGTGCGAATGTCCGTATTTTTCACGCGGCTTCCAACTTTTAAACTCTGCCAAAAAAATTAGAAAAGTTCAACGCTGCTGAACCGAATATTGAGCGAAAGCAATAGCTGCAGGTGACTGAGCATTCTTCTAATTCTTCTTCTTCTTCTTCCCCAGCCCACAGTAAAGCCCCGCTTTAACCAAGCCGTATGAATGTGCCTTAGTGGCCTAGAAGGGTAACGAAATGCCAAGGTCTTGGCAGGCTGATTCTAACATAAGCGTCCCATGTGAAACAAGAGACCCAAGTTGGCAGCTCCTGTCAGCCCACATATAAAGCCCCTCTTTAACCAAGCCATAAGAACATGAATGCCAGGGCCACGGTGCAAGATATATAGGTGGGGACACAGCATACCGCGCCGGTTCCAGATAAAGTCCCCTAGTTAGTCTAAGCCGTACGAGATGGCAGTTCGCTCAGCGGCCTGTGACGTAGTGGGAGGTAATGCTTTTCTATGGTGAATACACACTTTTTGAGAGCCATTTTCTCGTGAACTGTGGCCGATGATGAGAAAAAAATATATTTGCCGCATTGTTTTTGTCTAGGTCCATAAGTCAGCGCAGTTTTATCAATCTGCGGCTTCGTGAATGCTTAAATAAAAGCACAGAGGGCGAATAATGTTTCGCGCGGAATTTGAATCTGCTGCACGCATAAGCGGCGGCACTTTGACAATAAAGCATTAACCTTCGGTCGTTTCATTTGTTCTTTGACTTTGAATCTTTTGTTCGCCCATTAGTGTGCCCGCTCATCCTTAGTTTGCTCCTTACTTTATTCCGCCCCTAAATTAGAGGTCCTCTAACTGGATTATGCCCGCTCCCACTGAATCCCCCCCTCCCCCCCTCTCACTTCCTCTATACCATTACTTCTCTTAGCTTCTTTTTTCCTTTCCCTCATTCTTTTATTCTCAGGGTATTCGGTACAGTACACAGGGGAAGAGAATTTCACAACAATGGAAAAAGAACACCGATTATAATTTATTCAATACACAACAATAGAGGTAAAATTACGGTTAACAGCTTTCTTGAATCTACGTTAGAGATTGGCGAACAGTAATGTGATGTGGTGCACCAAAGCCGCATATAAATCAGTTGATGAACATAAATAGATACATAGATCGTGCAGCCGTTCGTGCAGTCTGGATTCGTGCAAGTATTGAAGACAGTTGAGCTTGCTTGAGGCAAAAAAGCCTGCCGTGATTTAACGGCAGCATTTGCTCCGGTTTTCGTACACTTAACTCGTCTGTACTTTTCTTCGCTTGCTTATTCCATTCTTCCGCTCAGTTTACACGAAGCGGTACAGGGCGCTGTTGCATTTTCTTCAATAAGTGCTTACGAATACCCTATGAATTTTTATATTTTTCTCCCATTCGCCCGAACGCAGGATTCGCTTTCTCTGCTCTATTTACGCTATCCAAAGTGAAAAAACTGCTTCCTCGGCGCCTTCAATTGAATAACGATGACTTAATGGTTGAGTAATGCAGTACTCACTCCCCCATATTTAAACATAAAGTACAGCCTCAACATTTTCTTCACTTCGTTCTTAGGAATAAATTACGTCAATAGTGTTGACAAGCCAATAAATTATTCTGGACTTCGGTTCTGCAGTGATGCAGTGGGCACGGCTTAAGAATAAAGTGCTACGGTGATGCTTCTGGCGACGACTGGGAAACAGTTCGGGCCACGCAAACAGCTCACACAGGAGGAACGCCGGGCGATATCAGCAGGTTGCTATCGCAACGGCATCGTCGATGTATGTGTTTTTTTCTTTGACGCTGCGATCAGCGGCCCGGTTCGAAGGAGCGTGGCTGGTACTTTATCTGGAAACTTGCGTCCAGTGTCTCGCCCGTGCTGTGTCCCCACCTATATATTCTTACACCATGGCCAGGGACCAGGGAGGCTGATTCTGAGATAACCGTCCCATGTGAAACGAGAGACCTGCCAGCTTGGGGTCGTCTACGGGGATCGCCTAAAGGTCAAAGGTCAATAGCGGTCACCGCCGGGCCACGCTGACGGCTCAAACTGCGAGCAGTACTGCTTTCGCAATAAAATCCCGATGAATCTGCCGTTTCATCTCATGAGCTATCGCGTCATCCATCAATATGGTTGCCGCCATCTTCTATGGACGCGGAATCGGTGATGGCGATGACGATATGACCGCAGCAGCACCCTTTGCGCGGCTGCAATTGCAATGATGATAGTGTTTATTTCATTCTATTTTCACCGCATATGTCGAGTTTTCAAGTCATTTTCTTCTAAATATTTTATCTTTTATTGAATATTCAGCAAAATTTTCATGGTAAACACCTACCGGGTAGCGGTAAAGCTATCGTATCTGATGTACCGCCGATAATCGATCGTTATATCTGGTGTATTTTTACATAGGGGCAATGAGAGAAATAATAAATAAAAATTTGATCATTATATGCGATATGTCAATATATCTGGTATCGTTATAGGTGGACTGCACTGCATTACACCAGCTCTCTAATTAGATCCATGACTGATAAAAACGTTCAATAATGTACTGGTTTCTCAAGGGAGTGAACGCCTGAATTACCAGAATGTCGAATAACTGAATGGGTAAAAACAGGCAATGGGCTGCTTTGGAGGAAAAACTGCACAGCTATGACATTCTGCAATTCCTTCATGTTGTACTGAATACGTGCCATTAGGAATGCAGTAGCAGAACAATTTTTTACACTCCAACAGAACAAAAAAAAAAAAAAAGAAAAAGTTAGGTCAGCAAGTATCACACTCCTTTGTCCTCAAGAGCACAGCCCACCATGGCCCAACAGCATTCTGCAACCCATAAAATAATGGGGTGGAGTGCTGGTGTGACTGCGCCTCACAGATGTGCTTTATGGCAAACTTTTTACCACCAGGCCTCGTCTCTTATGCAGCAGTGTGCCGTACCACAGAACAGAAAAATGTGAATGACCAAACAGTTTGCAAAATATTAACCCTAAAATGACTTACAAGTGTTAAAGATAGTTCCATGATGCTATCCGAATAATTAAGACGCACGAATTTTCAGTCCCAGCATTCAGCATTTGCATTATTCAGAACACAATTGTCATTACAGAGCTCGTCTGCTGTGCGAGAGCAAGGCGCACCCAGATGCTTGTTGCTATGACAATGGCACCATGACACTCCTCTCCGCCTGGGTCTTTGCGGCCAAAAATCAACGACAAAATCGGACTTTCGATCTCATTTTCACAATCCTGAGACCTTTCCGCAGCTACCTACGAAGTTTCGTTGAACCTAATTCGCGCATCATAGCATTCCGAAGACAAGAATCTGCGCATGTAGCCCATTAAATTGCAGTCAAATCATGCCAAATTTCAACCGCCTGCACTTAAAAAAACATGCGTTCCGCGGACATTTATCTTGGTCTCGTTCGAAAGGTCGCGATTCAGGCTATTTCTATATTTCGGCTCACCAAAGCGGAAAACAAAGGAACAAAATTGCGTGAAGTGCGCTCCTCTTGGTCTCCCACTGAAAGTGAGCAAAATGGCGAGCTTTGGTTGGTTGGCGGCGTCGAATGCTAGTGGTCCAGTGCCATTTTGATAAGGCCACTCCGTTAGCACGAAATGAGCAATATTTACATCAAAGCGCCGGGGACGCTGCATCGCTGCATATGTTTATCTGCAGTCAATGATGAAGCGCTGAGGCTCGCGTCGAGTCTGCAATGACTTGATAATGGCGTAGCATTGCCAGTCGTGCCCAGTGCGGCAGTGGAGAGCGGGCACTATCTTGTCGAGGCGATTCCTGCCGCGTACCGGCACCTTAATCGTGATGGTGCAGATGAGAAAATGATGCCTAAGCAGCTTTCAACAGCTGGACAGATCATTCTGTAAGGCAGTGCCACGGCCGGCTGCAGTGACAGTTGTGAAACGGCGCCCCGCGACACGCGGAATCCCAATCCCTGTTGAAATAAGCTTGCTTCTGAATGTTACGTAGTGCAAGACGAGCAGAGGGCGCATATCACTAGTTACTGGCCGGCTGCGTCCCCAACATGAACATGAGAATGGCGGTTATGCGCCAGAACTTGACACCAACTTTGCAGAGGTCGTGATGCAAACGCACTTATCTAGGTGGCAACCTCTGGACCATGCATTCCGTTCGCCGGCAATTACATAGATGGTAACTGATGTATTGACATCGGAAGTCAGTCAGAAGCCACTTTAACAAGTTATTGTTAGCGTCGGTGCTTCAAAAAGTTGCCAATACATTTTTCTTCAATTTCTCAAAACTGCATTCTCAAAACATTGGCATTTTGGTAGAGCAATAACTACAGTCCTACATCAGCTATTGCTACATTCCCTTTTTGCTAGGAAGATAAACTCATCACCTGTTCAATAATATTAACTTTAAACCACTGGCTGGTTAAGAAGATTTTAGAAATAATTTGAGTTGGCCAAACCAACTCTTTCAAGTTTGATGAGCTATAACTTTCATCCAAATTATCCTAGAATATTCATTTATGTCTTATTACACTCCTTGGTGACTCTAGATCATTTAGAAATAGAAATCTCCACAAGGTCTAATGTTTAATAACTCAGGCTCCTCCAAACAAAAGACATGCTTTCTTTGCTGTGTCAAAAACTATTTGCTGCAGAAGAAAAATGCTCGCAGTTGTGGAATCAGAATACAGTCGAGCCCACTTATAACAATATTCTAGTGCTACAAAATTTCCACTGTTATAACCGATAATTGTTATAAGCGGTTTGCACGAAAAAAAAGCATAAAAACTGCAGAGAGGGGTCACGGACGGCAAGTGACATGCGAGCTCCGCCGAGACATCGTTTTGGTGGCCCCGAAAGGGGCCTTGTAAAAAATAAGAGAAGGTTGCCGCGGCTGCCCCTCAGCTTGAGATATCCCGAAGTAACGCTGGGGTGAAGAGAGAGAGAAAGACGAAACTTTTATTTAAAAGCAGAAGAGATAGGAGCACGCAGGCCCCTGGGGTGAAATCTCCGCAAGCATCTCGCCACGTACATCTCACTGGCTTGCACGAGAAAACCCCATGTCTGTTAACCTTGCTTGACTCACGCGAAGCGTGTCGACATCCTTCTCCATGGCATCTAAGTACACCACGTAGTGCAGCAGAAGGTCCCTCGTGAAAACGAAGCCGCAGAGGGACTGAATCAACTGCAGGGCCTTTTGCGAGAACAACGTTGAGGCAGCCTGCCCTACCGCGTCATCGTCAGGCGCCTTGTCGAACGCATTAGCGCCCACCGTCGACACCGTCGGTTGCGATAGTGCGTACTCCTTCGCGATACTGCACTTGTCGTCTCCAAATCGATAGCCGTGCCGTGCGCTTTCTTTTCACCCACAACATTGTCCGATAATCAGCGGATGGATCAGCCATCTTACGTTTCGGCAGCGATTCAAACGAGACGAAGAAACCGCGTGGCCAGGAACGACTTCGACGCAATCAACTTGCACCACCAACCAAATCCGTTTACAGAACTGCGCAAAATGAGGGGCGAGCGGGTGAGTGAGCAGATCAGCGGATCAGTGCTGTCGGCGCGTTGGCGAAGTCCATTTGTGTTTCGGAAGGTGGCGCAGCACAGAGCCATGGGTGCAGTCCATTTGTGTTCCGAGGGGTGGAAGGGCAGCGGGAGAAAGGCGCGCAGGCTTACAATGCGGAGAAGGCCAGAAAACAGGTTCTATTGAATGAGCGCGCAGCAGGGAGGGTGCAGCAGCTGGGAATTTTTTTTTTTTCTTTTCAAGGATTTCGCTACCTTTTGGCACGAGAACTCAGGAGCGAGACTTCATTGTTACAACCGATAATGTGGCAAGGGGGCATTGTAGTAAGCGGGTTATTTTATCATAGAAAACGTACAAAAGTGGACGGTACAGCGCTGTTATGTTCTCCTTGGTAATCTCTATGTAGTTCCAGCTGCGCAAGATGCTAAGTGCATCATCACAAATTCTAGTTTATGGAACGATGTTATGCATCACGCAGGAGAAATGCCTCTGTATATATAACTGATGTGCTCAGATTTTTCATTGTTGTAACCGATATATTGTTAAAACCGGTATCGTTATAAGTGGACTCGACTGTATTAAAATGCGTAGACTCTGAAAGTTTGGTGAAATTTGTCCATAAATGGAAAAAAAAAAAAAAAATTAAGATTAAGACCAAGGTCCCCCTTACGCATGTGCGAGCACTGAATGTTCAGTCTGAAGCAAATAAGAAGCGACCAGCTACAACTCATACGATTTCCCATTTCATATGTTCAAAATAGCAGACAGTTAAACCTCTCCCACAGAGTTAAATTATTTTTCTCCCGGTAGATATGCTCCTGGAAAACACGATTTCCCAGTTACTACCATATAAACCATATTATAGGTTGAGTGGGAATATAGGTCAATCCCTTACCTTGAAAAAAAAAAAAAAAAAAGGGGGGGGGGGGCTAAATATAAAACAAGAAAAAAAAGAATGTGGAGAAATGCATATACAGTCAACGACCGAATTTTCGGCCATCCAAATTTGCGGACGTGCCCGATATATCAGACCTCTTCACGGCACCGCCAAGAGCCCCATAGAATCAATGTTTAAGGGCATCTGAAATTTCAGACGCTCAAACCCACCGCCATCCAATTTTTCCGACTTTTTGACGCGACGGAAGGTCTGAAACAGCAACTGCGTCATAAAAAGCCACCCTTTTGGCTATCTCCCAGTCAGCGTACCATGTCACAGCTTTGAACAACTAACCGTACTAGACGTAGCAACTAGCCGTACTAGATGCCCTTAAGGGGGGACACTGGTCTTAGAGCTATTTTCATTATTTTAAAGCCAATCCTGATAAAATCATACCCTCTTGTTCAGATTTTTATGCTGATTTCAAAAATGTAACTTGTTTTTCTCTATGTCAGTTAATTCCCGAGATAATAATATTAATTATTCATTTAATTAGTACTTCCGCGCAAAAAAAACGCCTCTATAAGACATCATTTTTAATGCATGGCGGTACAGTACAATGGCCAAAGAGTGCAATGATCAAAGCAGTTTTTCCATTTTACCCTTATTAGCAATTTTGCTGCACTTTGAAAGTTGTCCTTCAAGACGTGCCTATCATGCTTCAATTAACTTGGCAAAATAAAAAATTTTTGAAGCTTGAATAAAGAATTCTGTTTCGATCATTGCATTCACTGCACCTTCAGCTTTATGTAGAAAAAGGAATTACATCTCTATCTGTCCTAGATGCAGAGATATCGACGAACTAAACCAGCCAAGTGTCCAAAATTTGAGTTTTGAGAAAATGGTAAAAAACAAACTAGGCACAATTTATTCAAAATTTCGAAAAGATATATGCATATTTACACTTGCAGACAGCTAATATGCACCAGGCATGTAATCTGACTGCTTGGGCTGACTAGAATGCCGCTTTTTCAGTGCCCGATGCATGTTTTCCGCAGAGGCACGCTTGCGTACTGATTCGGCTGTTCGGCGCCTGTCCTTCTCAGCCATCCTCCTGATATTCTGGACGCCAGGGTTCATATTTAGCTCACTCAGTATTTTTGAGCATGCTTGTAGGTTTCCTGCATTGAAGCGGACAACAGCCTCTGCAACAGCTGCTTGAACGGAGAACAGTGACGCATGGCGCTCCTTTGGTGCGAGTGACCATATTAGGGAGTGCAAGCTTTCATTACTGTTCTGGGTTTTTCCCTGCTGGCACCGCTCCAGCAGCTTTGGGTCTGCCAAACGCTCATAAATAGGCAAAAGTGCTTTGCACACATGTGGTGGCAAACTGTATCTGTGCTTGGGAGCAGGCTCTCCCTTGGCTGCAGCAGCATTCTGGCGGCACCACGAGTTTGCGCCTGTCGGGCAGAGGGTGTGATTTGACACGGTATCATTGGAGGTTACGTGATGATAGGTAGCCATCACTGCCTTATGCATTGCCCCAACATCTCCAGCATGGGACTTCAGGGCCCAGCTGTAATACGATGTCAACTTGGTGACAAGGTCGCCTGTCAGCTTTCCTTTGCCACTCAAGCTCTCTTTTGCATCACCTTTATGCTTGGCAATTGCATTGCGTAGGGCCGTTCCCATCCGCTTCTGCACATGGTTTGTGCAATCTTCTTTGCTGATTTCGATGTAGCCGTACACAGCTGATTCTTGCAATGCAAGAAATGTGCGGCTATCGCCGTCTGAGAGCATGGTCGTGTACCTAAGGCCATGTTTCTCCAGTGACCTTTCGAACAAAAGTCCGGCCTGAACTTCCATTTCACCGGACTTTTTGTCCGTGTTCTTTTGGCACAAGTGGCTTTCTTTCCACGCCTCATAGGACGGGTCACCTTCTTTGGGCCCACGCTCACACCCAGCACAAAAGTTACTGAAAACTACATAGTCAAGTACCAGTCCAGTAAAAAGTTCTACTACGGCGCCGACACCGATGTGGGATGAATGACCCCGGGTCATCCATGAACCATCGAAAGAGACAGAAATGTTCCCGGGGTTGTCAAGGTTCAACTCGTTATAGAGTTGCCGAACAGAACGGGCGCTGTCTTTCAACACTCCTTCGGCTGCGCGTGTTGCTGCGGGCGTCAGCTTACTCTTTACGTAGTCCTGCCACGTTTTCGTGTGCAGGCCACGATGAGATATGTTCATCGCCGCAAACACATCATTCAGCGCCGTTTGCCTATGTCCGGTACTTTGCATCGCGCGTGCAGCAAGGATATTCACGGCAAACGGATTTATCTTCTGGCTGCCTTGCACGCGCGGCGAACTCCATGCCGATGAAATGTCCCCGCAAATCACGCACGCGAGAGAGAGTTTAACGGCTAGACCATATTCACGATTTCCTTTTGAAATATGGACATCCCCGCCACACACTTTACATTTCACAGCAGACAACAGTTCGTTCAGCGACTCCAAACTCACAACAGTGAACGTCGTATCGTCCGCACGGCAACCGCCGGTCGCGTCAAGAAGACGGGCGTCAGAAGTGGCGATGAAATCCGCTTTCCTCTTCGTCGCTGCGGTTGAACCCAGCTCCTGCAGCATTCCTTCGGCTTTTCTTTTCTTTTCAATCAAGTCCGAAGGCTGCAGCATCGTCGTGTCGTGGCGGACGCGTCCGCTGGGCGTAGGCGCCGCCGAGCTCGCTAGGCCTATTTCGGCCGCGGGGACTTCTTGACTTGCCGCTGGCTCCTGCACATCCTCGGAGCTTTCGGGTGCCGCAGGACGGTTCCGAAAGTTGTCGCCGCGCGCACTCTTCTTCTTTTTGCCGAATTTGTGGCGCGAGCGGAATTTACTGAGGGGCATCGTCTCGCCTCGGTCTCGACTCAGAACAAAATGGCGTCTCGGACGCTTTCAACGGCTGCTGGCCCGCCGCAAGCAGACGACGTGCGATAGAATCAGCCAATCGGATGGCTCAGTTGCAGTCACGTGCGCTCAGCAGCGAATCAGATGCCGCGTTTTCGTTTTTCTTTGTGGTTATTTTTCTCAGTGGCCATTGAGGGCAGACAAGCGCTAGCGGCGGGAAATTGAAACCCAGAAAGCGCTCTTTCAAACGAGCCTAACATGGCCGAGATCGGTCCGGCGGAACGGCAGTTGCGCGCAACGAAAAATGTGCCGTTTTATCGTCTGCTGCTGCGCAAATTCAGCCCGCGCGATGATTTCAATTCGTTATTATGCTGAAAATACTGACTTCTGGAAGAAGAAAATTGGTGAACTTGTAGATTAATAGCCACAGATTCCAAAAATGCCATTTTCAGAAAATCGGTTTTTTGGTCATTTCTTGGTCCCAAAGACCCGTGTCCCCCCTTAATAAACATTGATTCTATGGGGCTCGTGGCGGTGCCGCGAAGACGTCCGGAATATCGGGCATGTCCGCAAATTTGGACGTCTGAAAATTCGGTAATTGACTGTACCTCGTCCTTGACTGTTTTGATCACAGAAATATTCATAAAATGGTACGTCTTTTTCATGCATTCACTTTTTCGGACCACCTGATTTTTCGGACGTTTTTGCGTTCCCTAAAGGGTCCGAAAAATCTGTCGTTTACATCAGCTGTCCCTGCATCACCGGAGCTACTATCTCAATCCAAACTTCGAAACGATCCAAACGATCTCAGCAGGGTCGCGAGAACACAATTTTTTGCTGCTCGCCATTTCCCAGAGTGTGTCATCTCTAGTTCCATCAAGCGTGTTGCTCACGCAGCATTTCTTGAAAGGCTGCGTGCGAACAGCTGATCCTGTCCGCAGCATCGCACGCTGAATTACCGAACTGTCGCTGAGAGAGCGGCCACATTGCCGTTCGCTTCAGTGAACATCACCTTTTCTGGAATACCACTGTAAGCTGCTCCCACATGCAGTTATTAATTGCTAAGAGGCATTTTATACTCTCATAGGTCAAACAAAAGAGCGCACGCGACGATAAATGCGCTTGGGATGAAAAACCAAAATGCCAGCAACTGCAAAACGTCGATACGGTTTTGGCTGTCCATTCACGAACAGGCACGCCACTTGTTTCTAGGCTGTGCCTCAAATTCTGCAAAAAACCGCTATACAAGACAAGGGGCGACTTTAGCTAGCTCTTTGAGAAAAAATCTCGACCTATAATCCAGTTTATAACGAGCACTCGCGATGTGAAAAACTGATCAGCGGCGCTCCCGCGCCACAGTTGCTTTTCCGCAGTGCTTAGGCGAGGCGAAGCATCAAAGAAGCCAACATATGAGGCGCCCATTCCCGCGGAAACAAGGCTTTATGAGGAGAAACACGGTGGCTTAAGTTGCGGTGCCTTAGGGGCATACGAAATACCTATTTGATAATTACAACTACAGTGAAAGCTTGATGATCTGAACCTCAATAATTCGGACTACACTACTTGCTCTGGTCAAGCTCCATAGAGGTCTGTCTATAAAAAAAGACTTCTAATTCGAACTATGCGCGGTCGCATCTGGGTGGCCTGGCCTGGCGCCCAGCACATGGCCAAGATGGCCAAAGAAATGCCTCCACTATGGGGGGGGGGGGGAGGGAGTTACAGACTAGTTAGACTGCCCACGTCCATAACGAGGACAGAAGATTAAACTTATGTAAAACCAATGGCACGGCGGCCGGCGGCACCATAGGGTAGGGGTTGGTGGCCGCAGCGGTGGCTGCATGCTCTTTTTTCCAAGGCTTCCAACTAAATACTTGCTAATTCGACCAACGCTAATTCGGAAGTACAGATAAGTATTTCTGTCGGCACAGTCACAGCCAGCGCCCATGAAAGGCTATGACGTCAAAGGAGCGCTACGCGTTTTAAAATAAAAAAAAACAAATCACGACGAGAGAAAAAAAATTTTTTTTTTTTTTTTTCCGACAGTCATCAATCTTTCCACACATGGGCCAACAAAAGCATACGGTCAGTCGCGATCATGATGACGGCTTTTAGATCAGTTCGATTTAAGGGGGGACACGGGTCTTTCGGACCAAAAAATCGCGAAAAAATCACTTTTTAGAAAATATGATTTGCGAAATCAGTAGCTCTTTATCTACCTATCTGCTCAATTTTTCATCTCTAGGGTCGGTATTTTAGTCACAAAGCCAATTTATATAATCGATGTCTCCTAAATTTGGGCCGAAAACAACCCCCGAAACAACCATTTTCCGCGAGGCATAGCTCCCATTTTGTGCGCGGCACCGTAGCCCTTGGTCTCATTCGAAAGAGCCGCCTTTCGTCTTCAAATTGCCGCCTCTGCTGTTTACATTCGCCCATTGGTCGCATAAAAAATAGCAAAAAAGAAAACGTGGCATTTGCAATCCCATTGGCTTTCGGGGTGCACGCGACTATAAGGCGTCACTGCATTGGTGGAGCTGGCTGACGGCGTCTGCTCGGCGCGCCCGAGCCGCGAGGAGACGGCAGAGACGTGACGCCGGCCGCGCTTGGTTCCGAACTGCGAGGTGCGTTCACGGCAAGAATTTGTGAAAAAAGTGAAATAGTTGAATAATCATCTCAAGTGATGTCCTGCCCCGGCTGTGCGCGCTCAGGCCGACGAAAATCGTGCGCCGAACGATCGTGTGTACGAGCTTGAAGTAGGCCTAGCGTGTTCCACAGCACGGGGGACTGCTACTGCCAGCGGTCGCACCCGCCGCGACAGTGATAACGCAGGCCGCAGATGAGCAGAAAGATAAGCTCAAAACAGGAAAAGCTTGAACTCGCGCCAACTCCAGCAACAAAGCGGTAGACGGATTGTGTTCGTGACGATGACGGCAGCGCGGCAGACAGTCCGCTTGGCGATGTGGAGTTCACGATCGTCAGATCTAAACAGTTTGCCGAGATTGGCGAAGCGTAAAACATACGGCGGCGATATTGGCATTTAAAAAAGTGAACGGGGATAAGGAATCGCCGTCAAACTTATTCTCCAATGCGTAAACTGCGGGACACATAGTCTTCGTAGAGCTCGCCGTGCGTTTGCGCCGATCGGACCTCGTTCATAGTCCTTAGGGAATTCACTTGCTTCCAGTGCAATGCAGAGCACTGGGAAGCAGCAAACAGCTCCAAATTACATTTCTTTTCCGCAATAAACGTTCCTCACCGCGGTCTTGATGCGAGGACGTAGCAAAACAACATACGTAAAAAAAAACAAAAAAAAAAACGCTGCCTGCATATGACTCGCGCAGCCGAAAAAGTGACAACTGAATGTGCTGCAACTGCAAATCAAAATGAAAGAGGCGACACTTTGACGTTGGAAAGCAAAGAGACTACATTCCTGGAGGTTTATAGCCATTTTAAATTGTAAACGTGTGCATTGCACCAGTGAATGTTTGTTAAATAATCCCGTTTCTTTTTTGCTCTTTTCTCAAAACATGCATTGTCGACCACTTGCAGTTTTGTGGCCTTAATATCTCGGCAGCTATTGCTGATAGAGTAATAATTTCTTTTTCAGAATGAAGCCAAATATGTGGAGCACACAATGTTGCAAGTAGATCTTTTAATTTCTTGTTCAAAATTTCTAAAATGGCTTTTTTCTGTGACCTTTATATGCTATATTATGACCTTTGAACTTTGTTATGCAATAAAAGAAAAAATAATTGCTTAATCAAAAAACTGCTTGCAACATTGTGTTCCTCATTCTTTCTAGTGTCCAGCAATGTGTTCACCTGAAGTTTTTCTTCAGTGATCATTTTGTAATTGTTCTTGTAAAATTTAGACTAATTGGTGTAATTATCTCATAAAATAATTGGATCACAAAATAAATAATTGCAGTTTTGGAATCTGCACAAAAAACTACACAAACCCACCAAGTTGCATCAATTTTGATTGGTAAATAACGAAAATAGTTTTAAGACCAGTGTCCCCCCTTAAAAGGTTTGCACTATCAAGCGTTCCAGTGATTGTGTAGCATTGGACACCTGCCCCAAACGTGACATGATAGTGTGAAAATGTGGCCTGCACAACGGGATGAACACTGCTGCTCTGCCGAGTTGGACCCCCCTGCTTTCTTTTTTTCCCCTACAGCTAACGTGAAAAGGTATATCGTTGCACAGCATCTTGGCACATTGCCAAGAAATGCGACGATGACGGCGCAAACAGAAAGGCGCGGTAACGAACGCGTTTTCTTTTACTTTCATTTACTTTTTTTTTCTCAGTGGCATATGTGGGGGTGGGTTCATTATGTGAGGGGTATGAGCAAAAGCACAGCGACTGTAAGCCATCGCAATGGCTTCTCCACATGTCACTATTGTAAGGGGGCAAAGCATCCAGAACAACCAAGGAACTGAAACCAGCTCGCCATTCCTTCGACAAACCAGATCTGTTGCTAAATCTCTTCCACGCCTAGGACAACGCAAATAAGGATGAGAGAGTTAAAAAAGGAGCTGTGCATACTTCATGTCTATGAATGATAATCTACACATTTATGCAGCGAGTCTGAATTCTAAATGCATTTGTTTCTCATTCTGCAGTTAATTTTTTTCAAGATTAAGCAGTTCAGATTGTACGTTTTCTCCGGCATTTTTAAAGAAGCATATCGAGGTTTTACTGTATTTTATGCAAATAGCTTTGAATTTGAAGCAAATGAATATTTTCATATATATGTGAACAGTTTGTGCCCCAAATGTATTTGCAAGAAAAAAAAAAAAAGGAATCTTTTAGTAGCATGCGCCTAAAGATGTAGTTTGCGAAGTTCACCAGGGCAAGTAGGAAAAAGAAAAGCAACAAAATAACAAATAAATGCCTTCAAACTTGTGTATGGTACATTCAACCTGCAGCAAGCCACAGGGCACTTTGCATCATAGTTTGAAGCCCTTACCACACAATTCTTCATATGCTGCTGCTTTTAAATACAAAAGTTGTAACACTAACCAGCCCCACTGAGGGACATTATGTCACACTGAGGGTTGCGGGGCAATGTGTCGTAAAACGCTTCTGGGTTAATTCCTATCACTCAGAATTCTTTAACAAGTACTCAAAGTTTAGTACACAGACATTCTTGAATTTCTGATTCCATCAAAATGTGGCCAACGTGACCAAGATAAAACCAGCACGTTTGCACTCGGGACCCCTATGGCGGCTGCGCCGTCACAGCAGACAACCTCAGGGCTGGGTGCCTCACCTTGATCTTGTTGACATAGTTAATGGCGTGGTTGAACTCGACTGGCTGGCTGGCCTGAGAGGTTGGAGCTGCAGCCCCCTGCCCACCACCAGTGCCAATGGCCGGCTGGGCTGTCACAGGAGCATGCGAAGGGGGGCTTGCATGTGGTGGCTGCCCTCCACCCAGGCCACCACTGCTGGGAGGCGGCCCACCAATCGGCAAGTGGCCACCCTGAAACCACATTTTTAAAACTGGTCAATCAATGCCCAATGAAAGGGAGTTAAAAAAAAAAAAAAAAGCACTGTGAAAAGCTGTTTCAGTTCTTCTCCACGACCACAAAACGTTTTCTCGTGCCGAGTAGCCTGGCATATCTCACAAACTAAACATCACTACAGCGAATTATTGCATGCAGAAGCCTATTTCCACAGTTCAAACAGAAAATGTTCTGTTGCATTTTATCACACATAGGTAACTACGGCCATCATGCGCCAAAAGCAAGGTTTAGAATCTCTGCTTAATAAAAGGGCTTTAAAAAGTTATTACAGACTCTATGACATGTTTAAAAGCTTAGGTTCCTTCAGGAATGAAAAAAAGAAAAAAAAAAATGCAGGAAATATGACTCTTTTTTTTTTTTTTTCTAAAAGTAATTTGGGTGTAGTGGGATATGATCGTTATAAACTTGTGGGAAGCGCGCTTGTCTTGGTTCAAATTTTGTACATGTGATGAAGATGTGGTTAGTGACATCTCCACAGGTTTTGCATGTAGGTAGGTCTCGTTTCACGAGAATCAAGCTGTGTGTTAAATGAGCGTGACCTATACGAGGGCAGCAAAATCCACTTCGACGAAACGCTGCTTGTGACTGCATGATTTTCACACTGGTTCCACAAGGTGCAATCTGTTTACTTCCTGGTCCCATGAATCCTGTCATTTATCTTTCAGTCTTTTTTGTGCAAATTCTACGAGTGCACATTTATGCAGTATTTATTTTTTCTATTTTAGCATTCCAGGCGGCTGCAGCACATACATCAGCTCGTTCATTACCGCTGATATCTACATAACTTGGTACCCAGAAGAATTGCACTTCATGCCCTTGTGTTTGAGAGGTTCTTACAAAATGTTATTATAGCTCCTAAAGGGTTCTGTTGCATTTCTGAAGGGTAGTGCAGTGATTACACTGAGTGAGTTGGAGTAGATAATACTCTTTTTTATAGTGTAACAGAGGTGTTCTGGGATAGAACCAATGTTTTATACCGTAAGAGCATGTAACTACTGTCCTCATATCAGTGGTTCATTTCTACATGGAGGCTATTTACGGAGTATGCACCAATTCGAAGCCACAGGGTAACGTTTTGTATTGGATCTAGGTGGTTTAGGTAAGACAGTCTTACTGACCTGTACATGACACACCCATAATCCAAGCAAGAGCGTGCAACAGGGTAAAAGATGTGCAAAAAAGCAGGTTCTGTCAAGATCCAGTGTTTCCATGACAGCACCTTTAGTATGTTTTGGGATCAATAAACAGTTCCAACAAAAAGTTACGTGCGACTGCCGCAATACAATACCGTATTTGCACGATTCTAACGCGCCCCCGATTGTAACGCGCAGTAATATTTAAGGGCCGGAAACCACAAAAATAACTTGGCACTGATGCTACCGCGCACACTGAATGACGCAGTCAGCAAGCGTCTGAAAGTTGCCTAACATTTAATCGAACTCAAGAACACAAATCGGAACACACGAACACAACCACGAGATGGGAACATCATAGTCTACTCGCCGTCAGAGTCGGAAGACAGCTCTTTTTCACTGTCCACCGACCACAAATGATCATCGCGAACGCATGTCTTCGGGACACCTAAGGCACGGGACGTTGCCCGGTTCCCCTCTTTTTTGCTAACAAGATTACTTTCCGCTTAAACGATGCCTCGTAATGAAAGCATCGTTGCATTTCCATCTTGTCACTGTGGTGTGGGTGAATGCACTAATCCAACGCAGCTTCTGGGTACACCAGCGAAACGGAACGTTTGCGAAAAATGGCAATCGAAACGCTGGATCCGCTCATGGATAGATCCGGCTCAAAACGGCTTGCTGATACCGATGGCATTACGGCTGGCTATCGTTCATTGAGCTGCTTCGTTTCGGTTTTTGAGATGTAGGTTTCGGTTTGGATTTTTTTTTTTTTTTTTTTTGTTGTTTTGAGTTCGACTGTAACACGCATGTATTTTTGAACGCTTATTTTCGAAAAAAAAAAAAAAAAAAAGGGTGCGCATTAGAATCGTGCAAATACGGTATCATGCAATGCAATGCACAGACACGGAGAACAAACTGATGCCACCTCGTATCAACAAATTACCGCATCATAGTGAGAGAGAGACTACACTTCCATCGATAAAGGTACATTCAAAAGCTAGAGAAGATCAGAAAATGAAATACAGGTATTGATGCCATTTCCCAGACAAACTGTAGTAGCACCAAGGCAGTTTTCAGCCCATGGATCCCTGAAACCAGGTTAAACCACCAATCACTTTCAAATGGTGACATCAGAGCCCTTTCCTTATTATTTCCAAGCCTGATTCGAACCGACTGGAGAAAAAAAATAATTCACCCAATCATCAATGTGATTGGACCAGCCACTGCCGCAGACTTGTTCAGATCATGCAAGCAGATAGTGTGATTCAGTCAGTCAATCACTGTGTGACAAGCAGTACCAGCTCTCCATTTCATTCTACCCAACCACCATATCCCTCTTGCCACCCATGGCTTTCCACTCTTCTCCACTTTGCCTCCTGCATACCAAGAGTTCGTAAGCTGCCGGACACTGCTTGCAATAATGACCACTTATGATGCTAATGACGCATTAAAAAATATGATTCATTTCTTTAGGGTAGCTGCCATTTTGGAGTTGTTCTTAGCCTCTTCATTTAAGGGAAGACGCTCCTCGAAAAACTTTTTTTTTTTAATAATGAAGTCAGAAGGCTGAAATTCACACAGCTGGTATAAATTGAGCTCCTGTTGCTATATATGTAATCAGTTTTTTGATAGCTATAGTAGTTCAATTTATATGCTCTATGAAATTTATAATTATCACCTTTCTTGCGCACACAATTTTTGTTAGTAATTATTATGACAGAGCATTTTAAAATACCCTGTGTAGTTCATTACAAGCCACAGAGTGTTGAAATCTAGGTGAAATAATTTTTATCTGCATCATTTTTAACAGAATAATTTTTTGAAATTAGGGTGTCATTTTCTTTTTTTAGTCAGTACTTTGTTATGAAATTATAATACATATATGATGAGACTAGATATATAAACAAGATTTCAGCACTCTATACACTCCAAGGAACATTTGTGCAAAATTTCATTGTGATCCAAGAACTACAAGAGGAAAAAATTGTGTGCACAAACTTCAAAAATGGGCAAAAACACCAATTTGAGAAAAACGCAATTGAAAGTTTGTTTGCATGTGAATGCCAAAGTTCTCGCTCATATCACTTCAAACTTGGTGCAAATGTAGCTCAAAGTGTTCACTACTGCACTAAAACACTAGAATTCCCCTGCTGCATATGTTTTGCCCTCACGGTTCTTGCGAACTGAGTCCTCCAAACGGGCTCGCTTCACCTGGCTGCGGCGATGAGACTGCGCTTCAGCAGTCAGCTTGGTCGACATCTTCTTGATCCTTTTTTGGTCGCTTTCCAAGCTGAGTCTGATCAGCTGCTTTGAAGGGAGGACACCCAATTCTTCCAGAACTTTTTCAAAGCTGGAGTGACCCCTATTAAACCACAGCACTGCAATGGCGGTGGCAGTCTCCACTGCAGTCCGTGAGGCAAACCGAGTCTTTGGACACAACATCCAAATCTTGCTGTTCAGGGATTCAGCAGCATTCTGAGTTTTCCCTTGCAAACAGCGGGCAAGCAGCTTGGCATCTGTCAAACGTTTGTAAATTGGCAGCACTGCCTTTCCTTGCGCTTTGGTCAGGAGGGGGGTGTGGTTTGGAGCTGGTTCTCCCAGAGCTTGGGCTCTCTTTTGCTTGCACGACTCATTCCCATCAGGGCAAAACTTGTGGCTGTTCGCTTCATTGGTGGAGCACGAATGGAAGTAGGATGCCCAGATTGCACAGAACATGTCCCTTACATTGCCCCGGTTGCTTGTTATTGCGATTTTATAATAGTTTTGTAGCTTTTGAATTGACTTGTCAGTGAGCTTCTGTCCGCGTGGGAGCGGCGTCTTCAGCTTCCTTAGGGCGGTACCAAGACGTTTGGCAACGTGGTTGGTACAGTCTTCTTTGGTAACTTCCTTCGACCCATAAACCTGCGCTTCACAGACTGCAGCATATGCCTTGCTGTCGCCGTCACTAAGGAATGTTGTAAACTGCATGTTGTACGACTGCGTCCTGCTCCAGATGCGTAGCGCTGCTTCACTTTCCATTGCATGTGACGTGCAGTCCACATTTTTTTCACACACAGGAGAATGGAATGCACGCCATACTTCCTCCTCTTCATCATCAAGTACTTTGTGGCTGCTACAACCTTGACAGTAGTTTGTCAGCACCTCAAAACCTAGGCAGAGGCCAGTGTCCACAGAAATGGCAGTGCCAACACCATTGTGGCTCTTGTGGCCGCGCTTCTGCCAGGTCCCGTCAAACATTACAGCAACGTCAGTGTGGTCAGCTTGCAATGCAGTAATTTGCCTCGCTTCTGCAAGGTTGTCGGAGGCTGCTTTGGTGGCTGCAATATGCACTTTCTTCGCAATGTTGTGGAATGTCTTGTGGTGCAGTGGCTTTGCTAACCCAAGAATGCCACAAAACCTCGTCAGTTGGTCGTGTCCAACACCAATCGAACGCGCACCAAGCACCGCTTTCACATTGATCGCGAAGCTATCACGGGGGCTTCCACTGGACCGCTCCGCGTCGCAGCCTTCACGGCCGTCGGCATCGGTGCGTTGCGACGTATACACAGCCGAAATTACTGTTGCCGGGCATGCACCATTCGTACACCTGAGCTCCAGGAGAGAAGCGAGGCCCTTGCGCTTGTTCACGACCTCTACCACCGCGAGTTCGGACTTCCCGCACGTTCCGCACAAGGCACCGCGCACGAGTCGGGTCAGCTCTTCAAGTTCGCAGATAACGACGCTTGCGCCGCTTCTGCTGCCGGTGGTGGTGGTGCTGCCGGCTCTCTCTCCATCCTGGAACGCTGCCAACTTCCTCTCCGACGCGCTCACGAAAACGAAAGCGTCAGTTATGAAATCGGACGCCGCGCTGCAAGACGGGCTGCCGTTCTGCTGGCGTAGGGGGCTTGCAGCATCCGCCGCGTTCGTGGCTCTCTTACGCTTCTGTTTGCGCTTCCCTCTGTACGGGCACGCAGTCCGGTTCTTGCGGAGATGAAAGTTGCGTTTCTTCTCGTCGTTCATTACGGAAAACTTCCGATAAGAAAAACGAACGCAGGCTAGTCCTAAGAGGCGATGCGATGCGAGCAGATACGAAACTGCTGGGATGGCTCCACTGCACGGCGGCAGCCAATGGCGGTCTCGGGTTCGCGTCACGTAACTGAAAACACGCTCGGAAGACCGCGGGAAAAACATTTTTTTTTTATATTTTCCCGTGCAGATACGAAACTGGTGGATGTACCAGTCGAAAGAAGAAGGCTTTGGCCACATTTTGCAAATGGCCGCAATGGCGGCAAGCGCCGATGCGCTGAGCTGCGGCAGCTCAAAGATGGCCAAAATTTGGCAGCACTCATGATTTTTTCGGTCACCGCGAGTCATTTGGACGCGTTTTTAACTAATTTCTCGTACAAATTTAGTTTTCATATTTCGCTGCATGAAAGTAGGATGTTCAAAGATGATAGTGCAAGCAAAAACAGAAAATCGAAAAATTTCGAAATAATGCCGATTTTTCGACCCGCGTCTCCCCTTAAGGGGGGACACTGGTCTTAGAGCTATTTTCATTATTTTAAAGCCAATCCTGATAAAATCATACCCTCTTGTTCAGATTTTTATGCTGATTTCAAAAATGTAACTTGTTTTTCTCTATGTCAGTTAATTCCCGAGATAATAATATTAATTATTCATTTAATTAGTACTTCCGCGCAAAAAAAACGCCTCTATAAAACATCATTTTTAATGCATGGCGGTACAGTACAATGACCAAAGAGTGCAATGATCAAAGCAGTTTTTCCATTTTACCCTTATTAGCAATTTTGCTGCACTTTGAAAGTTGTCCTTCAAGACGTGCCTATCATGCTTCAATTAACTTGGCAAAATAAAAAATTTTTGAAGCTTGAATAAAGAATTCTGTTTCGATCATTGCATTCACTGCACCTTCAGCTTTATGTAGAAAAACGAATTACATCTATATCTGTCCTAGATGCAGAGATATCGACGAACTAAACCAGCCAAGTGTCCAAAATTTGAGTTTTGAGAAAACGGGAAAAAACAAACTAGGCACAATTTATTCAAAATTTCGAAAAGATATATGCATATTTACACTTGCAGACAGCTAATATGCACCAGGCATGTAATCTGACTGCTTGGGCTGACTAGAATGCCGCTTTTTCAGTGCCCGATGCATGTTTTCCGCAGAGGCACGCTTGCGTACTGATTCGGCTGTTCGGCGCCTGTCCTTCTCAGCCATCCTCCTGATATTCTGGACGCCAGGGTTCATATTTAGCTCACTCAGTATTTTTGAGCATGCTTGTAGGTTTCCTGCATTGAAGCGGACGACAGCCTCTGCAACAGCTGCTTGAACGGAGAACAGTGACGCATGGCGCTCCTTTGGTGCGAGTGACCATATTAGGGAGTGCAAGCTTTCATTACTGTTCTGGGTTTTTCCCTGCTGGCACCGCTCCAGCAGCTTTGGGTCTGCCAAACGCTCATAAATAGGCAAAAGTGCTTTGCACACATGTGGTGGCAAACTGTATCTGTGCTTGGGAGCAGGCTCTCCCTTGGCTGCAGCAGCATTCTGGCGGCACCACGAGTTTGCGCCTGTCGGGCAGAGGGTGTGATTTGACACGGTATCATTGGAGGTTACGTGATGATAGGTAGCCATCACTGCCTTATGCATTGCCCCAACATCTCCAGCATGGGACTTCAGGGCCCAGCTGTAATACGATGTCAACTTGGTGACAAGGTCGCCTGTCAGCTTTCCTTTGCCACTCAAGCTCTCTTTTGCATCACCTTTATGCTTGGCAATTGCATTGCGTAGGGCCGTTCCCATCCGCTTCTGCACATGGTTTGTGCAATCTTCTTTGCTGATTTCGATGTAGCCGTACACAGCTGATTCTTGCAATGCAAGAAATGTGCGGCTATCGCCGTCTGAGAGCATGGTCGTGTACCTAAGGCCATGTTTCTCCAGTGACCTTTCGAACAAAACAAGTCCGGCCTGAACTTCCATTTCACCGGACTTTTTGTCCGTGTTCTTTTGGCACAAGTGGCTTTCTTTCCACGCCTCATAGGACGGGTCATCTTCTTTGGGCCCACGCTCACACCCAGCACAAAAGTTACTGAAAACTACATAGTCAAGTACCAGTCCAGTAAAAAGTTCTACTACGGCGCCGACACCGATGTGGGATGAATGACCCCGGGTCATCCATGAACCATCGAAAGAGACAGAAATGTTCCCGGGGTTGTCAAGGTTCAACTCGTTATAGAGTTGCCGAACAGAACGGGCGCTGTCTTTCAACACTCCTTCGGCTGCGCGTGTTGCTGCGGGCGTCAGCTTACTCTTTACGTAGTCCTGCCACGTTTTCGTGTGCAGGCCACGATGAGATATGTTCATCGCCGCAAACACATCATTCAGCGCCGTTTGCCTATGTCCGGTACTTTGCATCGCGCGTGCAGCAAGGATATTCACGGCAAACGGATTTATCTTCTGGCTGCCTTGCACGCGCGGCGAACTCCATGCCGATGAAATGTCCCCGCAAATCACGCACGCGAGAGAGAGTTTAACGGCTAGACCATATTCACGATTTCCTTTTGAAATATGGACATCCCCGCCACACACTTTACATTTCACAGCAGACAACAGTTCGTTCAGCGACTCCAAACTCACAACAGTGATTGCGTATCGTCCGCACGGCAACCGCCGGTCGCGTCAAGAAGACGGGCGTCAGAAGTGGCGATGAAATCCGCTTTCCTCTTCGTCGCTGCGCTTGAACCCAGCTCCTGCAGCATTCCTTCGGCTTTTCTTTTCTTTTCAATCAAGTCCGAAGGCTGCAGCATCGTCGTGTCGTGGCGGACGCGTCCGCTGGGCGTAGGCGCCGCCGAGCTCGCTAGGCCTATTTCGGCCGCGGGGACTTCTTGACTTGCCGCTGGCTCCTGCACATCCTCGGAGCTTTCGGGTGCCGCAGGACGGTTCCGAAAGTTGTCGCCGCGCGCACTCTTCTTCTTTTTGCCGAATTTGTGGCGCGAGCGGAATTTACTGAGGGGCATCGTCTCGCCTCGGTCTCGACTCAGAACAAAATGGCGTCTCGGACGCTTTCAACGGCTGCTGGCCCGCCGCAAGCAGACGACGTGCGATAGAATCAGCCAATCGGATGGCTCAGTTGCAGTCACGTGCGCTCAGCAGCGAATCAGATGCCGCGTTTTCGTTTTTCTTTGTGGTTATTTTTCTCAGTGGCCATTGAGGGCAGACAAGCGCTAGCGGCGGGAAATTGAAACCCAGAAAGCGCTCTTTCAAACGAGCCTAACATGGCCGAGATCGGTCCGGCGGAACGGCAGTTGCGCGCAACGAAAAATGTGCCGTTTTATCGTCTGCTGCTGCGCAAATTCAGCCCGCGCGATGATTTCAATTCGTTATTATGCTGAAAATACTGACTTCTGGAAGAAGAAAATTGGTGAACTTGTAGATTAATAGCCACAGATTCCAAAAATGCCATTTTCAGAAAATCGGTTTTTTGGTCATTTTTTGGTCCCAAAGACCCGTGTCCCCCCTTAAAAGTGCAGATGTCTTGCCAAACTGCAACAAAACAAATTTCATCCCCCGGTGCAACAAAAACTTGAAGGGATGACAGGATTCGTCAACGCCATTCGCTACCGAGGAAACTGTATTAACAGTGGAAGGCTGCTTCACCTTGATGCCTGTTGGTGGCGATGAGGCCGCCGAGACAGGCGGTGTGATGCCAGGAGCAGCTGGCGCAGCAGCTGGAGGACCCTGCTGCACCGTCGGCTGAGCGGGCCCCACGGGACCTCCCCCAGCCGTCAGTGTCGTCGACAAGGATCCCGGCATGCTCACGTTCACCTGCTCATTGGCCTGCACTTCGATCCGGTAGCCTGGCGGCAGGAAGGTATTGAAGCCCACAATGAGCTCAGGGTGGCCCTTGAACAGGTTGGAAACCCGCTGGATCACACCAGGAGTGTCGATGCTGCACAGGTAGAGAGCAAGCATACAGCTAGTGAAGCTCAGAAACCTGAACATGTTTCACACACTGCAATCCCCTCAAATGAAAACAATTACTGTCATCTCCATCATCACATCAGTCATTTCCAAACAAGACCCGCAGCAAGTGGATGCTGCAAAATTCGTCGAGCCGTCTGCCTGGCTTTCTATGAGAACTGTTGGAGCAAATTTCCTGGTTCTGTCATAACCGCAGTGTTGGAGAAATACGAAGGACAAATGAGGAGCAAAAAGGAATGCTGCTGAATGCCACCTATGTATTCCTGTCCATAGAGGGCGCCATTATGTCATTCAAAGTAGAGTCCTTTGCAATGTTTTCCTTTAAAGCCTTTCTAGTAGCTATAGAGCTATGATGAGTGCCTTAATCCACCTTCTGCGCAAGTGATATGCGCATGAGCAACTAATTCCCTAGAGGTATGCAATCAAAGCTGTCCGAGCGGGATTACTCTCCCGTACAAAACACATTGGAAACAATCAGAACTAAGTCATAAATGTACATAACATTTCGCCATGTTAATTAAACACTGTTAAGGGCTGCATTGTCACTGCTAGATATTCACGCATAATTAATAGAGGCAACCATATGGATGACAAAAAGACATCTCAAAGACACGCCACAAGAGGAAAATCTGTCACATGTATCAAAACTCAACAAGTAAGCAGGAACGTTAGCATGATACAGCTGCTGACCTACCTTCCTGACTCAGCAGGTCACAGGAGATGGTCAGAATAATCAAACAGTCAGAAAAATATGTGATTTAAAAATATATTTAATCATCTCTTGAAAAATCACTTTTAAAAATCGTAAACGTCGCTGCTACACATGTTTTGTTTATATGTCAGTAATACAGAGCATTGGCATATCAGGGCCTAATACGGAAAGCACAGCCGCCAGTGTGCACGGACTGATTGGTTCTGACGCGACAGGTGCATGCGCCACCGGGAATCATGAAACTCGCTCACAGCGGTTACCACATGCGCAGTAGCGCCCCGCAGAAGTGGATCGTGGAATGCTATAACCCCCATAACTCTCCAGATGTTACATCAGCCAGTTATGCTTTTGTCACGTTTATGCCACTTGCCGCGTGAAGCAAGAACATTGTTTCCACAGGTAACGATGGTCATGAATACTCCAAGAGGAAACTTGGGAAAAAAGGAAAAACGTGAGCAGAACACAAGAGCCTTCCTAAATGCAGCGCAAGGGTGTGCCATGGGTGTGCCCATTCTTCTGCAGAGTTTTCTCTCCACTTTCCCTCTCTTCATTTGCAGCGGCACGCACTCTGCATGCGCCAACAAGAAAGCTCAGCCCATGACAGACAGAACGTTGGACGCTTTCTCCAGTGTGTGTTGTGAACCCTCGGTACACGGCGGGTGAAGTGCGATGCGAGTCTTGTGTCGTCGTAACGAACATGCGGCGTAGCGTAAGCTATGGCGACTGCAGACGTTAAGAAGCAGCAGATTTGTTTTTCTTTTTTGCGAGCGTCACCCTCCTTGTCATGCTGAAAGTGCTGCGTAGTGTAAGCTATGGTGGCTGCAAACGTTAAGAAGCGGCAGATTTCTTTTTTTTTTTTTTTTTTTGCGAGAGTAGTCTATCCTTGCATCAACGAATCAACAAAAGCATGCAGTCAGCTGTGATCATGACACCGGCTTTTAGCATTGTTTGCTTGAAACGGCATTTGCAGCTGTCATGCTTTCCAATGATTTTGTGGCAGTGGACTCCGCCCACCCCAAACGTGGCGTGATAAATCGAACAAGGCTTTTGCAATCCAGCCATCACGGGCACTCTGCCAAGTTTGCTGCGCACCACAGCAGCAGCTAACATCAAAAGTATAGTCAAAAGATAAACACGGCGTCACGTTATCGCGGCGCAGCATCTTAGCACGCTGTTATTAAATGAGCTGTAGATGCGTCCTTCCGACTAACGAATTTAATATTATTAAATTCTTTTTTTGCAGATTCTCGACAACAAAAGTGGAGGGTGGGTTCATTATTAGAGTTGGTTGATTATGCGACAAATACAGCATCATTTTTTGCAATCGCAAGCGGCATCTCAAGCCGTTTCTGTATATCGAATTATCAATATATTGAACTACAGTAAAATCACGATAAACGGAACTCTGTTAAACGGAACTGCCGTTTAAACACAACAAACTTTCTGGAATTGGTTTTGTATTAAGCCGATGTAAAATAAATCTCGTTAATTGGAACCTAATTTTTTCTACCAACGTATAAACAGAACTGAAAATGAACTCGAAACCGTAATTGATGACTCGCAGTGCCATCGCTGTACGCATCACTACACTTCACCCTCACCCCTCCTTTCTTTTTACTCCCAGTTTCAGTCTCTGGCGATTTCCGGTTGTCTCGCACAGTGCGCACTGCGCTGCGGCCCATCGCACCATCGCTTCATCTGCTTTCTTACTGTCATCGCTGGTGCTACCTTCTAAATATCTCGCATTCAAAGGAGAGAAGTGCACCGGGGGGAAACTTAGTAAGGACAGACTGACCGTCCTCATCAGCACTAACATGACGGAAAACGACAAATTAAAGCCGCTAGTGATCGGCAAATCTAAGCATCCGTGGTGCTTCAAGAACGTCGAGACCTACCCGTTTTTTTATCAAGCCAACGACAAGGCGTGAATGACGCAGGCCATTTCAAGTGAATGAATTCATCGCGAGGATGCCAGTCTCACGCGACAGAAGAAAGTTTTGTTCCTCGTTGACAACTGCCCTGGACATGGAACTGTGCCGGGCCTCAAGTCCATACAGCTGGAGAAGAAGAAAAAAGTATTTGCTTGCTTTTAAGAATAAACTTTGTGCTCATTGTGTAATGTTCTCTTCATTGCCTAAATATTGCTTCTGCAGAGACTGCCGACTGCGCGGACTCTTGCCGCGTCAGGACCAAGCTGCACGTATGCATTGACTGCGAGCGGGAGCGGTCCGCCTATTCAAAATTTATTCTGTCTATAAACGAAACTTTTGATAACTGAACATATTTTCCTGATCCCTTGAGGTTCCGCTTAACGAGAGTCCACAATATTTCGCGATCCCCTTCGAGTTCGATATATCCGGGTTCGGCTGTATTCCCTCTTTTACAGCGTCGGAAAAGTAAGGCACACCTTTCCTTGACGCTTTACTGTATGATAAAGTTCCTTTCTGGCTGTGGAGGTGGTTACGAGAGACAACGGCAATGCCGAAGATTACGGTACTAGCTACTGTGAATCGCAGGAACGGGCGCCAGAAAGCTGCACTCTAATATTCCGAGAGCCCTGTGGAATCTACTCTGCAGAAATCCGAAAGCCTAAGCATTGCTCACGGCGTATCATGTTTGCTCTCATTATCATTATCAACCAAATGCACAATCATTATCACTGCTAATATCATTGTCACTAACTGCAGCGTCACTGTTATCACTACCATCATCCTCACGGTAGACAAGGAGAATTATGATGTGCGTTTCACGATCCTGGGCATGGCGCAGTTAGTTAAACCGCTAGGCTGGGCATTTAAGGGATGGGCGCAAAAAAGCTGCACTCTAAAAACAAAAAATCTTCACAGTAGTGCTGGCGCCAAATTCGGAAAAATCGATTATTTGGACACCATAGGGTCCGAAATATTGGTCGTGGAAATGTGCACGTTCCTATGGGGCGCGTGATGGTTCCTGAATGTAGTCCGAAATATTGCGCGTCTAAAAGTCCGAAAAATTGGTCGGCTACTGTATACATACTTGTCTACGACTTCCAAGTGTATTGCTACCTATTGTAAACTGCTGTTCTCTCCAGGGGCTGTTTAACATTACCTTAGTCTTCTGCATATTAATTTTTAGGCCTACCTTTGCGCTTTACCTGTCTAGGCCATCAATCATTCTTTGCAATTCATACCCCGAGTTACTTAGCAAGGCAATGTCATCAGCGAATCGCAGATTACTGAGGTATTCTCTCAACCCTTATCTCTAGCTGCTGCGATAGCCTATATGTAAGCTCAATATGTGCTCACAGATTCAAAAACTGCACTACTAAATTTCGAACGCAGTCTAGTTCACGTCCCTGCTTTTTGCATACTAACCTTGCCAGCTGCTAACCTGCTTCGTCACGCGTAGCTCACCTGTATGCAAGTCCCTGAATATTTTCTCTAAGCAAGCTGTGAATACTACAGAGCAAATCGTGTCTCCTTGCCTAACACCTTTTGTTATGGAAATTTCATCACTTTTGTTATGCAGAAGTACGGTTGCTGTGCAGCTATCATAGATATCTTTCAGTACTTTCACATACGGGTTATCTATACTCTGATTTCACAATGCCTCCATGACTGCTGAGGTTTCAACTGTCAAATTCATTTTTGTAATCAATTATTGCTATGTGTAAGGGGCTGGTTATATTCCGAGCATTTTTCTATCAGCTGGTTGATAGTATGGAAATTACCGACAGTAGTGTATCCATTCTGAAAACCTGTTTGATCCATATTAATCATGACATTGACCGCCTTGTCCCTTAGCGCATAAGTCTGATTTCTGCCTCTGCCTAATTTCCTCTTCACCGTTCTTTAGAGCGTGCTTGATTTTCTCCCTGTTACAGACCTTTGCAATTTGGCCTCCCTGGGTGCTGCCATATTGTTCGCTGGACTGTCGTGCACACTCCGCGAAGCACTGTGACAGGGACAGCAAAACCGGATTCTGACTGCCCAGAAAGGAGGAATTTCAATAACTATGTCACCTGATGCAAACGTCTATACTTCCTTATGTAGGACACTTTGCACCTATTGATTAACTTTGAGAGCTCTGCCACTTCTATCCTGTCTGTTCGAGTTGGAAGCTTTCATGCTTCGGAGTTTCTTAAGGGGGGACATGGGGATCAAAGTGAAATTCTTTAATTTTTGTAGTGAGCAATGAAACTTGGCATGCTTATTGGAAAGTGTGCTAAATGGCCCACTTTCTTAATGGAACTTAATGAATGAAAAGATATTTCCAGTAGTTTTGACATTAGAAACTTACACTTGCATCATTGTTTACCAAACTTACAGAAAGCCTGGCATCACATAAAAGTATGGTAGAAGCCCATAGCTGGTCTTATATTTAGCCATATGAATGGTTCATGCAATGACATTCTCCAAATATTTTTATCAACCCGATTTTTTTTTTTACACAGAACGTTACATTCATGCTTGCATAACGCAATTATTTTCACAGTTTCAAAATACCGTATTTACTCGCATAATCTGCGCGCCCTAAACTTTACCAGGATTTATAAAAAAAACACTTTTAACCGCATATTTTGCGCACCTCATTGCGCGAAAACTCCGCCATGCACACAGAAACGCACAAGCAGACCGCATCGATGCGGCGCACTGCCAAGGCCAAGCCAAAGTAAAGAAAGGCCGCGGCACAGGATTTGACTTCGTGCACCGCCGCTTTCAAGCTCAAAGTCATAGCTTACGCCGAAGAACACGGCAAGCGGGCGGCTGGACGCAAGTTCGAAGTTGACGAGAAGTATGTGCGTCGGTGGTGCAAGCAAAAAGAACAGCTTGCTGGTACGAACCGCAACCGCAACGCATTCTGCGGGAAGCAGTGCAAGTTTCCTGAACTTGAAAAGGAACTTGTTTAGTATGTCACGGCGAACAGCTATCCAGTATCAACAAAGATGATCCACATGAAAGCCGTTGCCATTGCTCACCACATGGACATTCCGCTTGCAAGTTTTAAAGCAAGTACACGATGGCTTCATCAGTTCATGAACTGGAACGCTCTCTCTATTCGGCGCAGAACAACACTGAGTCAAAAGCTACACAATGAAGTTTCACCGTTTTGTGAATGGGCTTCGGAGGGAGCATGGCTATGACCTTTCACAAATAGAGAACGCGGACGAGACGCCTGTCTGGTTTGATAAGCTAGGAAACAGTATGGTTGACCTTAACAGTGCGAAAAGCATCATTGTGCGCACAACTGGTGCCGTACGTCAAATTTGCACTATGATTTGTGCATCACTGCCAATGGCAGAAAGCTGTTACCATATGTGGTCTTTAAAAGAAAGACGCTGCCCAAAGAGAAGTTTCCCGACCTCGCTAAGCCTTATCACATCCCATTTCATGCCTGCTAATTCAACGAAGAGGACAGCTGAACTAGCCTCACTGGCTAGGGTTCTAGCATTAAATGTTGCCAAGGTTAGCTTCCAATTTGAATGAAATCAATGTGTAGCTCTGTTCTTTAAGAGAAAGTCTATAATAAATATGTAACAGTAACATGCCCCTAAAATTACAAAAGCTTGCCATAAAGCTGGGTATTACCACTAGAATCAGCATGGGAAACTACATTTATCCATTCACATGCTTGTTTCAGTGCCCTGGAAGGTAAAGAAATACTTATGTTGTGCGATAAAGTGGTGTCATCATATTAATACATATTAATAATCTTGACAAGGTTTAAGGCCAAAACATAGTGACTATACAGTAGAACCCGGATATATCGAACTCGAAGGGGATCGCAAAATAGTTCGATATATCGATAATTCGATATATAGAAATCGGCCTGGGACGGCACTTACGATGCGAAAAAACGATACCGTATTTGTCGCGTAATCAACCCACTCGCATAATGAACCCACCCTCCACTTTTGCACCAGAGAATTTGGGAAAAAAAAAAAAAAAAAAGGAAGCGCTAACGCCAGCTCGCTCACAAGCGATTGAGCTATCTCAGCGATGAGCGGCGGCGACAGAGCGAAAAATTTCCAACTTGTTGGAACCGCGTCCCTATCGCCGCTCGAGCCACCGCGGCAGCTCAAAACAAGGTTTCTGTGTCGCCGCGGGGAGGCGTTTTCGCTTGCATGTTGATGGCGCGAGTCACTCCGTTTGTCGTCTTATCCACAGCTCGTTTCTTGGCAGCGTGCCAAGATGCTGCGCAGCGATAACGTCCCGCCGTGTTTATCTTTTGATAGCTCCTGCGGTGGCGGGGAGCGACCTTACGGCTGATTGCACAAGCCTGGTTCGATTTATCACGCCGCGCTTGGGGCGGGCGTAGTCCACTGTCACAAAACAATTGGAAAGCGCGATAGCTAAATGCTGTTTGAAGCGAAAAATGCTAAAAGCCGGTATCATGATAGCAGCAGACCGCATGCTTTCGTTGACTCATACATGCACAAAACGATTCCCGCAAAAAAAAAAAAGAGAGAGAGAATAGCCACGTTAGCCAGGGCGCGCAGAGGGTTCGCAATATGCGCTGGAGAAAGCGTGTTATGTCTGAAAAGGGGGCTGAGCTGGCTTGGCGCATGCGTAGCGCGTGCTACTGATAACGAAGGCTGAAAGAGAGGAAGGGGAGAAATAGTTCAATAATGGCAGCGTTTGGGCGAGCTCGGCAAAGGAAGCGCAAGGCACACCCTAGCACTTCGCTCTATCGCGTTTTTCCCCTCTCGTTCCCATCGGCTCTCCCTGGTTCATTCATGCACACGGCTTGCAAACGTCACGTGCTGGCGCGCGGGAAACGATATCGCAGATGCGCGCGCCTTTGAGGAATGGGCGCGGCGCTGCCCTAGACCAGCCGTCGCTGAACTGTCCCCCTCTCCTTCCTTCCGCGCGTGGCTTGAGAACATCACGTGGCAAACGGCCGAGGGTGATGCGATCGTCTTTGGGGAAGTCACACTTTCCAGTGCGTGGTGCGGAGTTCGATATATCGAACGACCGGTGAAATTGAGTTCAATATATGACGCGGCTTTCCTATACTTTTACATGGGATTTTCAAGAGGATATTCCGCGAGTTCGATATGACCAAAATTCGATATATCCGGGTTTGACTGTATTTCTCAAATTGATCTAATAAACTGGTCGCTGCCCATAATAAAAGTGTGCTATACAGCAGATGCACAGGTACACGCAGAGTCCTTTACTGGAGCGAAAGCTTCAATTCGCACTCCACTCCGCATTGCGACACGAAACTTCCCATTCACCACTCTTCCCGCGCACTTCACAGGGAGGAAACGAAATCATCCACAGAACCCACAGCTGAGCAACGCAGACGACGGCATGCTGTTAGGATCACTTAGTGTCTCAAGTGGTGTGATGAAAAAGCTGTGAACAGGCGGCGTGAGTGGAGTTGATCTGTATCAGCTGAACAGAAAAACAGATTCATGCTGTCTTGGGTGGCTCTAGAAGCGCTCCGTGACGATTTATGCCGCCGGACGTAGTACTAGTAGCTAGGCTGAGAACACGCCGCATCGGACGCAACACGACACCCTGGCAGCGTGCAGTCACCCTCGTTCTTCAGCGGCACACTCCCCAGATGTTTTCAATTTTTTTATATGCTCTCGACATGCATACATCCAAGAGATCAGTACCAACTGTGAGAATGATTGATACAAATGCAAGAGCAGCAAAGTAATGTGCACAATGGCCACCACCGTGGCAAACTAAACAAAGAAGAAAATGGCGCTGATTGCAGTGACCAATGGGAAGCGCGAGACTCGGGGCTTGCCTTGCGAGTGAGCGAGCCAGCCAATCAGTGGCCTGAGCACGGCTTTAGCAAAATGTGCAAGGGCAGTCATTCTGCTTGTGACGCCATGCTGCAAAATACAAGTTTCAAAACAAGCTCAAGATGGCGGCGATTGGCCAGCTGCTTCACCTGCTGCACGCGTGGGAATTTCGAACGATTTTAATCCTACACCAATTTTTGTCTGAAATATCAAACTTCCTGACTCAATGGACTAAGAAATACCAGCTGTGAAAATGTACATATTTCTACAGGGTGCAGGACTGATGGCAAATAAGTCCAAAATATCAGTCGGTTACTGAATATGCTAGCCCTGAGCTTTTCCAAAGAAAGGACTCTAGTCAGGCCGATTTTTTGTGCAAGGTGGTGTGTGGCAGTCTGTACACTGTTCCCTGTGCAAAAAATGCTATGTGAAGGAGTTAAACCTGTTTATACAACCAAACTATAAAATGTGATTTTTCGTTACAATTAGGTTTTCGCTATATGCCGTTTTCACATGAGGGCTCAAATGGACAATGCAGAACAGAAACCAGACTAAGAATTGAATGCAAGGGAAACCAACTTGAAAGTATTTAACAGTAAATCCCCTTTACTCGAAGTTACAGAAACAGTCAAAGGGAAAGGAGAAGCCTGCATCTTCTCACAGCTCACGCACCGTCTTTGCAAAAGGAAATCGACTCAAGTTGCTGGTGCTCTTCACTGTTCCCGCTACTGACGCAGGAGAGCTACATCAATGCCAGAATCTCGCGAGCAATTACGCGGTGGTGGTGGGCACCCATTGCTTGCCGTCTTTTTTTATTATGTTACTTTTTGCTGCTTCTGAGCATGAGCCGATGTTATGCCGCATCCAAAAAGCAAAAGCAGTGGTGATTGCTGTTTGCCATGCAAATGCACCGTTGGCGCTGAAACAAAATACCTGTATCAACTGTCAGCACTCGCTGCTACTGTATAAGTTCCTCCCACGTCAGTTCCATGTTTTATAGTCGTGAAACTTGTGGGGTTCTGCCAAAATTCTAGTGATTCAGCACTAGTTAAGAGTAAAATTTGTCGGGCTAGTTGGTTCATAGTTCAATGCAATAAAAAGCTGCGCTAATAAGACACGGACGAAGGAAAGGCAGGACGCACACAAACGCAGACTGACAACTTTATTTCGTGAAGAAAACCAAGGCATATATATGCGATCTCCGCTAGTACCTAATCACAAAAAACAGCAAGCGAAGAAGTGATGTGCACTAAATCAACACAAAATATAAAATTCTGCTGCAGAGATGATAAACTTAACTAGGGCCGGCCCACTAAGTAAACCAAAACCAAAAATCTTCCAGTCTAACGGATTATCAGCACAACCATCAAATGGTAATGCACGAATACAACACAGTGATGCAAGACAAAACCCATAGTACATCATACCACCATCTGCAGGCTGGACAACGGAACATGGTATAAAAACCAGGTCACACAAGCAGCTTATACAAGCCTCATCAGAAACAATAAATGGAGTGAAAAAAGGCACCAAGTCAGGCTAAAACCAATTGTCTAACATTAATATCAACCACAAAAAAAAAAAAAAGAAAAAAAAAAAAGTCGCGAAGCTATGACATTTGACCAACACGCAACCCACAACGCAGACACATGAAAGAAGGCATGACCTTCCAAAAACTTATTCTTTTTCCAACAACGAAATAGAGGTCTTGCTGACGCAAACGCTTGTGGTGCTGATGTAGAAGGTTTCAATTACTAGGCGTTCCCATTTGTCTTTCGACCTGGCCAGAAACTTCGTCCTCTCAAAGTAAGGCACGCATTCCCGTTTTTCTTTCTTGCAGTCAGCGCAGTGCTCGGCCAAAAACCCTCTTTCACTTTTCTCCACATTCAACTTGTGCTCTTTTGCTCTTTCATTAAAGCATCTGCCAGTTTGGCCTATGTAAACTTTTCCACAACTTAGGGGAATGGCGGTAAACTACTCCAGAAGCACATTCTGTGAATTTCCTTTGATGTTTGACAGTGCAGGGAGGCTTCCTATTCTCTTTCATCCCCGCACACACCTTCGAGAGTTTGCAAGGTACAGAGAAAACGATGTTGACGCCGCTTTTCTTCACAATTCTCTTGACATTGTGCGAAAATTTATGAAAATACGAGATTAGTGGATCTTCACTGACTGCTCTTCTTCATTACTTTTGCTGCCAGACTTCATTTTCTGTAGCAATTTCTCGCACACGCTCGAAATGATATGTGGAGGATATCCAGCAGCTCGCAAACGCTGAAGCTGATGCTGAAAACGTTCTTCAGCCATATGGACGCATGACTTTTCCAGGGCCGACGTGATGCACAACAAAATGATGCCTCTCTTGACCAGCTTTGAATGGGCACTGCTATATGAAAGCAGCGCTTTTTTCGACCTGGGTTTGAAGGATCAACATATACATTGTTCCCCTATGTGCAAAACTAAGTCCAGGAACTGAAGCTGTCCCTCTAAAGGAAACTCACTGGTGAACCGGAGCCCGCCGGAAACACTCGAAAAAGTGGACAGGACCATCGCAGCCGTATCTTGGATGTTGCCGTTCACAGGAGCACTCAGGAAAACCAGATAATCGTCAACATATCGACACACACAAATCACACCCAAATCTTGCAACTTCCCTTGTAAGCGCCTGTCAAAGGAAGCCAGAAATATATCGCTTAGAGCGGGAGCTATGCTTGAACGTATGCAAATTCCAGCTTTTTGAATGAGGTACTGTCCGTTGTGGTGGATGGCTGAAGACTTGAGATAAAAATTTAAAAGTTCTAGGAAATTGCCTGTGTGTGGAGACCAACAGCATTCTGAAACCGCAGTTCCCCATGAAGCTCAACACTTTGTCTGATGGCAGCGAACAAACCATCATGTGGAATCGAATAAAACATGTCTTCAATATCCACTGAAAAGGCTATGGTCTGAATTGGAAGCCCGCTCTTGATCTGTTCAATGACTTCCTTAGAGCTGCGAACAAGGAACGGGTCATTCCCTCGAAGCAAGTTCAGGTGTTTTTGAAGGAAGTTTCCCACCTTGCGCTGCCAACATTCTCTGTCAGACACGATTAAACGAAAGGGGCAACCAATTTCGTGCGTTTTTCCGGTGAAAAACACTTTAAGGCTTCCATTGACCTCATCTTTCACGGCCTTACTCAATTGCACCAATTTCAAATCTTTTAAAAGCTTGACAGCTTCCCGTTTTCTTTTCTTAGGGTCATGCTTCACTGGCTTGAAGTTTTTGGCCACAGCCTCTAGTGCTTTGCTTTCAAACAAGCCCTGCGGTAGACCTACAAAGCCCCCTTCTTTGTCTGATTGGATAACCGTAAGGTTATTGGACTTCATATAATTGGCTACTTTTTTGAGCGGCGGCGGCTTCACAATAGCCCGGTCACTCACATGACGGTAGATACATTCCACCCCTTCGCCGACAATGATTTCCTTGTCTCGTTTGGTCACGCTCTCCCCCAGTCGGTGCACTAATCCGAGCAATCCTGGCCGGGTGCTGTGAGGCTCGAAGCAGTACTTGGGGCCTTTTTCCAAGATGTCCAGGATGTCTTTTGGGATGCTGGCCCCACCTAGCACTGTGACAGAGCTTGAAGCTCCGTCCTGACGTCTTGCAACAGGCAGCTGCGCCAAAACTTGCCTCCACAGGAATTCTGTTGACCTTGCAGCCATTTTGAGATGTTCCGTGTACTGCCCATGTGATTTCCGAAAATCTCCTTCATCGTACAGAAGACTCTTCAACCAATAACGCAGAAGCCGCACTTGTCACCAAGCTTCAGACTTCATGATCTTGCAAATCCTTCTGGCATGTGCCCACGACAGACCAATATAACCAAAAAGTAAAAGGACTTGGATAGGCACGATCTTCTTCTTCAAACAAAAGGCCAAAAACTCGAATGGCACATTGCCACTGCTATGAGACAGGCGCAAGAGATCGCTGCATTTTGCCTTGCTTGGTTACACAAAAAAAGAGCCCGTAGTACTAGAAAGATGCTTGAGTAAAATTTGTCGGGCTAGATTTCCGGGAGAGATTTCCGGAAATCACATGGGCAGTACACTGATCATCTCAAAATGGCTGCAAGGTCAACAGAATTCCTGTGGAGGCAAGTTTTGGCGCAGCTGCCTGTTGCAAGACGCATTGAACTAGTTAAGAGACGTCGGCGTCGGGAGTTTGTTATATCAAGGCCGATCACCGCAATGTGTTCATTACATAAGAGTTTTTAAATACAACCACGTAAATATGGGGTGGCACTGGGGAATGAAAAACTTCATATCAAGCAATTCACTATATGGAGGTTCGTTACATAGATCTTGGACTGTACTGTAAGAAAAAAACCCTGCAGACATCTTCAGTTAGCTGTTAATGGCAAGTGTGAAGGATCGTAAAGGAATGCATGAACTCACCTCTGCGACTTGAACTCTTTCATGATGTCCAGAAAATCGTTGTACACCTGAGGCTGATTGCCAAACCTCAACTTGACTTGGTCAAGGTATGACAGCGCATCTTCCACTTTCAACCTCTGAAATTGCTGCTGCCCATGGAGTTGAGGGGTATGTGCCTGCAAGGCAGGGAGACCATTCTTTACTTCAAAGAAATCCTCCCTCTGGTACAGATGTGAACTAAGCACAGCACACACTGGCCTCTTTTAATGAAGAGGCAGGCCTAGACAGCTGACATCAATGTATGTGCCTTGGTGCCCCAGATATACTAGAATGATAAAATTCTTGTTTGCCTGGTCACAGTCACTCAGGGACATGTTAGCTTCACTTGAGGGCATGGGTGGGAGATGCCTTGACCTGCAATCAGGAACACAAGGCCTAGCTTGGAAAGCCAACCAAACAACAGCTTCTTCTTCTTTCCTTGGTGCATACATGCTCACAGTGGGGGAATGGACAGAGTCCAGTGCATGTGTAAGAACAGAATTCATGATGTTGACTAAGACTGTATGATAGATAACTTGTTTTTTGAATTATTGTAGCTAAAATAATTTGGAAAAATTTGGAGGTGATAGGAACAGCTGCCAACGTGGCAACTGCTACTTCATCTTCCTCCACCTCGCATAAAACAACCTTACCTCAAAGTTGCAATTAAATCTTCTTGTCCCAAGTCAAATATTGCCGAAGCCTTAAGTGAGGAAAAAGGGGAACAAAAGCGATCTAGTGATACAGCACATGCAATTACCACCTGTGCAAAACGCAATGGTGTTCACAATAGTAAAAGAAAGGAAGCAACAAAAATGCATCACTACTTGTATTAGGCGTCTGTAATCCCTATAAGCATATTCAAACCTCAACTTAAGCAGGCACAACTGACTGCATTGGATTCTCATCAAGCAGGAACTTTTTTTAAATTTAGTATGGAACCTGCGGGCTAAACACAATCCCATACTGCCCGTCTTAAGGGGGGACGCGGGCTTTGAAAGTCGAAAAATCGCGAAAAAGTCGGCTTTTCAAAAAGTACATATCTCGGCTGTATATGTTATAAACTACCTTTCCTATAATTATAAACGCCTAATTCATTGTGGAACTGCTTTAAATTAAATATACAACTGGGCGCGGCAGCCCCAGAGTCGCGAGCGAACGGCAAAAGTACCCAAATTCGCGCGCACGCCATTTCTCTGCCGCTGAACCGAGCGCCGCCTCTTGGTCTTGCTTTGTTTGTGAATGCTTGCCCTTTTCCATATTGCCTTCGCCGGCGGCGTCCGCGGCGTAGCAGAAGCATGGCTCGCTTGTGATTGGGGGCCTCACAGGGATTGTTGAGCTTCCCGCGTCTCGAATTCGGGCTGTGATTGGACAAAGCGCGCGCTCCATGAGAACGCGGGGGATCGCGCGACTGCTATTGGCTGCTACGCGCGCTGACGCGGTGGCCCCTCCCCGGCGCGTCGTCTGCTCCGGCTGCCTACTGAGCTGGCGTTCTTTGTGCACTCGCTGAATCGCTTCACGTTTCACCATTTTGAGATCGCCGTGATCATTGCTCGTTACGAATTCTGGTGGCGTGTTTTGAACGGTTATGCGCACTTTGTGGATTATTGCACGGTCGGCCACGATGCGCGCTAAGAAGTTCAAAACACTGCATACGTCGTCGTTCTGTGAATGCCGTCCGAATCGCGACGTTAGCGAAAAGCGTTGCCAACGGGCGCAGAGACGCTTCTATTAGTGCTGCTTCTGCTACATCACTACTAGACAGACTGCGCTGCCACTTCCAACTGCGTATCTTTCGCGTCAACTTAAGGAGCCGCCATTTGAAGCGTGCCTGCTGTACCGACCATATCAACCTCTGCGATCTCGGCCTCCCGTATCGCGTCTGTCATCGCAAGCGATAACGCGTCGTCAGCGTCGTCCGCTGTTCGCATGAAAATGCACTTTCCGAGGGAATCGGGGAGGTGGAGGCACAACGTGCTGCAGTAAAAAGAGGGAATCGGGGAGGTGGAGGCACAACGTGCTGCAGTAAAAAACAAACTTCAGACTTGAAAATGCTGTTTTAATACTTAATGTGAAAAACAATGCCCCTCAGCAGTTATACAGCAATGTACACAACCAAAATCCTCGCTTTCAACGAGCACCCGTGCCCCTCACAAGCGTTCTTCCTTGTCCTTCGTCTCCGCGCTGTTATTCCTTAAAAAGATAATCAACCGAATTCGTCCTCGGCAAGTGGTGGCTATCAAGGAAAGCGCTTCTGTTTAACTATCGAAAATCAGGTTGCACCTACACCGGGATCGTCATCTTATAAAGTGGCGATTAAATCTCTAGCCAACAAATGCCTCACCGATATACCAAACAGGATCATCCAGGCCAACTTGGACGCGTCTCTCGGAACCAGAGGTTTTCGGGGCTTAACGGCAAGGAAGAAGTCAAACACTATAGCTGTGTGGCTCCTGACACTTACTGCGGTGGAACGTGTCCAAACGCTTAGTTATATTTCAGTCACAAGTGAGATCTCAATGCCTGTGCAAGTGTATCTAGTTGAAGGCTCCGACTTGCAGCGTTGCGTCGTTTACAATGTCGACATAAACGAAGATCAAACCACCCTTCAACGTGAGCTGTACTGCCCAACGCACCGAGTCATACAGGCCCGACACATAGGAAAGGGGCGTTCCTGCATGATCACCTTGCAAGGCCCTCCGACACTCCCAGCCTGTCTGTACTACTACGGCTGCATATTAAGGCCACGGCCGTATAAACCGAGTGTGGTTTACTGTTATAACTGTTTTCGGGCAGGACACATGCGCAAATCTTGCCCCTTTGCTGCTGCCGATGAAGGTGCGTCTGAAGGAAAAGTTACGTATCGATGCGGCCTCTGCAAATCGGACGACCACAAGATAACATCTCCAAGTTGTCCGACAAAGCAAAAGGCAACGCAGAAGGCTCGTCTTCGGAACACTAAGCGTTGGCCAATAGAGGACATGACACCGGTGCAGACATCCAATCGCTTTGCAGCTCTTCAGTGGGATGATGACGAGTGGCCAGAGCTTCCTGAGCCCGCTTCGAATGCACCTCCAGCTAAGACAAAGTCTAATGATACGGTGCTCAAGAAACGCCGTCGACAACAGTCAATACAGCAGCGTACTGATCTACCAGACGACGATATGGCTGTAGTGGATGAGCAAATCAATCGTCTCTTAGCAGAGGTCTCTAAGCTCCGACAACACCGCGAAATGCTTGCTCGACGTCTGCGAGCTGCAGAATTAACCGCCAAATCTAGTAATTGCCCAACACAACCGCCTTCATCCCGCGCAACAGGGCCATTTGCTGCCTCTTCCCAGAGTACCACAACGCCCAATGATAACTCTGCAACATCGCTGCTCCGCTATATGGTCAACCAGTTGTCCAACCTGACATCTGTGATACTACAGCGCTTGGACTAGCACACAAAAATGGCGAAATCCGGTCGTCCTGGTGTACTACAGTGGAACTGTAGAGGCATTTCCACGAAGGTGGCCGAGCTCAAGACCCGACTGCGATTTAACAAGCTTCGGGTGTGGGCTATGTTACTTCAGGAAACGAACGCCTTGCCATTTATTCCTGGCTTCAGGGGCTACGTGTCTCCTTCAATGACCGACCGTCGCGTGCAGACTGCTTCTCCCCCGGGAAAGGCGGCGATATATGTTGAAACGCGTATTCCTCATGTATGCCTTTCTCTCGAAAACTGGTGCACATCATACCAAGAGGTAGTAGCAGTTGCTGCGAAATTTCTGAAAGGAACCGTCGTTCTTGTTTCTTATTACGTTCGACCAGCTGGAGGTGCCTCTTCCCGTATTAATCTTGGCTGGTTATTAAGTGTTCGTCGGCAATACCCCGAGTGTCCAATTTTAGTCGGAGGTGACTTTAACGCCCCTCACCCAGATTGGGGGTATCCGACTGCAAGCCCTCGTGGTAGGCGTGTGCAGGACGTCTTCACTGATGCCCTGTTTGTTCTGCTTAATAACCCTGGGACAGCAACACAGCCTGTGCGTCACATACGTAGTGCTGCCTATGCTCCAGACTTGACGTGGTGGTTGGGCGCAGGAACTCCCTCATGGCACATGGAGCCGGACTGCTGGGGAAGTGATCACCACCCTATCCTCATCGGTCTCCATCCCTCCCGTCCCCGCCCTTTACGCCGCAAATGTTCTGTGATAAACTGGGACAGCTTTCGCTCATGTCTCGACAGCATGTCTTCAGATTCGCCGTCACTCCTTGTTGACCGTATACAGAGAGCACTAAACAGCGCTACGACTACTACCTGGATTGATGAAGGTCGACCGGCAC
Source organism: Amblyomma maculatum (assembly GCF_055883805.1). Lineage (NCBI taxonomy): Eukaryota > Metazoa > Arthropoda > Arachnida > Ixodida > Ixodidae > Amblyomma > Amblyomma maculatum. The sequence continues at coordinate 6,976,590 of NC_139349.1, read as the reverse complement.
CCGATCTCGGCCTGCTTAACTTGTGGGCAGCCCGCCGTCAAGCTGAGCTGGCTGCTACGCGAGACCCTACTCCGGGGCAGGCACGTACACGACTAAATTATCTTACCGCGAAGGCTCGGAGATATGAACGCGATCTCTCGCGACGCCAGTGGCATGCATGGTGTGAACAATTTTCTGATAAATCATCGAATGCCTCACTATGGCGAACGTTTCGTGCAATGGAACACGGTCGTCGTTCTACTGACGCAGCAGCAACAGCATGCTTTGCGGCTAATCTGTCGCCGGGCGATTTCGCCAAAGAAGCTGCTCGAAAATTTTTCCCAAAATACGATGTACTGCCTCCTTCAGCTGTAAACCTTAATTTGGCAGGTATCCCTGCCGACGCATGGAAACTACCATCTGCTGCCGACGCAGATGGAATTGCGAGCCCCTTTTCGATGTGCGAGCTGCTGGCTGCAATTGACGATGCGAAACTGAAAACAGCGCCCGGCCTGGACAAAATTCAGTATGAGGTTTACAAGAACCTCAGTACTGCTGCACTTCCTCAACTACTAGACACCATAAACAAAGTGTGGCTTGATGGTGTCGCACCAGAGAGCTGGAAAACCGCTGTCGTGATCCCTATTCTCAAACCTGGGAAGCCTCCAACAGGCCTCGCCAACTTACGACCAATCTCCTTAACATCAACGCTTTGCAAGCTCGCAGAGAAAATGCTAGCCACACGACTTTCTTGGTGGCTTGAACAGCACGGTTTTTATCACCCTGCTCAAATTGGATTTCGTCCATACATAGGTACAGAGGACGGGTTGGCTGTCTTGGCATCAGCAGTTCTATCATCTACCCGCAGCCGCAATGTACGTACCATATTAGCAATCGATGTTGAAAAGGCATATGACAACATCAGTCATGCTGCAATCCTGAATGCCATTGACATGCTTCATCTCCCTCCGAGAGTACGCACTTTTGTCGCATCATTTTTGGACGGAAGAAAATTTGCAATACGCCTCAGCGGTGACACTGTTGGTTCATTCGTTTCACTACGTGGCGTGCCCCAGGGATCAGTATTGTCTCCGACGTTGTTCAATATTACTTTCATCCCATTGGCGTGGCGCTTACATGATATCCCTGAAATCAAGTTTTTGCAGTATGCAGATGATATCACGGTATGGAGCACTCACCATAATCTTCTCATTCAAGAGGCCGCCCTTCAGTCAGCATTAGACGTAACCTCTGATTACGCATCCTCCATTGGCCTTCAACTTTCTGTGTGTAAAACTTCATACACGTCAGTCGCCAACCGCTGGGGACGCCGTAAACTTGCCTCAAATCCAATTCGTCTCTCTCTATCAGGCACCCCAATACAAGAAAGTTCGAGCCTGAAAATTCTGGGCTTAACAATTCACCAATCAGGATCAGCGACTGCTTGGCTCTCTCAGGCAAAAAAGCAAGCACTTCAAACTATAAGCTTAATAAGAAGAATTGCACCTAAAACGGGTGGCGCTGGCTCGTCTGTTGCACGCCAGTTAGTGAGGGCGGTTCTGCAGCCCCGTATTGTTTATCAGGCCCAGTTCCAGCATCTTACAAGGGCCCAATGGGATCGCCTTGAAGCCGTAAATCGAGAAGCTATGAGGACCATAACATGCCTTCCACGAATCACACCGGTCGTAGCGTTACAGGAGAATGCGCAGCTCAACACCATCGATGAACTGGTGCAGCAGCGCCGTGATGCTCGCAGACTCAAGGCCACTTTGTCACTGGCGCAGCCACCTGCGCCAGTTCTCCCTCCCTGGAAATTTATACAGTTAGGAGACAAGCCAACTGACATCCGCAGACCGACGTCTGCCAACTCTGCATCGTTGCTAGCCAGAGATTTAAGAGCAAGATACTAACCTGCCTCAAGATTCCATAGTAGTGTACGTAGATGGAAGCCTGCAAGGCTGTGAAGCCAAAACGGCAATCTACTGTCCACGGAGACCTAGCCTGACACAGACAACTACGTTTCAGCTTTCGGAACCACATCTTTCTGCGCTGAGCTTGTGGCAGTTCAGGAGGCACTCTGCTCTGTGACTTCTATAACCATGCTCCCTACAGCCCACGTTGTCATCCGCACTGACGCACTTCAAGCAGTACGTCTGCTCCGACGTGTCAGCCGCTGCCCTAAAATTTGCCAGGACATCCACCAGCTTGCGGCGCGCATCCCACAATCAATACGCATTGAGTGGGTCCCACGGGATCTGCTGCCTTCCCAAAGTCAAGCTGATTTTGCAAACCGCCTCGTGAACCAAGACGCATCAATCCCACGGCTTCTCGAAGTCGACGACGCTACCCTCCTTTTGTCAAGAAAGGAGCACCTCCGGCGCCGCACACGTGCACTTATCCCTCCGTGTGCGATATCCCTTCCCCGCAGTCTCACCCGTGCAGAGGAGGTTGCGCTTAGGAGGATCCGGGTCGGTGTTGCCCTTACACCAGCTGTAATTAGGACATGGTCATACTTCCAACACTTATATCCTCGCCCAGGATGCCCGATCTGTAACAACGAAGATGTCGAGGCCGACATCCACCACTTGCTGTGGGACTGCCCAGCACTCAAGCCAACACGAATCCGGCACCTGAGCATAGCTGGCCTTTCAGCAACCAATCCTGCCTCATACGTCACTTGGACGCAGGGACCTCATCATCGCTCGCTTCTGGACTTCATAAAATCAGCCAACCTTTTTCCATTCATTAACCGTTTCGGACGAGCTGCGCTCGTCCTTGCAAAGCCGTCCCCAAACCGTTTTGGACGACTATAGCTCGTCCTCGCTGAATAGGTTCTTCCCTTCAGCGTTTCGAACAAGCAGCGCTCGTCTGTGGCTTAGATGGCATTTTGCTCGACAGATGGCAGCACTGACCTGTTAATATTGTTTTTTTTCTACCACATAAACGTCTTTTATGTATGGCAACATAATAACTGAAATCAGCACTAAAAAAGCAGTTTTGTTAAGAAATTCGTTGATATAACAAAGCAGTGAAGGGGTTAATCATTTATTCATCCTTCATCTCATAACCTACTGATGCCTTAAGGCAATAAATATAGACTAAAAAAAAGAAAAAAAAAACAATCCCACCTTAAAAAAAAAAAAAGAATGAAGTTGAGGAAATGCATTCAAAATGAAATTTTTGCTGATAAAAAAAAATCACCCAGAAAATGTAAAACCAGAATGAAGGTCTACACGTGCATTTAGTTTGTGGAATTCCACAAAGAAGAAGAAAGTCAAAACCCTGGTGCTCACCTGAGCAGCATGGGACTGCCCTCCCAAGGGGTGATGCACCGATGAGGGGCTGTGGTTGTGACCCAGTTGTGAGAGGTTGCTAGCTCCCAAGCGTGGCCTGCAAGAACAAAACCTCTGGGCAATATGGACTAGAAACAACAAAGGCTACTAGGCCGAGGAGCATCATATCCCATGACTTCTTAAGGATACACCACTTTAGGAACAATAATAAAGCTGCTCTATCCACACACATGCTTTGCTCAACTTGCTGATATCCAATGCCTGAAGCATTAGCAAATAAATGTAGGCAGTTTTCGCTCCTGCTGTTGAGGAGGCAAGTGAAAGATTACATGCACTATAAGATGCCTTTTGAGAGATGAGCTATAAAGCAATCACCACCACTTTGACTACAGTGATGCCATAGCATGAGAGATTTGCATAAACAGCAACCAGCACTCCTCTTGCTTGTAGCTATGTCAATGAGGAGGGTATCCAGGCATTTTCATTAATATAATTCAATACAGAAGAAAAAAAAAGAACAAAGAATATTATCTTGCTCATTACTAGCAAGCAAAGCAAAATCACTTAGCTCTCTGCAGTCAAGCAGAATTTGGGAAGCGCACCTTGTAAACAAAGAGAATGCTGTCTACACTACAGCGTCACTAACGAGTATGCTGCTGCCCAGAGTACCAGAACCTTTTGTGTGAGTTGACTTGTATAATGCAGATAAAGAGCTGGTGCAGGCATTTTCCCTTCTGCACAACAAAAAAAGGTCTATACACAGGAATAAAACGTGCAGGTAACATTAAAACTTGACGTTCATCAGTTAGACTAAGAGTGGCGCAGCCTACAAAGCTGTAGAGGTGATAAGTCTGTATAATGATATAAAAAGCCCTCACAAGGTGCCAATACCGAATACAAACACTGAAATAAAGGCAAAATAAATCACTTCAGGCTACTGCACATTTTTCCCCTTTCCCTTTTTAACATTTAAAACATGACTCATTTCATATTGCAATCTTGTTTACTCCATTTTTATTCATACTGGGCCCTGTCTTTTAGGTATTAATCCTTAGCTGAAGCTTAATGCGAACTGCAGAAAGGAATTTGGCTAACCCACCGAGACAAGCAAGCAGAATAAAGGCAACTAGACGACATGATAAGGTTGAGATCAAACAGATGGCCCTCGAAGAGAGAAGCTGATTAGTGCTACGCCCTGAAGGATGAAAGCAGAAAGAAAGCTGTTTGAACACACTAAAGTGGCATACGCCCAAACAATTAATCCCTCACTCTTTCTGTTGCCAAGCTTACTATGAAGCACTCTGCGAGGCACCTCGTAATGACAAGCACAACATACAAAGGACAGTGCATTACTCGTTACATGACTTACAAAGTGGTCCGCGCACAAAATCTCAACCAGTTTAATTAAGCAAAAGATAGCAGACAAAAGAAAAAGGAGCATGATCTTATTCCAACTGTGTCCAAATTTGCCCAAGCAGAATGGAAAGCTTGAAGGATGCCCACGTCCTCCCTTTTCATTGGCATTCTGTATTTCGAGTTTGCATCGTTATCAATCTAACATATGAGTACACTAACTTTTAATCCAACTAAGCGAAGCATCGCAGTTTCGTAGCAATAAAGTGTCACAATCATGAAAGCTAAAAACACTGGCATGAACTGTGCATGTACTTGAAAGTAAGAGGACCCTGCCAGCGCATTCTGAGCTATGCTGTACTGCATGTAGGTGCCACATGACGAAGCAAACCTGCTGTCAAAATCTGTACACTGCACTGGTCTCGAATCCAGAAATGCTTCGTTGGGCGGCGTCTGCATGCAATGTACTGCATGGCTCACCATTCTTACAGGCATCGCCTACTTTTGCTCAAGGTATTGCACAACGCTCCAAAAATGCTAACAGTTGCAAGTGTGCAGAGCATCACTAAATGGAGCTCCAATGAAGCTTCTGTGAGTAAATGTTTGCCATACTCATAACCAGCAATTGTAATTCCTTCATTCACTAAAAATGCCACAATGTGGCCTTGTCGTGTTAAAACAGCTTTCATCATGTGTTGCTGCCTTAACCTGCATTTTGAAATGACTCGTCAAACACTACAGTCATACCATACAGCTCTTACGGACACTACGACAAATCATACTTATTCCATAAACCTTCAAAATAACTTTCCCCACCAAATGAACTTCCTTATAACTATGCAAAATGAGCCTATAAGGTCAGAAAGACTGCCGATACAGTAACAAACATAACACCAAAGCACCTATAAGAGTAACAAAGAGCCTTCACAAGTCAGAAGTAAGCAGTGCTACGTCACACTTCTTCCTGCTTCTTTCCTTACACATATTATCATCACTAGGCTTGTTTGTTTTCATAGCCGCAATTACTTAAAGGAACACTGAGGACGTATCCAATTTACATAGGAAAAACAATATGTGACCTCCTACAGCTCTGATGACGTTTGTTAAGTAGCAGAAGACATTTGTTGTGGAGATAGTATAGCTGCAGTAAAATAACCAATTTGTATTTATATTTTTAATTTTAAATACTTTTTTAAATTTTGAATGTTTAGATGAAATGGTGATGCAGTCTATTCTCAGAGATAAAAAAAAATAAGCAGCACAGACACTTTAATTTGTGAAAACCGAGTGCAACGACGTCTTTATTTCATTTGCCCCTCTTTTCTAGCTTACAGAAAAAGCCTGTTTACAGTGAAAATAAACCTCTGCCACTGAGCACAGTAACCAGTTGCCCTCTAAGGCAGGGCCAAGAACCAGAGTCTGACTCACTGGAAGCCCGACGACTGCACGGTGAACTGGACGCTGGGGCCCTGCATGTTCTCCCGGTTGTCGGCAACGGCCCCACCACTGTGCGAAGAGTCCTGCAGCAGTGCCAGAGGCTGCCGCTGTGAGGGGGGCTTGGCACGCGACCCCACTGCACCGCCCACTATGCCACCACCCCCAGCCGGGGCCACTCCCCCAAGTGAAGGCCTGTGGAAGCCGCCTGACGCATGATTGCGGCCTGCAAACACAGCACCGGTCGACGAGTTCAGTCCAGGGTGGTGCTCGTCCAGACGGCGACTCATCGTCTCATCCTCTCCAGAGTGCACGTCTGCGCCACCGAGAAAGACAGCATGTTAGAACACGAAGGAAGATCAGCAAACCACATCAGAGCACATGATCAAGGAACAAGAGAAAAAAAAAGCCAAGGTATTAGCCAATTTATATACACCAGCAAAACTATCCACTATGACACAATTGAGATGTAAATCATGGGCATGGCCACATTGTGACATGAGTGCATTTAATGCACCGTGTTAATATGAACACATTTGCTTCTTGAAAATAATGTGAATGACTACTTTCTGCGACAACAAATGTGGTTCAACACTCTGAAGCAATGTCAATGTTATTCAAAACAGTTTGGTTCAATCTGGACCCTCATGTGCTTTGGCAACCTTCAACGAACAAAACACCAATAACCAAGCCCATGGTCTTCAATGAATTCTATGCTGCCGTAGAGTGTACACATTTCAGGGGGAGTTGGAACACGCAAGTAGAACAAGCCCTTTCTTGGATTCTACCTAACAAAATCTTTAGCAACAGTCAATTAAAAGGCTGCAAAGTAAAGCTGTGCAAACAGCACGAATGCCTTCAACACATGGCCTGTAAAACTACACCAAGTTATTGCAACTTCTAGTGAACTGCAGCCCTGTTAGTACCAACCAAAAATCTAATGCACTGCCATAACCTGCATTGTGTGAATATTATATTGGTGACACAGCCATGCATTCACCACTGCTTCACCAAAGCAGTCACATAGTGCACTGACCATCTTCCTGACCAACTTAGATCAGCACTTTCAGTTACTTTGCACACCTAGAAGTCCAATTGGTGTGTGTGCACTAATTTGCATCAATTTTAGTAGCTAAAGTCATTACATCAAGCAACATCCTTCCTGCAGTGCCTGCAAGCCCTCTTTGCCTAGCCATGCATCTCAAATTTTTTTACACAGACAAAAACAACTAGTTTTGGGGCACAGAAACACGGACGCAAAAGGACCCACACAGTGCACATCCCAGTGTGTTCCGAACATGACAACATTTGAGACAATGCCACCTTCTTGGGAAAGTATATAAGCTGTAGAAGAGCAACAGCATTAAATCCTGTACTTTTGGAAAAACACAAATCTAGAAGGATGTTTTTGAATGTAATAGTGTGAAATAAGTAATCATGCATGTACATTAGATAAAGCCATGACATCAACATTTGTTCTCCTGCTTGAACAGAATGCAAGAAGCTTATATGTTGCCTGCAAAATATATTTGCAAAACCCCAACTTTATACCCTGGAAAACAATGCAAGCAACCTACAAACAATTCCACACATCTTGCAACAATCATGCCACACTATACAAAGAAATGGAGCACGGAGGAAGGAAAACTACCTCTATTTAGAGAAGGTGCTAAATTATGTGCACAGAATGATTGCAACAAATAATGCAAGCAAGTTCCATACATCCCTTTTTCCTCCATGCGACAGGACCACAATTCAAATCCAAACAAATTACCAAAGCTAAGCTCAGCTGCTTCCATGAGCTCAACTTTGATGACAGAACGACTGTAGACGGCTTTCAGCACACATCCAACCCTTTCATAGTTACTGAAAATGGTAGCAAGGGCATGCAAATATGTCAGACAGTGACCTACACAGGTGCATGCATACGCATTTACCTCATACACGCAATACCAGTGGGCACTTTGCACATTCGTTATTTACAAGCTTAGAAGAGGTGCTGGCAACACACTAGAAAACTTTTTGCCTCTTCTTGCTGCAGCTAAGGCTGTCAAACGTGTTCTTTCAAGTACGAAGACCGTCGACAAGAACGAGAGGATGAAGCTGTTATTTCACTAGAGGAAAGGAAATAGCATGAGCCTGGATTCTACCCTAAGTGCAACAGAGAAATATACCGCCGTGACCGCTTTAAACCGATGCAGTGACTACCATTGGTAAAGGGTCTGCCAGCAAAACGGGCGAGTAAGCAAGATCTCAGCATTCGATGTCCAAGGGACGTACGCGCGTGGCTCGACGGAAAAGTTCCGCGCACGCCGTTCCACTTTTATTGCGGACCAGACGAACTGGCCTGCTTCAGGTCCTGCGCGATCAGACGTCCTCGCCGGGCGACTTTCCATCGCGGGACAACAAAGCAGTGCCCGAATCCGCACGCACCGAACGACTTCCTCCCGCGCCCGCCGCAACGCCCCACCTTCCCCTTCTTCCCAGGCAGCCGAGAACAGGGGGTCCGTCGGCTGTCCGAGCCACGGGAGCGACGGCGAAACGCGGCCGGGGGCATCATACCCCCGCCGAGCCGGAATTTCGAAGCGGACCAGCGGCGACCGCGACGAAGCCTCCAAGAAGGGAAAGAAGCTGGCACGTCGGCGGCACATGCAGCTCAGCTGGTGCTACTCAATGGCAACCGCGATGCGAAACGCAGCCAGCGGAAAGGTCATACCCGCAGCCAAGGATCGAGCTCGTACCCAGCGCAGGCTCGGTGTGAAGTAAAGCCCCTAACAAGGACTAGATTTTCTAGGATCGCATGCGGCCCGGTTGTACAGGCCAAGTCCGCGCCACGCCGAGTGTGAGAGAAAGAAAAAAAAAAAGCGCGGCCGTTTTCAAAGTCTTGCCCCGAAAAAGAGCTGGCGCCCGCCCCGCGAGAAGGTGCCACACAGAAGAGCGCAGTGATTCGTTCGTTTCTAATGCACGCGCCAACAGCTGTGCCGCACTGCTTACCGTATCAAACGTATCAGCCTGCGACGACATGCCGCGGAATCCGTGACAGTTCACCAACAGAGCGCTGTGCATCCACGGGAAGCAAAAATGGCCGCGCCACACGACCAACACAGACAACTAACACAACGCTCTTCGGCAATACTACAACGCACGCACACACGACAGGGAAAGTCCAAAAGCGCCTCCGAGCGAGGGAGCCGCGCTCTCGCCGAAGCACGCACATCGCGGCTGCGAAGCCCTGCGAGCATCTCACTGTGTGTGCGCTCGTCATGATTTTGAATTTAGAAGTTTCATAAGGACAAAACACAGCGCTTGAGCGACGGCTCACTATAACAATGCGAAATACAGGCGCTGTCCAAGGTGCCTGCTGTTCTAAGCAGGTTGCGAGATTAGGAACGCGCTCCATGCAACCGATCGTAGCGGCAGCTCCGCCCTCTTCCAACCTACCCTGCCCAGTAGACTCGCCCACGACGCTTGGGAGAGTCACCTGGGCCGAGCGAACGTATGACAGGCGTATCGCTCCCGAGAGAACGGAACAGCGGTTTCTCGCTTTGCGTCCACGCAAAATCGGTATTGCTGTTGTCGCAGGAGCCGCAAGCCTAGTCGAAATAAATAGTTCAGTCCTATCTGACTTCCTATCCTATCTGAACTACGAGCTTAACATCAAGCATGGAAGCGCGAATGCTAATCCGTTCAAGGCGCGCAGCCAGCGTAAGCTAAAAAACGGATCTAAGAACTTTAGCGTAAGCAAGTGACCAGTACCAACAAGACGGAGACTCAGCCGTTTGATGCACATTTATGAGGCAGATCTCCCAAGTGAAAAACTGGACCAGTAACAGCAGTGTCAGGAGGCTATCGCGGGAGCTGTAACTGCACAACATGGAACTACGCGTTTACACAGCTACAGATGATCGACGCTCGGTATCCTGTACCGACAGCAGACTGCAGCACGTATGATCGAAACGCACAGCATATGATAAAGCCAATGTGAATCGAAGAAAAACAGTCGTCACTTCAGGCACTTGGCACAACGGGATGGAGTCTGGCAAGAAACGCTAGCGTCGTACTGCTATACGCTGTTATGAGCCGTTATGAGTCCGATCGGGCAACAAGCGTTCAAACGTGCAGCCTCCTGCACACTACAGACATTTCGCCGGTAGTTACTACCTCATTTTTCTCTGAATACGAAGATCTCCGCAATTAACTTAGATGTTTTGAGAATTGCTTGTCCATCAAAATATGCAGCTCCAAGATTGAATATTACGGGCCAGACAAGAAATACGTACGCGCCTGCAAACTTAAACATCCCTTAACGTGAAAGTAAGGAACTCAAGGGTATTTACCTTCCTTGTGGTAACGATGAATACGAATTTAAAAGACGCGAGAACGAACAACTGAAATGCTCCGCCATGAAATCCTTTCCTGAATAACTACGTCACTCGTGTTTGGGTTGCCCTCGGCCAATCAGCGTGACTCCTACGGCCAAGAAAACACTGAACAAAACACGCGCCCTAAAAAAAAAATTTGCGCGGGAAGCTGAAAAACGAGCTGTGGATTGGCTAACATCTCAAAGGAGTTTTGGTTTCGTTTCTGCTCTGTGTAGCCGGGTGGCGTGTACTGTTTATGGTGGCGTGTGCCGATTGTTTCTTGATGCAACATCATGTCGATAAGTTCACTCCGAATGCGAACAAGGAGTGTGGGGATTAATAGTGATTCTTCCACGTAATCAAGCATGCGGTTGCGTAGCCCCCCCCCCCCCTTTTTTTTTTTTTATTTCTTGAAAAGCATTCCCAACCAAGGCATCACAACATTTGCCTAAGGTAGTAGAAAGTAGTCTACTCCTATCAACGAGTTTATACAATTACGTAGAGGTTTTTGAGAATCTTGCTACAGACTTATCTAATTCTGGACATGTGTTCGTTTTCATGCTCGTAAGATCTGCTGTGGTGGTTAGACAGCTACGCTTTAACCTCTTTGTTGGCGATATCACTGTCGAGGAGCTCGTTAGGATTTCCGGTGTAATCCAGATGCTTTCTCGGATTAGTGTGATGGAAACGTTTTCACGTCCTTCCGAAGCATCTCATATTCAGTGACCTGGGCGAATCCTCTGTGTTTGATACTCTTTTTGCAACTAATAGCGACAGTTAGAATGTAGTGGTCGTTTCTGTGTTTCGTGTATGTCCGCCCAGGTCGCATTCCTGCAGTTATTAAACAAAATAGGGTCGATACACGCAGCTCTACTGACACTGTTTTATATTCTCGTGGAGTCTAGCGGGTCAGCGAGCGGTATGTGTGCTTCCCTCTAGTCTTCTGTCAGTGAGCATATTTAAAGGGGCACTAACTAAATATTAGATTATCTACTTTTGTAATAGGAATGAAAGCTGTCGTTCCTAACTTAGTTAAAACTGCATCGTATCTTGCACAATGCCAGCGGGAAGCATTTTCTTCTTTTTCTCTACAAGTGGTCCACTGGCTGACGGCGCACGAAACTACTTACTCCTCCTCACCAATTCCGAAAATGCCCATAGGACTCATGCATAAAAAAACAGCCGTTTTGAGAGGTAAATATTTTGATGTTATACGGATAGTGTCGGCACTAGCGGTCATTAAAATAAAACATGTCTAATTTGTAAATTTTCACGTTGTTGATAAATGCAAAACCACTTAATAATAACAATAGTTGGTTCACAGGAAGGGAAAGGCGCAGTAACTATCACACTTGCTCTGTGGACACCCGAACCGCGCCGTAAGGGAAGGGAGGAAGGTGGGAATGAAAGGGGAAAGAGAGAAAGAGGAGCCGTAGTGGAGGGCTACGGAGTAATTTCGACCACCTGGGGATCTTTAACGTGCGCTGACATCGCACAGCACACAGACGCCACTTCGTTTCGCCTCCATTTTGCGCATAAAATCAGCTGAAAAGATGCTTCAGTAGAAATTCTCAGGTGTAAGGGTCACAAAAGGTAAACAAGAGGGAAAAAGAAAATGATAATTGGTTCTCACGAAAGAAAAGGCATGCATATCGGTCACACTTGTTTTGTGGACGCCTAAACCGCACCGTAAGGGAAGGTCGGACAGAAGGCGGAAAGAGAGGAAGGGGTGCCGTCGTGGAGGGCTCTGGCGTAATTTAGATCAACTTGGGATCTTCAAAGTACACTGACATCGCACAGCACACGAACGGCTCTTCGTTTCGCCTACATCGAAATGCAGCTGCCGGCGGTCGGGATCGAACCCGCGGGTGTTCCGGCAATGTAGTAGCGCCTCTTACGAAGCGATTTTCAGAAAGCAATGACTGCAATAGCATGGCCACCGAGATCACCCTCACGCGCGTGTTTCTCTCCGGCCGTTCCAATCGGCGCACGCCCCAGCCAAGGAGGTTATATAAAATTTTATATCCTCCTTGTCCCCAGCCAAATGTTGTAAGTTTGTCAGTTCCTCCAGGCGCCACCAGGCGGCAGTGAGCGCCTGGTGGCGCGCACTGCCGTTCGTGGGCCCAAAGTCTAAGGAAACGTTGAGAGGTGGTGAGCAAAATGTTAATGGATGGCAAGGTTTCTGATGAATGGAGACTAAGTTGAATGAGCATGATATATAAGGGAAAGGGGGACAAAGCTGACATAGGCAACTACCGTCCCATAATAGTAACATCAGTGGTCTACATGGTGGTGATGCAGATTATAAAGGTTGGTTCACAGGAAGGGAAAGGCGCAGTATCTGTCACACTTGCTCTGTGGACACCTGAACCGCGCCGTAAGGGAAGGTAGGAATGTGGGAGTGAAAGTAGAAAGAGAGAAAGGGGAGCCGTAGTGGAGGGCTACGGAGTAATTTCGACCACCTGGGGATCTTTAACGTGCGCTGACATCGCACAGCACACGATGCCTCTTCGTTTCGCCTCTATCGAAACGCACCCGCCGAGGTCGATTTCGAACCCGGGTACTCCGGCACAGTAGTCGGGCGTCTCAGGCGTCTCACCACTGCACCACCCCGGCGGGGCGAACAGATTATAACTGATTGGAAGGGAAAGGCGCGATAACTGTCTCACTTGTTTTTCTGTGGACACCGCAACCGCGCCGTAAGGGAAGGGAGGAAGAGTGGAGTGAAAGTGGAAAGAGAGAAAGAGGAGCCGTAGTGGAGGGCTACGGAGTAATTTCGACCACCTGGGGATCTTTAACGTGCGCTGACATCGCACAGCACACGACGCCTCTTCGTTTCGCCTCCATCGAAACGCAACCGCCGAGGTCGGGTTCGAACCCGGGTACTCCGGCACAGTAGTCGGGCGTCTTACCATCGCACCACCCCGGCGGGGCAAGAACAGATTATAAAGGACAGACTGCAGGCATGGGTAGAGAGCAAGGGGGTTCTGGGAGAGCTGCAGAATGGCTTCCGGAAACAAAGGAGGTTAGAGGACAATCTGTTCTCAGTGACACAGTGTATCGAGGTAGCAGAAAAGGAACACAGACCCCTATGGCTAGCTTTTCTAGATATCAAAGGAGCCTATGACAGTGTACTTCAAGAAGACTTATGGAGTATTCTGGATGTGTTAGGTGTGGAAAGCGGAGTAACCAATCTTTTAAAAGATATTTATAAGGATAACCAGGTGCTAATAAAATGGGGAAAAAAAGGTTTCGAAGCCTGTAGAGGTAAAGAAGGGGCTTAGACAAGGATGTCCCCTGTCACCTTTGTTGTTCATGCTGTACCTGCAAGGATTAGAGGCTAAACTAGAGGGGAGTGGACTCGGCTTCAACCTTTCTTTATTCAAGCAAGGAGAATTTATCCCACAGTCATTACCAGGACTAATGTATGCAGATGATATAGTACTGATGGCTGACAACAGGGTAGATTTGCAGGAGTTGATGGATATCTGCGGTACAGAGGGAGATAAGTTAGGTCTGCAGTTTAGCAAGGAAAAATCTGCAGTCACGATTTTTAATGATAATGAGGCCGGCGAACATAGTTTATACAGGAGGACATGCTGGAAGTAGTGGATAAGTACAAGTATCTTGGGGTGTGGATAAATACTGGAGCTGAATACCTAACGGAGCATGAAAAATATGTGGCAGCTAAGGGAAGTAGAAACGCAGCCATCATGAAAAACAGGGCGCTGTGGAATTACAATAGGTATGAAGTGGTGCGAGGAATTTGGAAATGGGTGATGGCTCCTAGTCTGACTTTTGCCAATGCAGTCCTGTGTATGAGATCAGAGGTCCGAGCACGGTTGGAAATTAAGCAGCGCGGGGTGGGTAGGCTTGCTTTGGGAGCTCATGGGAATACACCAAACCAGGGTGTGCAGGGTGACCTGGGATGGTCTTCTTTTGAGAGCAGAGAAGCTGGCAGCAAGATAGCGTTTGAGCAACGATTGAGAAAAATGGGAGAAAAGCGGTGGGCTAGGAAAGTCTTCAGCTACCTCTACATGAGGAATGTTGACACAAGATGGAGGAGGCGGACAAGAAAATTGGCAAGCAAATATTTGGACAGCAGTAGGGGGACCAGCCAGGAATTATCAATTAAGAAAAAGGTTAAGGAAAACGAGAGGGGTCTGTGGAAATCAGGGATGCAGACTAAATCAGCATTAGAAAGTACCGAACTTTCAAGCAGGAAATATCCAAAGAAAACATTTACGATAATTCTAGGGACAGCCCATTGTTGTTCGAGGCTAGAACAGGAGTATTGCGGACTAAGACGTACCGAGTCAAGTACCAAGAGATAGACACGCTGGGCAAGGTGTGTGGGGAGGATGAGGAAACGCCTGAACACTTAATAATTTCCTGTAAAGGGCTCCGCCCTATAGTTCAAGGCAATGGGCCAGATCTAGCCAAAGCATTGGGGTTTAAGGATAATGAAGGAAAAATAGACTTTAAAAGGGTAGAAATAACCAAACGAAGGTTAGCTGATTGGTGGCTGAAAGGAAGGCAAGAATTATAGGTCCACACTATATATTACTATTCACGGCTAGGCGGCCTGTGGCGCCGCCGCCCGATTCAAAGGGTTCAGCCTTATCCATCCATCCATCCATCCATCCATCCATCCATCCATCCATCCATCCATCCATCCATCCATCCATCCATCCATCCATCCATCCATCCATCCATCCATCCATCCATCCATCCATCCATCCATCCATCCATCCATCCATCCATCCATCCATCCATCCATCCATCCATCCATCCATCCATCCATCCATCCATCCATCCATCCATCCATCCATCCATCCATCCATCCATCCATCCATCCATCCATCCATCCATCCATCCATCCATCCATCCATCCATCCATCCATCCATCCATCCATCCATCCATCCATCCATCCATCCATCCATCCATCCATCCATCCATCCATCCATCCATCCATCCATCCATCCATCCATCCATCCATCCATCCATCCATCCATCCATCCATCCATCCATCCATCCATCCATCCATCCATCCATCCGTCCGTCCGTCCGTCCGTCCGTCCGTCCGTCCATCCATCCATCCATCCATCCATCCATCCATCCATCAATCCATCCATCCATCCATCGAAGTGGTTGAGGTAAACCGGGAGGTACATAAAGCAGGTTTTGGTAGGGCTTTTCAGCGAGATGGCATCCATTTTAACAGAAGGGTGGGAGCAGAGATCGGCTGGCGCCTGGCAGGCAGGGCTGTAGCTTTTTTATGGGGTCCGCGAGGACTCCGTGCACAGATGTAGAAATGAAGCAGAAGAAAGCGTAATAATGGAGGCTGAGCCCCAAAAAATGGCAGAGTAGGTCGAGAAAGAAAAGTACAAAAAAAAAAGAAATTTAACACTAGGATCAGCTACATAAACATGCAAGGAGGTAGAAAAAGAGCGAAACGGCTGGAGATAGAACAGCAGTTGAAGGATGACAAAATAGGTGTGTACGCTCTTTGCGAGACTCATCTCAGGGATCTAGAAGATCCGCCGTTTATAGAAGGCTACGTCTGGGAAGGGTGCAACAGAACGAGAACGGAAAAAAAGGGTGGAGGAGTAGGTATGTTGATACACCAGGGAACAAATTGGCAAAGAATTAAATCATCTTGTAAATAACATATCTGGGTTTCAGGAACAATTGCCGGCATAAGGACATGGCTACGGGTAGTTTATTTAGGAACAGGACATCAATGCAGGCAAGAAAACAAGGACCTTTTTGAATGTCTCAGTGACTATATAAGCCAGTTTGGAAACGGGGCCAATATTATTCTACTGGGGGACATGAACAGCCACATCGATGATCTGGATGGATACACGGGTTGTAACGGGAAGCTAATGCTAGATTTCTGTGAGCGACACGCGATCTAGTTATAGTAAATAGAGAAACAAAATGTGAAGGCCAAATCACGTGGGAATTCCGCAAAAGGCAGACGACCATTGACTATTGTCTAACGTCGCAGGAAATTTATAGCAAGGTCACAAAAATGGAAATAGGCGAAGAAGGGGAGTGTAGTCTGGGAAGTGATCATAAACGTATTAGTCTGCAGATGGGGCCCTTGATTAAAAGAGAAATGGAACTTAGACAAAACGTAAACGAAAAATTAAACGACGATCAAACAGCGCAGATAGCAGCAGACATATAGGAAGCAATAGAGAAAAGCCCCATGTAAGACTGGGATTATGAACAGGTAGAACTACTCATAAGGAGGAAAATTCAGGAGGTTAAAGTAGCAAACCGCTGGAATGGAAAGAGGAAGCCACGGAGCTGGTGGAATAAGGAAATCAGAGAAGCTATTGAACAACGACGGGCTACTTCAAGAGAACACCGAATGGCAAAGAAAACACAGGTATCTCAGGAGGAAATCGACCGAAAATGGGAATCATATCGACAAAAGAAACTTCAGGTGCAGGCCCTCGTCCAAAGTAAAATAAGGCAGTCCACCGATCGCTGAATGGCTGACATACACGATGCCTCTAAAGGCGGAGCAAGAAAATTCTGGAACCATATAAGCTGGCTAGGGAAGAAGAATCAAAGAAAGCAGGATCGGATTCAAGATAACGAGGGAAATTGTTTAAAGGGAGACAACGCAGTGAACTACATTACATCAGTTATAGCCGAGTCATTTAAAAGCGACGATAGGGTAATCTCCGCAAATCAGGAAGCAACACAAGGTAGCAGAATACAAGGTAGCTTAGAACTGACCAATCCAAACTGGAAAAAGACAGAAAAAAATATTCCTAAAAACACATCTACAGGAATAGGTGGAATTCCGATCAAGCTGATTAATGAACTCGGTCCAGAAAGTAAGGAAACGTTGTTAAAAGCTCTGGAAACAGTCATAACGAATAAGCAAATTCCGGACAGCTGGCGGCAGAGTAAAATGAATTTGATTTATAAAGGGAAAGGAGACATAATGCACATAAAATCCTACAGGCCGATTACCATAACATCTGTTATGTACAGGTTAGCCATGCAGGCGGTGAAATTAAAGGTGCAAGTATGGGTAGAAAGTAACAAGATACTCGGAGAACTTCAGAACGGCTTTAGAAATGGTAGGCGCTTAGATGATTGCCTGTTCGTGCTTACCCAATGCATCGAAATATCTAAAGTGGAAAATAGACCTTTGTATTTGGCCTCCCTGGACATAAACGGGGCGTACGACAACGTAAGCAGGGAACTCCTGTGGAACATATTAAAAGAAGAAGGTATCGATTATGAGATAATAGAGTTCCTACAGGAAATATACCGGGATAACAAAGTAGAAATTACGTAGAAAGGGATAAGAAGTACGGAGGCTGTCAAAGTATGCAAAGGGTTAAGACAAGACTGTCCTCACCGGTGCTGTTCATGCTTTATATGATAAACCTGGAACGGAGGATACAAGGCAGTAACCTAGGTTTTAACCTGTCATATAGATTAGGATTCCAAGGGAAGGAAAGCGTAGCAGGGGGCGGCAGAAAGTTAGGTGGGCGGATGAGATTAAGAAGTTCGCAGGGGTCAAGTGGATGCAGCTAGCACAGAACCGGGTTAAGTGGAGAAATATGGGAGAGGCCTTCGCCCTGCAGTGGGTATAGTCAGGGTGATAATGATGATGATAGATTAGGTGGAAAGGCGGTAGAGCAGCGCCTCCCCGGTTTGATGTATGCAGACGATATTGTGCTGCTAGCTGAGAGTCTGGAAGAATTGCAAACTCTAGTTAAGTATTGCGGAGACGAAGGGGACGCTCTAGGCTTCAGTTTCAGCGCAGTTAAGTCGGGTCTAATGATTTTCAACGGCTCAACTGATCAGGGTCTTAAAATACAAGGCCTTGAAATACCTAGAGTAGCAGAATATAAATATTTGGGGGTATGGGTAAACGAAGGATTGGCATACATTGGAAAGCATGAGCAATCACTTAAGGCCAAAGGGCGAAGGAATGCCGGGATAATGAAGCATAAGGCATTGTGGGGATACAATAGATATGAGGTTTTGAGGGGTATTTGGAAAGGAATTATGGTTCCCGGACTTACTTTCGGAAATGCGGTTTTGTGCCTAAATTCAGAGGTACAGTCGACATTAGAAACAAATCAGAGATCCGTTGGACGATTAGCACTAGGTGCCCACGGCAAAACTACAAATGAGGCGGTACAGGGAGATATGGGCTGGGCATCTTTCGAAGTGCGAGAAGCTCAGAGTAAAATATTATATGAGGAATGCCTGAGGAAATTGGACAGTAACAGATGGGCACCTAAAGTATTTAAATACCTGTACCTAAAAAGCGTTGACTCACAATGGAGGAAAAGAACTAGGAAACTAACTAGTAAGCATGCTAGTAACAAGGACGGAGAAATAAAGAGCATTAAGCAACAGGTGAAAAACACAGAAGGTAAAAATTGGATAAATTCGATGGAAAAGAAACGGAGTGTGGAATTATACCGAAAGTGGAAAATGCAGATCAGGAAGGAAGATTTCTTTGATAACTCAGGAGGCAGTACATTACTTTTTGAAGCTAGATCAGGGTGCCTTAGAACACGCATCTACAAAAAGAAATTTAACAATGGAGATGACGCATGGGCTGTATGTGGAAACTCCAGTGAAACAATTGCCCATATTATACTCGAATTTATTGGTATCCATCCGGAAGTTGGTGCAGGCGCGATCACTGTTCCTGAAGCTCTGGGATTTAGAGATAACAGTGGCCGGGTGAATAAACCGGCGGTGGAAACTAGCAAAAAACGACTGGAAGATTGGTGGCTTAAAAGCAGATAAGTTGCATAATGTTAGTAATGTAGGAACAAAATTTAATAAATAGAATGATGGTTTAGTTAACCATTTTAAATCAATAATTAAGATATAGGGAGAAAAATGAGCATGATAGCTACTGCTACCACCCCGTTTCAAAGGGGACGCTCCTAAATTCCATCCATCCATCCATCCATCCATCGATGCATCGTCCAGCCCGCTCGCGGCGTATCTCCGCTGGCGGTTCTCTCGTTTTTTGAGCGTGTACATTGACGAAAAATTTGTTACGAGCGTGTCACGTAGCCTTTCATTTATAGCTGGTTTTCCAGCAAAAACTGTCCGCAAGGTGTGTCCGAGATGTTTCACAATTTGAGTGTTGTGTTTACTACCGAAGCGGAGTGTTGTTCTTTCTGCGTTCACATAATGCGTTCCTTTCTACTTAGAATTTACGCATTGTGCTCGTGTAGATAGTTTTCTTTGCTTGTGAAACAGTTATTCGTCAAGACTACCTCGTGTAGGTGGTAATCTTTGAGTGCCTAACGGTCACTCGTGAAGCCGGCAGTCAATCAACGTTACGAGCGTATGCTCGAGTGGTCAAAGGCATGCATGTTTCTCAGCGGCAAGGTCTTGTTGCAGTTTGGTTTCGGGTACTCTGCATAGCTTGTCATGGCGCTCAAATTGGAGCGTTAGTGGTAAAATCTACCCCTAAACTACTGTAGTCAAAACTTACCTCGTAAAGAAGGGGACAACAACGCGCAAGCTTTCTGCGCAGTTTCAGCACAAATGAGCCTCCGGTTGAGGCGGGAGAATTTTTTTTTTCAAACGGGGGTTCGATAAAGTTGCAGAACACTGTATGGCTAGCGGCGCGGAGCAGCCAGTAAGCAGTCAGCCATGGAGAATGGTAAAGCAGCTGCTGAAAGGCGTAGGAGAGCCGAAAAGCTGATTGATTGATTTATAGGAAGGGAAAGGCGCGGTAACTGCCTCACTTGTTTTCTGTGGACACCTAAACCGCGCCGTAAAGGAAGGGAGGAAGGTGGGAGTGAAAGTGGAAAGAGTAGCCGTAGTGGAGGGCTGCGGTGTAATTTCGACCACCTGGGGATTTTTAACGTGCGCTGACATCGCACAGCACATGGACGCTTCTTTTTGTTGCGACTGAAGGAAGAAGGAAAAGAAAATGCACGGGCCTGGTACTGACTCTTTAGCGGAGCCATCTCCGCTGCCTCGTGCGGACAGAAGAAAAAATAGAGAAGAAAGAAAAAGAAGACGAAGAGAAAGACGCGCATGACAACAGCCGTCGTCCACCTCCGAAACGGCAGCGGGTGCAATGACGCCCTACAACAGATAAAAATATGGTGGCAGGCTAGCCCCCGCCGCAAAGTAGGTAGGAGGGTGGCTGATACTGGCCCTGATGGGGCTGGGACATGTAGGTCACCGATGCTTGCGGCAGGGGCTAGCCTGCCACCGTATTTTATCTGTTGTAGGCCGTCATTGCACCCGCCACCGCTTCGGTGGTGGACGACGGCTGTTGCGGCGCGCGTCTTTCTCTCCCTCTTCAAAACAAAGAAGGACCGCCTGAAGTTCAGTCTGCATAGAATATTTGTCTACGTAATCCGATGCATATATAGCGGCCTGAACTACCGTTCCCATCTAAAAACTGATGCTAACACACAGATGATATTTGCTAAGTATGGCTCCCTTAGTGGCCTGGTTAGAGCAATATGATTTGAGTGACGACCTAAACAATGAAGATTCTGTCTACTCCCCTTTACCTCCATCCATGGCCATGAGCCTTCCCATTCAATAAAGGATATTCAATCAATCAAGCAATTAATTAATCAATCAATCAATCACTCATCTCCCTCTTCTTTTTCTTTATTCTTTCTTCTCTACTTTATCTTTTCTGTCCGCACGAGGCAGCGGAGGTGGCTCAGCTACACAGCCAGTAGCAGGCCCGTGCATTTTCTTTGTCTTCTTCCTACTTCCAGCAAAATACAAAAAAGTTATAAAACAGCCAACTAGGGAGGGCTGGAAGGCGGCCCTATCCAGCTCGAACCTGGAGGCCAGCGTGCCCCGGCCCAGAGAGCTCGGGCAGCGGCGGCGGCCAATAGCGTCCGAGAATAGGGTCTGCCACTCAGCTCCACAGATAGATAGATGGATTTATTTAAAGGAAAAGGCAGAGAGGTTGGCCGGACTAATTCAAATCTGGCCTGCTACTCTGCACTGGGGAAGGGGAAGGAGAGAAGAAAGAAGGTCATGATGGGTGACGATGTGGGAGAAGGCATATGAAATACGCCTTCTCCCTTCCCATACGCACCTCCCTTCCCTAATCATTTCATTGTCAATAAATGTTTTCTCCTCCTCCTCCTACAGCCACAACAACAAAAACCCGCCGCAAGCGGCAGTAACCTACCAGTCCCAGCCCCGTAGGGCCAGGAGCAACCACCCCCAGAAATCCCCAGGCCCCGGACAGACGAGAAAATAGAAGAAAAAGAAGAGGGAGAGAAAGACGCGCGTCGCAGCCACGGTATCGCAGCAACCTTCGTCCACCACCGAAGTGATGGCGGGTGCAATGACGGCCTACAACAAATAAAAATCCGGTGGCAGGCTAGCCCCAGCCGCAAGCGGCGGTGACCTACCAGTCCCAACCTCGTAGGGTCAGGAGCAGCCACCCTCCTACCCTTCCGCCCCAGAAAAGCTGAACTCTTCGAATACGTAAGTGGTTGCTTTGCAGAAGGCGCGGTGGGTCGTAGCCCTCCATTACGGCACCTCTATCTCTCTCTCTTCTTTCCCTCCCACCTTCCTCCCTTCCTTTATGGCGTGGGTATACATGTGACAGATATTGCGCCTTTTCTCTATATCTTGTAAATCAATTTCAAGTGGTGGTGGTACAAATTCTATTCAGTGAAGGCCAAAAAAAAAAAAAAAAAAAAAAAATTATGTTGCCGCCGTTCCGTGGGTGGCCTTCCGGCTGCTGGTCGTGGCCTCCAGGTCACGCCTGGCGGCGACTTCCACTGCCCAGGTCGTAAGCCGCTGTTGAATATGCGGCTCCGAGCTGGCCAAAGCAGCCTCCTACAGCTGTGAGCTGTTTATTTGCCAGGAGACGGGGGGAAAGTGCGCCGGACAAGAGTAAAGAATGTGAGCATGGACTGCTCAGGGAGAGCTGTCCGAACCTCTGAGTTGCGTCTCGCAACCAATTCGTACCCCCTGCGCGCTTATGTTGCCGCTCCTGACAACGCTTCAATTTCAAACGCCGCTGATGCTTGCTGCACTGACGCCTCCTAGACATCTGGGTCTGCTTCTGTTTTCTGTGTGGTGCGGAGTTCGAGGAAGCGGCAAATGAAAGGCGCAGCATGGAAGCCTGGATCGGACGCTCGGTGGGGTCGATGATGATGATGATAACAACTTTATTCATCTACCACATAAGGAGACCCCAATCCTGCCCCGCCGGGGTGGTGCAGTGGTAAGACGCCCGACTACTGTGCCGGAGTACCCGGGTTCGAACCCGACCTCGGCGGCTGCGTTTCGATGGAGGCGAAACGAAGAGGCGTCGTGTGCTGTGCGATGTCAGCGCACGTTAAAGATCCCCAGGTGGTCGAAATTACTCCGTAGCCCTCCACTACGACTCCTCTCTCTCTCTTTCCACTTTAACTCCCACCTTCCCCTCTTCCCTTACGGCGCGGTTGCGGTGTCCACAGAACTCAAGTGAGACAGTTACCGCGCCTTTCCCTTCCTATAAATAAATCAGTTCAGACCCCAATCCTCGTCCCCGGCACTCAGGCCGATTGGACGGGAGACGGGAGCTCCGCGATCAGAATTGCAGGCAAAGAGGTCTTGGTTCCTCGCGGCTTCTTCCGCCAGGCGGATGGCTTGTTGCTGTGAAGCAGGCCTGGACCTCGCTCCGCAGCAGGGCTTCCTAGGCTTCGCTACAATTTATATTTGCTTTAGCCCCTGGGGAGCTAGCACATTCCCAGATTATATGATCGAGGGTCCCTCTCTCTTAGTGCTTGCATTTATCGTTTTCTATATTGTCCATCTGAACATAATATGCCCAGACCGGGTTTACAATGTTCCCAGCTTGCAGGCGCCGCCATGCGACTGTCTCCCTATTGTTCTTCAGCCGTTTCCGTGTTGCGGCTTCTAATGGTGGCGGCTGATACCGGGGCACCTCGGCCGTTGACCACCGAGGCGACCGCCGCCCCGTTTTGCCACTTGCCGCGTCCACGTACACAACCGACTTGCTGTCCATCGGATCGAAGCGTCTGATTAGTGATTCTACTTTCTTCTCCCTCCTCTCTGTGTTGAATAAGGGATGCATGTTACGAGAGAGGGGGATTGATTAGATTTTCTGGGCAGTCCTGTGGGATGCTTGATTTTTCTCGTAGTCCCCTATCTGTCTGCAGGCCTACCATTTCGAGTATAGTTCTGCTCGTGGTCGTTCGACTTAATCTTTCCAGCTGCGAAACTCTGACAGCCTCCGAAATTTCGTCCCAGCTATTGTGTATTCCCATAGAATGGAGCTTCTCTGTGGATGTGGTAATTTGTAACCCCAGGGCCCTCTTTATGCGCCGTCGAATGAGAGAGTCTAATCTCTTTAAGATCGGTATGGCATAGCTCACGCGACTTATTACGTAAGCTTGGGTTAGTTTAAGCAAGCTTTTTTCCTTCGGGCCTCGTCCTTTCAACGCGATCCTTCTAAATATGCCAATGGTTTGCGTGGCGAATCCCTCTATCTTTTTGATTGTCCCATCATTATATCCATTCTCCTGAATAAATAGTCCCAAGATTCTGATTTGATCTACCTTTGGAACTGGTTTCCCTTCTACTTTAATGTCAAATTCCCAGCTGCGTTTGCATCGGAGTGACTTTAGGTTATAGATGAGTATAATTCCGATTTTTGCGGCGAGCATGTTAGCCGCCGCCTACAGGCACTCCTCAATGCTCGCATCACTACCCTGGTTAATCCAGAGATTGATGTCATCCGCATAAATACTGAAATCTAGCCCCTTTATGCTCCTCAGAGCTTCTGGAAGGCCCCTCATCGCCACTTTGAAAAGAAACGGGGAGAAAACTGAGCTCTGCGGCGTCCCTCTGCTCCCTTACTTCACTGTGGGTATAGTGAACTAGAATACTAGTTCACTATAACTGTGGGGGACTGAATGCCTTGAAACTCCATGCAGGCAGTTCTGTTTGACAAAAAGACCTTGATGTACTCGTATGTTCGTGCACCTACTCCGATTTCTTGGAGACCGCGGAGGTTCGCTTCATGTTTAACTTTGCCAAAGCCTTTGCCAAGTCCAGGCCGAGAGTCACTTTGGCGTCTCTAGAACGCGAGTCAATTATGTCGTGTTTATTCTCCTAGTGGCACTAAGAGGCGCAGAAGTGCTCCTTGGCGTAGAAACCACGAGATGGCGTCATTGCAACTTCTTCTAGCGGCGGCATTGCTGCCTCCTCAGACACTTGTGCGTCTTCCTCTGTGTCGCCCCATTGTGGTGCAAGTCCTGCATGCTGCTGCTTTACCTAGCTAGTGTAATTATCTAAGCATTTTGTTTTCGTATCTTGGCTTTCTTAGCAGTTCAGCAGTGGTGAAAAATTGCGTCGTTCTGTGTCGTCTGCTACCATGAAGAGGCGGTGCGAAATGCTTGATTTGTTGCTGGATGTTTTGTCTTCATTCGCACAAAAGAGCACGCATTTCTCATGGAAAGTTTAAAGTCCCGTGTCTTTCTGTATAGTTGTTGCGAAGAGCATGCTGACGTCACTGTTGCAATTCAGCCGACACCAGAGCTTTGAAGGGTGATGGTGGTGACAAACGTTTATTGATCCAAAAGGGGTGGAGGCACGCATGGGCCGGACCTTTGAATATCCAGCCCTTACAGATACTAGGTGAGGTCCCTAGTACGGGACCCCAGTGGAGTCGGCAGCTGCCCTGGCGCGCTCGACCAAGGCCTTTTGGGCCTGCAGGTCATATCAGCCGAGCAGGGTCGCCTCCCAGTCCTCCCGAGTGGGGTTGGGGTGAGGAGAAATAGCTGGGTTGGATGGGCAAGCCCATACCATGTGGTAGATGTCCGAAGACTTCTCCGCACAGTGCGGACAACTGCCCGCGAAGGAGGGATTAAAATGTTTTAGTGCTGCCGGGCACAGCAGTGTTGGTATATAGACGGAGTAGAAGCCGCTCCTCCGTCTTAGATAGACCTTTACTCGGGCCAGGTTAAAGGCTATGGCAAGATTGATAATAAAGAACAATGTCTTTAAAAGAATACGCGGGTTCGAATTCGAGATCCTGATCTAGGGGATCGAGATGGGAAGCCCGGAAAGCGAGCGCGCGGGCGGCGGCGTCGGCTGCCTAATTTCCCTCGAGACCCATATGAGCAGGAGCCCAAGCCCATACTATTTTCCGGTAATCGGGGTCCCCGGTATAAGTGCAATTTTGAAGTAGTCGGTAGGCTAATTATGGCGTCCAGCCTTGCTCGACGTTCTGACAGGCCCCTCGCGAGTCGGAGACAATTGTTTTGGAATCAGTGTGTGTAGCTGCAGGCGCAATGGCGACCTCCTCCGCGTGGGTTATGTCACGGACGCGAAATGTAAGCCCGTTAACAGTTTTGGACTGGTGGACAACTGCGGCCGTGTACCATCCCCCATGGTAGGGGCCGGAGGCGTCCACGTAGTAAATGCCGGGTTTCGACCCATAATGGCGGCCCAGGGCTTCCGCCCGTGCCAGGCGCCGGCCATTGTGGTCTTCACGTGTCATGTTTTTAGGAAGAAGGCGTACGTGGAGGGCACATCTCCACTGAAAGGGAGACGTACACGATCTTCCATGAGGGTGGTATGTTGGATGTGTAGCCGGGCAAGGAGGCGGCGACCCGACAGTGTCGTAGAAAGACGTGTGTATTGGTTGGTTAAGTGAGCCTCTCGGACCTCCTGGAACGTATTCACCATGCCCAGGCCCAGTAGACGCTGGTTGGAGGTGTTCACGGGGAGATCAAGGGCTCTCTTAAAAATTTTGCGCAGGATGACTTCGAGTACATCCTCGTCTTGTTTCCGAAGGTGGAGGTAAGGAGTCGAATACAAGATTCGACTGGTCACGAATGCATGCGCCAGCCACAAGGCGTCTTTGCACCGCATCCCCCCCCCCCCCGTTTGTTAGAAACCCGGCGGACCATGCGGCCCACCTGGTCCCACACCTTACGGAGTTTTGCCGAGGTAGTGCCCGACCGTCTATGTTGATGAATGAAGAGCGCCAGTATCCGGACTTCTGTGCTTTCAGGAATTCATCCTGTCTCTAAACAGAGCTCAATTTTGGCCGTACACTATGGTGAGGGGCGTATGTGTTCAAATTCAGATTTTTGAGGGGAGCATTGAAGGCCACAGCGGCGAGCATAACGATTCACTATGGTTGCCGCTTGCTGCAGGTTGGCCTCAATATCTCCAAGGGAGCCTTGCGTGGACCACGGGGTGATGTCATCGGCATACAGCACATGCTGCACACCAGCGACAGTTTCCATTGGGCCGGCAGGTGCATCATAGCCAGATTGAATAAGAGAGGAGACAGCACTGCACCCTGTGATGTTCCTCTGGTTCCAAGTTGGAACGGGCCATGTTCGGTGTCCTGGATTTTAATGTAGGTTTGGCGATCTGTCAAAAATTGCCGAATGTATCTGAACGCGTTGCGTCCGCAACCGGTTTGTGAAAGATGAGTATTACCTCATGAGTAACGTTGTCGAAGGTTCCTTTCAAGTCTAAGGCGAGTATGACCCTGTCGTTGTGAGGGCATTCGACCGGGTCAAGAACGTCCCGATTAAGTTGTAGGAAAACATCCTGTGCGGACCTGTACGGGCGAAATCCGAACATGGAGTCTTCGAAGATGTGTTGATTTTCCATGAAATCGGACAACCTGTCACGCACCATCGTCTCCATTAGTTTGCCCGCACACGAGGTTAGAGAGATGGGGCTAAGGTTGTCCGTGTTGATACCCTTGCCAGCTTTTGGAATGAAAGTGACCACAGCAGACTTCCAATCGATGGGGAGTGGCGCGTCCCCAAGCCAAATTGAATTCATGTAATCCAATAAGGACTGGTAGGCTTGGTCGGGTAAGTTAGCTAGTAATTTGACTGTAATTGTTTCCCGACTCGGGGCTGTGCCGCGTTTCATTTTCGCCAGGGCCGCCCGCAGATCGTGGAGCTGGAACGGCTGATCCAGCTCAACACTCTCCGAACTTGCATAAGAGTGCGCCGGTCCGCGGGGGTCCTGGGTATTGCACAAGTATTGGTCCCACAACTTGTACACTAGCTGAGTTGTGTTGCCCTGAAAGCTGTGTATGGCACGTTGTAGATGTTTCTGAGTTTCTGTGTGTGTCTGCGTTGGGTCGATAAGAGCGCGGAAGAGCCGCCAGGTGTTCCTGCTGGACATCTCCCGCGCCGCCATGTTGCAACTATCCACCCAGTTGGCGTCTGCGAGCTGGGCCGCATACTCGGTCGCCTGCTGGGTGAGCTCGGAAATTCGAGCCTTAAGTTTACGGTTATGCTTTTGTCGGCGCCACCGGCGGACAAGGCAATGCCGCGCTTCCCAGAGGTGGAGGAGGTGGTTATTCACGTCTGATACCGCCTCGGAAAGCTGAATTTTGGTTTCGGTGGAGCGAAGGCTAGAGACCAATTGTTCGGACCATGACTGGTAGCCTTGCTCGAGTATAGATGCAGCTGTGTTGTAATTTTTCCCAAATTTGGACCAGTCTGGGAGTCGAGCCTGTGTTGTGGATTTTGCTAATGGTCTGGTCCCAATTGTAGTGTTTAGTATACAGTGGTCGCTACCGAGGGTTTCCTCAGTGTTGACGCAGTCAGCATACTGAATGTTGCGGGTAAAGGTTAAATCCGGACACGTATCCCGAGTCACGGAGTTACCTATACGTGTTGGGTGGACGGGGTCTGTGTGAAGAGTGAGGCCAAACGTAGACGCAAGCTCCGCCAACTTGCGCCCCCGTTTCTCTTCACGGCGGTACCCCCAGACTCGACTGGGGGCGTTAAAATCACCCACAATGAAGAGGGGGACCCGACCCGCAGCTTTCAGCGCACGGCTGAAAAGGTCCGAGAATGCCGGGTCCTGCTTGCGGAGGGGGAGGAGAGTCACCATTACATGGGAATTACCAAGTTGGAGGTTCAAGTCGACCATATTTGCTGTGTAATTTTTATGAACGCATAGACAAGACGAGGGATCCTGCTGAAACGTCGTATAGTTTGTTAGGGTGGCGCCTCTTCCTGGCTCCTGAAGGGCCACCACGGCGGGCATAAGCTCGAAAGTTGAGAGGAAAAGCCGAAGGTCGGCCCGTTCAGTGCGAGACCGTAGCCCTCGGCAGTTCTATTGAGTTACAGTGATGGGGGAGGCCAATTTAGATAAGGGGGAACACCAACACCGAGGTTGTCCCGCCATGTTCAGGTTTTGGGGTTAGAGGAGGGAAGGTAGATGCCCCGGAGCCATCAACCCGGGGCTGAAATTCAGCTCCGGGGAGGGGGCAACTATCTTCCTCATTTTCGATATCAATTTCTCGACGCGAAAATTTTGAGGGCCGGCTGGATATGTTTTTGAGAGGAGCGGCCCGGCGAGACGTACGGGGGAGACTCACGACATGTTGAGCAATCTTGGTAGGAAGGGCCTCCATGTCTTTGGCAATGATACGTCCCATTGCCGTCCCGATAAGGGTTTCGAATTTGGCGTTAAGGCGGGCCTCAAGAATGGCCACGGAGGAGTCCGAGGTCACCGGTGCCGCCGCATCGCTCTCCATGGCTTCTGCTTGGGGGGCAGGTTGTGTGGGAGGAGCAGTTTTAGTTTCAAGGGCTTCAATTTTGGCAAGTAGCATCTCGTTTTCGACCCGGAGAGAAGCTACCAGGTTATGAAGCTCGACGTCGGCCGCCGGGCGAGCGTAAGGAGAAGGGGGGTGGAAGGAGGAGGCAACCCTACCCGAACCGCTCACCTGTTTTCCTTTTTTGACCGCATTTGCCCAGGCACCGCTTTCGCCTTGCTTGAATTGGGTGTGGGCTTGCTTCCCCGATCCGCCGTGTGGGGGAGGTAGTGGCGCTTGGTCGCCTTTGATGTCACGCCCGCTTGAAGGCGCTTGCTTCTTGGAATTGGTGGCATCACCGCCGGTGACGTAATCCTGTTGACGTGGTTTCTTACCCGTTGCGCCAGTTTTGCCGCCCTTTTGGGCAATCGTATTGGTGTCGAGACGGTACTTGGCGGTACAGTCTCTGGAGTTTGTGGCATGGCCACCACCACAAACAGCACATTTCAGCTTACACTCATGAGGGGCCCGCACTCCCTCGACGAAAGGAGCCTGTAATCCACACAGGCCGCACTTATCTTGCAATAAATTTTGGTATGGGTCTGCCCTGTGGCCCACGGTGCCATACGCACCGCAGGCTGGGATAGTGCGCAGATAGGGCTGCACTTGGACAATTTCTGAGTTGTAGGTCACCGTCCGTGGCTTCACTTTTCCGGCAAAAGTAAGACGATCGAGCCTTATTGGAGGCTCCAAATTTGCGAATTTCTAAGATAGTGCCATGCCTCCACTGGACACCATCTTTCACAGGGTTTCCGCTGTGTCGTGATTTGCCACAGTGATGACGCCGTAGCAAATTTCTTCGCCATTTTGCTTGAGATGGCCTCGCAGTGGCACATCTCCCTGAGCTGATTTGATCGCGAAATCACCAAGCAGACGGTGCGCCACGTATTCGTTTTTGGTGCTCGCAATGAGTAGATTTTGCTCGCGGGAAACAATGAAGCTGAGTTCGGGCGCCATTTGCAGCCGAGATAGGCACGCAAGGCTAATACCCTTGTTACACGGGCGTTTTCAACGGCAGTTCAGTTGGCGGTCAGTTGAACTGAGGTCGGCGGTCCCAGTTGAACCAGTCAACTGACAAGGTGGCTGTTAGCGGACGCGCCGCACTGACCGAGTCGGCGACATTTCCAACCGCTGTGCGTTCTAATATCACATGAAAGGTTGCTGCCCTAGCTCGCGCAAGTCCCAGCCTGCAACTTTAAATTCTCAAACGTTTGAGTGTCAAAACACAAGCGCGCGAAGCGGCACAAAAAAAGCGACGATTAAGCAGCGAAGCCAGACGCGCCTTAAATGGATTGACTTGGCTTTGTGTCGAGTTCATTTGCTCCATACTCAAAGAAAACGCGTGCTAAATGCGCAGTTTAATAATATAAAGAGTGCAAATGTTGTACGAAGTAATTTGTATATGAAAAATAAAGCACTCTTTTAGTAAGGATTGCTTGCATGTGGAGGATCACGTGATTCTGGGGGTCAACTGAGGTTCGCGATATGTTCCGTGTAACTACAGTCGACTGCCATTCAGTTCAACGTCAGTTAAAACGCTGAACTGTGATTTAACTGAACGGCAGTTGAAACTGCCCGTGTAACACGGATTTTAGCCCAGCTCACCACATTGGAAGACAGTCCCGATGGCTACAGCGGTTCGGGGCTTGATGATCACGACGAAATCGTCGGGGCGGAATTTGTGGAGAGGTCTGGGCCTCCACGATGACTTGGGTTGGCGATCCTTGGCCGCATGCGAGACGCGGTCATGCTGAGGTGGGGTTGACTTGCCGAATGTCAACCTGGCGTCTGCCGTCATTTTGGCTTTCTGGCGCTGAGAGCGGCTCTCAACGAGACGGAGGAGATTTGAGTCCCAGAGCGTGTCCGATGGTGCCGAATTGGGTTCCCCGGCTTGAGGAACCGTCGACCAGGTCATGGCGTCCGGGTCGTAGCCGCGTTGACGCAGGGCGTTCGCCATGTTGATGCGGAGAGTGGCTTCCTCGCCGCCGGACGCCGGCGCAGCCATTAGGCTTAGCGGCGGCGCCACCGAGCGCAAGTGAAAGTCCGCTCTAAAGTGGTGAAAAATTTGCCCACCGTATTGAAGTGGCATCCCTGTGTGCCGGGAAGCTTGCTGCGTCCGATGGATGCCAAACTTGCGGGGTTTGACGAATTGGTCCGTGGCTCTTGTCAAAAAATGACGGAGCCGAGGTGCCACGCGTCCATACGTGCGCGACGCAAGGTAGCGTTTTTTCGCTTTGAAGGGAGCGTCGCTCGTTGAAGCACATTAACTGTGAAGGGCGCACCCTCGGCGGGACCTGCAGCTTCAGATTCAAAGCGTTCAGCGCAGAAACCGAAATATCGCTTCGAGGCAGACAAAGCTCATCTGTTACGACATGTGTGCCTTGTCGTGACTTTTTGCTGGTCGCCGACAAGTTTGCTTTTGCTGGCCTTTTTCCTTCCGGTCTCTGTTCAACGCTCTGTTTATCACGTGCACGTTGTCCCGCGCATTCGGGCTCAAAGTGGCACTCGCAGACCGCTGAAGATTCTGTCAGTGGTTTGTCCTCCCTATGAAGATTGCGCTTCCACCTTTTCCTGAGGTCATCGTCTCTTGAGCGGCGAACAAAGACGCCTCAGGAGCGCCCGGGTAGCGTATTTGGGTTTGCTCGGTACGGTGGCTCCGCAAGGGACAAAACGACAGAAGAGACGAAGAAAGCGGGCTGTTCCGACTAGCATCTGCCGCCCACAGGAGCCGAGCAGCCTAGCGATTAGCAGCGCATGCTTTTTCAATGGGCGTCATGTTGGACGCGGCACTAGCTTGAGAAAGCCACTACTACCCAGGAGCTGCAGGTTTCAGAGCAGCCGCTATAAAACGCAATTCCGATGGCTCAACTGCAATGAAATCAGCACATGGCATAGGTCAACATAACGGAACTATCGTTTGCGCTTGCAAGCGAAGAGCAAGACCTTTTGCTATCTGATCAAGTTTATCTTTTGCTTCATAAGGCGATAGCACCTCTGACTCCGTTAC